>NC_040884.2:11454454-12081954 GCF_900634795.4 Betta splendens | reverse complement strand
TTTTTAGCTACAGCATCTGGTCTGTTCTTTACAAATACAACAATCAGCATACATGCAGTATACAGTAGTTGATGCCCTCAGTGCATCATCAAATAAGTTCTGACCACAATATTATATGCATTATATGCATTATAAGCAGATTGTTGTGTTTGACAGGATGGAGCTACTGAAGGAGAGAAAAGCATGATAGGCTCTGGTCCATCTTTGTATAATCGAAGGGGCGGAATTTTCCGGAAGCACACCTTGTGTTGCAGGACGGTCTATGCCTGAGGTATCCATTACAGCACCATTGGGGCTGATGCTCATTGATCATGTCTTCTGCACTGAAAAAACATGGATGAAAGACAGCAAAGTAATTAAAATACCACTGGACTCGTCTGACTAATTCCTAGAGATAAAGGTAAACATGCCCTGGAATTTATTGTAAAAGTATCACATTAGAATCTGAACTCAAAATTGACAAAGCATGCTGTTTAAGTGTTTTGACTCTGCAGGACAGAGAAGAAAACATGGACATTAAGGACAAATCCAAACACGTCAAACAAGGTCACGGAGGCTTTAAATCCGCAGTTAGACATAAAAAATGCATGCACGTGTCAGCAGCAGCAGCTGCTGGCGCGAGTTGTGCCGCACAGCTCTTAATATGATGTATTCAGGCCCTCGTGATGATGGAGATGCAGAGGCGCAGCGTCTATTCCTGAGGTCTGAGTCGCGCTCGCTCCCATCCTCGCCTCTCGACTTCAACCGGCAATGGCGCCATTCGCGACGTGCCCGTTCCCCAGCGTCCCCCGGAGCACCTCCGCGCGCGCTGGGCTCCATTTGTCATTCCTGGGAATGTGGTGGCGTCAGCAGTTATGCCTCAACCTTCAGCGGCACCGCTCCTCCGCTACCAGGAGTTTCAGCTGCGCCTGAGGTCACCCTTCGCGCTTATTACGGTTTTATATCTCCGTGATATACGTGATGGATCATGATGGTGCCGTCGCCCCGTTCGGGCTGCTGTGGCGACCGCACGCAACTCGTCCAGTTACGTCCCGCTGACGCGCTCGCTCGCTGTCTGGGTTTTGTCACTGTAGCTACAGGACGATGGAGCAATTAAAGCCAGATCTGAGTTCACTGAACACAACTAATAAGCGTCTTTCCGCTTTGAAGAGACTGAGGAGGAGCCTCATGTTAAATCTGAATGGGGTTTAGTGTAATTTTCTGTAACACACAGTGAAGTCACGTGAGTATCACAGTACAATATAATATATAAGTAATGGAAAACATCAGTGAGTGAGATGTTGAATGGCTGCTTATGTGGTGTTTGAGGTGCAGGCTCACTTCTCAAGTCAGACCCGATTGTTTAGTAATTAAAGGCATCAGGTATGAAGTTCTGGGAATGTGGAACCTGTCAGACTCAACACATCGTAACACCATGACCGTGTGAAGTCACCTGTCACTTCCTGCTCCTTCAAATCACCTCCACATTTGTTGCTCCCCTCCAAGTTTACTGCAGTCGGGCTGTGATGATGGAAGACAACACACACTATGTGTGGGGCAAAAAAGTAAACACACATAGACAAATAATGATTTAGAACAACATTGCAACAAACTAAACTAAATAAGGTAATATTCCATTTCCACCAGAAGCTCCTTGTTGAACTGATCAAATTCTGCTCACAAAGCCACAGACCGGATTAGTATGAAGGGATTCTGCTTAATAAAGACAGGATGATGAAGCCTCTGGTAACTTGTTGAGCACCTATCAGCGCTCCTCATTTGAATCCGAGCTGACAGCTCTGGTTTCACCTGCAGAAGCAGCGAAGGCCCAGTGGTGGCAAACGCCGGCGACAATCTAATAAATTAAACTCAATTAATTACCACGTTTAGCATAATTCTGCTGTTTAACAAAGGTCTTTGTAGATGTATGTGTTACAACAATGATTCATTTTGATGAGCAGGGATTATAAATGAGGCAATTAACACGCTGTCGGATCGGAGGGGAAAGAGCCCGGCTGCTCGTTCTCACAATCCTATTTTTGCACGCTAACTTCAGAGCTGGGAGCCGCGGCGGAGTCTGCATGCGGGCCGTCAGCGGGTCAGCTCGGTTCTGGGGTGTCTCCACTGTGGACGGCCGACCCCGTCAAAGCACAGGGAGGCTGACGCGGATGCGGCCATGCTGCGTCCCAGCATCCTCTCTGCTTAACCTGGTTTAAATCAACAACAACAGAGGCACAGCAGCACACACACACACACACACACACACACACACACACACACACACACATATGCGCGCGCACGCAGGCTGCCAGCGAGTTCAGTCCCCAGGCGAGCGCTGGGGCTGCAGAGAGGGGGAACACATTAGCCTAATAAGGGACATCTGGTGTCCATTCATTAACTTGACCATCCTTGAAGTCCCCGACCCAAAATGTCATTTTTCACTTTGCAGAGGAATTTGTGACAAGATGAACTTGGGCCAAATTACCAAAGATGGGAAATGTGAACAAAACGAGAAGAAAGACAGTAAGAGAGCAGAGCGAGGAGGAGGAGGAGGAGGAGGAGGACCGGCGACAGCAAAGGAGACGGAACGAGATGAAACGTGGAGAAAGTTAAGGAACTGATAATTAGGGAAATGCTCCTCAGCCTGATGGTCCTGGATGTGAAGCTGGAGGATTAAACATTACTGTCCATTCAAACTACACACTAACTCAAACACAATATAAAAGCTGAAAAAATAAAGGATTACTGTACAATGAGCCCTTCAAATAAAAGGCTAATAAAGTTTAGGTAAGAAATGCACGCTCCATCTCAACGTCTGTGTTCACACATGGATCCAACACGTTCATCAGGTGCAGCGGAATAGGTCACACTTCTTCATGCTCATACTGTAAGGAGGACTGATCTGAAGCTATAGTGAAACAGTTCCCTCAAGCATAAACTATTTTATCAGTACACAACACATCTCTAATACATAAAAAAATGAAGTTATTACAGTACTTTCATTTTAGAAAACTCACTCCTAAATTGAACATATGCTGCTATTGTGAATTGTTTGTCCTCTATGTATTAGAATCAGAATCAGAAATAGAGATACAGAAAAAGCAGACACCTAGACTGAAGTCCATGTGAAGTCTGGAGGACGCCTGAGATGCAGAAGGATGACCCAGATGCTCCGGATGTTCCACCAGCAGGTGCTAAAACTCCTGATCCTGCAGGACAGACACTTCTAGTTCGCGGTTATCACACGCTCAGGTTCATTCACTTCTACTGATGCTGTCCAGTCTGTTACTCAACCAAACCGACTCAAACCAAATGTCAATTTGCCACAACACGTCTCAAATGTGACCATGGCGTACATGATGTACATGATGCATTCAAAGACAAACCGAGGATAAACAACACACAAAGCTTTCTCACTGGGCTGTGCTGCGTCGTAACAATACAGTACCATTTCTGGGGCATTCACTCTGCAGTGAGTGACACGCTCGCCTTGTAATCAGGTTTAAGTTCGAGCGCAACCCTCGAGCCGAGACCGACAGCAACCAGGCCGCACCGTTTCCACGTGCGTAACGGAGCATTTATGAAGGATCCATGTCCCCGGCCCATGGAAGGGTTAATGAAGAGACGCTGTGACGGATACCTATGTAGAGCGTCTCAGACCTTGACTGACATCATTTACCATGACAAGTGATTCTTAATGAGTGGATGAGCTGCAAATCCCTAATGCACTGGGGGGTCTGCATGGGTTTAATCAAGCTGTCTGATTAGATGTGTGCACAGAGAAGCACCTTTCTGTCTCCCACCAAAACACTCAGCAAGGTCAAATGCAAATGCGCCTATTATTTCTCAGTGTCGGAGATTCTTTCAAGCGGTGATGTGAGTGATCTTTATTTGTTTTCCCAGGTGCTGAGCGGCCATTCCTGTTGTGTTTTTGCTCTGTGGTTTGTGGAGATTAGCAGCGAGGGGATAAATGTCATTTTCATTTTAAACATTTTTACTAACTGTGTTCAAGGTTATTGAGTTTGACAGTTTTACATCATTAGCGCATGTCGACAGACTCCAAACGTCTTAACACTTATTATCCTTTCTCCTGCAACCAAAGTTTACATTTGCATACAGTATAAACTGCTTTATGACAATAAGACTCAGAGCCGGTTCGATACGATATGTTACTGTGTATAAGTGAGAGAGTTGAAGGTTTTGTTGTTTGTATAAGAACCATGAACTTCAATCACCAAAGTTTCCTGAAGCAAATCACTTTATATGCGGGGATGTCGGTGGGAAGAACTTTTGGTGGAGAAGATTCGACCTCCAGCAGGTGATGTGACATCATCATGGGCGTCATCTCAAGCCCACGTCCACAGTCTTGTTTAGGACCTCACAGAAAACAACATGGAAAACCCAACAATTCACAGAAAATCTGTCAATACATCATCATTTCAACCTTTTGTTCCAACGATGGCTGAGGACGAGTCAACATTCACTATTAATATTTTACTATTTAAACTTGTTAACGTATTATTACCTATTATTATCTCAGAAATAACTGAAGAATGGATTCATATATAGATTGCTGAAAACCCTATTTACTGAATTTATACGTTTATGTGTGTTTTGTACTGTTTTGTAATTTTTTTACTGCATATAAAACTTGGGTTTATAGACTCAAACATAACTGAGGGTTGTGAGAACACTTAACTGGGCATTTTCGTTATCCACAGTGGACTGGTGGACAAATTCAGATCCTTATCTTCATAAAGAGGATGAAGAAGCTTTCAGTGTGTGCTGCTTCAGATGCGTCTCTCCCACGTGACTCCACTTGGCCAATGCCTTAAACAACAGGAATAATCAAAATGTAGGCTGGGATGTATTTATATCATTGAAATGCAGGGGAGGTTAGTGCAAACATGCCACGCATAATTATTCCACGCGCACCTGTTTGTGTCCTTGGGGACACGCTGGAGCAAAAACAGGTATTTTCTCTGGCTCCTTAATGAAGCGTTCGCCAGGCAACAATCTGGGTTAGAGACTGCATTTGCTCAGCAGCACGAAGCGGAGGAGGGGGAGATTCTCAGGTGGTTCGGGAGGTCCAGAATCAGGAATGTCCTGGGTTTCACTCATTAGTGCTTTTAACTGCGGCTCATCCTGCTTGTGGGTGCGCCGTGCTCTTTTACAGCCGCTCCGGGCCCGTTTCGGCCCGGCCCGGCCCAGCCCGAACCTGCCCGACAACTCTAGCTGGTTCCGAGCACACTCGCTAGCGGCGCTTTTACTCCACTGGATGAGAAGCGAAGCGAGGGCTCTTCATTCGCTGCTGCGGAGCTGCCATCCACACCCTGGAGGTTGCCCGGTGGTCCGGTTGCCAGGTTGAGGGGCTTCTAGCCATGTTTGTCCCTTCACCATCCAACAAAGGCCTTTTGTGTTTGAGCCGTTGCCAGAGCATTTGCAGAGATATTCCCATTAGTTGGACTCCACCACAACAGGACTAATTATCTGAGCTTATTAAGGCTGCCACTGTATGTACAGCACCGGGGCTGCACATGCATCCTGTTCTAACGCAGGAAAAGGCAGGAACGCAGGCGAAGGTTCGGCCTCATCACTGCTTTTGCTTCACATCGTCACGTCTCCCGCCTGCAGAAACGCCAAGATGCAGCGTGGAAACGCTGCAGCAGCTCGTTTCGGACCCTGCATCTCCCCTTTCAACTGAAGCGTCAAAGTGTCAGGTGCGTTTTCGCTCCCGAGTCTTTCCTCGCGCTGATTCTTACTTTTTCAACCAGCCAGCGAGTCCTGGCGCCGCCATTCTCGCCCCCCCCCCCCCCGTGCGAAAGCTCGCAGTCTCGTGTCTCAAATTGTTTTTGCACATCAGGTGTTTTGCCAAAGGCACGGCTCCGGATCCGTTCTATTTCTGAGGAGACAGCTGTCTGGGGTCACGTTAGTGCTTCGCAAACCTGTTGCACCAACAAATTACTGTCAGGCTAAATCCACCCTGAGTGACAGTAATAAGACACAGATGACTCTCACTTGGATCTTTGACTTTATTTAGCTATTAAACTCAATTTCAGGCGCTTATTGCCAGCAATCGAGACTAGAGATTAGATGAGAGGAGGCGAGAACAGGAACCAAAGGTGGAGAACAATCTGGTCCCACAGCAGCGACAGGGGAGCTCTGTGACTTTTTATTTGACCCAGCGTTTGCTCATTTTATCAGTGTTGATGCTGCGGCCACATTCGCTGTTTGTCGACATCTGTGGAAAACGGCCAGTGTGTGCTCAGGCTTCGACTGAACACACACACACGCACACACACACACACACACACACACACACACACACACACACACACACACACACACACACACACTAAGCATCGCTGTGAATCTCCAAAATAAACTTTGAATCACTTCCTTTTCTTATTTGGTAACTACAACACAGTTTTACGTATTGAAACCATAACATAAAACTACACAAGCAGTTCAGTTTGTATTCAAGCCAATAAATCCTTCTAAATATCAGAGATCAGACCGAGTTTCTTGGGAGCTGTTAAAAAAAATACTCTCAAGACTGATTTAATATAATAACACAGCATTTGCCAAAAACATTTTCTTACCTTTCCTGGAGATGTTTTCAGCAGATGTTCAGACCATAACATTTAAAACTGTGCTTTCCTCCCATGCAATGTGTAATAACTATGACTCTTCAGTATTTACTGCATTTATGACAGGACAGACTTATTCCAAGTGTCACTGAGACGTTATTGATTAGGACAGAGCCTCTGAGTTCAGAGTTAACATTTGTGAAAAGCCTTCAACCAGCTCTATAAATACACAGTGTTAGAAAAGACTTCAAGGAAAATCTGAATGTACTGTATTTAGAAGGAAACGTTGTCTTTTATCCTGAGGTTTAGTTTTAGCTGAAGTGTAACTGGGCGGTCTGGGAGTGTTTGAGTCACATTCCTGCCCATTAAACCCTGTGTAATAATGTTCTTGTCATGTGGGTCCAACGTGTGCAGAGAATCTGATCGGCCCATTTCAGGATCACTTCTTGCAAACGCCCGCCTCCAGAGGACGCGCTCCAAGTATTCACTGTGATACCAGACGCTTGAGTCTCCTCCTGTTTGTTTTATTTGGCTTGTTGTCCTTCCCAGTCTGTACGAGACGCTCCAGTGTAACATTACCCGAGCATTTGAGACAGGATTGCTCACATAAACAGAATTATTCCTCCATCTATTGTAATTCCATTCACAGAATTACCAGTTAGATTTGACTCTGGCGTCCAGTTACATCCGTGAGTAACCTAGGAAACGCTGCTGCTGCTGAGCTCACATCAAACCTTCTCTACTTGTGCTGATGATGGATCCTCTTCACTCCTGAATCTCCTGCCATCACAGCCCTGTATGATGTCTATCTACTGTGTTGAGCCACTGGCTTTACATTTCAAGCATTTGCTGCACCTGGCTGGAAGAGCATGTGTCAAGGACTGTATTTAAAGTAAAGGTAATGGTAGGAGGTGAAAGTCTGGAGTGTTTGGAGGATAATGAAGTGCTCTGTTCTTGTATACAGAAAAGAATCATATACAGTACATCCATAAGCCAATGAAGAGTTGTACTGTATCTGTAGCTGTGTGGCTTTAGCAACTGTGACTTCGAACACTGCAACTATTTGACATTTCCCCTAAGAGAACCAGATCACAAGTTGGGGATGTGTAACAGCTAATCAGCAGCAGGGGGACATATTACCCTGGTTACATGACTGTGGAGACTGTCTGGTACCATGGTAGCCAGAAGAAGCCGCACCTTTCAAAATGGTGCCACAGATTCATTAGTTACTGTAGACAAGCACTGAGATTAAGCCAGTGCGATTTCAAATTAGAGACGTGGGCCAGCTTGTGTAAAAAATCCATTTCTTAAGGAAAAAAAGTGAAAGTCCAACATTTCAAGTCTAACACTATGAAGGCTTTTGGCTGAGTAGCAGCTTTGGTATCTATTATTGGACACACGTCTGGTTCCAGTGCAGAGAACAGTGCGATGGGGAGAAAGCAGCGAGCGAGCGAGCGCTCTGTGCCAGCTTTGGGAAAAAGAAACGCTGATCAATAAGTGCTGTGTGCGGTTCGATAAGTGCATTGATCATCGGGCAAACAAACACATCACAGCTGCTGCAGGAATAAGACTCACACAATGGAGGATGCAGTAGCGCACAGCCGAACTCAAAGCGAGAGTCCACATCTTCTGTTTTAGCAACTTTAGCTAATGAAAAACAACGGAACACGAGAGATGTTTGGATCTGAGGCACTCAGACAGAACCCTTTCCCCCCTAACTGTCATAAAAAGGCATAAGTTACTAGTCCAGCAATTTGTCCCCATGATTTCCCCATGATGTCATCATCTGGAAAGCCCAGATGATGACATCATGGGGAAATCTAAATAAATGACCAAACATATGACGAAGAGAACAAAGAAGAACTCAGAACGAGTTGAAAAGAGTAAACCTTTATCTTCTATCTACTTTATCGACTTCCATTGTTAGATGTGACACTCACCTGTTAAAAAGACGCGCCCCTTCGGGCTACGGAGGCCTGTGAGTGACATAAACGCTTATATTACGAGAAGAGAGAATATTACTGCGGCTAATTACTACAGGCACGCAAAGACACATTGAGTGTTACTGAAATGTCTTTGAATCATTCCCCATAGATTAATTCCGCCCTGTTGTTGCTGCAGGGCAGAAATAAAAAATAACACAGTCACCGGTCACATTTTACTGCGCGCGACAGAGCAGGAGACGATCCGTTGGCAGCGTTTTCGCGGAGCTCCGTGGTCGGGTCAGCCAACAGCTGCTGGAGGTGAGATATCTAGGATGAAGTTCTCCCCTCGAACCACGTCGGCTCTATTTTAATTCTCCACGCAGCAGGAGGCGTCGACACCTGGGCCCGACACGCTTAAAATTAGGGCCACTGTAGGAGACCTTGACAAACAAGTGACTTTGACTGAATTTATCACTTACACACAGCGTTTGAGGAAACAGTTTGTTTGTGCGCTACACTACACATTGTGTACGTTCTGGTATTCGAGGTGTTTGCTACAGAAAATACAGCATATGAGAAAATGTGATAGATTCATCTTTTTATAAACGTAGCATTGATGCTAATTCACCGTTTTGTTGCTTCATCTTAACAATCAATGGTTAAGATGCTGTTTTTCTTCCTCAGTGTCAGACATTATAAAGATGCAGTTTGTTCAGTCGGAGCTGCAGATTTTTCAGGTTATGGATGAATTGTTGACCCACTGCATAAGCTTTAGACATTTGCAGACATCGATTCTTGTAAATATTTAAGTGGGTGCAATTGAAAAAGCTCTTCACCCGAATGAATTTGAGATACGCAGCATGAAAATGCCAGCAGCAACTGATTCCCACATCCCAACGCCGTCCTTCCGTCACTAAGGTTTAATTTTCACTATTAGTTCATCATTGTGTCCACACCTCCACTGTGTGCAGCATATCAGACTGTACTGTACTGCAGTCATACAGTAAATAGGGAAACAATACACTTTGGGTATTTATGAGTTCAAGTCGTAAACTGAGGGGAGAATCCGAGCAGGTGACCTTTCACACAGGAAGCTGTTCTACTGTAGTTTGAGCAGCGATCGCTGGCCCACATTCAGCAGGAGTGATGCTCTGCTGTGGCACATTTGTCCCTTGAACATAAATTTTGAGGCAGGTGGTATTTTGGCCTATGACTGTATATTAATTCATTATTAATGCAGCCTCAGTGTGTTGTGCTTCTCTAATGTAAGTAAACAACATACAGTGAAACATTTTACCTTCAGTAGTTTCAGAAACAGAGTCAAAGTACCTGGTCGTAGTGTCTTATGGCGTGAATCCAGCTAAGCTAAATTAGCCTTTAGCAAAGGAGTTAGAGGGGGGACAGTGCTATTTAAACAACTAATTATTCACTAGACTTATTTAATTTTTTCTAGTGCAAAAGTATATGTATGTTAATTTATAATTATTTTTATTTCCATCACACTGCGCTGAATGTTTATCTGATGTGACAAATATTATCACTGTTCCTGTTGTGTAAAAAAAGGTTCTTCTTTTATTTACTATTACTGTACAAATAGTAAATAGTACTTTACTTAATTCATAAAAGGGGCTTGATCTGATAATAACTCATCTTCCTGCAATAAACATGATCCACACGATGTAGTTTTTAAACTTTTATTCACTTAAATTCTCAAGTGTTAAAGCAAGAACAAAACATTTATAATGTCCTTTGGTGGGAGTTTATTACACTTTATTAATACCGTATATGTAAACTCATATTCTTTGATGCCAGCACGTTGCCAATACAAAGGAAAATCAACTGCACAACTAAAAGTAACATTAACAAATAAAATAGGTGAATGAAAGAAATGAAAATGAAAACCATAAACAGCTGCTTCTGCGTTTGGATGTTTTCAATAGATACATTAAAGGTTGCCTTTTTTCAATCACAGTTCGGCAAAGATACAAAAGGACTACATGACTCTTTTTTTGTTGTTTGCTCTGTTGAAAAAAAAACTTGCAAATACACCGATGGTTTTCTATGCACTCATCTGCTCGGGTGAAAACTATCCTGGGACCATGATCGCAGAGGACTGTGGTGGCCCTCGGATAGAAAAAGCTGTACTGGAGTTTCTTTTGGAAAGAGAGGAAGGGACGTGGGTGGGCCGAGGGGGGGAGAGGGGACTTCTTACACATGTGCACCACTAACATCAGACAAAAGAACCTTTCAACCAACAAGGGTTTACAGAGTAACGTTCACGAAAGCACGGGTCAGTGGCAGCATGGCGACGGCGGGCCGGGCCGGGCTGGGCCGGGCCGGGCCGGGCCGGGCGGGGGGGGGGGTTGGTCTCACAGGAGGGAGGGCCGGATACAGCTCGAGAGACAGGAAAGCTAGAGAGCGATGGACGTGGGCGAGAGTTTTGTGTCACAAAGTGGCAGTCTGGACGGATTTCCTTCTATCCACAATGCACTGACAGCAAAGAATGCGTCCTGTGTCTCCTCCTCCTCCAGTCTGTGTAACAGTGTGATCAGAGGCCCTGCCCTGTGGCGGGCGCACGGCTTCTTGTCCGGCCACAGAAGCAACCTGGGGGAATCGGCGACCGCTGTCTGTGAGCTGATTGGCCGCGGATGCTGTTGCCGTGGCAATAAGAAAGGAGTCTGTCATCATCAGTTATCCCTTCTGAAAGTGGAAGGAACTGTACCTGGTATGGCTTAGAGGGGGAGGGAGGCCTACTGTTCTTTGCTCATTTTACTTTTATTAGGCAAACGCTCAGGTTCTTTTGTAATAATAGTATGTTTTTCATTTCTATATATTCTCTGAAATTAAGTGAAAAGTCTTTGCACTCGCTGGTCTGGCACATTCTCTTTTTGTCAGCGCGAGTGTCCATTGAGTCTGGCGGCGGAGAAGCTCAGAGTTCAGAAAGCTCATGGTCGTTCTTGTTCAATGGTCGTCGGTTACTTAAAGGCGGGAGTGTGTGTGTGTGTGTGGGTGGGGGTGGGCGGGGCGGGGCGGGGGCGCTGAGGTGGAGGCGGCGGGAGCGGATCGCCCCCCGCCGGGTCAGAAGTCCCCCTAGAGCACGGCGGGCCGGCACGAGGCCTCCCTCAGCAGCGCCCAACCCAGGAGCAGCAGCAGCGACAGCCGGAGCCGCGACGGCGCCTCCAGGGACGTCTGACCCGAGTCGGCCTCCATGCACCCGCCCAGCTCCGACTCGCAGCGCTGCTTCTCACACAGCACGCCGGTGTACGCCGAGGGACAGCTGCAGCGCACGCTGTTGACACAGACTCCACCGTTCTGGCAGCGCAGGAGTTCATTATCACACACCCGGGCTGAGGTGGAAGCAAGGCAGAGACAAGAGGGAGAGTGAGCATCAGCTTATTGGAAACATAAACATACAAGATGTACCTCATGTGTTAGGGTTTTATTCAGTTACCTCAACTGATTTTCATAAAGTCCCTCAATCGTGTGAGTGTTTACATTTACGCACATACTGTACTGTATATTTTACAGCAAGCAACTTATGATGTTTTCTAGTTTTATATTTTAATTATTTATTAATAGAGGTTCTTTTGTTGTTTTTATTTTACAGACACAATCTGTGCTACATGCTGTTTAAACCACGAGGTCAAATGTGAACACGTCAGTTCAGTAACGGGAACAAGATGACTCATGACGCATCGTAGTCTAGTTTAAGGTTTACATCCTTTTCATAGATTAGTTCACTTCCTCCTCTGATAGGAAATACAGTGGAGAGACGGTTGAAGATTTTGTTTCAGAACTACAAAAAAACGTATAAAAAACCAACATAATCATTAGCTACAAACTAAACACTTTATTGTACAACTGACCATGACTGATGCTTTGCATGTAAGTGATCATGTATATGGATGCTCCTAACAACACCTTTAAAGCTACAGCTTTGAGCACGCATCCCGTCTCCTCCAGCCTGCGAGGCTCTCCCCCAAACACCGCGGACTTTAGACAAACTAAACGTCAGGTGAAAATTGGTGTATATTTAGAGCTGGGACGCCGAGGCCACTCCATTCCCAGCGGAGGCAAGCTGTCAAGCAAGCTGGAGGCAAACAAAGGCGCGCCACACAAACTAATAAACCAACAGAGACAAATAAACAGTGATAAACACGGAGGCCACTTCTGCCCATTCCAGTCCTTTATGGGAGAGGAAAACAATGCGGTGAGCAATCTATGAACTCTATAGGACATAAATATCACAATAACAAATATCAAGCCTCGCTCCTAATGCTCCGGATTGGATGCATGCTGTCTCCCAGGAATAGCCAAATAGGGCTTTGATGGGAGGCTTGTTAAAAAACATTGACTCTGCGAATCCTATTTGTGCCACGTCTGTTCTGCTGGAGAACAGGGAGCTGCTGTGTGGCTCACTAAGTTGTGCTTCGGGCTACAGCTTGTCAATTACCATGCACAACGAGATCCAAATAAGACATCTGACTCCAACGTCTCACTCCGTCTTGATCTGTCCTGTGTTTGCCAGAGAACATACCGCTTCAACGCGAAGCGAATCCAGTAAATTACTAAATGAGGCTGCATCTTTTTCTGTTTCCAAAGCTGTTGTTCATTTTAAGAAAAGTTAATGTCTAAACCAAGATGAACAGGTCAGTAAATGTAGTGTAGTTTGTGTTGCGATTCATCTTGTTCACAAAATGACACCTACTGTAGTAATGCTTGCTTATACTTGGTGAACGCCTTGCAAAAAAATAAGTCATACAGTATGTTCATTTAAATCCCCCTTAAATTTAATTTAATTTTATTTTAGTGAACCCACTTCTGGTTTGATCCCTTCTTTTCATCATCACTGCAGCATCAGCCCTTTCAGACTTCAGGATCCATCTACGCCTCTGCTCCATCACGTCAACATCAAGCCTCAGCTTTCATTTAGAAATGGTCACTGTTCCACATACTGCTCTGCCACGGCAGATGACATTATTGTTATTGTTTGTATTTAAAACGTTAAAATCACAGCATAGCAGCTTTAATCCAACGGTTAATGAAATTAACCTGCCGATGAGCTTCCAAAAGGTGAAAGATGCCTTTAAAATGCGTTTGCTTGCTCAGCACATATTGTGGCAGATTGAGCTAAAGATCAGGGAACGAGTGAGTCCACACAAGTAAAGCACCAAAAGCCAGCCCTGAATGAAACCCATGTAATACTTAAGGTTAAAGACACTGGGTGTCTGGACATAAGTGAGAAATAACGTTAAAAACCAAAAACATGGGTGTGAGTGGAGACAATGACTTTGATTGTCCTTCAGCGTCTCACATTAACCAGTTTTCTGCAGGTAAACAGAGGCATAAATGACAAAGATTTGTTGCGTTTGCTTTTGATATGAGTGATAATATTTAGAGAGGGAACCGATGAAGTAGGTGCGTCTGTCTGGGAGTGAGTGTGTTTGACGAGAGATTTCCATTTTAATTGCATCCTTCAGTCTGCGTTCAGACGGGAGCCCTGTCCACGCTCCTACAGTAAACACTGCAGCGGCAGAGGAGCCGGGGGGTCAAGGCCACAAAGTCCTCAAACTATCTAGTGAAACAGCAACTTAGATTAGTAGAGATGGGTGCTTTAAACCCTTTCATAAAACAAACAAAAAAAAAAGCATTTAAAAAAGTGCTTTTTTATTATTTCTATTTTTGCACCTAGGTTGTATCACACCCTGGACAACGACCCTGGACAACGACCCGTGGATTTTTTTTCAAATTGCTGATAACCTGCTTGGTTTTGAGGAGGAACTTTATTACATATGAGAAGTTAGACTTTTATATTTCACCTGTGATAATGCTCCAGTCCTATGTTTTTGGCTTGATGAAGCTTTAACTCGCCACCTGAACACGCTTCCCAGGTAACCTAACCTCTAACCTCTGACCTCTGACCTTTAGCTGCTACTGCTCCTCCTTCTCCTTTGCTTTTCTGGAAACACTGATTCACAGCAGCTCAGCATGCATTTAACGGTGTTTAAGCTGAGACGGAAGCCATGCAGGCCAGCGCCTGTTGTTTACATGTGCATGCTGACGGTGGGTTCACACTACACACACCGAATATATAAGTGAATCACTGTCAAAAGCCGTGCATGTTAATCAACATCCATCTCAGGAAACACAAAAATAAAATGAACCAACGCTGAATTTAAATCATCAGGCATCACTTCTATCAACATGTGGAAATCCAACAAATGTCAGTGAGATGTTTGATATTATTTTTTGCACTTCAATAAACTGCTGTGGCTGAAATAAAAAGCTTATGTGCTAACGGAACACACACAGGAAAACATACAACATTTAGAAGATACTGTTTAAAAAAAAATACTGTAGATGAAGTCATGTTTACAATACTTTATACTTCAGCTACCGTAGGACTAACACCAGAAGCAACGTAAACTGCAAACTCTGCTTCATTCTCCTCCTCTCGGAGGAAACTGCAAACCACACTAATCAAGCAGGAACCACTGAGGTTCCCTGGTGAGTTAGAAAGTTTAATTCTGTGCTGATTTAGGTCTGTGGTAAATGTGTGGTCTAAAAGGTGAAACTGTGGCAAAGAAAGCTATAAATATGTACTAGAAAAAACTAAAATAAAACAACACAAATATTTAACTTGGTTGCGTAAAAGTAGCAAATGGAAATGCTTCAGTGAGGTCGTTTGAGTAAATGTTCTGTATTGACTTGTTGCCAGCTGATGATTCAAGGCCTGCGTCAGCGTGCTGCTGCTGTTATGCAGCACATGTTCGTTAAAGTCTAGAAATATGGCTCCAATGGGTCCGTTCATTGTTGGTCGAACGCTAATTAGCAGCAATCATGAGCTCGTCTGACAATTAGTGCTGCGAGCCTCAATCCAACACAAGAGCAATGCCTGAACTCCTAGACCCGTGGCCCCCTGCTGTTCGATGACAGGTGACAGAAATGAACAGACTGCGCCTGCATGCATTGCAATGACTGGTGCAAACATACATACAAAAAAAACAAAAAACAGAAAAACTTTAAATGACCTGCAAACGCGGGTGTTGGATGACATTGGCCTGGACTGTCCACGGCCTGATGGCTACACAAACAGATCAGAGCAGCCTGTCCAGCCGACAATATTGACTCAGCTGTCGTCTTGTTGATGTGGGACGGAGCTGGATAACTGAGGGTGTGAGCAGCATGCGTCCTTCCATGCCATTGCCTTTTCTCGCTCTACATTGACAACACAGCCGCCGTGTTGAGAGCGGTGACCCAGGTGTGCTTAGCTCGCTGGGTTACTCTGTTACTCTGGTCTGTCTGTCTGTCTGTCTGTCTGTCTGTCTGTCTGTCTGTCTGTCTGTCTGTCTGTCTGTCTGTCCGTCCGTCCGTCCGTCCGTCCGTCCGTCTGTCTGTTGGAGGCAGCCCTGTGCATGTCCAGCACATACGTTCAGCCCAAGCTCAAGAATCACACAGAACAGAAACAAGAGGCCGAGCAAAGGGAGACAGAGCTGAAGGGGCGTTAAGGAGCTGCCGGCGGGGTTGGGGTGGGGTGGGGGGTGGTGGAGGGGGTGTTGTTGTTCTACTTACATTTGCAGCCATCGTCCCACAAATAGCCCGGTAGACACTCCTGACACTTAGGCCCTGCCGTTCCCTCCTTACATATACAAAATCCTGTGCCATTACAGCGATCACTGACTGAGCCATAGGGATTACAATCACACTCTGCAAAAACAAGACACACACACACACATACAGGCTGGGAACAAGGTGGTGCTTTGACTTCCACATCCCCACAGCGCCATCCGGCCTCCAGTTCTATCCGAGGCTCAGCAAGAGGCTTGGTTATAACATGTGGCTAGATTCAAAGAGTCACACAAGAGAAAATGCTTCCATTTCAACTGGGATGGAGACAGAATGGGAAAGAATGAACCTGGAGACATGGACACACTGGATTCATCACAGCATATTTAGAATTACATTATGCGCCTGGATGTTACATTCAGTGAGCAGAAAGCAAATATGCGAAGCATTATGAGCAACGTTTGTTTCAGGTAATGGTCAATTTTGTAAAATCGGAGTCATACTTATGGGTGGAGAGAGAAAGAGACAGGAGGAGGAGGCGGGGGATGCGATGAGCACACTGGAGGTCCGATGGCATGAAAGACAAAGAATGTTAACGTTCGAGGAAGATGACGGGACAGTTCATTGAAATGGGCATTGTAGTAACAGCAGAGGCGTCCGTTCCTCCTGTAAGGAGCTAATCTGTGCTGCACACGACAGCTCCTCTGACCTTCCACACCACCGGGACCGTCCCTGACCATCACACCCGGCCGACGTCCTGGGGTCAGGCAGGAGGGACGAGGGGAGGGCAAGTGACAAATGTGTGCGGGGGGGGGTCGTCAAGGAGACGCAGGGTGACGGCGGCTTGGCAGGAAGTAACGCCTGGCTGGCTCTTAACGCCTTGTGACAGGTTTCAGCTGCTTCTCCCGAGGCCACTTCATGTATATGACATATGCACTTGTGTGAGGCCTCTGACTGGCTGTGTGACTTCCCAATGACATTTCTTGCTTGTCAAACACCCCCCTTAGGACTCACAAATGCACCTGGCGCTGAGTGCACTGAACTCTCACTCCACATGTCGGCTGCGGAATTCAACAGGGAACCAAACTATGGCCTCAGGAACCGTGGAAAACACATTTTTCAGATTTCTTGAGCGAAAAACAAACATGACGATGCTCGAGTAAAGGTCATGGACAAAGTAACAGAAACAAAGGGTGAAAGCTAGCGTTAACTCTTGACATCACAAACAAATCCAGAGAATCAGTCGTTCTGAATACGAATGAGTAATCTGGAAATGAATAGGTAGATTTGATAAAGCCTGGAGTACGTTAGCTAAGTTTACTATGCAGACGTATCATCAGCCGAGCACTAGACTGATTATTTCACCTGGGTCCCTGCACAGCACACAGTCGACCTTATTCCTGCTTATATATGGACTCGACTGGTGCCTTCATGCACTCTCCTCCCTCGTGTACGGCACTAAAACGCCGCGATCGATGCGTCCACACCGACGCCAACACTGTGGCAGAGGACGGGTCTACGGCAGCACGAGGACGGAGGGGGAGGACGTGACCTGCTGAGGTGCATCATTCAGTAATTCTGTCCTAGCACATTTCTACTGTACAGGTACAGTGCCTATAATATAGAACATTTAATATACTCCTTAATGACTGTGTAATCTGTGATGTACGGCATTAATCCCAATCAGTCTGCGCATACGAACGTCTGACTAGAAGTGTCTTATTAAACCGTCCTCCACAGAAGGCTCAGTCTGACAAGGACGTTAATAAGTGACGTCAGAGCGAGAAAGAAGATGAAGCAAAGGAGGACAATGTGGAATCCACTGAAAGAATGACGGGTGGAGGGCGGTGAAGCAGTGGAGAGTGAATGAGTCACAGACAGGTGATGACAGGGTGTGTGTGTGTGTGCGTGTGCGTGTGTGTGTGGCAGCATGGGAAGGTGAGGGACTAACCTATGCACACATTTGCATCATCCAGTTCTGCCGAGGCATTGCGGTAGTAGCCCAGCTTGCATAGCTGGCAGTGCTGGCCCCTAGTGTTGTGCTTACAGCTCACGCAAATGACGGTGTTTAGCAGCTCAATGTAGCTGCATCGGGTGGAGTGGTTGAAGCATTCGCAGTCTTGCAACAAGAGAGTAAGTGATGTGAACAGAGAGAGAGAAAAAAAGAGATGCGGGAGGCATCATGAATGACTTTTATTATGTCCAACACCTCCAAAAATGGATTTTTTCCCCTTTCTTTGTTCTCATGAAGATCAGTTAGATCTCGATTCACTTCTGCCCTAGACAGCGTACAGACTGCTGCTGCTGCTGCTAATGCGAGCGCCACGGCGGTGGGTTAGCAAGAGGTCTGAGTGAGGCCCAGCAGCATGCAGGGTTAAAGATGGAGGCCGGAGGACGAGGGGGGGGGTGATGGTTAGTCTGGCACGGTCACAGCTACAGTTAGAGGAAGACATCACACAAGAACGGCACAGCGTTAACACGGCGTCACTTCAAGCTCACCACAACACAGAGCGAGGGGGCGGAGCCGGAATGACGACACAGCGCGAGGCGGGTCAAACCATGGGATGGATCTGGCAACGAGGAGGTGGAATCTCACCGCGGCCGCAGATTCCGAGGCTGTCACTTGTGACCAGTGGTGGAAAGAGTTTTGCATTCTTCGCTACGACAGTGATTCAACTGGTAACGAACCCAAGTTGCAGCAACGGTGGTGCAAAAGATTTGGAGATTCCCTCTCATTCGTTCCCTCTTTTGTAATAAGATGAAGGTAATTCATCGTCACACGCTGAACAAACACTCATCTCATCTTCATCATCACCAGCATCACCTCAGATCACTTCATTCGTTAAATCATTTAAAGGAGCAGTCTTCGAGTACTCGGTGCCTCCTCTGCAGTCAGTGAGACAAGTGAGTACTGTCTGTGTACGTGGTGACTTGCAGCTGGGACAGTGTGTCATTGTGTTCTGTCACGCTAAATTAGAAGTGTGGACTTGTAGCCGCACCGCAAATCTCACGCCGCAGTCCATGATAGTCAGTGGCAGCCGTGCCCCGAGAGGCTGAGGAGGGAGGACGCGGCCTCGGCCCGGCCCGGCCCGACCCGGCCCGGCTCAGCGCTCTCCCAGCGAGGATCAGTCTGTTCCGCTGAGTGGCCACTGACACCATGTGTCACAGTGCAGACAGATGTGACCCTTAAGCCTCGCTGGCAGCGGCCTGGACACAAAGCCCACTCGCCGGTCTGAGGGGGGGGGTGCGGGGCTTTCGTCCAGGGGATTGTGGTTATTAAGGATGTGTATTAAGGTCAGGACTCGCTGTTCAGCCGCTAACAACATGAAAAGGTGTGGAAATGAAGGAGCAGTCGCTCCGCTCTGCTCTACCTTTCACCTGAAGCGGACACCGGCGTCTACGTTACACTGTCAGGGCTCAGCCTCGCAGACAAACTCTCCAAAGACAAATAATCGCTCCTTTCCACAAATAGGCTGAGGTCATAAATCTCATGCACTGCACGCGCAGCCAATAAAAAGTCCAGTCTCAGAAACACGTTCCCCAAAATAGTTTGTGGGCTCAAACATGCACACGTGGATTGGAGTGAAAACGGTGTGATTCCAAATGGACTTCTATTGTGTTTAGATGCTATTTCACGCGGTGTTGAGTGCCGCAGGGTTTTGCAGGCTCTGAAACAGACACGTCGGCCCATTCAGTGACAAGGCTCAGGCTAAGTATTCAGTGAGGTCCTACCTCGCTTGCTGTTTGCAACGTGGACAGAGGGGACAGTGGACAACGCAACCCGAGGAGCTACTAGACAAATTAACAGAAGAAAAACAAAAAAAAAAAAAACATGATATTGCAATTAAACACAAAACATGTAATGTTAAAGAATCAAAAGCACTGAGCATCATGTTTAATAAAAACAGCCGCCATTAAGAAAGAGAAATGTACACGATGAATGATGGGAAATGAAGAGTGACTTTGCCGAGTGAATCTGGCTGCTCGTTGCAGCATCTGTTGCCTCAAATACCCAACGATTCTGATGCGAAGTCCCTCGCGAAGCCCTTCCTTCATTAACATGTTCCCTCACACTGGATCCCGTGACTGAGCGCCTTCAACCCTGGTGGAGACCAGCCGCGGTTTCTCACCTTTTAAAATTGTGCGCGGGAGCGTGCCGGCTCCCAGCGAGCACGCCGGCCACAGTGGCGGAAGGAAATAATGGGCCCGGGCTTCGTGCTGGCCGACGCGCTGCGAGCCCCTGACACAGACACCCAGCGCTTGGCTGCCGTCATGGAAACACAAAGCCGCTGCTTCTTGGAGCCGGCTGCACATCACATCTGCTAAACTGAGCGCTAGCCTGCACCGGAGCACGCGTCAGAACCTGCTACGACGCGTGTCGGCTAACACGACGCCGTCCTTCATGAGCACCATGAGCTGTGCGCCTTCCCAAGGAATGGTCTCGGCTACCAAAGAGCCGCGCTCGTTTGCTACGGCAACACTGGAGGGAAATGAATCTGTGGAAAAACAGTCTGAGATGCCTACCTTCTTTTCTGTTAGCGACACCTAGGGACGACGCATTCGGCCGAACTGCGAGCAATTGAGAGAAACCAGGAGTTATTCATGTGCACTTGACTGATGCACGTCACAGATCATTCTACGGGAGGGGAGGGGGAGGGGGGGGGGGACTACGTGGTGAGTGACACACACAACTGGAGACACGGACATGTCCTGCACGGCTCTAACTATGGGGCAGAACGACGGATGCATCCAAAGGCCCGTCTGGGCATTGGAGGGATGTTGTATGTAATTGGTGTGTGGCTGTGTGCATGTCCATGGAAATGAAGGAGAACGGTGAGTGAGGAGGTGAGGAAAAAAAGGATAAAGCCCTTTTAAACTATGCATTTGACTCATGATTAATGCAAGCCAGGCTAACTATGTATAGCAAATTAGGACGTTAGGGGGCATTTTGTTTAATTCATCACATCGACTATGTAATCAATATCTAATTACAGAGTATTTCTGGTGGAGGAATAACAATGAATAAATAATGGCAGGTGTTGGGAATGACAGACTGCTGCGGGTAGCATAACCTCATAATTACATACAAGTCAGTATTTCCGTGTCAGGGAAATACGTTGCGGTTGGAAATGGAGAGGACTCAAGCCAAGAGGAGGCTAGACGGGTGGATCCTCTTCACTTGAGCTTCCTGTCCTCTGGCCACTGACTCCAGGAATCATGCAGCTGTGGCTGAGTTACAGGCAGCGCTTCCCCAAGAAAAACCAGCCAGGAAGGTGCTACACAAGCTCTGAGTCAGGGATTCAAAATGAATGCTGTTCTATGGACCAATTAAATAAAACTGTCTGTCTTCCTTATTTATCCCTATAGTTGAGAAACTATATATATATATATATATATATATATATATATATATATATATATATATATATATATATATATATATATATATATATATATATATATATATATATATATATATATATATATACTGACTAAATAAGTGTGACATGTCTAGGGGTGGGGTCTTATTGTCCCCTGGGTCCCCTTCTTCTAAATAACAGATTAAATGAGAAATAATGAACTGAATAAAACCAGCATGTGAAGACTGGGTTTAACGTTTATTGGACGAGCCGTCTGCTCTAAAGCTGAACTGACCTCCGAGGACTTGAGCAATTAATGTAGGACGGCAGCATCTGATGCCATGAAAACATACAACACACGAGCACTGTCCACATCTATGAAGCCTAATTGGCAAAGTAAGCTCGCCCTTAATTATTCCGCGCTGGCAATTGACTGGATGCAACTCGCATCTGGGTTCCATTCATTATTTGGTTGTGGGGGAATATTCAGGTAAGGCGCGCTAAATGAGTGGAGACAGATTTTAATCAATGCAGCGGCCGTAATGAAATGCAATCTTGCAAACGCAGAATTGTTTTTTTTTTTTTTTTAAATATTAATTTCACTTTAATGCTGCGCATTAGGCGATTCTGCCCGGCTTAATAAACTTGAAATAGAATTGAGAGAAGTCAATAAGGAATTCAATTACCTTCAGACAACAACATGAAAAGTGCGCTGCTTTCAGATTTTGCTTCGCGGCGGCCTCAAGGACGGCCTAACCTTCTATCTGTCCACTCTGTTCTGCCTGTTCCTAACAAATATCACACGTACAGCTGCGGAGTGTGACGGGAACCAGCGCCGCGGTTTGTGTCGCGACCAGCTGCTGCGACATGACAGCGCGCATCACCGTGGGCCAGTGTGAACGGGCCTGTCAGAGTGGGACTCCTACAGCTCACACACACACACACACACACACACACACACACACACACACACACGCACACACACACACACGCACACACACACGCACACGCACACACACACACACACACACACACGCACGCACACACACACACACAAACACACACACACACACACACACGCGTGCGCCGCCTCAGTAAAACTTCACAGACAGCTCTTGGACACTGGCCTGGACGGGACAGAGAGGTCTTCTGGTCAAATGTATGCATGTTCAGTGCAGCAGCAGCTATGAGGAGCATGCTCACGCAGGACATGCATGGGATGGAGGCAGCGCGGTGAAGGTGAGGAGGCGGTGGAACGCGAGCGGGGGCAGGCAGGTGGTTCGTCTTCTTGGCCACATGTCCATTTTTGACTCATGACATCAACCCTTGCAGCCAGTGGTCACGTCCCGTGCCGCCCGGCTCACTACGGCCTGATTAACACCCCCCAGGGAGCAATCTGCGCCCGCTGCAGCACGTAAGCGTCTTACAGCGCGGGAAACCTGCCCGGCGGGCGTCTTAGCCCTTCAGTGAGGAAAACAAATGTGCGCGGGTCGTGCGCGTGTCCTTTGGTAAACCTTGTCTGCCCAATGCTTGAGCTCAAGCCAAATGTGGAGTGAAAGCAAGACACGAGAATTATTTTGAAAGTCAGAAAACATTTGGTTTGGCAAACAAGATTTTTTCATTGTTGACATTTTCGGGTAATATTAATTTTTCTTAAAATTTTGGAATTTGAAGTTCAATTTCAAGGCTTATTCAAATCATAATTCAAAAAATCAAAAGCAGAAACTATGAATGATTCCCATAGGCAAAACGGGTACTCGTGTTCCATGAACCTGTGTATGTGAAGGTGATGGTCCACCACAGTGGGACAATCAATCTGCTGCTCTGGGAGCTGAAGTAAACATAAGGCACTGAGAGAAAAGCTCATGTCGAATTTAGCCTGGGCGTCGATGCACTTTGACGTGTTCAGTCGGTCCTACGGTTCCTGCCTCACGCAGCCTTCCAGGCAGTAACCTGAGACAGGGCTCCTCTCCTCCTCCTCCTCAGGCTCCACTGGTTGAGGAAGATAATAGCAGCTGAGGTGTTTGCGGCTCATATTAAAATGACCTCCTGTGACATCACACTGCCAGAGAGGTCTTGGCACTTTAATAACTTTAAAGACTTTAATAAAATCTAGATGCCATTTATTTATAATGCATGGGATCAAAAAAAAAAAAAAACATGACATTCAACATGCAGAGCCAGGCAAGTGTAGAGTCTGGCCAAAGGAAATTATTATGCACATATGGTGACAGTATCGCCTCCAGCTTAGGCTTGTCTCCCTTCCCCAAAAAGGTTCATCAACAATTATTGAGTGATCCTTTGTAGGAAGATCCAGATCAGAAATGAACACTTGGCCGTAGGTGGTGGGACGTGGGGTGGAGGGCGGCACAGAGGGCAAAGCAAAGCAACAAGCATTCACACAGGTAATGTGTAACATTGTACTTACTAACTGGACCAATGGAACTAGGAATACCTGCAAGAGAAGAAGACAAGGGTTGAGTGAGAAGAGCAGAATGGAGAGGTCCCTGTCCTCATTGCTGCTGTTTAGGAATCTCTCATTGATTATACAACAATTACATTGAACACTGCAAATTATTTAGTAAATGAAATGAAATACTGCAATGGGGCGAGTGAAGGAGAGTGAATGTCTCCTCTTGACTGATTCGACCTCCATGTCCCAGCTGTTGCTGGTAGCATCGCCGCTCAACTAACTTTTGGATCGGCAGCAGACAAAATATCTCAGTTACTTTAAAGTTGCATTGTGCTCGACGACTCCCCGGGCGTCAAAGACGCGAGCTACACAGGAAAAAAAACCCACATCAAATGGCATCATGGGACGGCAGACTCCGTCTCTGACGCCAAGGAGGACATGCCTCATCCTGCTGCCCGTCCGTCCGTCCCTCCGTCAAGCAATCCCGCGTGCCAGACAGTCACTGTGCAGATAATACAGTCTGTCTCATCCCCATGGCGACCGGATCGCTCCCACACAAGGACGCCGGCCGGCTGTGGATTTGAGGAGATTGAGACGTTCGCCGGCTCCTTGAGCCGATGGCGTCGCCGCTTGAACCGCCGTCGGCGTCTCCGTTTGGCCTTTAATTAGGTCTGTAAATATGAACACGCGCTCACATTTGCGGCGGCGTCGAGCTCAGACAGCGCTGCCGAGCGGTTTCTCCCTCGCCTCGACTCTGTGTTCTTCAAAGGCGCGGCGTCGCGCTGCAGTCGCGCCTTCGCTCCGTGTTCGTTTGCTTCAGGACGTCGACTCAGCTCCGCTTTTTTAAATCATTTGTTTGAACGGAGGCCCGTCCGCCCGCCCGTTCAGGCTACCCCCTGCCCTCAATAAGGCGGTCTGCCCACAAAACAAACGCCATGGGAAGAGAGGCATGCTGGGCAATAGGAGAAACTCGCCCACGTAAACTAGAGACGAAATGAAATGAAAAGGGCTCTCGCTTATGTCTCTCTCATCACTCGCTCACCACTGACCTACGGTGGAGGAAGCTGAGGAGGCATCTGTGCAGGATTCTAGCCGGAGCTTTTCATCTAATGGAGCCGTGGAAATATCTCCAAGTCCTCAAGGGAAACATGAGGGTTTCCTGTGTGTGTGTGTGTGTGTGTGTGTGTGTGTGTGTGTGTGTGTGTGTGTGAGTTTATTTGTGTATGTGGACTTTGATCAAACTCCTGTCATTCAATCACTCTTCCTCTGATCTCTGGCTGCCAAGAGCCAAATCTGTGACCTGTCTGAGAGCTGTGAAGTAGCAGGAGGCTACGCTGACATATGGAGCTAATGGATGTCAAACCTCAAGGGGACTGGGCAGATGCTAACCAGGAGACAGGAAGGACGCGCGCAAGGACAATCACCTTAATCACAAAGCAGAGTCTTACTTCTCAGGATTATGCAACAAAATACTTTTTTCTAATACGTGTTAATTTCATATAAATAGTGTCTGAATAAATCCTGGCAACCAGAACAAACCCTGGTTTCACAAAAGCCGGGATGTGTATAAAAGGGAAAAATGCACAAAAACACACAGAGACACAAATATGCTTGATTTTTACTAGACTCAGGTTCTAAAGCAGCACTGATTGAGTTCAGCCTCTATCTTTTAATATTACCACTTTTTCAAGTTGTAATCCTGCTTTATTAAAAACAGCTTAGGTTAAAAATTCATTATTGAGGTGTAAATATTAATTACTATCGCAAATACTGACATTATCGCACGCTGGCGAAGTGTTTCAGCTCAGGAGCTAAAGGAATAAAAGGACATTAATGCAGAGCTAAAACGGGCCTGGTTAAGTAGCTGACGGAGCAATAATGTACATCCAGTCTGGGAGATGAGCAGGGGACCGGCTGCATTAAATGGAGGGATATAAATACAGCCGCAGAGCAGGAGGGCTCCTGTTGTTGCGGGGCACGCATCCATTAGCGTGCATCGCACTCGCACAAGCTGCGTCACAACAGTGTTTAAAGATTCACAACCCGCTGCACCTGAGCAGCGTTTGCCCTCATGACTCGACGCCCATGGCGCCGCTTCCCTGCAGTAGAATGTGCGAATGCTAATGAGGAACCCGCCGGACGCGCCCGCGTCGTATTCTGGACCGGCAGCAGCCTGTCCGTCCAATTATTCAGCACTTTAGGAGCAAGCTGGCTTCCAGCAGATGTCCAGGATCCATGTCGGGTCATTTGATTAATTCTCCATCGCAGTCGTTTCCAATCCCCTCCACCTGCAGTGGCCGCGCCATCGCAGGACCCGGCTGCAATCTAATTCCGTCCCATCGCACAGGAAGCGCATTAGAAGACGCTCATACTGGATGTTGGCCGCGTGTGCCATTGATTTTCGCGGGGCGGCCCGCGCAGGAAACACGATCCGCGGCCGGCGCACGAGTCACTGAACACGATCCGCGTGAGCGCGGGGTCGGAGCAGCTGACTGGCGTGGTTACGAGTTCAACCGCCTGACGTTCCAGTTCAACGTCAGCTCCCGTCTGCCTCTGAATGTCCACCGCGTACGTCCTCCATGTCTGCTCCATCCTCATTTACTGCTCCTCAGGAATCGCTCACACTCTGCTGTGAGATCATCCAGCTGGTCGCCTGGGAATCGTGTGTGTGTGTGTGTGTGTGTGTGTGTGTGTGTGTGTGTGTGTGTGTGTGTGTGTGTGTGTGTGCGCGTGCGCGTGTGCGTCATTACAATGTCTCTGTCGGTATCAATTTAGTTTAGACCTTCAATGTGTCCCACCTGTTTGTTTTGGCAGCATTGGGCGACTCTGGAATGGGTCTTATCTGTTGGAATTCCACTGCAGGCAAAGTTGGTAATTACTTTCTGTGGCTGCCATCAGTTTAAAGCAATCCATCATCATATAGAGCTCTTTGGCTGTGCAGAGCCTAGTGATGGTGACAGGCATGGCTAACCGGTTAGCACAGGCAAGGCTGCCAAAACACAGGCTACACAGCGTCCAACCTGATTGAATTCCTCAGGAGCAAAATTACAGCTCGCCTCGTCGGAGTGCGCCGCTCGCTCGCCCGCTTCCAGCGCGTAGATCTGTATTGAAGGTGGCAAGTCTTAAAGTGCCCAGGAGCCAAGTTGGAAAAAGCACGTTTAGGATTTCAGAGATGGAATGAGCTGTAAAACAGTGGTGGCAGCAATAGGGGAAGGAGGGGGATAAAAAATCTAGAGATGGAAGAAACAAATATTTGAAAGAAAGATTACCGTCACAGCTGCACAGAGCCAAGACAGAGTAAACAAGCCTGGTCTCTGGGGCGGCTGGGGTGTTGTCGGATGGAGAGAGAGAGAGAGAGAGAGAGAGCACGAGACACAACCAAGAGACGGAGCAGCAGGCGGAGAAGGAGATGAAGGAGGGAGAGAAAGAGAAATGGAAATGTGGAGTGAGGAGCAGACGGAGCGACGGCGCCACAAGACCCGAAACAGCAGAGACGAGTCGCACAAAGAGAAGCCGAAACCACAGTGGCTACAATTAAAATGAAAAGGAAGGTGCGAATGCGTGGCACTAATCCAATACGCCGTAAATAAATGTTATCATTAATGATAATCATTAGTAAATACTTTTCTGTAAAACCAGAAGCTTGTGGAAGCTCTGACCGGTTGCCAGGTTGGACACATTCCTGCCAAAGTGAGAGGTTTTGAACTTTTATTTTGTGAACAACATGTGGGGTTCGAGGTGATGGACAGTGGATAATGAGCTGGACCTCTTGTGCTGCACACACAGCATGCGTTGTGTCACGATGACCTGTGGGTGGTGATCAGCCTCATGTCCACGATACTGTATGATGTCCACGATGTTCACGAGACTGCAGGAGCTCAACAAAGAGCAACAAGCGGCTCGAACACAACGCTCCAACCAGTAGGAGGTCCGGCTCAGTGCTACTCGCTTTGCGATGCGATGCTTTGTGTAGTCACATGGTTTCAGTCGGTACCTGCTGCAGTACCTGCACATTAAAGTGAGTGGCATGAGAAATATCTACAATCTAGCAGCAAACCCGGCAAAGAAAAAACACAATATACTGTAACACACACTGTAAGCTGCATATTGTAACTCGTGTGTTTGTATGATTGATAAATGATGAAGTATGAGACACAGGAAACGTGTCATTGGCTCCATTTCTGCTTTGCCTTTGCTTCTTGGTTTCATTGCGTGATTACAATCCTCAAGCCGTGATGTAATGTGAGCGGATGAGCATTTGGGCCCTTCGCTTCCGCCGCGATGCTGCTTCTTCCCAGAGAACAGGATTAACAAAGCTTTGATGCTTCGCTGGTGATTTTGATCATGGCTGAACTCTGCTTGTGAAAAGTGATGACGTAGTGGGACAGCGAAAGTTTCTCATCGGTGCCGGATGCATTTCAGCACAGCCCTCATTCGCTGTGCGGTCGCGTTTCAAATCAGAAATCTCCACTTTTACCCACCGGGACTTATTGTCACGTCTGTTCAGATATTCTAGAGGACGCTTTAAGCAGCAGGACCTGAAGCTGAGACTGGCAGGTCTCACTGCTGCACCCACGCTGCACTTGAGCTAAGCTAAACTGAGCTAAACTAAGCTAAACTAAGCGTCCTGTGCCTCTTCATTCAACACGCGGCACTATACATCGCGAAAAGGGACGAAGGAGAAAAACTCTGCAAATCCCGTTATCTATTTAAAGTGTATTTTAGGATTTTGCCTTTAATATAACCTTCAGGATAGATTTTCACAATTCAAAATCAACTTTCCAGAGGCCACTGTGCGCTGGCCCCTCTCTCCGTATCCCCCGCCCTGCAGTGAAATGAACTGCCATGGTTAATTCTCCAACTGATCCCTCTCCTTCTGTCTCCACAGAGGGAGGAAGAGAGAATGAGTGAGGCTGAGAGGAGGCTGGGGGAGTTGGGGGGGGGGGGGGGGGGGCAAAGAGAGAAGGAGGCAAAGCTAGACAGACAGAGCCCACCCCAGAAGGCTGAGTTAGCCGTGACAGAGAGTGATGCCCACTTCCCCTCCTTCCACCGCCGCCATCCTTTTTCCTTCTTCATCTCTTTTTAAACCCTCGTCTTCATCCTTCCTCCCAGCACAGCGCCGTTGTAAGGCGACATATCATCCCTCCTGACGCCACACCCCCTTCAGATGATGATCCATCGATCTCCTTATCGCATTGGACGACTTGATGGGCATAGTGAAAAGAAATTAAATCTTAATTAAATTCTCATCGTTGACAAATTTGTCTCCGCAGAGCGCCCATATGGTCCCTGGGTTGGCGGGAGAGACAGTGAGCGCTAAGGAGACTTCTGGAATTGGTGTTGAATGAGCGTGAAAATTACAAAGCAGCACAAGGTGCATTTTTCTGTCAGCCTTGTGCGTGTTTTTCTATTCAGGAGGGACAGCCTTGCATTTCTATGGATTTTTCACAGCATTATTACATTATGGATTTTTTCCCCTTCAAGACAAAGTATAATAATGCAGTTTATTCTAAGACGGGTTTCATGACTTGCAGGGCAAGTGTGTGTGTGTGTGTGTGTGTGTGTGTGTGTGTGTGTGTGTGTGCGTGTGTATGTGTGTGTGTGTGTCCTTGTGTCGTTATCAGTGTGCATGAGGCAGTTTTAAGCAGTGTGTGTGTGTGTGTGTGTGTGTGTGTGTGTGTGTGTGTGTGTGTGCGTGTGTATGTGTGTGTGTGTGTGCGTGTGTGTGTGTGTGTGTGCGTGCGTGTGTGTGCAGATCTGGAGGAGCACCTGTGTGTCACCTTTTTTAATAACGCGCGTCAGTCGGGGCTCTGGGGATGGCCATTTCACTAACCCTCCCTAAGTCTCATAACGCAGATCCTCCGGGGAGGCAGAATAAGTCATCAGTCCTCCTCGAGCAACGTCGAGGGAGAAAAGCCGAAATCATGGCGGATGCAATAAGGAGACAGGACGGGGATAAAACGGGAGCTTCAAAATGAATGCCTGCACACTCCAACCACAGCCCTGCTGCAGCTGGGCCGTGGCAGCGACCCTCACTGAGGAATCCTCTACCCGCTGATAATGTGCTCTCAGCTGATTACTTACTGTGCATCACATACTTTGACAGTTAAAAGGTAATTGCAACCAGTGCTGGAAACAAATTGAAGGAATATCTTGAGGGTGAAACTGTGTTGTATGAACGCACAGAGAGAGAAAACATCTACGAGCAGGTGTAAAGTGGGCTCCGAGAGGTGTTAGTTACACCGAAAAACCACAACCACAGAGATGCAACGCAACCAGCACAAAGCGTGAGCATGAGGAGACAAACAGCACGACCACAGTTTGCGGTCGCCCTGTGTCTCAGTGTGGAAGCGATGGAGGGAACCTTTCTATTCCTGTACCTGCGGTGTTATTATCCACTCAAGCACAGATGTGTCACATGCACTGTGGGAAACCGCCACGCAAAGACCGAACACGCTGAACAGTGTTGGCAGTCAAACTATTCACGCAGGCGCCGAATGGAGCGCTTTGAACAACAAAAGGTCAAAGGTCGTTCTTCCCCAGGGATGCGGCTGTGGCTCTGCAGCCCGGGCTCTGGACCCACAGAGACAGTGAGGCCACCACAGATTGACTGACTGGAGGCTCACATCAGCTTTGCAGCCACAGCTGGGGGCTCCACCGTCATTTACCCTGCAGGTAAAGTATGGCCACTACTGTATGCTGCACATAGTGTAGATGTCATCGAGCTTCATTACAGACCTGCTCCACTGTGGGATTGATGACATTCCACCTGTACAAGCCACATACTGGTTATTAAATATTCTTCTTCTCTAAGCCTGTTCTGTCACGTTTCACGGCTTCATGTCAGTCAGACGATCATGGATATTCCAGTCATGCTAGTTCTCCAGCCTTTCCTGCTTCTTTGAAGTGCTGGTTATTAGAAGTGTCAAACACGACATGCTATTAGTTGGGATTACGTTCCATCACTCTGTAGGTTCCTTTGTTATCCAGACATTATGCTCGCGTAGCGTTCACATGTTCGTGCCGAGCGCTTCCTATCGTCTGCACAGAGAAGCTGCAATGATTGTCATGAAGCCTTGTGTGTTCTGTTTGTTCTGCTCCTTTCGACCTTTTTTCCGTATCTCATGCTGCTTTAATGTGTTTTTGTGCGGCTCCTCTGTTTGGTCATGTTTCCTGCATGTGAAAGAAGAGTTCATCATCCAGGTCATGTATTTTCTGATATAACTGGCTTCATGTCCTTTATTAATCATTTGCAGTTTGTTCCTAATGAGCCTTTTGGCTGCTGCTGAAATGTTAACTACAATGAAAAGTCTTTTTCATTTACCATTGGCCTAAACTGTACTTGAGCAGTTTGCCCCTATAATGAACGTTCATGCAGAAACAGGCTCAGTTATGGAAAACAAAAGACAAAGGATGCTGGGATTTTGTTGTCTTTGCTTCTATACTTAGGAGCAGCTTCTCTTTCACTGTCAGATGATCCAACTCCACTTTTATTCATGATGATTTTGCATTTGTATTATTTCGTTTTGTTCCCTGAAAACTCAAGGTCAGGTCCAAGGAGATGCTCTGAAGGCGGTGGAGTTCAGGCCCTGTAGGTTTCAGGGGAGAAGCTCAGCGCCTGAACCTCCTGGTCCATGAGACAGGTTTTATTTCATCGGGTTAAAACCCATTTGAACCATCAGATTTAATTAGCCCCTGCTTACGAGCGCCTGCGTGTGTACTCACAGATATTAGCTGTGCCCTTGGGGATGGGCAGGTAGGAGCCGGCGCTCCACGCTCGCCCCTGGTAGTTCCTCTTACAGCGGCCGCAGTCGGGCCCGGTGGTGTTGTGTTCACACTCACAGCTCAGCTTCTCTTTTTCATACACGCAGCTGTTGGCGTGAAGGTTGCACTTGCACCTGTCAAAGAGGAGAGAGGGGGCAGGGACGGGGGTCGGAAAGGGACAAGGATGTCAACATGAGTGACTTTCTCAGCTCCGAGTAAACAATGAAAAAAACAGGCTGCTTCCATAGCGACGCGGCTGAAGGGCAGCGCGTCCTTGACTAGCGGAGCCACCGGAACAAGCGGCGCTTCGCTGACTTCAAAAACGGGCCGCTTCAAAGGAGACGAGCGTTTGCGAAAACAAACCTGGCATCGTTATTTCCTTCCTCTGGAAGGCAGCTCGCGCTTTAATTGTTCCACTGTAGGACGTGTAACTGCGGAACGGCGGCGGGTCAGGAGGGAACGCGGAGCAGAGCGGTACAAGGAGAGGCTGATGGAAACAAGCACCCAGAGCCGGGCTCGGCGCTAGCCAGGGGGCAGCGCGGAGCAACAGCCTGGCTGCGCTCCCTATGACAAATTAATATCAGATGAGATCCCAGAAACATATTTTCAGTCTGCGAAGAGGAACGCCCCGAAGGTGCACTGAATCCTCACCCACATCCTGCTCACCAGATCCCTCACTGAACAATCAACTCAGCAACATCTTTCCTGCTGGAGCTCGATGAGCATCGGGGAGAGTTCTATCTGTTAAATGAATTCATGATCGTCGCGCGGCACAAAGCTCTCTGAGGCGTACATTGGACTGCTTTGGCGCGTTCCAAAGAAAAGAGAAGGAGATCAGAGAGAACAAGAAACACTATTATAAAGCTTTAGTTCGATGCATTTTAAGAGAGTCCAACTGTTTTTTTAAATGGTTTATTTAACAAATGAAGCAGGGGAATTTTTCAGCTCCACTTCTTCTAATACTAATTTGATTATTCTGGCCATCCTGTCTCTGTTCCGTACTGGTCTGCTACTACAAGAGAGTTTAGACGGAATAACTCTGCTGAAGTTGCCAACACTGGCGCAACTTCAACACAAAACTGCAAATCTGACTTCCAACAGTCGTGACTCATCGCAGATTAATGGCGTTGGGGCTGTTTATTTTGGGAAAAATGCTGAGAGGCAGACAAAATGGCACGATTGAAGCCACTTCCATTCAGCAGTGCTTCTCTTTTTTCTTGCTGGCGTGGAGGCAGAAGGCATCATTTGATCTGAAAGGAGATGGAGGGAGGTATTAAAGCGGGTGATGGCACAAATAGCCCGGCAGTTGTATTTGCTAATGTCTCAGTGAGAAACTCTGGTGACAGCTGGCCTCCTTCGCCCTGCCCATTCTGCTTCACCACAGCTTAGCTTGATCCTTGAATAAATAGAACAATTCAGAGGAAAAGCACAATCTTTAACCACTTGCCTCATCTCGACCTTGATACTCAACTTATCCCCAAATGCTGTGCAGACTGTGCTCTGATAGCGAGGCGAGTTTCAGACGCCGCTGTCCGTGGTGCTGAACGTTGGACCGACCAAGCATTCCCCAGGAAAGTCCCATTAGTGGGGAAATGTCTGCTAATTTAGATTCACTGTACTGTGGCTACTGTATGCTATTCAGGCTGCTGACTTCTGGAGACGCTTCTGCCGTCGTAAGCTAGTGTTTGCTGCTTAGTTCAGTGCCTTTTGAGTCCAGCTGGTGTAGTTAGCTGCTCGCTAGTGAAGGCTTTGTTTACTCACTTCACTTGTCAGTTGCTTACAAACATCTGGCAACACAGAATCTACTTTGTTGTCAATGCTAAACTTTCTACAAAGTTGTTTACTTACATTTCCGTGGTACTTGGAAGCATTGTGTCTATTCTGCATGACCACGGGCTAATTTGCTGTGTCCTTTAACAAGGTGGGGACGCCAGCTTGCTGGAAGTAACTAGCTCAGGTTTGGAGGCAAATGTTCTATAGAGCTGAGATCAGCTGTGTTGGGTTTAAATCCTTACCCCACATTGTATCTGATTTGTGCTAAACTGAGGGTCATTGTCCGGAAGATCCATCCGTGCCCGAGCTTTAATCTGGTGCATATTTAGTGTATTGCATCACTACCACAATATAAAGCTGCCACAAAGCTATCTAACAATATTCAGTGGAAATTGATTGCTCTACCTCATTAGCGTGCGCATGTAGGTGTATTTGTGTAACGGTGCTGTCGGGCAAAGCGACTGCACACGTAGCCCTTTGTGGTTTAACCTTCAGCTTCTTTTAACACCGCCACCATTTTAATCAGCGTCCAGAAATGATAGCGCCGTCGGCATAGTAATGGCGGCCCAAGGGGTCTCGTACCCGCCGGCGTTGTTGTGCCGTCTGAAAGTCGACGCCCGCGGAGACCGGCTCACCGCTGCATCAGCAGATGAAGTCAAGCAAACGTGCAATTAACAGCATTTTAATGGGAAGTTTCCTCATATGTTGTGTTTTCAGTCCTTTATAGTTTGCTTTGAAAGCTCTGTGGGCTGTCTCCTCCTGACTTTCCCTCCGTCTTTGTGTCATCATTTCTTCATCTCTGTTCTCCCTCCACCTATTAGGCTGTCATTTCTGACTCTGTGTCAGTATCTCGGAGTCATAAATATTCATGGAGCTAAGGCATCTTTGTTTTTGTGTGGCGCTCTCAAAGTGATATTGCTCAAGGCATTATTGAGTGTGCCAGCCACTGCCTGTGAGCTAAAGGTCCTGATATGTATTCATAAAATTACCCATGAGTCTAGCAGCTCAAATTGCAAAAAAAAAAAAAAAAAAACTTGACTGAAGTTTTGATTGTATTTTGTCTGTGAGAGGGGAGCAAACATTTTCTCCTAACTGACATGGGTTTAAAGTTTTCCCTGAAATGTGGGACAATATTGTTGGGTACAAATTTATTATTTTCTTTATCCCGGTGGAAATGTGAGCAGAGCCGCCCGTTGAGACGCAGCTTACCTGGAGCAGTGTGTCTATGACCTCTGCGGTAATGGGATTCTGATTGACACCGTGGGTGCAGGCTGCATATTGTGCCTTCACAGTGATGATGCCAGCAACAAATAAAAACAAAGCATAACAAGGCTTTTTGTTTTTTAACCAAATGCACCTTCTTTATTTCCCCTTCGCCATTATCAGCGTGAGTCCAATCAGCTGAGCTCATTCTTTCGCTCATTGTACACTCGAAGCCAAAACGTATCAGCTGCTAATTAATAGATAGTATCTTCAGTCCAGGTCTACGAGATCCCTGAGCTGCTAATTCCAACAAATGAAGCAAACCTAACTCAACATGCTCCTTAAGTGGGTTAACTAAGTGAGGCAATTAAATTTCAATCTAAGGCCCAGGTGTTTTCATACGCCTGCCAATCGGGTCAAACTAGCAGGTGTGTGTCTGATGTGAAGACACACCAGGGGTTGGAGGGGAAGGCAGAGGTGGTTCAGAGGAGGCACTGCCTTAATTACGTGCGAAGGAAATGAAATGAAACACGGGAGTCGCTGGAAAATGCCTGGAGGCGCACGTGCGGGTGATCTGTTGTCAGTGGAACAGGTAATCACACGCGCAGAATTAAATTTTCTATATAATATATTTGTCCTGCCTCCCTCACCTCTTAGTCTCAGGCTGCAGGGCATTGTGGGAAATGGACGGAGTGAGATATCGGCACCAGCGCTCCTCTCAGAGGATGCCCCCCCTCCCCTCCCTCCCCCACAGGCAGCCTGCTCCCACCCACACGACGCACCCCCACACTGGCACGGTGCGTTCTCCGCGGTACCTCCGGTGAAGATGTTGACCCCATCTGTTGTTGTGGTTTCATCTGCCCAACGGCCGCGCTGCCAGTTCTCACCGGGCTTTGTTTCGTCTGAAATAAGAAACCTGCAGCTCTCCGTGCGAAGCTTTCTCTCTCCCCCGCCGTCTGGACCAGTCGACTTTCTCTCCAGTCACAAGTTTCTAAACCTTTGTGTAAACTGTGAGGTATGTGTGGTGCCATTTTACGAGGACCATTACGTCTCTTTTGCTATCGGTAGAATGGATTTTCCTGTTCAGCAGCTATTGTGCTGCATTGAATAAAACACAGCGGTATTGACAAGTTCATGCAGCCACAGATCCGATCATTGTTATTTCGCCAGTCACCTGTAAAATGATTATTTATTATTTGACCTTTAAGTGATGCTCAGATTTTTTTTTTATCTTGCACATGTTTTTCAGGACATTTGAGCCCTGATATGAAAACATCTCCATCAATTTTAACTTTTTATATCTGAGTGGGACTAAGCGTTAGAAAATGGATGGGTGGATGGCTTATTTGCGCGAGATGCGGTTCTTGTTTAGACTTTGCAGAGTCTGGCATCTCACCTCCGGAGCTGTCGGGCTTATTGATATAGGTGACAACCACAGACAGACACACGGGAGGGAAACACGTCGCAGGCAACGCCGGCGCAGGCAAACAACACTTTTCATCACAGTTTATAAAGAGGAGAAACATGTGAGCAAATGGCTTCACGCAGGGGAGACGAGTCTCCGTGAGCCGCAGCCGCCGCCGTGTGGAGCGGCGCTGCCGGGCCGAGCTCGTGCTGGAGGAGTGCGCGTCGGGAGGTGACTGTGCCGAAGAAGCCAATTAAGGCTGCGAGTGGCACAAAGTTGTGACCCAGCTGCTAAACTAGGCAAGCTAAATTGGATATTATTTTAATGATGGCGAGCTGCTTTCAGCTGTGCCTCTAAATATTTTATCATAGATCTCAAAAATAATGATAAATATTTATGGAATACCAGGGGCATCCATTAAAGGGGGTGGTCAGCATGGAACTGGGAGGAAGGTGCTCCTTCAAGACATGAGTAAAAAAGGTGTTCCATGCAAATTCACAACCCTGAAGATAATATTATTTTATGCGCTACATTATCATTTTATGTTATTAAGTTAAGTACTATTAACATGAGTTCAGCAGAGCTGAATAAAACAGTGATTCAAATGAATTGTGTCAATGGTGACAGTTCACATCAGCCTCTCCTTTCCTCCACACCTTAAGAAAAAAATATTTACATATTGCATTTTTTTAATATTTACACAATATTAAACAAACTGAAATCAACTTAAACTTAAATAAAATGTTTTGAATTATCATAATTCGTCAAGAATTCTGCAGAAATAACAATGAATGTTATGGTAAAATAAGGTTTTCTGGCAGATGTTGATTAGATTATAATTATGTCATCACTCAACCAATGAAAAACAACCACATGCAAGAGATTCAATTGAGAAATTAAGAGAGAGAATAATCGATTAATCAATGGGCTGCCTATCAAACTTAACGTCCTTGTGCTAAAGGTTCTACACTGGGGAAGAATCACACCAATCATGCTAATGCAGTCTTGTGGCTTCCAAACTGGCCAATGAGTGCTTTGCTCCTCTCTGCCACAGGTTTTCAGGAGACCAGGATAACATTACAGTATATTATGTGAGGACTCTGCGACTTGGCTTCGTCTTCAGTTTGCAGCCTTGAGGTGAACCCGCGGCCTGACTGCATCAATCTGTCTGGGCCATCCATCTATCGAAGCCTCAGCATTACTAATGTATGGAGTTGGACATGCTATCCAAGCAGGAGTCAATCAAGAGATCTTTACTGGCGCTGACAAGCCAAACCCGCTCAATAGAATTGACGCGAAAGCTTTCAACTAAAGACTGTGGCTGCGGACCCGGCGACGGCAAGTACACTGCTGTGGAGGGAGGGAGCTGACGGCTGGATGGTGAGGATGAGGATGGTGGCGTATCCATTCAAAGTGAGGTCGGGGGGAGAAGTGTCATTTCATAAGCAAAAAGCAATGTCACTGCAGTAACACAAAGTGGATGAGTCTGGGTAGTGTGTGTGTGTGTGTGTGTGTGTGTGTGTGTGTGTGTGTGTGTGTGTGTGTGTGCGTGTGTGCGTGTGTGTGTGTGTGTGTGTGTGTGTGTGTGTGTGTGTGTGTGTGTGTGTGTGTGTGCATGTGTGCGTGTGTGTGTGTGTGTGTGTGTGTGTGTGTGTGTGTGTGTGTGTGTGTGTGTGTGTGTGTGTGTGTGTGTCCTGTCACAGCATCTAACCTCTGACTCATCTGCAGCTGCTCCTCTCCTCCTCCTTCACAACCTGACATCTTTGGATCAGCAGCTCTATAAGTGTTGACTACATTCATTACCTGCACGATCGCAGTGATGAGCAGTTGACAAACACGCTGCAACACAACTGAATGCAGCATATGAACAAGCACCAGTTGGGCCATGTGTTGCTGATGTGGCTGCCCGTTCCAGTGCCCCCCCTTGTTACCTAATCCTGATGTGTGGAGCAGACATTCCCATGGTTCCAGCCACCGGGGGCCAGAATCTGACACCGGGCCAGGACCCACAGAGCAGGTGTAATTACAGAAAATGTTGGCAGTTTCCTGACTAACAGAGGTTAACTCTGTTAGTTACAGTATATGGGACATTTTAATACCATTCATCAGGGTCGCAATTTCATTATTATTGATACTACTTTACTTGCTATACAACACCGTGAAGGCTCACACATCTAAAAACACTTTGAGTAAAAGTATTCCTTTGAGTAAACAAAGGAATGTTTAGGAAAGACTTGAATTTCGTTACGTTCAACCTGACCATATTCACTGGAAGTGTAGTTTAAATATCAGTCGCAGAGCTTTGCTAATATATAAAGAAGTGATGTCGAGAAATAAGGAATTTTTTTGGCTAATAGTCTCTAAAGGTAGTTTAGTAGATTAGTTTTAGTTCGAGGCCACATCAAAGTTAAAAGGGATGACATTCAGAATACAACATTGTGCAATAGTAATTCTAAAAGATCCTAATAGATATAGCTGACAGTAAAAGCCACTAATAAACAGTGATACTAATAAACGTATGTAGCTGGTTGATGTGCGGTCAGCTCAGTAAGTCATCCAGCTGGACTGGGCCCAGACCAGCAGCTCATCAACCATCCCACACCATCACTGACTCATCCACGTGACTGTCTCTCTGATTGGGCTTCTTGCTCCCTTCTGTCGGCCTCCACTGTTCTGCCGCTCCATGGCCAAACATAATCAGCCCTCATCGCGTTCCTCGGCCTCCGCACCAGAATCGCTCTCCATGACTCCACCGTCCCATTACCACGCCGCTCTCATTCATCGCTCCCCGCCGTCTCCAGATCAGAACTCGGCGTCTCGCTCGGGGAGCCCTCGCGTCTCAGACGAACACAAACAGTCCGATGACGCCGTCAACACTTCTCCCTCTGTTGGAGGAGCTGTTTCTGCGAGCGGGAAATGATGCCATATGGTGTTTTCTTCACAGACAAGACTCCGTTCTCATGTCGCCTCTTGCCGATATGGCTAACGCAGTGGGACATCTGACTGGCGCGAGCACGGCCAACTCTTTTTTGGTACTTCTCATTATGCAATGCTTTAAAAGCTAAAAGTTGAGCCGTAGGTGTTCATGTGACTTTTCGGGCCCCACATTCATACTCAGCTACAGTACAGTATGCAGCATCTTCATGTCCCAAGGACACACACTCACAGGGACTTTGCTTCTGTAAGATTCATTTTGATTTCTATATCAAGGCTGCGTATTGAAGCGGCCTCCTCACTTACATGTACATTTACTGGATGATTTCCCATATTAATGCATCCTCATCAAACAACTCTGCAATAAACCCTCCCTTATTAAAGCCATTGATTTGGTTTTAGTTCAAACTCTTATACGCAACCACAGGTCAATCAATGTTTATATTTGTTTAAAATGTGAATAGTGCTGCTGTCTTAATCTCACTGCAATATCGTTATCATCTTATAGAAACCCAAAGGCTGTGATGTGTTTGTGTGAACCTGCCTGTTGATGCATAAACAGTATAATCCAGTGATGTGTCGTTCAAAAAGGAGACGGCTGATGCTTCGTAGTGAACGAGAAGAGACGACTCCCGCCGTCGGCGCTGCTGAAAATCCATACACACAACCGCGAGACTGCTTTTAGGGGCGCAGCATTCGGCCAATCACGTGCAAGGATTGACGTAAGGGGCCAGACGCTCCTACATATAAGACAGCGAGTGTAGTGAGGGGAGCCAGATTTAAAAGTGAGCACATCGGGAAAACAAAACAAAAAAACTCCACTAAACATTATTATCTAAAGTCTTATAATGTTAAGATCTAAACGTTTGATAAAAATGTTAAACAGTAGTGACTGTGTATTATTCCCATCACTACAGTATTATGATCAGACATACTGATGCTGATGGTACATAAGCTAAAGGGTTGTTTCAGATTAATCCCAAGATAAATGTGGATCAGCAGTGGCTGAACACTCTCCACTGCTGACACCGGTGTGGATGAAGAGGAGGTCAGGCATGGAATTAGTCCTGAACCCCTGACAGAGGGGCCCATTACCAGGGCGACTGCAGCCAATGAATACAGAGGGACCACACAATGAGGAGGGCTTCTCCACTAATGAATGGCTCACAGCCTAAATGTTGAATGTGGTCTGTCGACAGAGAGGGTAGAATCCCCCCTGGTACAATCTGTGAGGAAACGCAGTGAAACCTGAAAACCAAAATCACAAATCAGCTCATTATCTGTCGACGCTTATTTGGCATTTGAAGGTACTATAAAATGCTTATACCGTGTACTGTGTAGTGTGTGTGTGTGTGTAAGTGTGTGAGCGTGTGTGTGTCAGCTACATTTGGTTTATGGACCTACGTAGTTATCACCTTATATGATTTTTAAAAATTCACCCGCGTCCAGACTTGATATAGAATTACAGTATATATGGTTCCACCACATCCCGTCTGCACCACAAACACACCTTGTGCCTGATAATGCAGAGCACAACGTGTAGTGCAGTATTCCAGTCCAAGACATAAATCCAATTTGTTGTCTGTGCTGGCTACTAATAATGGTAAACCCACTGGGAGAGAAATCAATGCACAAAATATCAGATCTGCATTATCAGCAAAGCAGCACTCGACAGGAAAACAAGTGATATTGTATCAAGCTGGAGTGTAAGCTTCAGCTTCTGGAGAGAAAAATGGATGTTGCCTCATCCCTGGGAGCAGGAAGAGGATTTGTAGATGTGACACTGATAGAATCTTCATGTCACTTCATATCTGTGGAGCAGGTCGATTCCTCCGGCCTGTGATAAAGAGTCAGGGATTGGTCGGGTTCGGTGTCAGTGGCGTGGACGTGTATCGCTTGGTGTTATTGGTACAGAGAGCTTCAGCGTACTTGATCTAATCTAACACCTGCGCTGTTCGCTATCACTGACACCGAGATATTTAAAGTTCCACCACTGGAAATACTAACCCCACAAAAACAAAGCAGCACCGCTGAATTATTTGATAAGCATCAAATGAGATTCACGATTGATTTAACAATATCTAGATTAGACTGTTGTATAGAGTCTAGTAAGTAGATAAAAGTGTATTGAACACAAATCACGCAAATGAACACAAAAAGTAATAAATAGTAAATGTATTTTTAAAAAAATGTAAATATTGAAGGATTTTTTAGACGTTTACTAGAATTTCAGACAAGAAAAAGAGACGTATATCAATTATCTGTGATTTTTTTTGAGCATGGGTTTTGAGCTAAAAAAAGGCTGCTCCTTGGTGCAGGCAGAGGTTGTCATAATTCGAATTAAACCAAGGTTTCGATTGCATTTGAAGACAACATTCTTGCACAGTGCAGCGCTGTATTCAGACGTGCAGCCATGCACGGGGAATTCACAGGAAACAACACATGCATATGGATGAAATGCTGAAGACATCGGTGACACTGTGCATAAATCTGCACATTTGCAAAAGTTATTCTGAAACTAAGAACAAAAAAAAAGAGTGATACTGTAAATATAAACCAAAACTAAAATTGTGACTATTGTCATTTGAATCTGGCCAGACTCAGGTTTAAATGTGGGTCACATTAAAATAGATCATGAGGATTCTCTCACCTCTGAGCGAGTTAATAAGGAGCTTTATTGTGGCGAAACAATTATATCTTTAATTCCTACAATATAATTCTGCACTTTGACAGCTAGACTTCTAACTTGTCCACTTCTAAAAACATCAGCAGAAACATGTCTCAGGAGAAAAAAATAGTTTGCACTCAAAGCTTTTCTTTATCCAAACTACACCTACAGTACAGACGTTTCTATGCACAACCCTTCCTTTATAGATAAGAGCTGCAGCGGCAGGAAGGACCCAGAAGAAAACACTCTTCTGTTTGTGTTATGAATATTAAAAAAAATGAAATAGAGCCTTGTGAAAGTACAGCACAATAGCTTTAAGCTGGATTGTCTTTAGAAAGGGACAATTCAGCAAACAGAGAGCGTAAGCAGCCAAAATCCGGCCTTCTTTCATCCTGCGTTTATGTGCGAGTAGGCAGCACAGTCAAAGACAGAGGAGGTGTTGCACAGTGACGGCAGCCAGAAGAATCGGAGTTAGGAAAGTGTAGATTTAACAGTCGGCGACTTGAAAGTCCAAAAGTTAGTGCTCTCACTCGTCGTGGCCTCGTGAACCCACGGGGCGGAAAAAGACGCTCTGTCGGGCGTCCGCCCTTGAAGACGGACGCACAGAGTCGCTGTTTGATGGAACAAACCTGAAGCCGCCTGAACATCGCTTGTAATGTATACATCTGTAATAGACCACAACAGGCTCTGATGTAACCGATGTCGCTGATGTGGGATCCGACCGTTCTGTGCCTCAGGAATCTGTGGACGTTGCGTAACTCACATGGCGTCGGACCGACGCAACACGTGTCCTGGTGACATTTCAGACAAACGCGTTGAAATGCCATTAAAGCATCCCATAGGTCTAGATTCCTGTTATTCATCAAGATCACTGCACATAATGCAGGCTGTTGCCATGGGAACAAGCGATAACCTTGCAGGTTAGCCCGACTGTTGACCAGCTTATTACACTGACTTTAAACAGGACAGCTGCAGCCTGACTCCTCAACCACTGTGACCTTTATAATAATACAGGACAATTAGGCTGGACGAGCTCCGTGGGGTTTCATCCCTCCACTAGTGCTTTTATATAAATAAATGCTTTGTGTCATCATGTTATACAGCTGGACCAGATGTCATGCCTGTCAGATATTATGGTCTGCTGAGCCTTATAGGCTCAAAGGCTAAATACGTGCCACTCCTTAATATGAGCTAATTTGGCCTGTGAGCCGGGGCTTTGATTGACAGGAAGCACATCACCGCGCATCCAGGAATGTGCCCAGTGCTCGACCAAGGTGGGCAGACGCTGCCAGGAGCCACGTGCAGCTGAGGCATGAAGACGGGGCTCGTTCCACTCCGCTGCTGCCAGCGCGCTGCACCTCACACTCTGCCTGCGCCCGTCTCATTCCTCACATCCACCTTCTTTTTTCATGTGTACAGTTCACATGTGTATGGCTTTGGGAGGTTTGTGTATCTGGCAATATCCAATTAATTAGAGAGGAGGGGCTGACTGTAATATTAATACAGACACACACACACACACACACACACACACTGGCTGTGGTCGTACCTGCTTCTCTAAATGCTTAATAAAAGGCGTTTCCTATTCTCGTCCTTTGCTCGAGGAGCTGTGTGCGACAAGTGGGGCCCTGCAGGGAGCTTTTTATTGGACAGAGATGCATCCAATTCGTCTTGTTTACCAGCTTCTCCCTGCTCCTCTGCAGCTGGAGTCAGAGGAGATGTCATTGTAATGCTATGCAAACCTTCCGATGATCTGAAAGGCGCCTCCACAGCAAACTTTTTCGCTCAGCCAGGTACCACAAAGTTTCTGCCCCAGCTGATAAATATTTCTTTTGAGCTGCGCAACCTGGCAGACTCGAGCAGGGAGGGCATCAGCTACAGTGGAGATGAACCAAAGGAGGAGGATCAAAGGCAGAGAGATGTGGAGAAATGTGCTGGACAGAAGTCAAGAACAACAGGTGATGAAGGTGTTCATGCAATGAGGAAGAAAGACACACGGGGACCAGAGTGTGAGCCGTCGGTAGCATCTGAGCAAGAAACGTGGATACACGGAGGTAAACTGGAAATCACCCTCTCAGTGATCACTAATTCATTCATTCATTCAGTTGGAGATGTAATCCTTCTATCTCATCCCACTTATCTCTTATAACGTCATTTAAAAGCCTTGAAACAAAGATGCTCGGTCTTGGCTGGTGTCCATGAACCTTCAATAAAGAGTTATCACTTCACTTACTAACTTGAGTTCACCAGTTGATCAGCCATCCCACGCTTCCAAGGCCCCGTGGGCTCTCGACGCGTAGGAGGCGCGAGAGCGGCGCTTCAGACGGAACCGAATCAAGCAGCACAAATAAATAAAAGGAGCGTTTTCCCTGCGCACTTTGATGAGAGGAGGAGGACAAGCAGGGCGAAGAGGGGAGAAGGCACGGGCGGGTCGGAGCACGAGCCACCGTGAGTAATCCTGAGGCATGTACTGCTATGGCTGTAACAGTAGCCATGGCTATAACCTTCACTGCTTCTTTATGATGCTATTTTATCGCATTTCACAATAAAATATCAGCATACTCTCAACATATGTCTATACCTAAGAAAAATAATATTGCTATAGTTTTATGCTAATGAGATTACATCAACTCCAGCAGCTTGTCTGACATATGTATGCTTCAGTAATAACTTTGCACAATAGTAATATTGTGTCATTTTTGTATAGGTTGAAAACATATTTTATATAATTCGACCTCAGTAGGTGTCAATCAAAGTTGTTTTACTCGTGGTGTATTTGCATTGTGCTAATGCAGAAGAAGGCGCCTCCGTCTGCGTCCTGGGGATCAGACTTATCTTGTCCCACAGATACGGTCTCCACCTCGGTGACTAATGTGGACTGCTGACTAAAAAAGGCTGAAATGCCGAGCACAGCTCCGGCTAAGTAGATGCTCATGGTGATACAGCGCGAGCGAGCGGGAGAGAAAGGGAGCGAGACGGCGGACGGTCGGGGATGACTTATTCGAGGGGGACGAGGCCAGCGAGAAACGTGAAATTAGCACAAATAGATTATCTGTCGACCACAGGCAGGCCTAAGAGCAAGCCAAGCAGAGTGGGGGGGGGGGGGGGGGGGGGGGGGGTGAGGCAAGAAAAGCAGATTGACTTCCTGTTTGCTCCTCCCTTAGGGGAGATCCGATAGAGCCATCACTCACCAAACTGCTGATCTATAGTGGAAACAGCTGTATTCAAAGCACACCGCTGCAATTAGAATGCAGCGAGAGGCGGTGACAGAGCGAGCGAGCGAGCGAGCGGCCCGTCCCTGCGTTCTGAGGGTCCGTTGGCCTCTGATAAGCGCCTCCCGTTATCACATGCACTGGGTGGACTGGAACGAGGAGAGCTTCTTCCCTGATAATGCATCCATCATGATAATCTGCTGTACTGCACTTGACACTGACGCGTCTGACTACAATATGTGCTACTATTGCAAAACATGCATCTCGCCAGATAATAACGGTCTCTAATACGTATGCAGCAGAAGAAATGAAGGACATCGTGGAGGTTTTATCTCAGTCCGAACATTGTTTTAATCATCCCTATGTTTTGCTTCACATACAAATGATGAGTACTTTTGGACGACCTTCAGCACTGTGCTCCTGTAACCCTGTCACACAGTGAAGTGGCAAACTCAGCTGTCTTGAACCCAGCAAAGTCTGTTCAATCTCACAAATAAGAGACTTGAAATTGAATTCACCTAAATATTAAACCTGGGCCGAATGGTTCTTCTGCAGGTAGTCATCTTCTCGTGTGCCAGACATTCATTGGGATAGCTGAGCATGAAATGTGTAGTCAGTCAATATCTTACTAAAAAAGAGGAAAATGAACAGCAAGTGCACTCGTAAGTGCTACCATGAAAACAAACACAAAGCCTGAGCTCAACAGCCCTCACCATAACACCATTGCATGTGAGCTCAGGTGAAGCAGAGCTGGGGAGAATTGAAACAGAAATTTGAATGTCTGCAGAAACATTCTGAGATGTTTGAGACGTTGACCTTGTGATGGACCTTCACGTCCCCCCTGCAGTCTGTGAACACCTGTGGTTGGTTCTGACCCTTTATACTGTACGCTCCTCAAATTAAGGCACAGCTGCCACTGCTGCACATTTGGGTTAGGGACTTGTCACCTCATTTTCTTTTATGTATCTATGGACCAGAATGGAAAAATATGTAAACTATGTGTGAAGCAGCACGGCTCCAGATGATCTCAATATCAGCAGAGTATTTGGTAACAGGTGATGGTTTTGGTGTCAATGAGCCTCCACCAAAGGCTTAATCTGTGCAATCAAAGACGGGCCGTGTCATCACTTTACGCCAGCTTTATGATAAAAGCCCTGATCACTTACAAGATATGATTTCTCACTGTGCATCCAGGAATATAAGCCGAAAACAGGAGAAGGCAGAACATCAGATCTGCCAAGTTCTATTGGTTCCTGTTCATAAATGGACCAAAAACAGCATTGAGTTCTTTGGCTGCAGCGCGTGTGAAGGTCCTCTACTGAACAATGGACGTGGGCGTTTTAAAGAAACTTCAGGTAACAGTGAGACATTTAGCAGGGAAGCTGGGGTGCATACAGTAGTTGTTCAGGTGAGCACTTGTCTTATGAGCAGCAGTGCATGAGCTGGGTCTTTATATTTAATTCAAGGCAGAGGCAACTCTGCTCTGGACAGGAGGAACGGAGCGAGGCCGGTGGTGGGTGACAGACCCACTGGGAAAGGGATCCCTCAGCAACATGAAACTGGCCCAGCTTTAATTACGCTGTATTGATCATAGGTGGGGGGAGGAGGAGGGGGGGGGGGGCGATCAAGAAGGAGGGGCAGTTGGGAAAATGGTGGGATGTAGTTACTGTAAGCCACATAAAAAAAGAGAAACGCAGCGATTCCGCCACAGTACAGTACTGGAAAATAAGACCCGCACACGGGCTCAACGCTGCTGACGCAACGAAACGGTGACGGTGTCAAATTCGTTTAAGTCGCCGGGCGCTTTGATTGTTCGCATTCATCAGCACAGCTCCACGCTTCGTTCCGTTTGGAACCCTCTGCATTGATTTCCCCCTCCAGAGCCTTTGCTCGGGCGCCTCCTTCTAATCACCCACAGTGGAGCGGTCACGCACGGCACCGCTGGCTTCCCACCAGCAACTCCAGTTAACAGACGCGGAGATGCTGCTTATTCCCCGTCCGCCTCTGTCTCTTCGAGCTCGACCCAGTTCGGCAAAGAGCTTAGGGTTCTTTCCTCCTTTCTCATATTGAGAATCTGCGAGCTCTCCTACGTGGTTCCTCCACAAACACCCACTGCACACGCTGGCTGTGGATCCGGGCCCATTTCAGTCACACACACACACACACACACACACACACACACACACACACACACACACACACACACACACACACACACACACACACACACACACACGGGCCTCGCTGTCCCTGCAGAACGGCTCCCACAGAGCTCTCGAGGGGCGGAGACGACGGCCTCCGGGTGTAAGTGAGCGTATCTCATTATGGCTGAACTGTGCGTTACCTTTGGTAAACAGGGGGGGACATTGCTCACTCTAAAAGCGGCGGGCTGGTAAACGGCCGCGGCCCGCTGGTGCAGCGCGCCCATTGCTCAGATCTACAACCCCACAGGGATGTATGAGTTCAGTCACGATTAGTCAGATAGAATAAATAATCTGCGCCCGCGACAGCGCCGCTCGTTCCAGCCGGCGCTGAATGGATGTCCCGCCCAGCTCTTTTGTGTTAGTAAATTCCCCCAAGTTATTTTTGCCGAACGACCTTCTCAATCACCGGAAAAGTCAAAAATTCAATTTGTGAGCGAGCCATTCATTATCAGAGCCGCTGCTCAAGGGTACCTGCACATTTACGGAATGTGCAGGGTGGTTGGGTTTGAATGGCACATTAAGGAAAATCAACAAAACCAGAGATTCCTTTTTAAAAGCTTGGAGCCATTTGACAATGTGTATGCGAATAATGTCACAACAGGATATTGTAAAGCAGCTGTGGCTGTTATTTTTAAAAACACCCACCTGATGCTCACAGGCTTTTTTCAAGCTGCGTGGTGCGAGGACGCTGCGACGCGGCCCCTTCCTGAGGCCGGGCCTCACACTGTGAGTTCAACTTCCACCCGTTCAACTGCTCCGATGCTCTCTCGCGTGTGAAGAGCGAAACAAAAGTAATTAAATCCTAATTCCTCCGCTGCCGCGTCCACATCTGTTCTGGAACAGCTCGCGTCTGCGCTCCAGCGACTCGGCAGCGGCGTCAACGAGCGGGCGAAGCCTCCCGCTAACGCTCTGATGGCGCCTTGTTTTCATGTTACACGACCCTCCGCGGGCTCGAACGCTGAATCAAGCGCTAATTACAACGCGCGGTGACCTGACGTCTCCAATGCTACGTCTGATGTCCTCCACGGGCTAATAGGCGGCTGAGCGAACGGCACGTCCACAAACAGCCGGCTTCAGCAAGCCGTGAGCAGCTCGCTTAATTAAGACGTGCTGACGACCGGTGAACTCCGCACATTGTTATGGATCCGCAGCCTAATTGAAAAGAATGGTAACGGCCGGGGCATTTTTCTCTCGTGCTGGGCAGCTGCACTGTCACGGCAATAAAACCATAGGAAAAGCATTGAGGTATCAACCCACAGAAGCCTCATTAGGTTCTCAAGCTTAAATCCTTCAGAGAATCTGCCCAGTCATGGCTGATTAATCTAAGGGGTTATAACCCTGCTTCATTAATCAGTGTAAATGTAACTGCATGACCAAAACCTACTCACACACTTTTTCCAGGGCCCTGGCCCGGATCTCCACCTGCTGTTGATCATGCTTATTTATCATCCATACATGTAGAGTCTGGTCTCACCTGCCCTGCACCTTGATGTCAGAAACAGCATAGAAGTATCTGGACAGGTTGTTCTCGTCCACCATGGTGGCGCCCGTCGCAGGCCGGAGCAGGCGGATCCTCAGGTCCGTGATGGTAAAGAAGTCCCTCAGGTTCTTGGTGGTGTCCAGTTGTCCGTAAAGCGAGGCCATGTTGTGCAGGCGCGGCCCGGCGAAGAGCGCGAAGCGGTCCTTGATCTCGAAGCGCACCGTTTTGTCGTACTTCCACACGTAACCTCGGGAGTACTCCTCGGTGCAGATGATGTCCAGCAGGGTGTGCTGGGTCAAGTCCTGCGCCGTCTTGGGCTCCATGGTGAAGGCATCCAGGCAGTCAGTGGCATAGAACTGATACGGCTGCCAGGTCCGCCCGTAATCCAGAGACTTCTCCAGAACCATCTGTTCGGGCCGACCCGACTCGAAAGTCAGGATGATGTCGTCGGTCAGCTCGATGGTCTTGTTCCAGGAGAGCGTGATGTTGACCAGCAGGGCCTTCGGGTACTTCTTCCAGGACGTGGACTGCCAGAAGGTTGTGGGGTTGCGGCCCTCGTTGTCAAACATCAGCTCCGGAGGGTGAGCGAGCTCCTCGGTGCTGGCGTCGCACTCGTTGTTACACATGTATGGATTCTCCTGCAAACGGGGAAGAAGACAAAACGGGGAGGAAGACGTGGTTAATATAGTCTAAAAAAGGTGGATTCAAGGAGAACGTCTGGGAGTGTGCATGAAATATAGTGTTGCAAATCTGTCTGTATGAGATATTTCATTTTTCTCCTTCATAAATATATTAAGATTGTTGCATTGTGTCCTGTTTTACCAAGAGAAGAGAAGCAAACCATCCTCACTGCGATCAGATGATCTGAATACGATTTGATATTTGAAATGTATCATGTGTTCCTGTTGAAAGAGGCCTTCAGAAAAACATTCATCCGATTTACCACAAATCATTACCAGGCGATGTTCACTCCGCGCTCCCAGGGGGCTCAGTCTGAGTGTCAGGGGGAGGAGGCACTCCTCCAACAGAACCTTTCAAGTGCTACAAGCTCCAATTTATCAGGACAAGATAATCCACTGCTTGATTAGGTGAGCGATGTCACCCTGTGTGTGTGTGTGTGTGTGTGTGTGTGTGTGTGTGTGTGTGTGTGTGTGTGTGTGTGTGCTCGGTGGTGGTAGAGGCAAAGAACCAGGGACAGGAGCCGGCCTGTGATGTAAGACGCTCTAATGAAGTGGTGAGGCAGACATGGAGTGAGTTAAAGGGGAAACAGCTCCATTCAGCTAATGGGCTTTGCAACTTTTTCCTTGTCCTCCAAGGCAAGGTGACAATGAAGCGGGGCTCAGTCAGGCCTTCTGACGGTGGCAGGGCCCCATTAATATCCTGTCTGGAGCCGTCCCCTGCAGGTTTCTCCCAGAGCCGGACGCCGGCGGTTGCGAAAGCGACAGAGGCGGTGGGAAAACTCGGCTCGGGTTCGAGCTGACCGTGGCGGCGCGAGGGGAGGTGTGCCATTAAGTGCGGCATCTGCTGCACCGTGCAGCCGCGGGCAGATGTGCCATAACTCACACGCGACAGTTACGCCTGCTGTGGGGATGGACACGCACTTGGCATGCGGCACCACAGTAACCGTGGATCCATCGGGGGAGAGTTAAACCTGCTGCTCTGCTGTTTCTGGTTGAATGTTAGGATTAGGTGGTTCTTACATTCCCCGATTAATTCTACTTAACTACTTTATGTTCTTTACTAACTAAAAATATCTTTTTCAAATTGCATTTTAAGAATGAACTTCTGTTTAATGCAATAAATAATATATACAGTATCAAGATAATATATAACATAACATAATTGTTCTAGCTAATAATATGTAACAATCATTAAAGTTAATGTAGTCACCCTATTTTGTGAATGTTATAGAATCATTTGTATTTCATTATTACCAATGCATGGATATCTATGAAGCATTTTATTGTTAGAAGAAATGCTGAATCAAATCAAACATATGTTGCATATGCAGTATTATTCTGAAACGCAATCAAAGCTCTAGTAGTGGAGTTCGTAGAAACGATAGAACAGCTGTTACAAACTGGTCGGTGTCAACAATTCATCTATAAATGTTACATTTGATTCACAGTGTAACACAACGCAGTTTTTGTTTATGTGTGTGTGTGAGCCGTTCCTCCATGTGGGGTCAAACGCTTGCACCTCTGTGGCTGAACGCGTCCGATCCAGAGACCAGCTGTTACACTGACGCCCACATACACTCGCTGACGTCCTATTGATCCCTGTGGCCGAGCAGCTGGAACGCCGGCGGGTCGTCCACCGCTCCCCGAACACGCAGGTCACAACCCTTTCATTACTGTCTCCTCCGCTTCTCACCTAACGACAAAACGCTGCCTTTATGAAGATCAATACCCTCCGCGGTCGCCCTGAAGAAGAGAAAAGGCCAAAATGCTGAGTTGACGGCCTTCAACTCAATCAATGGGGTCCGTGTTTTAGTGTAGGGCGCTGCTGAGGGCTGTGTTAGCCCGTTAATGCTTTGGCTAGCATTCAAATAATTGACATCTCTCAGCACAGCAGCGTTTCTGTAATTACAAAAAGATGTTTCTATTAATCCCAGCGTGATGATAAGTGGCCAGGATACGAGTGTGGGGGATGGGCAGCAGCGGAGGTGGCTGGAGCGCATGGGTCAAGCTAAACCGCCGCTAATAGAGATGCTGTGGACCCACGCAGAACACACGCAGGCCTAATCCCATTATTACGCAGTGTGTAACAGTGTGTGTGTGTGTGTGTGGGGGGGGGGGGGGGGGTGATGTCAGGAAACTGCTCTCAATTCCTTTGGCGTTTATCCTTTATTGTCAAACCGTTCAGGCTAATTTCACCAACCGGCTGGAGGAATGAAAATCAACAGGATAATGAATTACAGCGATTTCATGCAGCTTCTCTCCAAACACCAGTGTTATTTACAGTTTAGTCTCTGGCTTCTCTAGCCAGCATTAACAAGGGTTACGGGCAATAATTAAGCAACTTCACTATCTATGCTTGCGAGTCAAGGAAACAGTGTATTTGCTATTGTCTTTGACTGTCTTGTCCTGTGTGCGACCCATGAAACATAAGGGAATGATTTCTGACTTCCATCCAGATGCATTGATTGACTCTCAATCAGAACAATCTGTTGGTCTCTACACGTTCCTCAACTGATCCGTCTGTGCATGTGAACTGTCCTGTGTAATAAAACCATAAGGAAAGTCTGCTTTGGTTGTAGAAATGGCTGGAAAAATACTGTAAGACAGCAAATAGTTCTGATTACAGAAAAACAGAGCATTCATGCGCTTTTTGTAGCTGGGAGCAGTCGTAGGTCATCTGTTGGTGAAGCAGAGCCTTTAGACACACAGGAGGCTGAGCGACCAGGGTCAGGGCCTCCTCATCGGCCTCGATTCCCCCCTCACTGTAATAATGTGCCTGATTCCTCCTCCGTAAATGCTCCTTCTCCTCCAACACGCTGTATGTGGGACAGTCTAAAACACAACCTCAGCAGCGCTTCTCACAATAAAACATTTATAAAACGTATGCCCCCCCCCCCCCCCCCCCCCCCCCCCCCCCCCCATGCCACCTGTCCCTTTATGTAGCCTACATACCGAGGCAGTCTGTGTGTGTGTGTGTGTGTGTGTGTGTGTGTGTGTGTGTGTGTGTGTGTGTGTGTGTGTGTGTGTGTGTGAATGGGTAGTGAAGATGCTGCACACCGTGAGCTGGAATATGTACGACGATAATGAGGGGGAGGTAAAAGAATGGGAATCTACGAGCCCCTCTTCACTATTCGGCACTTCATCCAGTACGTGACACTTACTTAAGGAATTTCTTAAACAATACACTTCCATGAAGCTGATGCAGACTTGAGTGGCGTAATAACATTATTGTGCTGAACGTCTGAAGCTTCACAGCTATTTTCCTCCACTTCTGCCCAGAAATCCACGCCTCCGTGTTTGCATCTCTCTTTCTTTCTTTGCAAGGCGTGCGTGTGTGATATGTATATGTGTGTACGACGGGGGTGGGGGGTTAAAGGCATTCCTGCTGCATTAATGAGACCTTGTGTTCCACGATAGATTTCTTCACCCCAACCCGGGGGCTTGATTGAAGCAGCGCTCTCAATTTCAAACCCCGCTCCCTCTTCAGTCATGCCAGCACCTTCGCCGGGTCCCGTCTCTCTCTCCCACTGTGACGGCTGGAGCAGACAGAGGGGCTTAACCTGGACGTGGAATGAATATTGGATGCCAGTGTGACAGATTACAGTGGTAATAGACACCCAGGCGAAATCCTCACAAGGATTACAATCATATTTTCAAATGGCTCAGGGTCGGCCAGAGGTCGACCGGCCTGGACCGTGGGCGGCGGGCTCCTGTGTGTGCGGCAGCTGAGCCTGAGAAAAGGCCTGCTTTAGTTGAGGATGCCATACATTTGAATATTTTATTTTAAGGTCGCCCTATATAAAGCAGACTTGATAATTATTAACCAGTTTTATTAAACCAAACGAAACGTTTTGCAGGACTGGAAACAAGGCAGGCAGCAAACTGATGAACGCTAATGTTACGGTACCTGTGTACTTGAGTGTGTGTGTGTGTGTGTGTGTGTGTGTGTGTGTGTGTGTGTGTGTGTGTGTGTGTGTGTGTGTTGGGGGGGGGGTCTTATGAGGCGAGACGATGTGTAAACGTCCTTGTGTTGCGTTCATCACAATCAGTGGCATCGATTTAGCAGATTTATGAGCCCTAAAACAATAGTAGAGGAAGCCAGCGCACATTCCGGGGATATAAAAACAATTTTATATTCCATTATCTTCTCCATGGCACGACGAGCCCCACCTGGTGCCGCTGCCAGATGCCTGGAGGACGGGGCCGTATCTGCTGCTTAAGGGATGGTATATTTGCGAGAGCGGGACAAGTGCACACATCAGGGACTGCAGCCGAGCCTTGTTTGATGGCTGCATGAACGTCTTCAGCACAGACCGTTAGGCTGAAAGATAACGCCGCTGTGGAGCGGCACGGCTCCGTTTAGCTAGTGCAAAAGTGGCCCATTACCTTTAGCAAACGGTCCCAACTCTGTTTTGCTTTTTAGATATTTCACTTTTCGTCCGAGTAACTTTTATGCACAACTGGCCCTCAAGTATCATCGTATAAAATTCCGAAACCTTAACAGCGGTTCCTCCTGTTGTGCAACGAAGCAGCCTCATGCTGGTGCGTTTGCCCCCAACAAAGCCAAAATGGATCGCTGTTATTTTCCTCCGTTTCCCAGACACGTGTCATTCATCTTTTATTAAAATGACATTTGTGCTGTGAGCTCGTGCACCAGGGCATAATCGATCTGCCGGCTGCTGAAATGCTACACCTCTCAATCAAACTGTCCCGTCAGATAACATGAGGACCTGGACTTTTTCCGCCATACTGTACATTAAGGCTTGAAAACAATCCTCGCCCGCGGCCGTGATCAGCCCTTATCTCTTGGCGGACGGATCCTTCAGGAGTTGACATCATGAAGTGGAGGTTACAGCGCGTCGCACTCTCTCCTCTGTCTCTCCGCCGTGCCGGTATTTTTAATGGCGTGATAACGCTACGCGTCCTGTGTGGGGGCCCTCCGGAGGGGCGTGGATCACTGTCACCTTGACCACGTCCCCGCGGACGCTAACGCCGTCGGCCCTGCAGCAACGCGGCTGCCGCGAGAATTAGTGCCGTGTCGTTCAGTGTCGCGCTACCAGTCGGACAAACACAAAGGAAAAGGCCACGTGTGCGTGTGCTTCTGCTGATGGGACCAGCTTGCAGGGATCACGCATAACATTAGGACATCCTGCCTAATGTCCTGTTTTTGCTCCAGCTGACTCTAAAAGAACCCTGGTTAGGACCCGATCTCATCTGGGATGTGGATCATTTTTCCAGAACATATTAGACTATCCGCCGACCGTTTTACAAACCTTCTTTACTGTGATGTACTGTATTGTAGTCGACCAGTGTTGGGCAGCGATATTGTGTGTTCCTCGTGTCAACTGTCTGACGGTCGAGTGATAGAATCCAAAGTCGACATTTATTTCATTGCTTTCGTGTAGTTCCAGGACTTGCTTGAACCTGATTACAGTTGAGGTTATTTATGCAGGATTCAAAACCTTTCTACAGCCACCGTGCATAAATTGCCCTGAAGTAAATGATTCAAACGTGTATTTTCTAAAATTTCATCTTCTACTGTTGATATTGAATCTTCTATTTACTTTTACCTAAAATCGCACTACAGTTAAACTGAACCCATGGAATTAAAGCCAAGCTACAGTAGATGTAATTCAGGACCTGGTGAAACACAAAAAACTGGATTAGAAATTGAGATTTAAACAATCAGCGTCAAAATGGAAAAGCAAGGACCATGTTTTTGTGGGGGGTTTAGTGTTGTACTGCTTCAGGCCATTAATACCACATTTTTAGACTGGATGCCACAGTTTATAGTTTCTGCTTTGGTAGTGTTCAACACTTTATACTCATAAACCCTGAACAAAGCAAGCGGTGATGGGAATAAACACCATCCGGTGAAGTGGCTTTATGGCCGGCTGCCACAGAAGAGTCCATCACATGGCTCTTACTCCGGAGGCTCTGCTGTACAGCACGTGTCATCACATTTCACTCCCAGCGAAGCCTTCTGAATCAATCTCCTGTCCTCAAGCCTCCGTCCTCATTAATGGCTCAGACCATGACTATATGGAGGATGTATTCTGGCTAATGAGTGCTTCTGTTACTCGACCAGCGGCGGCCGGAGCAGGGGGTTCATTTAACATATTATTATTATTATTATCTCAAAAGGGTTTGGAAAAAAAAAAATCACCAGTTATCCTCACTTGGATTCATACTTCTATGTTCTGTGCTCCAGCCTTCAGGGTCTCGGGTTTTATTTATTTTTAAAAGCCTGAGCTTTTAGGAGATGATTAAAATCAATAGGGTGGTAAAGCTCGGCATTCCCAGTGTGGATATTTAACTGTGCAGAGCGTAGTTGGGATTCAGCTCCAGGCTCCTCTGTCAGATCACTGAAGGTCTATTTAGTCATTCTACAGGGAGACTTTCTTCTTTTTCTTTTCTCTTTATTCTGCTTTCTGTCTCCTTCTCTTCCCCTGCACTGTTTTTTCCTACCGCTGAGTCTAAGAAAATGATTGGCAGACGACTCCTGGGAAAAAGAGGGCCTTTTCCTCTCTCCGAGCTCACAGGATCACGACACTCAAGCACGCTGACAGGCAAAGTGGCCACACACACACACACACACACACACACACACACACACACACACACACACACACACACACACACACACACACACACACACACACACACACACAGACTTTTTATATGAAAGGCAAGTGGTACAGGATGTTAAAAAAATGCAAACGCACACACACATACATGAATTGAGTTGCATTTCGATTCTTCTTGACAGCTTCCTATATTTTAGAATTATTTGAATGAATTAATATCACAAATAAGCTAAATTTGCCAAATTAAGCTTTTTAGATTGAGTGTCGTTGTTCAATCAACCCTTGTTATCAGACATAGCAACAGAAAACAGGTTTGTCCTTTTATCCCCTTGTAATTTGAGCTTTAACAACATTTTCTTGCAGGGCTTATTACCTGGATCAGGTGTGATCAGTCAATCAGAATCAGTGTCTTCCAACATGTTGCTGAGTGAGCAGAAGTAATCAGGTAGAGGTAAGACATTGTGGGAAACAAGGCAGGAGGTCTTAGGAGGAGTTACAAAGTTACCACAAAAACAGACCTTCTAATTATCAAAAACTGAACTAAATCAGATCCTGAAACTACTACTTCCTGTACAGATGTCATTAACATGATAAGGGGAAAAACTGACACATCAGTGCTCCGAAAAATGTTGTGCTCCTTTCCCTTCACCGCAGTTCAGGATAAAAATCAATAAAAAAAGTTTCCATGAAATAAAAGCTAAAAATGGCTCAGCAGCCATCCACAATGGAGCGCAAGTAGATCCACTTCATTCTATGACAATAACGTCAAGTACGCAGCGCCATCATAATCACAGCGCTGAGAAGGAAGTCAAGGGTTCTCCTCCAGCTGATTGTATCTGAGTTCTTGATGAGCTGCCATTATACGAGATGAGGGCACTGAGCCTAGTGTGACGTGGGGGTGGGGGGTAAAACAAAACACCGAAAAGGAAATAAGAAACTTTAACAGGACCAGAGGGAAATATTCCACTAATCAACTCCACTCCACAAAAATTAGAAATGAATTAAGTGCAGGTTTAGTGATTAATTAAACCAAGAGATTCAAAGTAATGAGACCACACCGCGTGTGTGTGTGTGTGTGTGTGTGTGTGTGTGTGTGTGTGTGTGTGTGTGTGTGTGTGTGTGTGTGTGTGTGTGTGTGTGTGTGTGTGTGTGTGTGTGTGTGTGTGTGTATTTGGGGAGGAGGAGGGGGGGGTGACCAGTAAAATTTCTTGTGGCAGCAAACACTGCAGATGCACTTTGGTTTCAGGCTGCAACCCACTTTCCAGGGATTAGATGCAGCAGTGACTGCACACAGGCGGCGCTCATTAACGAGGCAACACAGTGAGACACTGGAGCTGAAATAAAAAGGTGAAGCTGAAGATGATTTGCAATCTGATGTTTATGACATGGTCTGGATCATTATGGGGAAGAGTTTCTGTTTTTTCCATCTTTTAAATGTAATAAGCAATAATACCACCTGGCTACACATTCCATACTGGAGGTTGCCAGAGGTCTTCATTTCCCTAGAATCTACTAAAGCGTACAGTACTACTAGAAGGACGAGGTGGAAATGAACCTCAGAAACACAAAAGGACGTTTCAGCGGTGAGAATTAAACCAGCAACCTTGTGTCTAAGAATCAAGTCCAGCCCCTTCACATGGTTCCAGTAAGTGTCAGTGCTGGAGCCGTGAGCTAGGGGAAGCTGGGATACGTTGATGGAGTTTAACTGTTTAATTAACAGAATGTCGGAAACCAGAGCATGTGGTTAAAGATGAAGATGAAAAGTTACATATTTCAGTGGTCACAGTAATGGATGTTATATTGCAGAGCTGAATTTTTATTATATTATATGTAATGTTAAGACTTTTGGCATTTTACCTCCTTCATCCCCATTATGTTCATACAAACATACGTCAAGTTGAATCCTGTAAATTTTTCAGGAGATCCTTCGTGCATTTTTAATTGTTTGCTAAATGTGATTCTGCGTCACGGTGCTCAGCTGATCAGCTGATCTGACGATATCAGACATCATCATCATCATCATCATAGAGCACAAAACAGTGAACACATTGTTGTTCTGATGCTGAGCAGAGATGGTCTAGGCAAAATGTTAATAACACGCTGCTCACGTCAGCAGTCACACATCACAAACAGAAGACGCAGGGATGACTTAGTGTCATGGTTTCAGGTTGTCTGCAGCCTTTAATGCAGCTACAGTAACAGTAAGCGTCTCCTTAAAGTGAACACTATGATCTGGGACACTAAAGTGAAATACCCCAGAAATAGTAGCGCACTGTGTTTGTGTAGGTGCTAGAAGTAGGCTTTGCACAATGAAAGAGGACAGTGCTGACTGCAGGATCCATGTCCTATTTTGGTGCTTGACTATTTTTGAAAACCCTACAGAGAAATGTATGTGCAATCAAATGTGAATTAGTGCAGCCACCATAAGGCTCCTGTCATAAACACTGCACCTACACAGGTAAATGCAGAACCTTCACTTTATAGCATGTAAAGGAAGGTCAGCCAAACCCCGCTGCTACAAAGCTTATCAGAATATTAGAACAGCTAGATTTCACTCACACAGTTACTAATGAAGCAGCATCAACCAGCCTGAAGCTGATCTCAAACAATTGTTGATCCATCTTTTGGGTTCCTTTTTCCTTTGGTAAAGTGGCATGTGGACCTGTGGGAAGCTTATTTTATCCTCCAGGTGTTTTCAGCCATAGTCTGTTGTCTCTAGCCCTCATTCATCCAGTAAAGTACTGAACAAACACCAAAGTTGTTTAATTCTCAATCACAGAGTTTTTACTTCTCACCCTTTGGCTTCTTGTTTAGCTTTTCTTTACCGCCCACACGTTCAGTCGCCCTAAAGCAAAGCCAGGTGTTTTTCCTGGTGACTGACAGCTGAGGTGCGGGGTTTACGGTCTGAGGAACGACTCCAACCCAGATCTCTCTCTTCCTCCTGTACATTCCTCCTCCCGTCTCTCCTCCACCGAAAGTTGAGAAGTTGATTTCATCCGACTCGACAGGAGTCGCGGCTGCGTCGCCGCCACCTAAACACGGCGGCGAGCGGGCGCCTCGACAGCTCTCAGATGCTGCTTGGGAAATGGGCGACGGTGCTCTGCCACTCCAGCGCCTGTTTAACGTCAGCCTTTATCTCTCGCTTCAACTGCACCGGCAGAGTGTTCGGCGCCTGCCCCGCTCAGCTGGCCTAGTTCTGCTGCCGGCGGGGGAGAGCGTGCGAAGGCGCCCGCTGCAACCGAGCCATGGTCTGTGTGAGCAGCACACCGTCTACGAACAAGGCGCATTATCAGGAGCAGTGTTTTTACGGAGCAATGTCACTACAGCACTAACGGGCGTTTCATTTCAGTGTAAATAAGGCGTCACTGAAGCGGTGGTGAATCACACTCCCACCTTTCCTCTGACTCGACAGTCCGGAGGCGCTGGGGCTGTAACTTAGTCTGGCTCATAGATCTAATGTCTGTGGCATCAGTAAACTTCCTGTATTTGAAAGTTGTCTCTGTGTGTCTTCATAAGGTTATGGGGACAGAATCAATAGCATTTTTGAGAATATTTGGGCAGCCTACTCTTAAAACAACCTCCTGTTTGAGGCTGACAGAATAAACAGAAAACAGCTTCTGTTCTACGGTTGTAAGAAATATATGTCCACGGCTGTGAAATGACCTATTCAACAATCAAACAGCTGAGTTTTGGCTTTGGGGGTATGGTGGTATTTTGGAAATGTAAGTCTGTTAATATTAAAATCAGGGATCATAACCTGGCAATATTTCAATCCTCTTGTTTTCACTGATTGCGCATCAACAGATGTGTGTGTGTTTTAGCAGCATGTCAAACGGACAGCACACATTTAGTCACTATTCACGAAAATAAAATTAGTTTTAACAGTGATCTCATACACATCATTATGCCTGAGTGTGTGTGCGTGTGTGTGTGTGTGTGTGTGTGCGTGTGTGTGTGTGTGTGTGTGTGTGTGTGTGTGTGTGTGGGTGTGTGTGTGTGTGCACTTTTTTTCGAGACTGAAACCCTTGGAGCGTCTGTTGGCAGTAAGACACAGACACGGTGCCAAACCTCCTCCCAGGTTCACCTTCTTAATGGGAGAATGGCAGCCGTCGTACCTGAATTAATACTCTGCCTAAATATCATTAAACCCCTGAAAGCAACTTGTGATGTTTCAAAATTGTATGTAGTGTAAAGTGGCAGCTTCACTGTGTAGAATGTTACATTGGCAACGTGTGCCCACCAGGTTTAGATGTGAATGTGTGATCATGCTTTCCAGGGATGACGCCAGTAAATGCTGCAGTTTGTATTTTATTCTTAATTAAACACTAAATTAAACAGTGTCTAGAAGCGTACACACGTAGCAATAAAGGGCAGTGTCATCAGCATATAGTTGGACAACTGTAGCTGCATTGAAACAAATGTGATCTGTTAAAGGGTTAATTAATCACCTTACCAAACTCATCCAAGAAGATGAACAAGGATTCCAAATAATCCTATATATTGTAGAATATGTGGAGCCTAAATAAGCTACAATGTGTGAATGATAAACACAGAGATTCCTTTAGAATCGGTTTCAAATATTACAACAATAATTGCTATATTGTGAAGGAGTCGCTGCTATTTCACTCCTCTCTCTCTGCTTGACTTGTAATGCGGAAGGAGGTCAGAGTGATGACCTGATTAGATTCAGAGGGCTTAGCTCTCCGGCGAGGGAATATGTGTTGTTCTGCGAGGTAACAAAAGGTTTTGTGCTCATCCTCAAGAGCTATTCAAATGTGTAGGAACTAAGACAGATGAAAGACGGGAAAGAGCAGAGGGGAGCGCGAGAAGCTTCAGATACAGTGTAGTGCACATAGCACAGTAGGTGTGTGTGACTGAGCCTGGATGCATTTATATACGCGATATAAGCACAGCAGAAATAAACCTGCTTGTATCAAGAAAGATACTGTATAAATATCCAAGAATTCACTGGTTGTTTATGGGAATTGTAAAGTAGAAAACAGAGGAGGGGAGAAACGGACGCCAGTGTGCTGAGAAATCCTGGTGTGTTCACCTCAACCTGAATCTTCTCACAGCAGGGTCTCTGTCCCGGGGGGAGCAGGAAGGGGATGATCAGCAGCCAGCCTGCGCCTCAATAATTCAAGCTGAGCTGCTCCTCACCGCAGCCTCGCGCTCCCACCGTCGCCGCACGCGCTCCGCGGCCCGTTCAGGGTCTATTCGCACCTTGCGCCGATCAACGAGCAGAAGTCAGAGGTGGCGGCTGCTACAATGGATCTACAGCGGCCGAGCTTGCCGGATGTAATTGCACTGTCAGCCAGTTAAATATTATTGTTGCTTGCTTTCAGAACATTAGCTGATTACTCCACGGGCTCCACTTACACTGTGCTTTATGGCCGACAATAAGCTTAAATCATTGGCATAATGCTGCTGCAGTTTAACATAATGATTGTTACGCTGCTTTATATGCAGCCGAGGTACGAGCCTCCCCTGCTCGTATTTTATACTGAACAGATGTTGAAACGACAGCCTGCATCTCAGGCGACATCTGAAGTTGTTTTGAGAACCCTCCCTGTCTTATAGGTCTATATCAAAGTGTGGCTGCACCTGGATGAAACACCATACACACAATGTGTGTGTGCCACAACGTCTCAAATATGGCTGGACTGTCTTGAGTGATAATAATCCAGACTTTGCATCATACACAGATTCCAGATGTGAGCAGGTCCCATGTACTGTACACAACTAATGTTATAAACTGGCATGAGAACCTGCCCAATTCAAAGACTCAGAACTTAATAACTGCGGTAGCTGCAGCAAATGTCAAATCACACCGTCTGTCAATTCTGAGCAACAAGAACAAAACTTGCTCTATGCCTGGCTGTATTCCCCCAGGGTGCGTCTTTCCTTCTCCAGGAGAGGAAAAACAAAGACCACTGTGAGAATATCCACTTGCTAATTTGAAAAGCAAACTAAACAGCGAACACGGCTGACTTGATGACAGCTGTCAGTGTGACAAGAGGCATTATCAGGTGGGATTTAAATTGTTATGCTGGAGGCAGCCAGGCGGCGTCCAGAAGGGATTTGAAAAGACAAGGTTTGGGAGGAGAGGGGGTGTTTAGAGGCTGTCACTCAAACATATATTGTATTTCTACCAGTCTTTATGTAGACGTTTCTGAGGTGAATATTCATGAGGTTTAACTTCTACTGGCACCAAACGAGGTAATAAACAAGAGGTAAGCGCTTATATATCATAAGGTAAACTCAGGTTCAATGTACAGTAACGTACACAGTATATATTTGAATGTCTCCTCCAGGGAGCTCAGAGAGGAATAAAATAACTGGGCCCAGGGTGATTAGATAAATGCTTTTAGTAAATCACATTAAGATGCAGGTTGGAAAATATTAAAGTCCTAAGTATCTGTTTTAGCAGGTGTCCATAAAAATTCTGTGTTCGAGACCATGATTTTTATTTCCACATTCCTGAGCCTCCCAAAACTCTGTACATTGTGGGAAACTGGCCCTTGATAATTGCTAAGCGCAGTGTGTCTGCCGCACCGAGCCTGGAGCGTTGGAGCGAGCACTGAGCAGCATCTCTGTCCCACGGTGGATTCTGGAGCCACGGATCCACCGGCGTTAGACGCGGCAAACAGCCACCGGAGACGTGTTCTCCAATTACGCGTCTCACTCCCAATACGTGTTGCCAAGGCGACACAGGTATAGAGGCTGTGGAGCAAAACCAGACCGGCAACCAAAGCTGCTAATGAAATTCCTCATGAGTCAAACAACAATTGTTCGTAGCTGATGAGTGCGAGCACGCGACCAACGCTGGAAGCGACCAACGGCGTCTAAGCATCAGAGGGATGCGTTCAGCTTCGCTATGAGTGACCAACGCTGCTAATCACACCTGATGATTGTGTCCATATGTTGCCTAGGTCATAATCACATTCTGTGAAGTGTGAATGACATTTAGCTATAGAAGCAATAATAACTTAAGAATGCTTATACATCCAAGTCAGGGCCGGTTTCAAAACATGATGGATGGAAAAAGCGGATGCTACGAGACTTAAATAAAAAAAAATACCAGCTGCGATTGCCTTTAGCATGTATTCATCCAACAGCCTGATGCTGTGAATGGGCCGGTATGCTCGCGCTCCATCAAAGGCAGTGAAGCATCCTGCTGGACACAGAGGTCAGCCACACGCAGGTTCCACAGGTACCGAAGCGCCGCCACTCGGCTGCGCCTGTACGAAACAAGCCAGGACGGCAGCCTAACAAGGGGACGCGCTGCTGCACCATATGCCAGCCGCCGCCTACGCTGCCCTCGCGCTGCAGAGCTGTTTGCAGACCGCCGCCAACATTTCACTGGCAGGAACCTTCTGCAAGGCATGAATCTGCTCAGCACAACAGTCTAACACCTTCACCTCAGGACGCCGTCGCCCCCTCCTTCGCCACAGGCGGATTCGGAGCAACAGTCACTCACACATAATCTCGGCGTTATTACAGTAACATAAAATGAAAGTACTCGGACGGTTTGTCCTGCTTTGCCCTCAAGCAAAGGCTGGGTTCACCCTGGACATGTCAGCAGCCACTCACTCTCAGCGTAAATGCATGTCTTTGGATTGTGGAAGGAAACCAGCCATAACTAGAGCCTATAGGAGCGGAGGAGCCGGGGGAGTGATTCACCCCAGGAGCCACGTTAGGGGCAAAGAGTTGCTTTTTCAGATGCTTTTTAATGCTCTAAAAGAGGTTCTTAGAGATTCTCAGTGAGCTCTGTGTAAAATGTAGAGTAGAATAGACTAGAATACAACAGGATAAAGTATGTATCAATAGAAAAAATAAAAATATCACAAAACAAAATGAAATGCAGTGGAACAAGTAATACAATTCACTTAAATGATGTGAAGAGTTGACACTAAAAGATGAATAATGAAAGATAAATCTGTAGCTGCTTGGCTCCGGCTCTGCGTTTCTCTGAGCGCTTCGCGCTCTGACCTTGGGGTTGATGTGCTGGGATTTGCAGCCTTGCATGTGCTCTAATTGTGAGTAATCTGTCTTAGTGTAAAACCTTTGCAGACCATTGTGCAACAACAGACCAGAGCGTAGCTGTCGTTTCTGCCAACTACTGCTTTTCTCAAGCTTCACACTTAACCATTAAGGTGATAAGCAGCTGTTCCCTTTTTAAGACACTGTATGTACACAATAGGGAGCTACATGTTTTTTTTATGTTTTTGCTACATTATTTTGTTTGAGACCTATTTTTTTGGCTTATTGCTGTGCAAAAATACTCAATCACCAACAACATACAGAAATGAACAGTTTTTGTTTTTACCTAAAGTGCCTCGTCATCGATGTTCTGCTTTAGAGCTCCGGTCTGAACACATGAAGTCAACACAACAAGAACCGTCGCATTAGAAGTAGAGCAGCCTTACAACTCCCAACGAAGACGATTGCGAGGTGGAATCCAGTAGGTTGGCACAGCGGGCAGCTCGCTCTGTGGTCTTATCGCTTGGCAGCGAGGCTGAGTCGCTCGGTGCCACGTGGCACGCGGATACACAGCGAGACACGACGCCGGCTTCTGTGATCAACTTCCCATTCGACACTCGACGTCACAAAAAAGTTGGTGGCAATAAATCGGGGGCTTAGGCCAGGTTTTGTTCTGTAGCGTCATCAGCAAGGTAGAAGCTGGGAATGTAGGTCATTTGCTCTTGGTTTCACTGTCTGATCTAAATCGGGGTGTTTCCTCATTGCAAAGGACGATAGATGAACTGCAATGGAAGAAGAGAAGGGGTGTTCAAGGCTAAAGGGTTAAATTGTGTAACTTGTTACAATCTCTCCAAGATTTTTTAGAATCATCATCTGGAAACTACAAGTGTTTATACAAAACTCAAACATTATCTCCTCAAAAAGTCTCAGCAACAGCCCAACAGGCAACTCAGAGGGAGGAGCGGAGCTGAAAGGTTTCAAACTTGAGCTGTTCACCGGCGGCAGCGTGCAGAAGGAGACGGGGGAGAATGTTAGGGGAGCCAATTAGCGCCATTAGCAGCACGCAGCCTCTTCAGCTGGGACTGAAACGAACTGCTCAGCCGCTGCAGAGAACTGCAAAGCTACAGTAAGAAGGATGAGTGACTAACTGGCCTTTCCGTTGTTTATAGAGAGTGCGTTGTGGCTCCAACCTCAGTGACACGAATGTATATTTGTAAAGTATCAAATTAATGTAAAGATGTTGTGCATCCTGGTTTTATCTGGTCAATGTATGGATGTATATGTAACTGGACTGGTCTAGACAAGGTTCTAAAATTGGTCCTCAACATGAACATGGCCTGAAATGCATGAAGTGACAACAGCACCCTGAGCAGGGCAGACCACGGACAAATGTATGATCTAAAAAAATCCCTGATACTCATGTAACTGGCAACCTCCTGGTATTCTATACAGCCGCATGGGTGGTGGCAGGAGAGCAAGCCACCTAATGATACAGGTGGAAGAGGGACCTTGATGAGCTCCGTGGGAACGAGTGGCAGCCTCGCATCGGACGCCAACGCTCCTCGCCGCCGCCGCCATGTCTACAACGCGGGAACAAACCGGAGCCGCGCCGAGCGCGGTTGAAAGAGAGCCTTCACCGCCACAACAATGCGTCCCAGAGTAGCAGCTAATGCCTGGCACCTCTAACTAAATCATTCCATTTAGAGCCTGTGATGTGCAGACAGAGGGGATGTAAAATGCATTTCCACGCCGAGCCTCTCAATCGCTCGCCGGCCTCGCGAGCATAATGAACAGATTACCGCTCGCACCCTTGTCACATCGCGCCTCTCTGACAAGTGCCTGGCACCTTGTGGGAGACGCTTTCAGCACGCGTCCTCTCTAGACAGCGGGTCCCGAAATAAAATGACTGAAAGTGCTTTAGCAGCCAGAGGAAATAAAACAACTTGCTAATTAGCGGCGCAATGGACTGAGGCAGACAGTGTTGCCTGGGTAAATGGCTTGGGAGATTGAAAGGTTGAAATGCCAAGTATCTATATACCAGGCAGCCTTAGGCCAAAGTCCTGCAGACACTGCAAGTCTAGCCTCAATTTACCAAGTGCTCTCTTTCTCTCCGTCCTGACTCGGGTTAATAAAATGCCGACCCTCTCAATATCCACGATGACACTGTGCTAACTACCTCCCCTCTAGTCAGATTCAGCTCCTCTTGTCCTTTTCTCTCCCTCAGTACGAGACTGTAACTCTCGCTGCAGCCTAATCAGGAGGATCACTTATTAAGGAAAGGCTCTCGGGTGCTTCTTAAATTGGGAAGAGGAGCGTCTCGCCAGTGCAATAACTGCAGATTTATGTCAGAACGAGGTGTAAATAGCTACATTGGTTATTCACTTCCTTTAATTAAGCAAGCGCAGGGCTTTTCCAGGGCTGTTGTGGTCCCTCAGTGGAATAGACCACGGCACACAAAGCAGATAGCGGCCATTTGAAAAGTAGAGCTTCTGTCTTGTCTTGTCATGTCTTTGTTGTCTGCTGTCTTTTAGAAGCAATCATTACAGCGGTGCATGTCAAATTATCTGTCGGATCAAGCTGGGTTTACTGGAAGACGTTACATGAGAGTGTAATATCATTGCAAAAGCCTGCACACGCTCTAACAGCAATTCCATCTGTGTCCTCTCATCTCCCTGACTTCTAGTTTTAATGCTGTTGCAGCAAACTTTACATTTCCCTGAGTTGTTTTTAGCAAAAAAGAGAAATACCTGAGTGTCAACATTCAGATTTAGCATCGGGTTTCAGTCGCTACTGATTCACAGTGTGCCCTGTGCCTGGTGGGGGCCAGACACAGCAGATCTTGGAGTTTGAGAGCTGTCAGTCACTGTAATGTAGGAGTGTTCTTCAAAGACTGTCAGGCTGAAGAGTGTACAGGCTCACGTTTCCTCCTCAAACAAACAGGACTGAGCCGACAACAGGCGCCGCACGGACCAAAATCTCATAATGGAATATTTGCTTTATTCATCTGAATAAAAGCATTTGTAAACGATTTGATGTCAAGGAATCAAACACATATTAGGTCTATTCTCATGCATTTGTTAAAGCCACAATATCCATCTGTTGGAATGTTTTATGCTCCATCACACAGAATGAGGCCAGAGGAGGAGAAACCCTGAGCATCAGATACTGATGTGCTTCAGTCCAAATGTTGTAATTCTGCCACTGAATTTGTCAAATGCCAGATGTTTTATTCAACCTGCTTACAGCCTGTTCATTTCATTTAAATGCAAAGTAAAGTAACTATTTAGAACCAAACCAACCAACCAACTAATATTATTTACTTTTTAAAAAATAACAAAGCCAAAACTTTTCTGCCCAGCAAGTTTTTAAATGCTTTAGGATTTTAACTGTGGCCAATTACTGAGTAATTGTCTCTAAACTTCACGAATGAGCTGTTCCCGGTATTTTTAGGAGAATATAATAACACAATATTGTAGTTTGTGGCAGTGGATTTCATGTTTTCCTTTTTTTCATGCTTCCTAATTCTTTGAAGAAAGGTACATTTGCTGCTATATGTGACAGGAACGCGTCAAAGCGCTCTCCATGGTGCTGAATGTGTTTTGTCAAGTCATGCCAGAGATGCCAGAGTTAAACGTTAACAGTCTGAAGACTGTGAAGTGAAGGTAGGACTGTAGTTCAGCTGAGCACACCCAGAAACGTGAAGGAACGTCCCACACAGCTGTTAGCATCAGGCTGAGCTATACAGACGCTTACATCCTGAAATAGATGTGAACAGTCAACTGACAGTGAAGTGTGAGCTGATGAAAGTCTGTGGCGTGGCTGTATATACAAACACACACACACATGGATTCAGTACTCTGTCTGTCCGTCCGTTCATCTATTTATCTATTCTAACATCTTAATGCAGAGGTGGACAGGCCACTGAGGGATAATAGTGGGTAGGGGTTTCTAGACCATAATTTCCCATGAGTGATGGACTGTGAAAGGCAACAGCTCCCATTACCACAAGAGGAATTTCAAGCCCTCGGTGCAAAGGAGGAGAAAAGGAGGTTAAAAGGCGTTCATCAAATAACAGCCCACACTTTGTGGAAGAGAGAAAAAAGCCCGGTGTTGGTGAATGGGACAGTGATGGTCCATGTGGCTGGTTCCTATTATCCACTGAGCATTCACCATCATACTAAGGGATATTTCTGGGTGACTTGTTGTCAATAGCAAATGACTTTATGATGTTCTGAGGCAGAATCTGAGCTATGACAGATCACCCCTGCTGTGACTTATACTCAATAATGTTTCTGGACATTCATCACTGGGGTATCTGGAAACCAAAGCTGTATGAGTGAAATATTATGTTTTAGCTTCCCATAATGAAACCTGAGCCTTTCTATCATTGACCTCATACACAGTCATTCCAAACACACACACAAAAAAGGTCCTCTTTTGTTTTTCTGCTTTTTGTTCCTCTCAAACCTTATGGCGAAGTACGGGCCGTGTTTTGCCCCAAACTTTGGAGTAAAAAAAAAAAAAGAATACGGCATCGACAGAAAACCCTGTGGGAGGTTGGAGTCAAGGAGGCCTCCTGTTATCTTGTTATGGCGGCGCAAACGGTGAGCAAACACTGAACGCCTTGATGGAGCCCAGATAGACCAGTCACACACTCGCAGCACAACATCACAGAGCTCCCCGACGCCGCCTGCATGCCAACTTCGTGCCAACTTCACTTTTACAAACTTTCCCCCCTTGAAATGAACACATCTACCTGCACTACTTACATTTCCATTCACACCTAAAGAAAAAGGAGTTTAAACTTGTTTTGATTCATGTGTTAACCTGGTGAACGCATGATTGTGCTAGTCCTCAGAAATCAATGGCTCAAAATGCAGGTGATGACCACTAGAGTCTGGTGCTTGTCTGTCTCTATGTTGACTGTGATGGCAGCTTGGTTCAGTCCTTGCAGCGTCTGAATTTATGGGCAGAGGTTTTAAATCAACCCCAACCACTGCAAAGTATCGCTGCTGCTGCTGCTGCTGCTGCTGCTGCTGCTGCTGCTGCTATACAGCATTATTGCAGCAGATGCAGTAATACAGTAGGATTTTGTAGAGTCACAGCAGGAGGTTGAGAAAGCCGTGGACCTCATCCACTACTGGAGCCTTGTTCTGATGAGGAAACTGAAGCTGCTTGGTAATTGATCAAATGAATCAATCATGATGTTGCTCAGCTTTGGCTTTTCTGGTCTAATTATCTCTGGGACTCTCTAGGTCCAGTGTAGCTCAGGTTTACCTGATATCAAGTCCATTTTGGATTGAGCCCAGAAAGTTGAAAGACTCCGTCAGTAAAAGCAAGGAAGTCCTAAGTAAAGCTTGTTTTTGAATGACTTCGTAATAATTCATTTATTTCACTGGTGCTATTGTTGGACAATAAATAAACAGGCAGAATCCTCACCAACAATATCTGTTTTTAGACATTCTAGGCAACACAGCATGATATGACGCAAAGGGCTGAATATGAACCAGAATATCTATGGCTGATACGTCCTCTCTCAGTCTTACTCCCACTGTGTATTATTCAAGGCTCAGCCACAACATGCCCATAACAGGAAGTGTGGGACTTTCTGCCAACACCTGTTTAATGGACTCCGCTTCAGCCCGGCCTGGGCGGGTTGACAATTCTATGTTTGTGTTGGAACCCGAAGGCCTGGATAAACGCGCGGCTGAAGGGAAATAAGAAAATGATAAAAATTCCGAAGACGCACGGGGCTCATGAAAGGTTTACAGCACAGGGTGGGTCACGGGAGATATGATGAGATCCTCATGTGACTAACCTTCACGCTGGCCAGAGAAAGTCCAACATTTTGTGCTTCGCTCAACACTTTCCGACTTATGTAACGTTTGAAATGAAGCGATCAAGATAAAGAATGATATTTTGAATCCATTACCACTATATTTTCAGAGGTTTATACATTCATACAGTAGCTGCTATTATAATCTATTAACACTGCATAAGCAGTCATCAAAGGTTGTAACAGCATTTTTCATCAGTAGCATTTATTCAAGCAGCCATATGCAATTAAAGGTGGCGTTAGCAGGCAAGCTAACAGCTTTGTCCTGCGTTTCAGGTAGTTTTTTTTTTTTTTTTTCAAAATGAAATAACACATGTCAGAGAATTTGGTAAAATGTTCTGATTGGTCGTACTTTATCTGCACTGACTGAGAAGCTGGTTATCTTTGCTTTACAAAAATAATGAACGTGACTGGAAAAGAATATTAATAGCAATTAACTCTCTATTAACTGTGTAGCAGCGCATGTATCATATTTCTGGTTCCACTTCCTGTATCATACGATAAACTACTACATACAGTGGACTGAACAATTCCTAGATAAAAGGCTGACAGTTGCTGCTCCAGTGATAATGAAGGATGTTATCTGTCAGGTACAATCATGAACATACACACTGACAATGTTTGTTAAGGGTTGATTAGAATAATTAAATTACATAAGAGACTAAATTCCCCTGAGAACCGATTAAAACCACGTGAAGAATTCAAACGTTCTCCGTCTGTGAATTGTGCAGAAACAATAAGTCCAGCTCCACATATTTGTGGATAATCAAAGGACATGACGACAACAGCAAGATTGCGAATGCAAATCTAGTTCCTTTTAAGCTTGTTTTGTTCATATGCTATGTCACAAATTCAATTCTTTGATCAAATTTAGCAAAGATAAAAGGAGTCACAGAGATATTAATCAAGTTAACTTAATCCTCTGATGTTGGGCAGTTGTGGTGCTTGAGTAATTAGATATTCAGGCCTGGTTAATTGCTACATTCCTCAACTCTGACCTTTTGTAAAGTCTGTGTGCAGATGTGAGAAGCCTCCTTGTTTGTGAAATCTCAACCCCTCACCAGAAAGCCTGTGTAAACAAGCCCGTGACAACACAGAAGCCCTGCAACCGGCCCCCATCGCTCGCCTCCCCCTCCCGTCATCCTCTAACCCTTGCATTGACTGAGTGTTACAATCTGAAATGAGACACATTGCTGCCGACAGTAAAATGTCAGCATGGAGCCTGTTGAGAGGCGGCACAATGAGAGAGTGCGGGGTGGTGGCGGGGCACGAGGCAGGAGAGTTAAAACGCTTTGTCTGTCTGAAACCTCTAATCAGGATCAGCTTAGGAAAAGGTCACATTTGTATTTCACAATGTAAGAAGCTCTCACCTGCAATTATTGGCAAACATACCCAGAAAAGCCCCGACTGGGACATCGGCGGCTTCCTGGGTGATGCTGCGAACATGTTGTGACTCTAAATCACCTTCAGGAGTGTTACCTGTCTGGTGAAGTGCATTCAAGCCGCGGCGCTTTCTTTTTGACTCTCTTGATTTGTTATATTGTAGTATTAGACTTTTATAGTAGCAAACCATCACATGTGCAGCTGTCTTCAACAAAAGCAACTTATAACTGAAGCAAGCCTCTGTGCAGCGTCTGCAAGAGTCTGTCAGATGTTTTCAGCAGCTGTCCGATAACAAAACAATGTAAATGCTAAACTGTACTTAAAATATTCCTACATTTAGATTCATCTCAGTAAAGTGAGTCAGAATCTAGGGATCTGAATATGTTCACACCAAGTCAAATTAATGAACTGGTTCCACATAATGCACTGGCTCCAAACCAGTTCTTTGGTCCACGGAGGGCCAAAGTGCCAGCACTTGGCCATGAAAAGTGATTGGCCTGAACTGGTCTAGTACCTATTTATTCTAAACACACTGGGAGCAACACTGAGAGATGCATTAGTGTCTCATGTTTTGCTAAGACATAGAGTTTATGGATGGATACTGAGTAAACACCCTGTGAAGTTATGACACAACCTGAAAAGCAAAGTGGTTCTTAATTATTTAAATCAACCAGGTGTAAAAGAGCAAACAGTCAGAAAATAACTTGAATGGAAAGATGTACTGTAAATGCTGCTAATGGTTCGAATGCAGCCAGATCTATAACTAGTGAAGCGCTATTTGTGATGCAGCCTCTGTGATGACGCCACAGCTTTTATGACTTCTCACTGGGGCTAAAATAGGAAAGCGCCACATGCTGCACGGCCCTTTTTAATAATCTCCTTCATTTCCTCATTTAGATTTGATTGGCTGCGAGACGCAGCGGCCTGCTGGGACTGCCGGGTTTCAGCGTTCATCAGCATTTCCCGCCTGCAAATTGATGGCACACATGAAGACATTCAGAAGCTGCGCGGGGACGTCCACAGACAAACACACGCGTAAGCAAGCTTTCCCAGCGCACTATAAATTATGGAGCTACACCTGGAAATGTGCTCCTTGTATGTCTGAATCCAGGTGCAGGAGTGAAGGAAACTGAGAATCTCCCCGTGTTCCTCTTCACACTGAGAGAATGCACAACTCCTCAGTTCCTGGGTTTATTTTTTACAGCCAGAGCCATCAAACATTTTTAACAAGTCTTTTAAAAGAAATCAGCCATTTTCACTGGAATGCATAATTTTTGTTTGACTGTGAGCTGAGTTGAGCTCCTCTCCAGGATCTCACTCATAAGCAGGTGGATGCTGCGCGACCTGTCCAGGCTTTTAAAGGCTGGTCTGAGTCTTACTGGAGGGGACAGGGAAATCTCATTTGATGGCAGATCCGTGTGCTAGAGTTCATTGAATGCCAGCTTATTGCTATCAAAAAGGTCAGCGGGCTAGAAGCGGAATACAAACTGCAGTGGGGTGGAATGCTGTGTGTGCGTGTGTCTGTGTGTGTGTGTGTGTGTGTGTGTGTGTGTGTGTGTGTGTGTGTGTGTGTGTGTGTGTGCGTGCGTGTGCTGCTGTCTTTCTCTATGTGTGACCCTGGGATGAAGGCCGCAACCTGAGATCTCCGTGCTCATATAAGCGCCACGCCCTCGAGCTGCTGCATCGCTCCGCGCCTCCGTGCTCCCATCAGGCTTCGGTGTCCGTTACCTTCAGCCCTCCAGGAAGCAGACACCGGGCTTTAAAATACACCCGCTTCTCCCAACACAAAATCAATTACTAGCGAGATGAAATTCTCCAATAACGCGGCCTAATGATAATCGCCAAGAATCTGACAAACCGCTATTGGCAGCGCAGCAGCGGACTGACAGTCAGAGTAGCTGGAATATCAATGATAATTGTTCCAGTGTTGATTTGGAGCCACGTTACTGCCGGGGGTAAACACAAACCAATTGCAGAGAATTGGACTCCATGGTAAGCACCAGGGGTCACGTTTCACCGCTGCTTGTGTGATCTGTGATGAGCTGAGTACAGTGCAGAGAGGAGTCAGCCCCTGTCTGTTCAACTGAAGCAGCGCCGGATGCACAGCGCTAACGCGCTAATTCAATAAGCGATCATCGGCTATTAAGAGGCTGGCAATAATAATGATAATAAACTCTGTCTAGAAGTGCACTGGCCCTGCTGTTTGTCCACAATTCAGATGTGGATCCGTAGTATATTTACGTACCATATCATATATTATTATAAGTATGCTGTGTCTGCTGAATCAACAATTTGTTCTGGTCATTGTCTAAGGAATGTGTGGGAGAGACTCCAGGAAACAGACATTCCCCTTCGAGTAAACACATAGTGTTGACCACTAATATCAGGACAGAATTTGGAACGAAACCAGATTTCTAGCTGACCATTATCAGGGTCAGCCCCAGAGGTACAGAGCCCCACGGACCAATGTAATAAATTTAAATGTATCTGCTTAAACGTTAACGTAGTGGTGGTTTGAGTTTGTCTAATTCAGTCTGGCAGCTGTAAATTCACTACAGATCAATCGGAGGTCGGGGACCCTCCGGAGGCACAGGGTGACCCCGTTTCCAAAATGACCTCCATCACATCCCGAGCCTCGACTCACTTTGCTATGAACCAACCTTGGCTCATGACGGGAGTCAGCGTTTTCCAGAAGTGCCTGAGACACGTCGGGCTGAATAATGTGTCCTATGAATAAAACACATTAGCTACAAAACATGCTGAATTATTCAGATTTCGGAGCCTCCGTCCCGCCCCACGACGGAGATATTAGTTCCTCAGCTGCCGTATGCTTTGCTCAGAGTCCTCTGAGTCTCCCCCACGTTGGCTCCTTCTCACTCGCCTCTTGATCACTCGCTCAGTGTCTTAGTCATCTGTATTTTGTTAATCTGTCTCTGCTCCTCTGTCTCTCCCCTTCGCTGACTTTCTGCTGATGGTGACTGTCTATTTATACTCAGCTTACTACTTTTCCTGGAACATCTCGCTATTTATCTGAAGAGCTCTTGAAGCTGTTGAGGAGTACGTTTGTTCTAAGAGAATCTTTGATGACTTGGTAACACACGACAGCCCGAAATGGATTCATCATTTAGTGCGAGTCTGAGGCGACCAGCTGTGAGTTTCAAAGCCAAAAAGACCCAGAATGAGGAGGAGGGCGGTTTGTTAATTAAATACTTGACCTAATAAGCATCTTTTGCTCATTTTATTTTCAGCTCCACCAGGAATTAATGATTTTCGTGATTGCAGTATAATTTGTGGAATCAACAGCAGCACAGGCACTTCAAAAAAACCAATCACTGCTACTTATGGCACTGTTTAAATATAACATCGCTCTACATTCCAGGAAATATGGTTTTTATGTCAACGCGTTGCAGAAGCTCTTCACACTCAAATAAAGACTGACTCTTAATGTTCAATGATCATTGAATTCACCTAAATGAAACAAATCTAAACTGCTCTAATGTTCTCTCTCTCTCACCACAAACCATTTGTCGTCCTAACGAGGTAATTAATTACTAAAAGTGCAGCTGAGAATGTGAACTGAATGTTTTGCAGGTATTTGATCACAAATTATTGGATGTAACGATGCTGCTAGACTCACAATTCATGACATTTCATCCTGAGAGGAAAATAAAGGTTTATTCCAAAAATAATGCCAACGTCAACCTCACTGTACAGATCAATGACCTCTGTAGCATTTATTCATTGACTCAGAACAATGAGCTACGTCCATCTAAAGTTTCATTCAATCTCTCCTGGAGGCCAAACTCACTGTAATCCATTATATTTGTGTGTATGTGTCGCTCTGCAAAGACGCTGCCAAAACACTAGATGCTCATTTTTCTTTTTCAGTTTTTCACCACTTCCAGTTTCCATTGCAACGTGTTGAGCTTCACTGAGCACTGTGTAATAACTGCAAGCAAAAAAGGAGGAGGTCTCTGAGGCCACGGCATTCACAGCATCTTCCCAGGTCAACTAGTCATAGCTCTGGTGTTAAAGAGCTCCCATCCATCTACTGTATCAGCCGCTCATATTCAGCCACAGCTTGTTAGGCTTAAAACTACCGGCCACCAGATACAACCATCTCACATCGGTGCAAATACACTTCAAACTACAATATGCACCTTGGACCAGTGCTAGCGTGAGGATAATCAATTCAGGCTCCGGCCGGTCCTCGCTCTCCTCTGGATGGAAGGGCAACGTCCCTCAGGGCCTGGATCACACAGGCCTTTGACAGCACCTCTCCACTGTATGAAAACCTACACATACTGTGGAAGGATTAATGTGACAGACTTCTGTATTTGCACCTCAAACGCCGCTGCGCTGAGGCTCGCGTGCGCCGTCGTATTTTTAGTTATTTCATCCGGAGATTGTTTGCATTTTTAGGACACTCGCTCATTTAGCTCTACATTCGAACTGACACAGGAGGAGACGCTTTGAAACTGCGCAACTGTACTTCTGAGCACCTTTGATGTGCGCGTCTTCGCATCCTGAAGTCGCATTGCGCCGCGTTTTTCTGCAAGTAAGCAGCATCAGACAGTGTTTGCCGTGCACACGGGGAAGCAGCTCTTTAAACAGCACAACGTGACGTCAATGGGCACGAGCCTCTACTTTCTCAGCCACGGCTGCATATCTGAGTCACACGGGCTTTGAAAGTGTCTGTCACAGCTCCGGGGTCAGGACGAGCCCAGTAAATATTCCGCATGCGGACCCAGATGTGGAAGCTGTGCTAAATACAGTACAGCAGGTGGGATCGTGAGGGTTCTGGTCATGTACTCACCAGGGCACAGTATGTCTCTGGAGGATCTCCACAGGTGATGTTGGGGGGGTCCAGAGTGACCTTCAGGTACTGGGTCATATCTGCCGCCTCCGGCTGGCAGGCCATGTAGTCCCAGGTCAGGCCCTCGTCGGAGTACACCTGGGACTTGCACACGTCGTAGTGGCCCCACGCTGCAGGGTAGTGCTGCATGGCCGCCTGGCAAACGCTGGTCCACACGGCCTGCAGCGCCAGCGCCAACTGGAAGCGCATGGCTGGTCCTTTGCAAAGGAGCTGTATCTCCTTCAGAAGGCGTATGAGCACGGAATCCCTCTTCTACTCGCACCCTGCACGGCTCATTCAGCTGGAGGGAGGACTCATAGCAAACTCCCTTCAGGCGGAGTGGGGCCTGGTTTACAAGTGGCTTGTTTTTTCTCCCTATTTCCGTGTCTCTCGGGTTTTCCGGAATGACGGGCGATGATAGCGAGGTTACCAACCCATTCAAAACGATAACGGGAGAGAACAGAGGGAGGGAGGGCGGCGGCGGAGGAGGAAAAGGAAGCAGGGGGAGACGAGAGGAGATAGCCCTCTGACACGCTGATAGGAAGATGAGTGACAGGTCTCCTCAGCTTCTCTGGCTGTCAGTCATGGCTCTGCTCTGTCGTGGACATCGAGCGCTGCGGAAAATGAAGGAGAAACAGAAGAAGGGGTAAATACGCCTTCCTTATGGGGATAAAACTGGCAGAGAGACATCGGCGGAGTGAAAAGTGCATGTGTGAAAGGAAAGTAGGACGGGTGCTAAAAAGCTCGGTGTTCGGTGCCATGTTGGTGTTGGTTGTCCATCAAAACACAGGCCATCGGGGTAAACCGGAGCCTGCTGCTCTCACCCAGGAGCGTCAGGCGTCACAGCTCACACCCTCCTCACGCGCATGCACCCCACACGCAGGAGTCCGTGTGAACCGTAGTTTCTAACTACTCTAGGAGCTGGACATCAGAACGGTGGCAGAAGTTTAACCCGCGAGCCTTGTGATGGAACGACGAACCCCACCTCTGCCTCTGCCTCTGTCACCATCACCCAACCCCTAAGAGGTTGAACACTGCCAATCATCTGCTTCATCCTTGGGAGGCCACAAATCACTTTAAGGTTAAACGGTGGTCATTATTTAACATAAGTGGTCATTTTTAATAAACCTGAGTAGAGATAAACGTCTGCTCACCAGAACCCACCAATCTTTCAATTTAAGAAGGATCAGTTATCATTATCAGTCATTACCACCATAGGAGCTCCAGTAAAGTTTGTCCAAATAAATTCATCAGAATAATATGCTGACAGAAACCTTTAACACCTTTCATATTACACAGCATCTGGTTTTACTACATTAAAACTAAAAATATGAATTATGCTTTACTGTAAGAGAACATAACAACATGTTGTCCTCATGTGCAACATAAAAACAGCTGTCTTCAAGTTGTACCTCTGAAGTGGTATCTGTGAGGCGGTGGAGCCATCCATAACAGAAGCCTCTGCACTTTATCACATGCTCTGATTTATTTCCAGGGGCATATAGTATCCATTTATAACTACCAGCCATTAGGAGCGGTGGCCTCACTTCTCCTTTTGTCTACACCGTCTCAAACACGGCCGAGCTTCGAGCTTGAAATCATTTATCCTCCTGTCTGTCTGTCTCCGTCTGCTCATACGTGTGTAACAAAACCACAGATTGTTGCTGGTTTTTACACAACAGCTTCGAGTTTCAGATTTAGGATGGTTTAAATGTATAGTATGGTTTACAACCCTGATGCACATCAGCTGATGTAGTTAGTGCATGTGCAGGTTTCAGCTCCATGTGATTGATGGGAGCCAGAGTCGACAGTCAGAGGCAGGAGGGATGGGCCAGTAGATGTTTTAGTGCTGCCTAATCAGTCAGCTGAGTCAGTGTGTGTGCGTGTGTGTGTGTGTGTGCTGACAAACACTCCTTCCAAATCATCAGTGATCAATTTGTTATCTTGCTGCACTGCACACAAGCTGCTTGTTTACTGGGGAAGCTCTTATTAACACAGCAGTTCGGGTCAGGACACGTATTTCTGCCTGAACTCAACCTGAGCCTGAAATGGTGGTGGTTGAACCCTGAACCTGAGTTGACCTGAAGCCAACAAAAGGCAACTCTACAGTATAAGGCCCTGGTCTGGCCTGTCCCTTGTGTTATCTAATTGTCACCATATGTTGTGTGCACAGACATGCGACAATAGTAATATTTCCATTTCTCCTTCAAATGTGAGGCCGCCTGAACTGCTGCTGAAAACGCACCCCAACGCAGCCTGATCCAGCTCCTCCTCTGTGCTGAGCCTCACTGAGCTGCCTCACACTCACAGCCTGAACCTGTGCAACTGCTTCACTGCTGCTATTCCCACGATGTCACAGCTGCTTTAGACACAAGCACATACAGTACTGTATGTTCAGTAAAGATAAACCCGACTCATACGTTCACTTCCACATTACTTTGTTTTCTTTATCATATTTCGATAATGCCTGCAGCTGTCATTCCCATGTCTTTCTTATTTATTCATTTACTGCTGAATATGTTGTGTACAATATATAACTGTGCATATTCTTACTTAATAATACAAATAAATAAGTGATAAAGGCCCATTGGAGTGTGCATTGCCATGAAAACCACCAATGAGACAAGCACATATTCAAACCCATCACTTTAATCTGACTACAGGGTGAGAAGTGCAGAGTCATCTGGGCTCAGAATGTAGCACCTGCAGAACCATTCGAATCTCCACACACCGCAGTGAAAGACGAGGAAACAACATGAAATCAGTCAAAAAACACAAGATTTGCATTTGCAAGTCGGCGGATGGAGGAAGGCGACAGAGGTTAAAGAGGAAGAGAGAAAGGAATGAAGCCCCATGTAAAATGCAAGACGTAGATGTCAGCAGGTGAGCCGGCAGCCAATTATCCAGAGGAACTCTTGGCTCCGAGCCCCCTGTTCCCATTAAAAGACATGATATTAGCGTGTTAAGGAGGAGACTGAAGCGATGGCCGGGAAGTGTTTGCACGAGTGTGGGAGTGCGCGCATCGTGTGCAACCTCAGGAGGAAGCGAGGTCTGACTCGCGGGTAATGAGACAACAAGGACTGGCGAGGCTTCGGTAACAAGCAATAGAGATCACAAAAGTGGGGTCATTATCACTCCACCGTCCCGGACGCGGCGGCCCCTTCCTCTCATTACTCCCCGCTTATAACCCTCCGAGGAGCCGAGGTGAGGGAGCGAAAAGGAGAGCAGATGGAAGGAGTGTGGATGTGCATTTTAAGTGAGAAAAGGGTTTATTTTAGAGCGGGTCGCTTCCTCCAGCCATCGATCAAGGCTTAAGGACATCAGAGGAAACACGCTCGCAGGAAGTCTGAATGTCTTCCATTAGCTGGAATATATAGTCGGAGTTACAGTAACACTAGCGGTGATGGTGAGAGGTCACCGGGTGTGTTCACGCTCTTTTATTTTTTATTTTATTTCCTAAGAGGAGCGCTTCTAATTCCACGCGCCTGATCAGTGTCAACCTGGCGCCCTGTATCATGGCCATGAGCTCCCACACAGGATGAAGAACCCAAAATCAAACGTTACTTCCTGGACATCGGAGGCAGCGCTAACCTCTGTTAGCTCGGACAGCGGCGTTAGCTGCCGGTTCCAATAGCCTGCGGGCGTTTCACCGCGAACCTGCGGGAATGAACCTCGTTTATGAGGTCACGCAGCTGCCACCGCGTGTTTGAGGCGGTTACGTGAAAACCACAAAGGCCGCGTGACTGACAGGCGCTGGGAGCAGGAGACGGCTGAGAGCGGCGCTGTGGGAAGCGAATAGGATGTTGTACGATGGGGTGTATTTAGTCTATAACTAAAACAGTAATACGTACATGTAGTGTCAGGTTGAAGGGCTGCCGCCTCGAGGGGGGTTTTAGTCAGAACACATGTAGACCTGAATGTACTTGTGTTGTTGGGTTACAAATAAGCTGAGAAGCAAAATGTTGAACACACAGTTACATGTATGTGGAGTCAATATTGTAATTGTTTCATAATTAACAACTTCATGATTAATTGTTTCATAATCCCTCAGATCTACTCGATCTGCAACGGCCGACCCATCGCCGGAGTCGCTCCTTATTACTGGAGGGAGCCCCTCATCAAACACCTTGCGTCTCGTTCCGTCCTCCTGCTTTTCTGGCTTTGACTCTAATTGTCCCGTCCAGCGGTTTGTGTAGGTTCAGCATTTTCCCCCGCTGGTGCTAACGACACAGGACGCACAGGAAACAAATCTCCAGGTAATAGGCTCGTCTACGGGGGGCAGTCCACACGCCTGCCTTACGAATTTCAGCGAATTAAAAGCGACTCCGCTGTAGTTCCTAAGCCTGAGTTCAACCCAGAGCGAGGTGGAATAATGCCATGTTAACACTGATACCTGAGCTATTTTTCCCCATTTCGTTTTCAATTTCACACATTTTATGCACTTTCAAGGGCAATTTCTGACCCCGCGTCCGTCCTATCTGCAACCACTTTCATCTTTCCTGGCTCCACCTGTTTCATATTCCTCACCAGCGCTTTGCTAAAAGAGAAACAAGAGCACGGGAGAGGGAAGGGCAGGAAGACGGGAGGGCAGCCAGTCAGAAACAGATGAAAGATGGATAAAGATAGAAGCTGGCCCGGCTTCACAAAAACAAAGCCTCCTGCCTGCTCTCCGCTCTCCGCATTCCTGCCTTTCCACAATCCCTGATCTCGCCTGTTAAGAACCTGCCGATAGGGCCGCTGTCCTCATGAATAAACATACGGCGAGTGAAGCGCGGCGCCGCAGACACGGCGTGGAGCGGCCGGCGTGCCTCTAATGCCTCCCTGGGGCTCGCCTCCCGGTCGCCGTCGCCTCTTCAAATGCCGCCGCCTTCAGTCGGCGGCTTTATGATCTTTTAATAATGGCGACAGGTAGAAAGCGGCTGGAGGGGATGGTTCGGAAGGAACCCGCTCCGAGGTCGGACCTAGAGTAGGTTTCTTTAGCATAAATACTGTGAACAAAAACGCGTTCCATTATTCTTTAGCACTAGTTACTTTTCTACTTAAACTGAGGCAAATGGCCGCTGAAAGGAGTCAGTGCTGACCGTCACAGCGCCTCCACTGAGCCCCCAGCAGGCCGTGTCTCCAGTCCGGCGTCCGCTGGAGCCAGACAGGCCCGGCCTCCGAAGAGCGGCGCGTCCGCCCACACACACACACACACACACGAGCGGAGCCGGGCGCCCCGGGGCGTCGGCCGCCCAATGAGACGGCGAGACGAGCTCACGCCTCCACCCGGCCTCGCCGCCGAGCCCGCTCCTCCCCGCGACACAGCAGCAGCCCATGCATTATTAAAGACACTTTTCCTAAAAGGCTGCTAGCACATTATTCTGCAACCACAGTGACATGTCTGGATGCTCAAAACGTCCACTGTAGCTGCTGCAGCGGCTTTCACCACACACACAGTGACTCATTATCACCTGCCATTATTTGGCTGGGTAAAACATGACACAGGCTGAGCAGATCAAAAGCGACTCCACTGGGTCTGATACGATCAGTAACACGTCTATTAATCAGCCATTCAGCTCGTGCCCTCGCCCCGTCGAGTTTAATCATCATGATCAGGAGCAACAACTGTTTTTTTTTTTTTTATCCACCGGAAAATCATAGTAAAACCAAAGATCATCCCCACTAGAGTGGAGAATGAAGTGCAGTGTGAGCCAATGCTGAGCGCGTGCCGTAACGGACCTACTGGAACTAGAACCGGCTGCTCCGTCATGACGTATTGAAGGTAGGCCCGTTGGCTGCCGCATGACACAAATGTAATTACGAGTGATAGATAGACAGCGATCAGGTAATAATTTCCACAAGGGGGCGCCGCTAAACATGACGCGAGGAACCGCTTAAGTTTTCATTTCAAATCATCTCCAAATAGGAAGTTATTGCGTGGCCAAAGTTTTAAACGCTGTTCCTTTCTTCTCATTACCGGAGACAAACACGGGGCTCGTGCGGTAATAAATAACCCCGTCCACGACCGGCGGGTCCAATTCACGCTACAACACACAAAGTAAACTTAGAAGCCAAAAGGGAAACTTACATTTCTTCACGGCCCCTCTCGGAACGGGAGCCCCCTGTCGTCCCCGCTCTTTGGCGTCGCTCAACAAGTTTAAAGCAGCAGAATGAACATGAATGAAGAACGGGGCTCTTTAAGACGCGCTCCTTAACGGGAATGTGATGAGTACGCACGTCAGTGTCCGAGGAACCGCTGTGCGCACCATCTCTCGCTCGGATTGCGAGGAGGGGGCGATAAAGCGATCAAGGGGTGCTGAGGGGTGGTGGGTGGTGGTGGGGGGGGGGGGGTTCCTGCCACTTCAAAACAAATGAGTGATCGCCGTCCCGAGGGCTCGGTCAGCACCGCGCCGGGTGGAAACGGGAGGATTTCTGAGCAGGGGCTCCGGTGCCAAAGTGTCCATCATCCTCTCCGCAAGTGTCATTCCATCACGGCGTCGGTCTGAAGCTCGGCGATGTCCGCAGAAACAGGGGGGGGGGGGGAGCTCACTGCTGCGAAATAAACTTTGACCCGCTGCCGTGCGCGTGTTTATAATTCCTTCATTCCCACAGAATGCGCATGAGGAGTCTCCGCGCGAGTCCGGTCCCCGCGCCGCGTCCCTTCCCTCCGGAGCGTCTCGGCCACCTGAACGGGGGACGCGAATCGCACCGCCAATTGACCCGGCAGCCAGAAAATATCCGCGCACATCAACGCGGCATCTTCTCCCGGTCGTTCCGCCCGCACGGCGTCTGTAGGACCGACCGCCCAGACGCAGATGACGGGGACGATAACGCGCTCACAGGCTCTATTAAATGAGACGCACAATCAGCTTGTTCCTCTCTCCACCCCCCCCCCCCCCCCCCCCCCCCCCCCCCCCCCCCCCGCACCACGCACACCTATGGTTTCTCTCCACACCCTTCCTCCCCGTCTCCACTTCACCCCTTTCCATCACCCACCCCAACCCTCCACGCGCACACGTACAGCGCTTCTCTTTCGGGACCCATTAGAAACTCTGGCACGAGGAGGATCGCCGGGAGTTGAGCCTCTTTTTCAGGAGTTCCTGCGAGTGCGTTAAAAGTCCCCGAGGAACGTGGAGCATCCGGGTAAAACAGAAAGAGGAACCGCTTTGACTCTTGGTCATCAGACGCCAAAATGAACGTGGGAAAAAATCCGAGGCTATAACGTGGATGCGTGGGTCTCACTCTCCAAATCAGCGCACTGTAAAAGAGCTGCAACACAGCATTTTATTGCCTTATGTGGTTCATTCCATCTTATAAATGCGTAAAACGAGTACTGGAATTATTTGTACAAACTCTGAATGTGACATTCTAGAAATGAAGTTTGCAGCTTGGTTTTCCCAAATTACTTTCTACGTAAAATCTGACCCTAAAGCTCTCTTCAGTAAGTAAGTGCTCATCAATAAACAGAAAACGTTTTTTTTTCACATTAGCTTTAATTGTTAATAGTAAATGAACGCGTTTTCATTAGGGATGGACATTAAAAACACCCCTGGCTCGTAACTAAAGGGAGAAGAGCGCGTGATGGATTCAGGCCGTGGCGCACACGTTAAAGTCGCAGGTGGGCGACTCCTCGCAGACGGTCTTCAGCCTGCGCGTGCAGCCACTCTTGGCCACTGACTGCACGGTAGGCCCCGTTCACACCCACAGCAAGACAAACGAAAAGAGGATCTGACACAAAACGCGCGGCTCTTCGCTCTGAGTGACGGAATTGAGATGGAACAGTTGCTATTGGCTGTTTGAATCCACAGTCCGTACACGTGCATTTCATGATCTGATACATGCAAACGGGAGTTACGCAAAAAACACCAAAATATGATTGCAGCAAGAAAGTGTGATGAGTTCTTTGCATTCGTTTGCAGCTATCGGTGATCACGCCAGACGTGTCGCTTGTGCTGGTTCGTGCGTTTCCACGCAGACAAGGTGAGGTGGGTGGTAAACGAAAGCACCCAGACAACCTGGGGAAAAAAACAGCAGCTGTTCGCAAAATGCCCCGTTTACTTTCTTTTAACCACGACACTTCGGCCACCCACTCGGGCGCGCGTCGCACCTTCAAAAGTTTACGCGCTCCGGCGTCACCTGGAGACTGATGAAATGGATGGAAACGAGCAGCCGAAGCCTCTCACCTTCGTCCTCAGTGCCTCATGCCGTCGGCAGACGGCCGTGCAGCCTGTTGCAGCCGAACACATCCGATTTGAAGCGGGACATCTCTGCGAGGCGCAGCGGGGACGGGAGACCACCGGCCGTGGCAGCGACGCGCGCGTCTCCCCCGCTCCCGGGAAGCGACGCGAGCTCCCGGCGCCCGCTTCAGCACCGGCGGAGGCGACGGGGGGGGGGGAATCCTCCCAGAGCTCACGCGACGGTCTCACGGGGAGAAAGTTAGCAAGGACGAAGTGGCTGGTAAAAAAGACGAATCCACGCGAGTCGTGGAAAAAAGCCCCCGAGGAAGCGGAGAGCGACCGGACGCGCTGCTCTCACACATAATGAGGCGGCGAAGCTCTGGCAACTGACTTTCACCTCAAGTTTGTTCCTTCGCTCGAGCCCGCGAGCAGCAGCTGGAAGTGTGAACGGAGCCGGACACATATTCACCCGTGTCGTTCATTTAGGAGGAGGATTTAGCACGTTTCAGGCAAATGTTACCATTAACGCACATCTGCTCCAACTTTCACCTGGGATCTGATGCAAATAAGGAAATGCTTAGGAAATGTGTTGTTGATTCATGACATTTTTTTATATATTGTAAAACTAGAATTATACAAAAGTCCTGAAACTGTTGGCTGAAATGCCTCCAGATGATTTAAAGCAGAGCAACACAGGTGCCAAGGCAGTGACTTTGATTTGAAAGCACTGCATAATAAAAACTAATTAAAATCCACCACTAATGACATTATTTGAAATGCAACACCGTCTGATGAGTAGTGAACAAAAGAAAGTTAAAAAAAAAAAAAAAAACAGATAAAGACAAAGAACGCGGACGCTGTGGAGCCTTGTGGAGCTCGTCTCTGTCGGAGCCGATGGGGCCGGAGCGTCTGCATCCAGAGCGGAGCAGCCGTGAAGGAAGGAGCCAACAGGGTGCCTTTGTGTTACGCTGCGGCTCAGACGTTCCTGAAGCCACCTTTCGCGTGGCGCGCGGAGGCGAGGTTAAAGCTCGGCGTCGACAGCTCTTCACGCATCTGCCTCCCCCGCGCCCTCGCCTCCGCGCGCCCAAGGGCGGCTCACCTGACACGCGCTTCTGCCTAATTCACTCCGCCACGAGCGAGACGAGCGCGTTTAAGTCCCCAATTATTGACTCCGTACAATGACGCCGCATTAGCACGTGCTCTGGCAACGAGTTTCTCTGAAGCTCCTCTATTTCGAGGCCTAAAACGCGGATGGAAACGGGCTGAAGTGCTTTAACACCGGCGTGGATCGTGTATATTAATATGTTAATGTAACAGCGTGTCAAGCAAGAGGTCATGAAGAAGAAGAGATGGAGGATGTACCCAGACCTTCCGTGTCTCACATCCATCAGTGGGTTCAATACATAGCTCTTCACTTGCTAAGACCAATAATCCCGTGGCCTTGTGTGTTCTGATCTCCCTCCACCACACTTAGGTGATCTTAAAGGGTTGTTTCTTTCTGATGATGGTCATCAGAAAACAGAACCTGGAGTCTGGGGGAAAAAAATCCAATAGCCAATATTGTTGCCTTCATCTGGAGCGGGGTGTGGGTTGGGATGAAGGTTATATAAGCTAAGCTTTATAAATACAGAACAAGTAGTAATGTGTGTAATATAATGATACAGTCTCTAACTGACAGTGAATTGGGCTATAGATTTGTCATCATTCCACTGTAAAACCATCTAAACCCCTGACTTCCTGGAGCTGTTTTTCAGCCCTGCACCTTGTCTGGCAGGGACAGTTCAGTTAGTTCACAGAGAAGCTTCAACTCAGAGGTTTAGATGCAAAGATCCCGTTTCCACAGAATTTCTTTCTGTCAAATTATATCAAACTCATTTATTCTAAACAGATCATTTTCCATTATGTCTCAGCATATTTGCTGTTACAAACATACATTTGCCATGGTTATGATGATCAAACAAGATTTATACATATTTATTTAACATTTCACTGACTAGTTTTTGTCTCCAGTCTTTTTCGAATATTGTGAGTATTTATTTGTTTGAGACGACAGCAAAAAACAGGATGACTTGTTTTCCATCACAGTTACCTTCATGGTTCAAATGAATCATTACACTTTCTCCTATCTGTATCCTTTCATAAAGCCTCAGACAGTTCATCCAAATGTCTTGCAGGAGGTGACAGTTAGAAACCAGGACAGATGCAGGCTTCACGGCAGCATGGACGCTGGAGGAGGGAATGAGGTCGTTCTCACCACCTTTATGCACCTGCTCTGTTTGGACCTCGTGTCAGAGGTTTATCCTGCTTCTCTCCGCCTGGCTCTAACCCCGTGCTCCAATCTGCTGCTGCCTGCAGACCTCTGCTGCTTATCCAATCCCACACAGTGTTCTAAACACATAACCCAACTCGCCAAATTGAAATATCATATTAAGTTATAAAACAATACCTGAGAAGAATTACATAGACGCATAATCCAAAAAGTGCATGATTGAAAAAGGATTAGCGGGGGGGGGGGGGGGGGGGGGGGGAGGAGGAGGAAGAGGAAGAGGAGGAGGGGGCCACACAGTTTGGTGGATTTGTGCTTCGGTCACAAGCTGAGAGCTGTCTGCCACGAGCTGATTGTGAATCTGGGGTCGTCCTGGTCAGATTTACGTGGCCCTGCGAGTGATTTACTTCCTTAACAGGCGCCACCCAGATCTGTTATTGTTGTGAAATGTGTGTCCGTCCATGAAGTCACAGTTCGGTGCATTCAGCCGGATGCATCTGCGATAGGAAGTAGCTTTCTCAACTGAGATTTGCAGCGCGGGGCTAGAATAAATGACGTTTCTGATATAAATAGGGACAATTTTATTATTGCTGAGAAAAATATCAGGACATATAGTCAAGAGTTATTTTGAGCTTTAGCAAGGGATACTCGGGTAAGTTACTGTGCTAATGATAATGATGACAAGTGGTTTGGCCCGCTGGACCCCAGAGACATGAAGTGTGCCTCTCAGGGAGGCTGCTCCACCAAATTAGCTTAGGTCAATAGCATGTTCCCAGTTTGTCCGCACAGGAAACGCTGACAGAAGTATTGCTTACTGTAACCTACTGTGGGAATTGAATCCTATTGGCTTATTCACGGTGTCATTAGCATAGACGGATGAATGAGCGGCCATGATTAGAAACTGAACGTCTAGTCAGGTTTCAGCACAGATCGAAACGTCAGTGATTGATGACTCGTACTGTTTGACTCAACAAATAATGTGGTCCCTCACAATTGTAGACACATGAAATGTGAGTCCAGACCAAAGGTGTTCATCCATTATATAATAAGTATTGGAGTTGTTGCAGTGGGCATCAAACAAAAGAAATGTTCTAAATGTCCAAACAGCAGGAGCGTAAAGTGGAGCATTTCCTGTAGCTCTGGAGCTCGTCTCCCGTAGAAACCCGATTCTCTACTTGCTCTAAGACCAGTTATTTATCCTCTAATTTGGTTTCACTCATAAGTTACCGGGATGAAAATCAAAAGACTAAAGCTCAACTCAACTCAACTCAACTCCCACCCTCCCTCACCCTCCCTTTTTTTTACATACAGTATGTGTTATATTTTATGACTAAACATTGACAGCTTTGGCACCACCTATAAAGAATAAACTGAATTAACTTGATTATCCCTGTGTTTACCTTCAAATGAACACTTTCTGTTTAAATGTACAAGAAGTCAAATATTAATCAAACCACAATGCCAAAGACTGAACACGAATCCAGGGAACAGCCTCGCCTTTGTGATCGCACCAGATTCTTCATTAATCTGAGACTTGCGTAAGAACAAACAGACGGAAACAATCTTCAAGAAGTTTGACTGAACTTCAGATTCTCTAGAAGATTAGAAAAGTTTTGACAGCAGGATTTGTAAAAATACAGATGATGGTACAGCTGTTAAATTTGGTGAATGTGTGTTTTCCGCGTCATAGCCAATGACTAATGACAGTTTAATGACAACTATGTTGTATGAGTCATAACAAGAACAACAAAAGCCCAGTATCACTGAAGACAGAAGACTGAAATAATTGGCTGAGAGACGTCGCGTCTTGGGCCATGTTTCACCTAAAACAACAATAATAATGAGATTATCATTTCTAAATTTATTTCTAAAGTTTTTACATTGTTACTGTCATTTGGTTACAGTGGCTAACATCCAGATGTGATGTCTGAACCCACTGATGTCTTACATTAACTGTCTGCTGTTGTTGAGGATCAGCACCATGGACAGCGTTCAAAGTTGTATTGTACATGTATTGTTTTATTATTTTACTTGTGAAATTGTCAGAGGCTGAATGCAAAATTTATATACAGTCCAGCCCCCAAAACAAAAAAAAAGGTTAATTCAGACATTAACAGTCGTTTTGCTTTTGCTGCGACTCCAGTTCCCAGCGTTGGACTTCGCTGTCTCTCCCTCTTGTTCAGTTGTTCTCAACAATAAGTCCTGGAATCAGTTAGATTAAGCACATTGTCTATTGATTGGCTCCTAAATTGTGGTGTGATACAAGACAAATAATCCCATTTCAACTTTCAACACTTGTTTCTAATGGCTTCCAAATCATTTCAGTCAGGAATGGATCACAATTAGTTTAGCATTTAGGAGCGGAGAGTGGCTGTGCATGCGTGAGTGTGATTCTGGGCTTAGCAGTCGCTGCCTGTGCTGCATTTGACATTTCCATTCTCTGGACACCTTCCTTTGTTCTGCCTGCAGGGCTTTATTTTTCAGGCACCAGTAGAGGCTGAGAAGCGTTTCAGCTACTGTGGCTGCACATTAGTCCAGCTGAAAAGGAAAAATTTCATTTGACTTCAAAGTGTATGGATGTTTTCGTTTTCTCTGTCACGCGCGCTTCGTGGCAACAGAGAGCTACTGGAAGGGGCCGCCTCGCGTGACCTCCTCACAGAGAGCCGCTGACCCAGGTGAAATCCCTGTCTGACATTAACAATGATCTGACCTTGCACACAACCAGGCTTTTTCATGTCAACCCAAGACATGTTGACTTCTGGGAACAGGTGGGAATATATTGTGCAAACCATATCCCTGAATGATATAATGTAATAAAGATGGCTGTTAATTGATTATAGACAATAATAATGGTCTTAATTTAAATTCTTGCTTCGCAACCTGCAGTGACTGTGGAATCGCTGTACTCATTTTATTTTGATAACGACTGATATATTTTCAACATGTAGATTGCTGTGAGAATAGTTTTGCATACACACTTGGTTCATTTTATTGTGTTGATGACACTTAATCATCTAAAGTTTAGGATGTATCTCTACCTTTTTTAAACACAGATGTCACTATTTCACATAAACTTAGCATCGGATATAACAGAATTGTTATATATAGGTTTGACATTTCTCCTTGTAGAACACGAGTGTCTGATGGTCTACATTAGCAGGAAGCCAGAACCATTCAGACATCTAATGCCAGCTGGTCTTTAGCTGCCTTTTCTTTACAGCACATCATTTGATTGACAAAGTTCATCAACAGGCTTTATTTTATTAAACACACACACACAGCATTGTGTGTTTGAATGTGCATCACCTTCACAGTGTCACAATGTTGCTAGGACTATTGCGTTATGCATGTGCTATTAAAAAATATGCACTACCAAAAGAAAAAAACACCTTTTAACTATTGTTCTGTTCTATGATGTTCCAATGCACATTATTACTATAATGTCCTGTTATTATTTTCAATTAAATGAAAGACAAGTCAGACAGTTGACGTTTTTCAGGTCCAGCTGACAATGGCCTTGATTTGCAGACGCTAGAGCTGGCGATGAGTTTGAAATGTGTTCATTAGGCAGTGTTTCACAAAACAAAGGAGGAAGAAGATATTTGTAATTATGTTATGAGTGAATGATCAGCCATCATGTACAAGAATCTCACTGAGAAATAACAGGAGAATAAGGAAAAGGTGCATTAGATAATACTTTACAGAGACTTTGACTAATCAAACCGGCCAATAAATATGTTGCATAGATGTTTAATCAGAGAACTGGCCCTTTTTGACCATGTCTAGTGAATATAGTGATTGTAACCAAGTTGTTTTTGATATTAGTTCTTTATCCGAATATAGACAAGTTTGCATTTGTCTCATTTGGACACTGTCAAATTACTGACAATGGCTAATATGCAGTGGAGGAAATTAGAAAATTCATCATGATTAAGGATCATTCTTCTACACATTTCACAATCAAATAACTACTTTATTACAATAATAACTAGTTATTCTGCCATAGTATCATAAATTATAAAACAGCAAACCTTTACTGACCCCCACTATAAAACCCAACTATGTATAAATATTTATTTATTTAAATGTTTTATTTTCATTCCTTATAGAGAATAGCTTTTGCTATTTTTTGATCACTGTTTGTGACAATACTTTTGTAACTGCACTGGTGAGCAAAGCATCCCTTTCACTACAGTCTAATTAGTCTTTGTTAAATGAGCCCTGGTGTCAGACCCTCTCTTTTACACTCAGATACTATCTGTGTAACAAAACAAACACACTCTAAATGTAGAACCAAATTTAATTGGTGATGAATAACCAGATTTTTTAAAACTACTGCCTAAGAAAATAGCATAGTTTAAACATAGCATCAGGCAAATAAAATTCATTTACTGATGCCTGTTATAACAATGAAAACTGGAATAGGTCTTCAACTCTCTCTAAGAAAAGGTTTTGCCTGCGATGGCTGGAAAAAGTGTTGTGCAAACAGTGTCACCCTCGCTACTTTGCAGAGCAAAATTTAACTTTTAATTAAGTGTGTGGTTTCTGTCAACAGATGACTGTGTGCTAGTTTTAAACCAAAATAATGAGCCAGTTTGGTTCATTACGAGCCGTGCAGCAGCCAGTCACACACCTCCTGCCTGACTTCAGCTGCTCCAAGTCAATACTGTATATTGGTGTAGTCCTCATCTGAATGCAGCGCTCTGATCAGAATCCGCACAGCATTCCTGACTGCATATATTAGAATATCAAATGTCTAGCACAGCACTGAAACTCCTGAACAGCTTGTAAAAGCTCCAATGAAACCGGCCTCGGTCTGCATCCAGGAGCAAATGCACTCGCACATAAAACTACTCCATTAGTGTGACTTTCAGGAAACCTTTCGTTTGCTGTGATGGATAAACTGTGTTTCTACAGTGCTCCGCCCTGACAAGGACCTAATAATGCATAAAAGGATATTGAAGACAAGCATTCTGCTTCCTTTCACTGTGGGTGTCAAATCATTTATTGTGAAAAACAAATATAAACATCACAGAAGCAAAAAAAAAGCTGTACTGACGTCAGGTCAAACTGTCTAAAATGCAGTAAAGTGTGTGTGTGTGTGTGTGTGTGTGTGTGTGTGTGTGTGTGTGTGTTTACTAACTGCAGAACCAAAGTGACCTATTATGTTAAAAACGGTTTAAACTACAATGTCTCCACTAGTGAACGTCAGTGAGGTGACACTCATGGCTGAGCCTCAGCGCTCCAGTCCGGGATGGAAAAGGTCTTGGACTGTTTTTTCTCCTCTCCTATCGTGTAGTCCACGTGGATGCAGACATGTCTGGCGCTCTCATCGGAGGGATACATCCGAACCGTGCCGGTGACCGGCGTGTCCTGCACCACGTCCACCGACACGTCCAGGTACAGCACCGCCTGCTTCCAGTGAGTCTCCGGCTTGAACGGGGACGTGGAGAGCACGAGCGAGTGCGGTTTGTCCGGGCAGGGGAAAGTCACCGTGAAGTACACACAGAACGCGTTCACCGCCGCCGAGCCGAACGACTCGCACCTGAAGTGGCCCTGGACGGAGCGCAGGTCGTCCACGGTCACCGAGTGCAAGTCGAGCTCGGCGAACCGGGCCGGGTGCGAGAGCACGTCCTCCACCGTCACCGAGTTCACCGTGATGTCGGAGTTCATGACGCACCTCCGGGCAAAGTCATACATGCAGGACATGTCGACGCCGTACTGGTCCTTGACCGTGTACCAGAAGTGCAAGCGGTCCTCCGCCACGGGGTCGATGATGGGCGCGATGTAGAGCTCGGCCTTGCTCGGCAGGATCAAGCCGCCCGCCTTCAGCCACTTGTCGCGCGCGTACAGCACCGAGTTGAGCATGGACTCGTGCAGGAGGGCATAACCCATCCACTCGCTCACTATCACGTCCACGTGCTCCGGCAGCTCCACGGTCTCCACCGTGCCCCGGATCACTTCTATTCTGTCCTCCATGTTGTTGTGTCGGACTATTTGCGCAGCCTGCTCGGCGATAGAGCACGCTTCGACCGCGTACACCTTCTTAGCCCCGGCCTGCACGCAGAAGACGCTCAAAACGCCGGTTCCTGCCCCGACGTCCAACACCACCTTCCCCCGAATGGACTCGCTGTTCCTCATTATCGCCGTGCGGTACGTGCCGGTCCGGACGTGGTCCGCTAACATTTCTTCGTGGATAGTCACATCAGAGTAGCTGTCAAAGTAAAGCCGGTCCTGGCGGGTTTTGTCTAATTTTCTTTTCTTCACAACGGACATTTTCTCTGCCGCGGCGCTGAAAGCTGTTTTGTTGCCCTACTTCCGCATCGGATAATGTGGGAATTGTAGTTTTTGTGGAGCGTAGTACGTGCGATTTGCGTTTCAAAAGACTACATTTCCCACAACAAAAGAGTTAGGACTCTTTGCTGCATTCGCTGTTTCGGGTGAGATGGTAAATATGAAGTTTTTGTTATTTTTGAACTTTAATTCAACCCAGAAAGTGTTTTTGAACGGAAACGACACAAGCTTCTCTCGAAACACAATAAGACGATGTACAAGAGGCATCGAAACAAACGTATCACTCACCTTTTATATAGAAGATAGGATAAGATAAAATCAGATAGTGATAAGATAAGATAAGATAAGATAAGATAAGATAAGATAAGATAAGATAAGAATTGCTTCACATAACAGCAAAGAACAGAGTAGAGAATACAGCGACCAAAAAAATGACAATAAAATGACAGTTTGTGTTGGCACAGTACAGCACAGCGGTAGAGTGAGTAGGAGGTCATTGGAAAGATTATTGCACAGTGTAAATGTAAATGTAAATCTTGTACCAGTTTGTACAAATGTTGCACAGAAAATTGTTGCACATTGTGTATATATAGAATATACATATAACAATGCACAGAGTTCGCACAAGTATTGTACAGAGGAGATTACTACGTAACCACTGATGCAGTGGGTGAGAGAATGTAGTTGGAGGTAGTTCTGTAGTTCTAGTAGTTCTGATTGTATAGTCTTATAGCAGCAGGTAGGAAAGATCTGCGATATCTCTCCTTCCAGTGGAGACATGCAAAAAATGGTCAGCATTTATAGGAAGTGTTTGATTGACTATTGAGTTTTGAGAAGCAACGAATAATGCGAAAAATGCCACTGTTTGTTCAAATGGAAAGAATAAGAATAAGAAAGCCTTTAATTTTCCCACAGTGGGGAAATTGCATTTTACAACAGCACAGTACAGGGTTGAAACACAGTATCAGATCAGATGGCACAGTACAACACTGTACAAAATGAGCTAAGTGAACAGTGTAAATAAAAGATGAGTATTTTTTTCCCCCACAATGATGCATATTGTTCATCATCTTGCCAGCCTGTGTCATTTCCAGCCAAAAAAAAGCATGTCAGCTGAATGAAAGTAACTTTAAATCAGCATTTGCCAGGGGTATGAATAATTTCAGGCTCAACTCTACTGTATAGTGCTGTGGAAGCTTCTCCTGAAGTCACACTTGTACAACAGCTTTACAAGTTGCAACAGTGTAGAAATATTTGTTTCCAACCAGTCAGAGAATTGTAGTGTTTTCTTTGCTTCTTATTCATTTTATTATAACCATAACTATCTTAAAGGTTGCATAAAGTGCAGCAGAATAGAGGAGCATGCTTGCCATAGTTAAAGCTACATAGTTTTACTTATCAACTGTATGTGAATGTTTTTTGTTTGTTTTTTTTTTCATTTACACCTTAGAGCCAGGGTTGAAGCTACAGAAACAGCTGCCCAGTTACATCAGCACAATACAGGAGCTACTGCTTCATGAGAGGCCACATACAAAGAAAAGATATAAGCCAGGCCACAGAATAAATTGCAACCAAAGCTGTGCTGGTGAGTTGATCAAGAAATGCAAACATAGCCTAAAGCTACAGGCAACTTGTGCTGGTCACAGATACTGTTCCACCAAGGATGCACTGTATCATCTGGACTAAAAACCTGACCAGCATGAAATTTGCTCGTCTGATTGTTAATGCATACAGGTGATCTTTGCCGATTTTTAATGGTTGGGCTGAGCTGCTGTTTTTTAATCTGTTTTTATCAAATTCGGTTGTTGAGGATTTTAGCACATAAGCCATTTGGATTTGATTCGACTCTAATGTCACGTCCCCAGTTTTATATTTGAGTGAATCTGTGAAAAAGAGCAATATCCTGGATGCTGCATTTTCCATTCTATAATTATTCCATGAGCCAATCACCTGCAGCATGTGCTAAAAAACAAGCCACCCTCACCAAAACGGCCATTACCAGTTGTGAGCTTTCCTCCAAACCGGTGGCAGGCAGAACATAGCAGCTCATGGCTCAGTTCTCCTCTCTTTGTAGGCAGTCCCATGGGACCCTCTTCACTTTGTTTCACAGATCTTTGGCAAAGCATACTGGACAAATGAGCAGGAGCTGTATCCGATCGCAGAAAGATGAAAACAAGGACAGAAGTAAGCAGCGGTTTGGAGTGGGGGGATGCAGCAAGACGTTGGGCAGTTTGTTATTTTTCACATGCCGTTTAGAACAAGAAGACAGCAGCATGTGATGGAGGGAATGTGAAACAGCCCCTCTGCAAAGTAAGAGGAGAAGGTTTCAGAGAATTGAGATTCACACTCCTGGGAAAATGTGAGCATTTAATGATCCCTTCTTTTCAAATGTAAGAAAAATTAAACCAAGGGAATTAAATTGCATTGAAAGCTATGTTTTATGTACTCAGTGTTCCTATTTTTTGGTTTGGATTTGCGGTCTTTAAACCAGAATAACGATAGCATCAAACACTATCTAAACGTGCAGCGTCACCCTAAAGTGAGCTGATTATCAAAGCTGGCCACCCACACACAATTGGTCAAAAGCGAAATTGGACTAAGTGCAAAGGAGGAACACAAGTATACAACAGGACAGATTACTGGGCTGTGAAACACAGACAGTGGAATTCAGGCTGTGATTGTAAGCACTTGGCAGGAGGGTTAGCAGCATTGTAGAACAGACAGACAAGCAGCTGTTGGCCACGTTGTCCTCTCCTCCTCTCAAGCTTCAGGAGGAGCTGCTGCCAGACCCACACACGGCCAACTCCCAGCTCCCACCGTGATGCCTGAAAGAAAACCCTCCGCGTGTCAGCTCAGAAATCTGCATTTCACCAAGCTGTTTGAAGAGGGGCAGGTCAAGCAGTGGTTAGAGGTAAACTATCATGCAGTTAAACACAAATATAGATATCAACAGCTGCAGTATGCTTGAAATTCTACTGTATGCTCGAGCTATGCTGGTTACTCAAAGGATGAATTGGTCTATTCACATCTATAGGGACAGTTATAGCCTGTATGTGGTTTCCAAGATGCCCTCATATGGTTAATGGATGTGTGGTAATAATAATATCAGTCAAAAAGATTTTCAGAATGGCATTAAGACGCGCTGAGACAGCAGTGAAGGTGAGCTGCATGGTTAAAAACAAGGAGACGTCTGGACAAACGTGAGGTGAGGTGGAAGCAGTCACACTGGAAAATGCGGAATGCTGTGTAAAATACGATAAGCAGCTCTTTTCCTCATTCCCTGGTTTAAGCTCTAAATGTGGTGTGAAGACTGAAGCACAGAGATGACGGCGTGTGTCTGTGCAGAGTGGGAGGATAGAATGAAACAAAAAAAGCCAAATAAACAAAATGTGAGAAAACGAATATTTTTTTGAGATGCAAGAGAAATGAGTGTATAGGCTGGTACAGTAGTGTATGTGTAGTGAGCTGTACAGTCCACAGTGGCCTGACGTCGAAACACTATAGAATATATAAGCAGGGGCAGAAGCAGTTGTGGTGTCGTGATCACCCGTTTCAGAGGAAAGCAGTCTGCTGAGCAACAAGCACTGGGCGCAATGGCTTCATATTGATCGTTGGCGCCGATCAATACCAGGCTACTTTGATATCTTCCTCCCGGAGAGAGAGCACATCTGTGAATGCGGGTGTGTCATAACACACTTTCCATCTCTTATTCACCTTCTTATTCACCTGTTTCTCGCCGCAAACCCAATTCATCTGAGCCAAAAGGCAGTTTCACGCATGGATCCGTCCGGGTGCCTTCTCCAACTGCGGGTTATCTGCTTTCATGCTTTGACATCTCCCTTCACAGACACAGTGTGTGCCAGCACTTATCAGTGCAAAACTTATAACAATGGCCGGAGCAAAATTTCTTGCCTTGGGCATTTTCATTCCCCTTGTTTGTACGGTCGACACACACACACACACACACACACACACACACACACACCCTGCTGCCCTGTTTCTGTTACATTACACCGCAATTAGGTTAATGACTAAGTACAACCTGCGTCTGACAGCTGTCATGATGTGTCAGTGGGTCATTATGCTCCATAACAGTTTGTAAAATAGAAATACTGTCTGTTTCTTATTGGACGTTATTGGATAAGTACAAAGATGAAGGGACGCAATGATTACACCACATGACCCCCCCGGCCTGAGGTTGTTCTTCTACCGGAATATAATGTTGCAATATTTGTAAAATATGACATACAGCTTCTTCTATGAAATCTCCTACAGTGTATTCAATGACCCATTAAGTTTGAGAGGGTCTGTAAGACGTGTGTTTTGAGAAATCGTTGACATTTGAGGAAATAAACAAGCAGGCGACTGAGGGTTAGTTACTTTATGCTAAGCAGTAAGACAAAAGCTGTGTTTTATGATTCGCCATGCGCTGCACGACCCCAAGCATTATGGGATGTCAAAATAAGATATATGACTAGAATAGCTATCTGTGAATCTAAAGTGGTCAACAGAGTGAGTGAGTGAGTGAGTGAGTGAGTGAGTGAGTGAGTGAGTCAGTCAGTCAGTCAGTCAGTCAGTCAGTCAGTCAGTCAGTCAGTCAGTCAGTCAGTCAGTCAGTCAGTCAGTCAGTCAGTCAGTGAGCGAGTGACTATGCATCTGTGTATCTGTGATACTCACTTCTGGGCTTTTTGACACAGACGTTTCTGTACGTTGAGTCTACAGTGATTTTGAATGTGCCAAAACCTCTAGCCAATACACTGAAGGCAGCCAACTAAATGCTACATGTTGTGAATGCAGAAGTGCATGCTTGTTTTAAAGAATGCATTTTCGAAAAAAAATATATTTTTGAATGCAGTTAATGACTTTAAAACTTTAAAAGGCATTACACTGACATGTATAAGTTAACGTTACATGATGATGATGATGATGATGAAGATGATGATGTTGCACAGTATTGGTACTTTTTAAATAAGTACATGAGCTGAATACTTCTCTTACCACTGGTGTGTTGTTTATGTTTTACATTAAAGAATACAATTCAAAAATTCACATTTCTGCTTACTATTTAATGTGTGTGGAAAAAAAATTGTAAACCATCTTCAATTTTTATTTTCTATAATTCATTCAAATGTTTAGTGGTAGGAGGTATTTCTATAACACAATAATGCAATGAATAATGTTCTTTTCCTTTCATCGTTATTGTAACACTGCATTATGCTGTCTGTTCTACTTCATGTACTTCAACTTTGACCTATTCACTGGGAAAAAAAATCATTCAAAAGTCTTGTTTGCATTCATTATGAACCATGATGTTATACAGCACATTTAAACAGTAGACAAACACCAAATCACAATGTGAGCCTGTAATAAATATGGAGCGTCATTGTGCATTTATTTTTTAAATTCCTAACATCTCACAGGTTAAAAATTTAGTTATTTATTCCTTTGCCATTATGCAAAGTCACCATAGGTCAGGCAGCTGTGTTCTCATCTTCACGGGTTTATTTTCGCTTCAGTAAATAGACTGAGAAAAAGACCTGTACTTCTGAGGCGATAAGATCCTCCTGCCTTGTTCCCCGCGCTGACCTTGGGCGCTGCAAAGTAAAAAATCGATGCACTTTCAAAAGCACACGGGACTGTATTCACTTTCCTTTAAGGTACCGCGCATCTTCCACACGAGGTGAGACGCGACGAGGAGAAACCTGTGTCGGTGGAGGGTTTCCGTGAACCGGTGGACACAGACGCAGGGACCGCGCTGTAGGTGTGGAGCGGCGCTCACCTGCAACGCAGCCAGGAATTAGTCGGTCAGCTTCATTTCGCTCAAGTCAAAGTGCTGCAGCATCAGGAGCTGCTAACTGACACAAACAAGACCCGAGCAGCAGCAAAATGTCTCTCATTACAAGCAGGAAGAGACACACAAAACTCATATATAATGCTTTTGTAGCAATTTAATTACAGTATTACACAATCAGATGCATAGGTAGTCGTTGTATTAGTCATTAAATGTCAAGAACATTAAACAATGATGTTTTCTTCTAATAAGATAAAAACATTCAATGAATGAAAAGGCTGCATTCTTGGTGCCTTTAAACCTGTTTATTCACTTTGTGAGATTCAGTTTCTCTGGAGCATTGTGTGGTTTTCTGCAAGTGAAGAAACTTCTTTCAGACTTCCGTAAAATGACATTATTACTGTCACTGAACTAAATAACTGATTTGCTGGGAGCACAGCATTTACTGTACTTGAATGGACACAATGACATCCCAAAAATGTTTTATTGAGAATTTTTATTGATGAGAACGCAACACATCCAATGGCACACACCCCATTCTAGTGATTTTACCCGCTTCAGTAATAATTATTAATATAATAATAGATTGGAGTAGCTGGTTCAAACCCCACACAATTTATTGTAATATTATTGTAGAAAAGCAAAATGCTCCTCATGCATTTGTAACTAACAAAAACCATAGAATGAAGATTAAAAGCTCTGAATTATTAGCCACAAAAGCCTCGTCACATACAAAGCCTGTTCTGCCTTTGCAGATATAATCAGAGGTTGCATATGTGCATGATGCTGCTGTGGTGCGTGGGTGAGGCAGACGCGCTCCAGACGTCTCTGACTGTGCTGTCAAGGAGATGCTGACAGAGGGCAGGTGGGGAGAGATTTAGCTGTAGCAGTATTGCTTTTCTCCAGCCAAATTAAAAAATCCATGCAAGCACATTAGCACAACTGCTAATTGCTCGGCTCCGTGTGTCCAACTGCGCCCATTGATCTGCTCGCGGCCGCCTCCAGTTCAAATGGAAGTGTGGAAATAAGGACCTTAGCGTGGACAGTGGAAGGTTGTTCAGATATGATGAAGAGAAGCGGTCCCAGTAGAACGTGAATGCATCAGTCGAAGCATCAGGCGCCTTTAACGTGAGTGACATTAATAATTTATGCCTGCGGAGATGATCGATTTGAGCTAAACCAAATCTAGAGTCAAGGAGCAGCTGAAAAGTCATTCAAATACTTGATCTGAATTCTTCAAATTATCAAATGATTGTAGATTTATTTAGGTTCTTAACACTTCAAATGAGCCGTTCTGATGTCTGGTTCGCCAGCGATGAGAGCAGAGTGGACCCAAAGTTAAGCGAGCAGTCCTGCCTGGGGTGTGTTTAAAGTGTGTGGTTGAATCTGTTACGGCAGCGCTGTGGGCCTCAGGCTCCCGTGTCCTCAGGCAGGACAAACACAGGGCACTCCGAAACACTTATCTGCACATATTAAAGCAGCCATCGATTGGGTCAGCGTAATGTTTTGGACTGGCGGAATGCGAGCGTGTCCCCGAGTGTCCACGCGTGCGGCGCCGGCATTTCTGTTGCGGCCTGTGACTAAAAGTAAACGGCCGGGACAGACGTTACGGCGGAGCTTTTGAAAAGCGCCACCCGCGTCGCGCTCGTCCCCCGACCACGACGTCGTCCGTCTCCAGCGCCGCCGCGCTGCTGACCTCTAATTGGCGAGGCGGCGCGCGCCGGAGGGGACATTACGCTGCATTCTTAAACGGCCGCTCCGGAGCGCGGCACAGGGCATTTAGTTAAAGTCGGCCGTTCCCCGTCCCCCGAGGGCCCGCAAGGAGCTTCGCCACATTGGAACTGGAACAAAGTGCAGAGACACACAACGCGCCGCCGCCGACACGCCGGTGCCGCGAGGTCCCCGGACGTGGTCAAGATGGCGGCCACGCAGCACGGAGCTGAGTGATGCCTCGCTGCGGCCGGCTAATAAGCTGGAAGTGATGGCCCGGGCTCCGCTCCTCTATGCTTCTAGAATAATAAGACCACATTCATTTTTTGTCCCTGCCGGTGGATGGGTCCCTCCTGTCTTGGAGCGTCGCTTCAATCCCAGCACGGCGTCGGCAGAGCACGAATGTGAGCCACACATACTGGGACCTAATGACCTTTTGTTATTGTTGAGTTGAATCTGGTACATTTGGTGAAAAAATAAAACATGAATGTGTTCGTGTTTGTTTTTTAACATTCTGTTCTTTCTCCTAATTCTTATTAATAAAATAAAGATGCTTAATCACACTGTGTTTGCACAAACTGGATGTTCTGCTAAAAGGAATATTGGTATATTTGTTTATTTAATTGAGGTAAATTTATTGATATGATGGAAGACAGACTTAAATAAGCAGCTCTACTGAGTCTTTGTGTCTCTTTTAGCTCCTTGTTGTTGTTTTTGCTTGATGGAAATATGCGTGATGCTAATATGCAGTATGGCTGAAGTCTTTCTACCACCAGGCTTGTCACATGCTTTTATTATGGCTCGACTTAAAGCTGATGCTTCGATCAGAATGCAGGTTGGGCCAGTTCTTAATAATCCCCCCTTTTGGTCCTCTGCCTCTTTGAAACCCACAAAATGAAGCTGGAAGCAGATGTGGGAGCAACCGGGACGAGCGCTTAGTGTTTTAGAAACACAAAATGCTGCACTCGGCACTTTCAAGCGCTGGGATTCTTATGTGAAGTCGGTTCAGTGCTGCTGAGTTTAATTTCATACTCTGGGTCATACTGTATGCACGTGTCAGCACCAGCATTCATGAAAACAGCATCATTGAAAACCACAGCTGTCTATAAATACATAGTCATGAATCAGCATTCACTTTGACTTCAGCTTGTTTCCTCAAAAAGTCATAATGAACAAAAGCATAGATTTTCATTATGACACAACAAAGCTGCTCAAACCCCAGATCTGAATTAAATCATTATTATCATTGTTTAATTTCCAAATTGATATTAGATGCAATTCACAATGTTAAAATACCAATCTAATCGATATGCTGTAATGACTGGTTAGCAGGTAGTTTTGTATGTTTTTGTTCTGTTTGTTCTAGACCTTCTAAAAAGATGATGACACTTAGTATTTCTGAGTGCCACCTTTCAACTGTGGTACATTTGACACTGATAGAGGCTCAAGCTCTAAAACCAAGTTATTGGAAGCTTAAGAGTCAGTTTAAGAGATTCCAATGCCGCCATATATTTTACACAATGATCCACTAAGTGGTCATGATGGTCCACAGACGTAAAGCATTCAGTCAGTGCCTCTACGTTGTTAAGATCAAACGCAAGGAAACAGACGATTATAAATATAAAGATTGCTGAGTACGTGGTGCCATTGTCAGTGACTCCTCTGTGTTGTCTGTAATTTCATGTCTCCTGTGGTGCAAAGCCAGTTTGAAATAGGCTTCACGAACAAAGCTGCAGTCTTTGCATATCTGACATAATGAGACTTTGCTAACAACCCAGTGAATTGCTCGTCTAATGAATCCCTCGCTGAAGAGCCCAGCAGCTCCTCCGTGTCGCCTACAGTAGCAACAAATCTGCCGGCCGTGACCTTTTCAACCTTTTCTTACGGCTTCCTGTAATCAGCGATGACGAGATTGTCCACTTTTGTGCACTGGAAGGTAATCCGGTGTATTCCCTTTGTTTGGAGCTGCTGCGTGAAGCTTTGCGAATACAAGCGTTGGAGTCGAGCAAACCGGCTGCAGGAATTCCTGCAGTGATGTGAGCAGCGCGGCAAGAGAATGGACGGCTTGATTTTTCTCTATCTGCATCCAAATGTAAGCGATCAGCTGCATTCAATGATCTTAATCCTTTTGTAGTCATGCTAATTAAGCAACGGGAATGGCCCAATTAGACACATTAATTAGTATGTAAACACACAAACGGATTCCTACATCATGTGGAGTTCAGTGCGAGTCTCTTCCTGCCAGCGCAGCCTCCGCGTCTCCTCCCGGCTCTCTGCCTTCCTTCAAGGTGACTAATTTCATTTCCCTGATTTGACTGACCTTTGCCAGAGTTGTTTTGATGGCAACGATTTCCTGTCCATTTGCCTCAGCAGTCGCAGCAAACAGAGTAAGTGTAGTGGTCTGGTTTATGTTCCCGGCTCTCAGATAAAATGTGAAGTGAGCTGTAAAGAGACCCTTGTGTGTTACTGAGGAACAGGTGAAGTCGAATAGATGCTGGGACAATACGGGAAACGCTTAACGAGGAATATAATTACTGAGCTGAATACCTGTGCACTGCCACAGGAAGCTTATACAACCTACAGAACAGTACTACCTGCTATGCTGATATTATAGGTATTTTATCCTACATTATGTAATTTCTCAAAGCCATAATAATAATAATTATATAGCACAATGCCAATGATTCTATACATTATGTAAAATCTAAATTAAAAGCCATGAGGCTGTCGTGACTTTAAATGTGTCCCAGAACTGCGATCACACAAACATTCACAAATGGTATAATAAATTCCCCGAAGCGTTTTTTTTTCTGTCTCGTGGAAAAAAAAGCGCCTTATTAACAAAGGAAAGTGGCAGCTTCCAGCTCTGTGTTCCATCGCCCCTGCGTTCAGGGAGATTCCTGTGGGCTGCACAAAGTGTACTTCCCACGGGTAGAGTGTCCTTAACAAAGAGCCTGAGCGGCACCGGCCCGCTTGGCAGGCGAGCGTTTGCTTTTTCCTGCGTTAGAAAAACCGGATCATGAAACAATCTTGCTTATTGCAAAATGATAATGGTATAATTTGAGCGCCATTCATGGCCACATTTGTGTCACAGGCATGAGTGTTGACTCTATAAGGTTTGCTGCTCATGTCTGCCTCTCATTGTTACTGTAGGTCGTTTTAACACTTTAACTAGGAATTTCATAAAAGCACAGACAGACTACTTTTCTCACTGCAAGTATAGATCTTTGTTAGTTTAATTATTTCACTCACGTTTACAACCAAATTGTGATGAATTATGCATTATTTTTCCACAATCCGCTTTAACCCGTGTAATTAGGTCTTTTTAACATTCACTGTTTCCCGAGTTCTAGGATTTTTTCTTCTGCCTCAAAATGTTTTTTTCTTCTTCTTTGGTATCAAATACTGACCTCCCGTAGGCTTTAGATGGAGCTGGAGAAGTGATCCAGCCGACATGTATTCAAGCTGAGCACAGCCGTTCCTCTTCGTGAGGAATGAAGCTGACATCTCTTTACAGCCACCTTTGAGGCCTACGGGGGTGAGCGCCGATGTTAAAAGACTGTGGGCAGTGAGCTGCTTTAACCTTTCAGAACCTTTTCTAGTCCTTGTTCTGTCTGAAACCCACAGGTGATAAAACGGAGCGGAGCTTTATCTGCCTGTCCGGTTTATTTCACGGAAGGAGCAAAAATTAATTTGGTAAAGTGTAATGACAATCCACAATGTGATTCCAGTCTTTGAACTGAAAACAATACAGTAGTTCAATACAACTGGTTTTAAGGCTGGAAATTAAATGAATGTCAGTTCTCATTAATTTGGCTTCATTGGAGGTATTTCAGAATATTTCAGTTCATTTCATATACATATTAATATATATCAATAGGTGTAAACAAACTGTCCAACATTACATCACATGCAGAACTGTTAAAGACAAACATGTTACTGTTGCTATGTAGTAAAATAATCATAATAGTGTAGTGTTTAAATGCCTTATTTTTAACATGTTGAAGCCTAATTCTAAGTGGCTTCATTTACTTTTAAAATGTTTGTGCTTCTGACTTAAGATGTTCTAATAGTGAGGATTTGGAGTTTTTATTTAATGATTCTTACTAATTTCCTGAGACTCCGTCTCCTCAGACACGTCCCCGTGTGATTCCTGCATTATTCCCTTCGCCGGTGCCGCTGTGCGGGTGCCGGGTCAACGCCGGGACCGTCTCCTGCGTGTCTGCGGCCGCTTTACCGTATCTGTGCGTCGCGCCTGAACGCTGGAAACTCTGCTTCCTTACAGGCGACGGCTCTGACATCCATTCAACAACACCGGCCACTAAAGGGGCCACACCTGCAATATTACAACTTGCTTATCTGTCTGCCTTCAACCTGCCCGCTCTTAGCCGCACATAACCCGTGAGTGACAGCTAGCTACATTACATTTTACCGCGATAGGCCTCTAATCGGGTGCAGGCGGTGGCATTCTCTTACATGGCGAGGAGCTCAGTCAATGCGCAGGCAGCCGATAGCGATAATCTTTAAATGGGGGGCATTTGCTCCCTAACTCCAATGGCCGCGGCTACAATGCCTGCTCGCGCGGTCGGGGATAAAGAAGCGGCAGCCGGCAGCAGTGAATCCATTTTAGCAGGTCAACGTTTCCGACGCGAAGGTGAGGCGGGGGGCGAACGAGGAACAGCACGTGCGCCCCAGTTACGGCTTCTGCAGAGCATCAGGTCACCGTGCGCGACGGGACGCGGCGGCCGGTGGCGCCGGGGGCCCGCGGATCACTCTGCTTACCGGCGCATTTAAAAGCCCGATGCAGCGGCACCTGCATTTTTCATTAACATAGAGTTGATTCGCTTCAGCGCTGCGAGAGATGGCCTCAGAGCCTCAGTAATAAGTATCGGCGCGATCCGGAGCGGGAGGAGGCTGTAAAACATACTGATGAACCTCGGATCATTCGATAAGCTCTTTGGGAGGATGTTAAATATGCTGTGTTTATGGGATGCACGCAGTCGGGTCAGGAACAGACGGGATGAGGTGAGGACTTTGATTTGTTCCACTTCTCTTAACGTTAACCAGGCGCCTTTAATGGTCGTCTTATTGCACTGACTCCAGTAATAACAGGCCTCTGATTCTTTCAGGTGACTTGACTGTACATTTACAATGTTCTCTGTCTCTCTTTGCAGGATTGCTTTCGCTGAAGGCTGGATCAGTGTTGTGTATCGCGCTCGTGTGAAATACCACGACGCTGCTTCGTACATATGAACTCGTTTTATTACTTGGCCCGACCGTTCGAATTACAATGAACTCCTTACTCTAAATTGGACAGTTGATGAATGCAGCCACAGTAACGTATGATAGGATTGTGCTGGGTTTGCTTCATAGCTGGGCTCTGTAGCTGGATGAATGAGGCCCAGGACCCCAGCGAGAGCGCTCTGAGTGTCGGCCTGAAGCTTATTCAATCCGGCTGCAGGTTTTAGAGAACTTATGCCATTATGAGCCGCCTGTGGCCCCGTGAGCGGCTTCAACCACTGGGTGATTTAATATGAGCTAAAGACACTAGGTCACTATGGATAATCAGCCCTCTGTCGCACATGCCCACAGCCTTCAGTGTTCTTTATGCTGCTACTGCTCGTTCTCCGCCATGAGGGAGGGGAAACAGCTTTTGGGTGAAAGACGGTTTGGTGTGAACATCTCTCAGCTGACGACGAGGTACCGAAGCGGATGTCTTCATTTTATTAGTGGCACTCAGTGCAGAGACGTGTGCGAGAGCGTGCAGTGGTCCAGTTGAGAAAATAGTTTGCTGATGTTGACCTTTGAATAAAAAAAGGATTGGTTGGCCGTCACAGATATGAGCTGGATATAACGCGAGCCTCCAATTTCCCTGTGCAGCTTGAGGGGCGTCAACAGTAAACATGTCCTAGTCTGTGGCCTCAGGAAGTGCCGGGATCACAGCGAATGCAGCATCCAGCTGGGTCACATGGAGAGCGTGGCCACCTCAGATGCTCCTCTGCTGCTCTCAGCGTGAATCCGAAAGGCACAACTACTGACGTGAGAGCATAGCTGTGCTTTCATTTCTTCACCAGAAGCATTTACTCCTCGACTAAACTGTAATTAGGACGTGTTTTATTAACATTTTAATTCAGCGAGGTGAATCCTTTACTGCCTTTAAAAAAACTAATAGTGTCATCTTTGGCCTCAGACACTGATACAGACTTTCTCTATAGAGACCTGTCATACTCAGTAAGAATAAAGAGAACTGAGACACATTCATTGGATAAAGGCGCTCATTTTGCTTTAAACTAACTTTTCGTGACATTTTCCAGTTCACCTGAAGCTGCTATTGTGATGCGATCCATCTCTGCCAAGTAATTCCAGCTTTAGGACCGTGGTCACAGTAATGCTCAGGGAAATATACTAGGAAAATGTTTAATTGGTTTATGCACAAGCGTGGCTGATGGAGCCTACTGTACAAACAAAATCAGAGAACGTCAAGAATAAAAACAAAACTCACACTTTTTTTATTGGACGTGGATAAAAAAGCATGAATTTGATATGTTATATATTTCCCTGAGATGCTGATGAGGACTGGTTGCTTCTGGGCTGCGTGGCGTTCTCCCTAACCATGGGCTCACGTTGCCAGTCCATTTCACCAGAATTATAGAAAAGCCTCTGGGCCCGGGTGTGACTGTGAATATATATCGTGGCCATGCTTACATGTGGCCGCCCTCACGCTGCTGAATAACAGCAGGCTGTTTATATGTGTCTTATTAGATTGATACGGTGTGTGGACATGGGCAGAGGCAGCCAGCATGGGACGGCAGCACATAAATAAGGAGGTGAAGACATTTGGAATGTCAGAAAAGCCCGAGGAACATGACTCGGCATCGTATTACGTTCTGCTGTTAGTAGAGAGCTGCAGGTGAAGGCGTGCATGTGCACAAGGATCCACTCAGGACCACAGCTGCAGTGGTGTGGGGCTTTTGTTGTGATGTGTGAAGGACCGGGCAGGAAGGCAGGAGGCGCAGTGGTGGACTTAACTTTTAAAAAAGAATGACATTTATTTTGTGCAAAAAGAAACGAACAAATTGGAAAAGAACATAACAAACTTAGCCCATGAAACAGGTCAACAAAACCAAAGTACTCTATAAGTAATGAAGCAACACAACCAGAAGCTGGACAACGGCACCTGACCTGGACAACAAACACAAGGGAACAGATATAATGGCTGATCAGACCCTTAAGACGCACAGGGGTAACTGAGGACAACTGCAAGACTATAGTCAATGAAAGACATCACAACACAACAGGTAAGTCATTAAATCATTAACAGTTTCCAAATTAATACAATGATAATTCAATACAATGAAGAACAAAGCAAACTCAACCAAAACCTAAACTCTCCCCTTAATTGATGTGGATGGTGGTTCACTCCACTGAAGCACTTCCTGTATAAAATGGTGGAGGCACACTTTCACCAGGTGGAGACCCTCCACCAGCATCAAACAGCAACTTAACTGAATAGGGACAAATCGAATGAATTGTAAGTGAAACAGTGAAAAAGACCTAAATGTGTTCTACAAATGGAACTAATGCCCCAGAAATAAAGAAATAAAGACGTTAAGCTGTTATAAATGAAGCCAGGTCTGTTTACTGACTGTTAAGTGAGTTGTGGGGCAGCGCATGCAGCCGTCACAATGCTTTTGTTACTGGCCCATGGTTGGTATTTTGTTCAGAACATTATGTTCTTTTAGAGTGCTAGACATTAAACGCTCATTTAAATGGTTGACTGTTTTCTTTTTTTTGGCCGTTTCCTATATTTTGAATTTTATTCTAAACTGTGACAAAGCCATTTTTCCAGCATGGTTACTTTCCAATCAGCCACTTTTCTAAACGTGACGACTTTAACATCACATTGCGAGTTGTTGCTAGTAACTATGCAGTATCGTGCACAACGTTAACAGTTTGGGTAATAACTTTGATTGTGCAGCCCAATCAGTAAAACTGTGCTTCATTCTCTTTGCCATCTGTGCTTTACTAAACTTGGCTGTGGGGAGAATAAACATGCAAACAGATGTTTAAGAGCATTTCTACTTCTGCTTGTGGCACATTTGATTTTTAATAGAACAAAGCTTATGTTGTTTTCTATATACTGTATGTGGTTAAAACAGTATATATATTATGCACGGCGTCACAAGCCATTAATCACTATACGTGGCTCTGTAACGGAATGCTCTCACAATCTAACTTCCCCACTGTGGGATAAATAAAGTTCATAATGTAATGTAATCTATATACAGTCCAATTTTAAAGCACGTTCTCTCATGTGAAAACAGCATGCTGTGCTTGCAGACCTTCTTCCAGCTCTTCATGTTACAGACATGATGCTATTCTGTTTCTCAATAACTCTTCTCCTGTTGTTGATGCTGCACAGTCTCGTCAGGTCGGATCGTCCTGGTTCGGCCTGGAGTCTCATAGAGACAGGCTGTCTCTAGGAGTAAGGCCAGTTCAGGTACAGTGTGAGTACTGTAGCTACCGGCAGAAACCAGCAGCTGCTGAACTCGTCTCTCACTGTGCAGCATCTGGTCAGTCCCGAGTTTCTGGTCATTCAGTAGGAGTCAGCCTGATACTGGCTTTACGCTGACCATCGGTCAAAATCACATAGTATGTGGTCTCTTTTTAAAAATGGGCATCGTGTGCTGCACTGGCTTCTGTACAGATGATCGAGTTCTCACATACAACATGCTCCTCTGAGGACTGACATGGCGGTCCCCTGCTGTGGTTAATGTTCTTGACTGGAACGATGCTGCTCTTCAAGAATGTGACATAATGTATTGTAAATAAAGATCTGACCTAGTGAATGCTGATATTTTCATGCATTTACTTTCTTTTTCCCACCACACTCTCAAGTTATCTCTCTCTGTAGCTCAAGACATGCATGTGCACATACTGACTGGTGTCTATATCATGACACAATGAAAGAGTTACAGTACCTGATGGATGGATGGTGTCTCCTGATTTATAGATTTAAAATAAATAAACATACACAATATAAACTACTCAGTTATTTTAGAAAAGATAAGGTCACACTGTAATGTGCATCACAGTGATGCACCTCATAACACCAAGTGTTTTTCAGTAGGACTAGTGAATGAATGCATAGAAACACGCACGTCCCTATAATTAAAGGATCAACCTGTCACTTAAAGCCTCCACACAGCAAACATGCTGGCTGCATTAGTATTTTGTCAAGGTTTCCTGTAGCCCACATTTGACAGCTGTGAAAAATCTGTCTCGTAAGCTACTGCTTATAATCCAGCGTAGCAGCGTCTTTTGTGGCTAATGGATGATTGGTTCAGTCTTAATTAACGCAGGTAAATTCTTCCTTGTTTTCCCCAAAATGTACGGGATGAGAGCATTAATCTGCTCTAACAAGCTGTCAACCACGTACAGTATGTGTCAAATATTCTTGTTCTTAATTATATTTCATTAGACTTTAGCAAATGCTACTGCAACATGATGAGTGAAATGTGAAACAGCTGATTTGCATCCAGCAAAACGAGCCGCACTGACGTTTGGTTTGACTGTATCTGTTTACCGATGCGTCAAAATAAGACAAAGCTCAGATGGTGGGTTTCTACTGGCCTGTGGTACGAGAAAACTCCTTAACTCTGCTTCATTTTAAGGCAGATGTCAATTTGCCTTTCAAACGACTGCAGCTAGGAATTTGTTTTATGTCAGCAACAAACAGCATCTTACAATCGGTCCACTTGAAGGCATAGTACACGAGATCAAGCGCGCTGAGGACGAGAAGCCCTGCTTGAATGTTTAAAGTGGTAACTCTCAACCTCATTCAGTGCAATGTGATATTTCTTGTGTAGCACCATCACGCCTGCAGTAATCAAGTGCATTCTAACATGGAGGGAGAGAGAGAGCTATGGCTCTGACTCCAGGAAGGTCATCTCTATCTCTCTGTATAAGCCACATAAATCATGTATGCGCACACCCAGTTGAGCTCTGGCTCACCTACTCCGCACCCTAACATCCACCCCCATGCTGCGGCCCAGATAAACACCAGCATAGATGAACTCTTCAGGTTATCCCCCTGATTCCCCCGGGTACACGTCAAGGAGATTACACCATCAATGAATATGCAAAGAAGGGGCCAGGCAGCGGCGGCAGGAATGTGGGACCAGGCAGACGCAGCCGTGCTCCGCTAGTATTTCAGCACGTAATGATGTCATCTCGATGCTTGATCACCGAATAAGTGACTTGCTGTGGCTGCTGGTCCAGCTGCTGCTTATGCTGTCACTGAGGTCACGCGCGGTGGAACACAGAGTACGATAAGGCTGGGAGTGACTTAAAGAGGGAGGAAGCACAAAGGATCCAGCAAAGTGCCACAAAGCTCAAACTTACTAAAAATAAAGTGGCAGAGGAGCATTAGCAGGAGTCGCAGTGTCTTTTAACTCTCATTTAAAGGGTCTCTCTGGTTTGTGATTGGCCCGCAGGGAGGGGGGGAGGGGGGGGGGGGGGGGGGGGGGGGGGGCTATAAGGTAGTCCACACAAACGAGTGCAGTGACGCCTAGGAACCAGCTCCAGTCCACACAGAGCCAAGGCATTGATCAAGAGTGTGTCTGAATGAACTGGAGGCGACAGTGGTTCGCCTTTCTCCTCTTACAGACTCTGTAGGAGTTTATAACCAGCAGGTCTCCAGCGCATGATGATTGGTGTGATGACTCTAAACCACATGCGTCTGCTTCATACAAAAGAACAAAAGAAACATTAATCATTTATTACATATAGGATAATTCCCATGCCTCTGACAGCTGCAGCCTGGCTTTACATGTAGCTATAAAAGAGTTTTCATTTAAATGTTTTTAGTTTTCAGTGTTCTAAAATACAGTCATTCTGAAAATATCAAGGAAAACACTTTGTTTGCTGCTCAGCCATGGGAGATCATTCGATGCATTTGAAAAAAGGCTTTGTCTGCCTGACTGATCACATCAATAGCTTCTTTAACCCTGGGCATTAACCCCCCGCCCCCTGCTAATGCCCATCAAGTGTTCCTGACCTGTCACTGGTTTGGATTTCCCCTATGATTAATCTACGCCTGTTGACTTGTAGATTAAGAATTCAAAACCCATTGTTAACGATTACCCCCAGGCCATGTTTTAATATTGGAGTGTGGAGCAACTATCTTTCTTCCTATACTGTACACACACACACACACACACACACACACACACACACACACACACACACACACACACACTGGTGCAGGGACATGCAAACTCTCACCTACTGTATCTGTGTTACAGTCAAATTCACTAAAAGACAAGTGCATATCCCAGATTAGTCAAATATTATGCATTGAATTAGTACATGGATTTTATTTATTAAGCCAATAAGAAGTTATACTGTGCTGTACGCTCAGGACTTACTCTAAAACTTTGAACCATCTAAGCCTCTTCAGCTCAAAGGTCTGTCACTAGAGCTTTAAAATGTTAAAATATACATATATATGTATACGTTGAGTTCTGGCATCATTCCTATAATTAGCATCACTCCAGAAGCTAACTTTGTGACCTAGTTATTTTATCTGTCTCTCCTTATTGTCTTTGATAATTACTGCTTGTCCCTGTTTGTTTAGCCTTTTGTCTAGACTGAAAAGGGTAGATGATGAGAATGAGAACCAGACAGGGGGAGAGACAGAGCAGAAGCTTATGCCTCCAAGTCCCCCCCGGGTCCTACATCACTCTGCAATGGCATTTTATTGAAATATTAAAGGTGAGGTAGATCCTCAGCGACATATTGTAAAGGCTGTCACTCTAATCACAAAGGCGCTGAAGTGACCGGAGGAAGCAGAGCATCGTGTAAGGGGGATGAGGTGGACGGACAGAATGAGGAAGGGAAGGGACCCAGGGTTGCAATAAAAGAAGTAAGAGAAGAGGCAGTGGCTGGGACACACAGAGCAACAAGTGCTCAGAAATCCCACGTCAGTACGGAGACAAAGGTGTGAATAGGACACGTGAAGAGGAAACAGACAGGAAATCAGGTATCAGGATGAAGTAATAGTAACGTTCACTCTTTCACAAAGATCCCGCCATCGCTAACTTTACTCTTCATATGGAGAGAGTGGCTCTTTGCTGGGTACCTCAACATTGGTTTCTAACATTACAGCTTATAATGATCGTGCCGAGGTTTAAACTAGTGTTCTTATGGCTTAAAACGCTCCTGAACACCTTTTTGCCAGGAACTTGTTGGTGATCACAGCATGAGTGCAGCTTAGACAAGAAAGGAAATACAGTAATGTAAGATATAAGCTGTTTGCATTTGACATCTGTAATTCTGTTATTAATAGAATTCATGAAGCTAGGGATTGCAGTGTATGTGTGTGTGTGTGTGTGTGTGTGTGTGTGTGTGTGTGTGTGTGTGTGTGTGTGTGTGTGTGTGTGTGTGTGTGTGTGTGTGTGTGTGCGTGTGTGGGCAGTTCTGGACTCTCCTCCTTCCTCCGCCTTCTGCTGATCTCTGCATGGTCCACTGTGGTTCCTCAAGCGATGCAACCTTCTTCCCCCCCTGCTCTCCCTCTGGCCCCTGGCCCCGGGTGGAGTGGGACGTCTGTATGTGCTCATATTGACCCGTTAACCTGTGCATTTCATCTTATTTAATGGGAAATAATGACTGGGGTGCTTGACAACAAAGGATTGTCATGTTTAATATTCTCAAACATACACTAAGCACAAGCACAGCCTCCAATGGGCCATACTCAACAAGCTTGCTTGGATGTGAAAAAATAAAGTACAGCAGACGTGTTTGAATATTGATTTAACGTCAGCTTCCAGTGTAACACACACAAAGCGATATCTTTAGTCTACGCTGGGGAAGATAAACAGCCCGCGGAGTCTCAGCAGGGTCTCATACGCCACATAAAGGCAATTTGAACTATCAAAGTCTTGAATCTGAGGTCGGATTTCTCCTGATAATTGAGCCCATGAACATTTCATTCAGTCGTAGGGGAACAGATAAGTCAAAGAGAACATGATGAGTCGGTACATTATTTCAAAGGCAAACACTTTTTAGGGAGGAGGGACAATGAGCTATGATAAATATCAGATCCAGCTGATTGTGACAATTCTTCTCTACAACAATTTTTTCCGTTCTTTCTTTTAAGAACATAAATTGATCATTTGTAAATTGAATATGTTTGTTTCCATTCAGCTTTCTGCCACATCACTGCAGTAGCACGGTGCTGTAAAAGGTTGGCTGGTCTACTATTTGACCCACAATTAATTATATCTAGACCTCCTGAAATAAATGAAGCCACACAACTACAGCCCCAGAGGATGTTTCCTACTGAAGCAGTAGTGCAACTCCTGTCTGCTATTGTACCACATCATTAATAAATACAGTTTCTGCATTAATATTAAATTGTGTCTCGCCTAATTGGAAAAAAACTTTGGTGATCCCCTGACCTGTCTAAGACCAAAGTGGGTTGGATGGATGGATGGATGGATGGATGGATGGTGGACAGACTGATAGATGGATGGATGGATGGATGGATGGATGGATGGATGGATGGATGGATGGATGGATGGATGGATGGTGGACAGACTGATGGATGGATGGATGGATGGATGGATGGATGGATGGATGGATGGATGGATGGATGGATGGATGGATGGATGGATGGATGGATGGATGGATGGATGGATGGATAGATGGATTGCTCTACTACCTAAGCTACAGGACATGACTGACACACTGAATGCGTTTCCTTATGGTACATGAACACTGCTGGCTATTCATTGTGCCCAACACACATCATTCATAATTTATCAAGTGCAAATGAGCTTTTATTGATTGTGGTTGTACACAACTTGGATGCATTAGTAAATCAATATTTTAATACTGTTGTGAATTGTACTTTGGAACGAGCCTAATTAGGCTGATTAACTTTTAGCAGCTAATTAGCTTTGTGAGGAATTCTAGTTACATTTGAGAGAAATATCGCCCGCCTTTGTTTTAGGTGTAATTGCTTTGTGGAAACTGTTTAACCAAGGTAGTTGAACACTGTCATGTTATTTAGACTGAATGATTTGATTCAGCTCAGGAGAGAAAGAAATGTGGAATGTTCAGCTTCGTGTTCATCAAACCTGCAGCTGAAGTAAGATCAGAGTGTGTGTTACACATCACAGACCGGCTGAGGAGCCTCGTGCAGCACTGTGACATCACTGCAGTGTTTCCTCAGTGGAATTTGGCTGCAGAAGCATGACAATATGGTAGAAACATGGAATTATTCTACCTTGAGTGCTTTGATATGTAAGCCAGGCTGACCTGAATACATTTGCTTTTATGATGCAAGCTGCAATGCGACTTTGAATTCAGCCCATTACAGGTTTATTTTAATCTGGCCGTGGTAAACCAGCCGAGGCGACGTCGGACGCTCACAAGTGAAACAAACATTTTCACCATTTCCATCTTCCTTTATTTGTTTTGCTCTGGCGCTTTGTTGGCGCCTCACAACGGCGGCTTCAACACGACCGTACATCTGCAGTTTAAATAACAGAAGCCAGATCATCACGCTTTGGATGGATAGTAAATAGTCAAGGGGGCGATAAATTTGTCACCGCTTGGACGGAGATAGGGCACATTACCTTCAGAGGAGGCATATTTCACCCCTCCCTGGGGCTGATGAAATGCGGAGCACAGGGGCAACACAGCATCAGTAAGTGAGGCCTTCTTTATGGCCTGATTAAGTCATCTGATGCGAGCTATAGAGTGAGCCGTGCAGCTTTATTTCACCTCCCACTGTGCTGCCGAAGCAATCATCCACAAAGACTATGAAAGTAAAGCAGCGTTGGAATAGCCCGGGTGATGTGATGTGGACTGCCACCCCCTTACTGCTATGTAGGCCATTGCATCTACACTACAATACTGCTGAGTAGGAGCTTTCCCCTCAAACATTATAGTGATTATGTAGATGTATGTTTTTTCTGCTTACAGTATTTTGGCTGCTGTTTTTGAACAACCATCATCATTTACTAAAGTGAGCAGTTGTTTGTTCATTTTGTGATAATCAAAAGTAGTAGTATATAGTACATAAAAGTGAATTATATTAATATGGTTTTCTTTGTTTCTAATGAGCAACAAAACCTTACTGTAAGTTAAGCTCTATACTACATGAAACACATGTTTGCATTCAGTAGCTGTGCTCAAAATACATCTGTAACAGCTGTAAGACAGTTGTTTAAAAGCAGCTGCTACAGCTGTTTTTATACTGCAGCATCACCTTATTAGTGTTTCCTTTGCATATTTCTACTGCTTCTTAAGAAGCTGCTGCCTCATTCTACTGAGATACTGATACCTGAGCTTTGGCAGGTCGTGTTCAGTATAGAAGAAAAACAAGTGTTGGATTTACATCACTTTCCAAACATTACTGGTGATTGAACAGTAACGCACCTGTGCTAGTTTTTCACATTAAGAGCCTGACGTGACCACACTGTCATTCTGGTCACTGATTCATTTCTGCGAAGAAAAGTGATGAGGAGCTGGAGGAGAAACACAAACTGTGAGACCGAGGGGGAAGAATTCACTGGAAAGGTTTAATTTACAGAAAACAATATTACATGACTGGTTGGACTGGATTTACACGTCACAGTGTGTTGTACATACAGAATTTATGAAAACTGTAGTCAAACATGCTGTAACATTGAAGATTAAAACATCAGTCAATGCTGGATCCTCCTTTAGATTTAGATGAGAGGAAACCTGCATTGCTTTTTTCAGACAAGAAAATCACTTTTACACACTTTTTTCACACTCTGGCCTTAAGAACTTTATGTACCCTCAGTGAAATTAGAAAAATACAGCTATCATCCATCAACTTAGGTTTATCTGCCAGAGCCAACAAAAAGCAACACACTCTCAATATCTGTCCTGACAATGTGACAACTCTCATTTATTTACTTTTCAGCCATTATAGTAACTATAGCAGTGATTTGTTGATTTTAAACTGTGCAGTATTTGTGGAGCATGAAACATCAACAACATTATCAAATAATTATTAATCCCTGCATTAAGTGTAAGCAGATGCTTACATGACTGTGGAGCTTCCCACACCCATTCATCTTAGTGCACAGATGAGCAAGCATCATGTTACTATAATGCACCTTCCTCTTATGAAAAGTTCAAAATCAATAGTTTTGAATGATACTCTGAGGTGATATTGGATTCTGTTGTATACAGTATATGTGATCACACCAAGTGCACTTTCCGTGGCACAGGAGCTCGCAAAAGGAATGTCCTTCGTGGGCACGCGCGTGTGTGTGTGTGTGTGTGTGTGTGTGTGTGTGTGTGTGTGTGTGTGTGTGTGTGTGTGTGTGTGTGTGTGTGTGTGTGTGTGTGTCTCCATGCAGCATTAGTAAACCAGGAGCACTTTGGCCCTCAGTCTCTGTGTCCAGACTCACAGGCTCCAAACCAGAAAGGGCCAGAGGCTCCATCAAGCACAAATATTTACAGCACATTTAACCCTTAACACAATGGGATGGTGATCATGTTTGATAACAGTCAAGCCTATAATACAATCTACAACCATGGTTACCTGAAAGACATAGCAAAGAGCTGCACAGTCATCACAACATCACAACAATATTAAATAATTTATCTGTATCAACTTACACTGCGTTTATTTTACATATCGCTCTGAACTGCAGTACTTGATTCATTTTAAGTGTATGATGCCTGATGTACAGGTTTGACAGACTAAACGAATAAACTCATTCATCCTTTATGCTGATCCACTTGTCCCCAAACCACCACTACGCTGTCATAAAGTATGAAAAAAAACCATGAATAAAACAAGGTCTCAGAAGAACCTCCTTATCATAGCTTTGACTCAGGTTTGGGTTGTTTCCAATGTTGCCAAGTGTCACTTCATTTCTGAAGTAATTCAGCCTTTTGTGTGATGTAACATACGTACTACATACATATTATAACCTTACACTAAAACAGACAGCTCGAGCTTCTGACTGAGCACAAGTAAAAACATCCGATTCTACGTGCAATCTGAAAATAACCACACTCACTGCAGTCTGATGAAACCCTGGACCAGAACCGCACGTTTGCAGCACGTTCAGCTAAGAACAGTAGAAACAAAAGCAAGGCATGTCTCCGATTCATCCGTGTCCAGCACGCTGTGGGCACACATGACCTGACTTTCTGGAGCTGTTTAAGACGGCGAAGCGTCACAAATCTTTCCGCGTTGCGCGTTTTGGCAGCGGAGGACGGATGGGGAGGCAGAGCCATCTGACAGACCTGTTTGTGTTTTTCAAATCATCATATTCTGTATAGCACGCTCCTTAATCATTTTATAACCACCCCCTCTCCGTTCGTTTTCATCCGCTTGTGTCTCTGCCTCCTCTGTCTCCCGTTCCCTCTCATTCCCCTCACTTTCCTGCCTTGCTTATTATCATCTCAGCATGTGCCAGACTTTATCTAATCCTCGTGCCGCTCTCCTTGTTTTAGCCCTCAATAGGCAGCACTGCTCTCCCAAGATATTTCAAATAAGGGGAATTCGGTTTCATATTCAATAACTGATTATATTTTACAGCGCTCATGCTGACGCCATAGTGAGGAGGTTTAACAGCAGCGCAGGAGCCGAACAAAACGCTTCAGAAAATGCTTGAGTTTGGCACAGACGCCTCGCAAGTGATGAGGACGCAGGGCGTCTCAGCGTGGGGCTGTTTAGCAGCTCTGCTATGTGACGCTTCGTCCCCAGGTCCTGCGTTCCCCGCCTTTGTGCTGCATTAGTGATGACTGCGCAGGTAAACACTGCTCACACTTTGGTTACAGCTGAGAAATGAATAATAGTTGGTTACGCCGAGGCTCAGGATATCACTGCTGAGGCCTCGGTTCGGAGGCGGGGGAGCTGTGGGAGCCAGTGTGTAAGTGTAGGTACATCTGTGAAGTCTAGGCTGGTGAAGACAGGGAGGACGGGGAGATGCTGAAAACTGGAAGAAGGTTCAGCACCAAAGGGACTACACGAGGAGACGACTGTAGGAATATACACAATCACCAGAGCCATAAGAACAGATACTGTAGTACCAAGGTGATAGTTACGTATAGTTACAAAGATACAATGGGTCATGAAGGCAATCAGCTGCCGCTATAGGAGATGTCATACACGTCCATAATGGTTAATGGAGATTTTAACAGTCCTTCAGTATAACAATAGAGCATCTTCCATATGCATGATGAATCTGTTGCACTTGAGAACAATCGAGGCTTTGGTTGCATCTGGTAAAAATAAGTCCTTCATTTCATCCTATTATAGCGCCAGTGTTTGAGAAAACTATATTATACTGCATTTTGTGGTAACTGACCGTCAGAAGAGAGCAGCGGTGGAAGCACCAGGGCTCCTGATTTGCAGGTTTAGCACTGCTTATTTCTCGCGGATGCGAGGCCATATTAATGTCTGTGGCCTCTGTTGCCATATCACAGTAAGCAGGAAATCTTTCCCCATTGCCTCTTCCCCGGTGGCCTGGTTGGGGTTTAATTTTGTTGAAGTCTTGGCAGATTACAGCTACCTCAGTGCTGCTGTCATGGAGAATGCGGCCCAGGCAGGCAGCGAGCGGGGAGCCGGCGCATTGATAAGGACAGCTGCTCCTGGGAGATTTCCCTGGAGAGAACAGTGAGACAGGAGGCAGAGGCGCCGTGGACGTCAGGTGAAAACACCAGGACCACCCTGACTGAGGCGCACGGCTGGTATCCCACTTCCCCTTATTATCTGATAGGAAGCTTACAAGCTGGGAGGCCATCAACTTTTGTTGGCAGAGTCAGAGGGCTTAAGGGTGGCATTCTGATTGGATTCACTGGCCAATGCACAAAAAGATCAGCCAGCAGATTGATAAAGGAAAAATAAGTCTGTTCCCCACTGGATTTATTACTAAAAAAAACAGTTCCCACTTCACAGTAGAGTTCAAAACGGACCGATAACAGAAACAGAACAAAAAAGTATTGACCACAATTAGCTTTTGTATTCACTAACACAAAGCAACCAAAAGTTAATTATTTCAACTTTGAATGAGAGAATAGTTCTTGAAAGAGCGCAGCAGGAAACAGACTGTTCTACAGTAGAAGCAGGAAAGAGGACATTTCTTTTAGTGTGTTGCGTTCAACTCACGTTCAATTCAGTTTCTTTTAATTGTATCAATGAACTGGCTCTAATGTACTGCACAGCTGGATGCTGGACCAGTAACTGAACACCCGCTTCGGATGTTATCAGCCATAACGAATGGGCTGATCAGAACTTATCAGCGCATTCCCCGCTGTGGGACTAATAAAGGCATTCTTAATTCGTATGGGCCAGTAGGTGCCTGCTCTGCCTCCTCGCGAACAGCTAACAGCTAGCTAAGTTGCTATGTTAAGCAGCTTTAGAGGTTATTGTGGTTAGGGTTAGGGCTGGATAACGGGTGGGGGGTTCAGGTTACAGTTCGCTAACACAATACCGCTAGCTACTTGCTAAGTTATGCTCGCTAATAAATCAAAAGCGAAAAATTCGATCTTCCGTCGGGAAAACAACCGCTCAACAGCGCCACTACTGACTCTGCTGGTTAAATCATCCGAGCCGTGATCAACCTTACAGATAAATGACGACAACCTACTGCACCTATTCACCGCTGCCAGCAGGTAGATGGGCACCTACCGAGTCATACGTATGGACTGATAACCACTGATAATGACCATTGAATGGCGTGATAACGTCAAAAGCCGCTCAACTGAACACAGGACAGATGGACCAGTAACTAGTCCATAGTGACCTAAGGCATTTAATCTGGTCTTAGAGTAGAGAGGGGGTCCGCTTCTAGGACATGAACTGAAGCTGGTTCCACAGAGGAGCTTGGTACCGTAGCTGCAGGCTCTGCCCCCATTCCTCTAGAACCACAAGTAGACCAGTGCTCTGAGAAGGAAGCGTTCTAATGCTCGAAGAGTAAACAACAAGTCTGGTTTGTAGAAGCTGCTACTCCTCTACCTCCACCTGCTTCCAGGAACATGACAGTTGGTGACTAACATGTTCATCACTACTCACTCAGTAAAACACTCCCTGAGGCAAAGAAACCAGGCTCTAACGTTTATGCTAAACTCTCATTTCCATTGTTTTCCTATATCCAAGCAAAGAGCCTACAACAAAATTCCATTTCCATCAAACGTCATGGAATGGCTTTACGTTGAGCGCCAGGGAGCAGCGTGGGCCCGAGGAGCCACCAGCGCTCTGCTCCAGGTTCCCACTGGGTTTCCTTGACAGAAGTGCAGAGAGGAGTGACTTTGATGAGACAGTTCCTTTTCTGTGCTCAGACGCAGCAGCAGCACCGAGACGCGATGTTTATGCATGTGCATGTTCTCGCATTCATACATTGTGAGGATTTCTAAACTGGTCCCATAATGAGCTATGGCCGTCTGTTTATACGTTGTTTTGAATAAATAAAACTACATAATGTGATGATATTAGGTCATCACGTACTTGACCTCCTGTTACTGTTACCGCCATTGATCAGGCTTGTTTTTATGGCACATCCCACAAATGATTGATGGAACTGAGGTCCGGGGAAGTTGGAGCAAACACCTCAACAATACAGTTTCCTTCAAAGAGTGAGCATGGTCTGCTACTCAGGTACTGTAGGTGGTGCAGTACTGTATGTGTCACATAAAATCCACATGGATGATGGATTTCCCAGCAGAACAACCCGAACCATCACACTGCTTCTGCCTTGTCTTCTTCCCAGAATGCAGCCTGGTGCTCAGCTGCCCCTTGCTGATGGTTTCAGCGATGGACAAGGGTGGGTCTTTGCATGGGCATTGTCAAGCGTTGGCTGCCAGTGTTCGCATTGGTCATTCTCTGACCAACTCGTACCATGAATAGGTAACTAGTTTTTGATCAGTGAATATATACTGTACTCAAGCTAACAGCCAATGTATATGTTCAAACATACAGGTTTGATCTATAGTAGATATAACCATCCTTTATGCTGGACAGACTCCTAATTGATAAACTGTAATGAGAGTCATCCATACCTCATGCTGATGACTATCATTCACCAGAAGCTCACTAATAATAACATTCCCGCTGGTTTTATTACAGTGACAAATGGCAGCTCATTAGTGTCAGAGACCCTTCAAAGGGTTGGACCACGAGAGGCTCGTTTACAGATGTACCATGGGGACTGTAGATGGTATTTTTAGTGTGGTGAAGCCTAAGTCGAAGGCCGCTCGCTGCAACAGGTGTCCAGGCTGCGCCCAGGTTTGATGACAGCAGACGTCTCAGGCTTTGGCGCTGGCGGCTTCCTACAGCTCATGGATAAGGTTTCGTCCTCCTGCATTCAAAGAGGATTGACTGGCATTCACACACTGTGAAGGCTGGTGTGGACGGCGCACAAAACCTTCCTACTGCCGTTCTTTCAAGTTATTTACGGCTCCTCAAGGTGTTTCGCTTCCACGCTGCTCTCTTCTGGGCCACGACATGAACATTATCACAGCTTTATGTAACAGCATTTGCATTCCCCTCTCCTGCGAGCACACACCTGGCCTGAATGGAGCAAAAGCCTCAAATAGTTTGTGCATCTCCGACACGTTGCCTGGCGGAGTCCCTCTTTTTTGCACACCATTCAGAGTATTGATGCGATCCATCACCATCGCAGGCTTCAGTTCCTCTGGCACCTGCCTGCCGGCGACTCGTCGCCCACGCGCCACAGCGGGATGATCACTCGGTTTTCTGCTGTGGCAATATCATGCAAACACGCCGGCGTGTGGCGTCGTCTCGGGTAAACATCCCCTCACAGACAGATTGTTTATGATATGTGACTTTTGTAGGTCACAAGAATGAAGCATGATGATACGAAGAGGACAAAGTAAGACTTTTTAACCTAAACCTCTAATTCCTCTTTGTTTCTTATGTATGAATAGCAAATGTACTCTTCATTGGATAAATATCTGCCACATTTTGTCTGAAGATCATCAATAGTTGCTGAAAAACCATTCTAATATTGACAATGCAGCTACCTTTGGCCTGATTGTAACTGAGTAAAGCGTAACACAAACTATTCCTCTGAGTCCAACCCTGGTGAATAAATATTGAACCTTCTTTCAAGGCTGGTATATTACACACATGTCATAGTGAGACTATTTCAGGCCTCCTCCCCATCTGACACTGATCTGGGGCCTTTTATTGAGGCTAGGGCAGAGAATGGAGACATTAATGGGTCCTGTAATTGCAGGGCTTGGCTAAAATAGAAGGATGAGTGAAAAAAGATAAAATCAGACAAAAATAGTAAAGTGCTGCTGTAAAAGACACCCGAGAAAGATTCTGAATAGAAGCTAGAGCACAAAGTGTTTGACAAATCATGACTAGGACACACGGCTTTTGGAAATGAACGCAGAGAGCATGGGTTTTCCACTTACGCCTTCACAAAAACAAATGTGTGGTTTCATTCACAAAACTTTTAATTATCGCACTTTTGTTTATGTCAGCATAGGTGGAATGTGAGTGCTTTAGTTTATGGAATCTTTGATTCCTTTAATGCTAAATTACTTATTATTGGGCAAATGTTTATATTTCTATTGGATAATGAATATATTTAACATTATTCTCACAACAAATTCCCTTATATTTAAAATAAATAGTTATGAAGATGTTTTTCTTAATAGTTTGTAATACAACCCTTTGTCATTTTAGAAGGATTGACATGATGTTTCTGTAAGTACCAACGTTCGTGGCTTCAGTTTACTTCATATTTACTTTTTTCAGGATCCACCAGCTTCCATCTGTTCAATGTAACTAACAGCTACTGGATTGATTAGTTTAACATTTGCTACAGACTAACAGCTCTTCATCACAAATGGAGCAACATTTGGATCCAACAGATCTTCGCCATGCAGTGTCAAATACGTCAAAAAGGAGCACACTCAGGCATTTATCACGTGCATCACGAGACCTTCCACTGTCAGAGGCCCCAGTTGGATACTGGGACATACTGGGATTGTCCCGTAAAGGGATGCACCTCAAGGGGAACAAGCAAGAGTACATAGAAACATGTAATAAACCAAAAACACGTAACGCTGGATGTTTCAAGGTATTACATGCTTTATAATATCCAGTACAGACCTTTTTAAAACTTATTTATGGGGGTTCAAACACTTTGGAGGACGTTTTGTGATGCCAGGGTACAGCTGTGCCACCGTATTTAACCTAATCGGCAACATAATGAACATGAACAGCAAACCCAACCATCACCTCCTTCATTTGTCGGCTGACCAGTGACAAGAATATCAAATCTATGATGTTCACAGCAAATTGAGCTTATGGGCTCTTCAGAAACACTAATGAGACAAGCATGCTGTTGACATGCGTCTTTGTTGGCATCAAAGACAAATGGCTTCAAAGCCAAGTTGCAATGAAACAGTCTGTATCTGGGAAAATTGGCTATTTTCCAGTTTTCTTAAAAAGACACATGGGCGTCTATCAGTTAACAGCAGGTGTCTTCTTATAAGCAACTAATCAAATCAATAATGTGAGAGTATTTTGGGTTTATCCCAATCACAAACTGACACGTACCCATGGAACAAATGAACGATATGGGTCCTTAGAGCTCAGTGAGCTGTCTCTGGTACGTGGCTTTGCTGTTGTGCTTCTGTGAAAGCAGCATCAGGGTAATATTGTTCGGGAACACAATTGGCAATTCAAAGCCTGTGAGCCTTTGTGTGGAGTGGATCAGAAGAAGCAAACCCCTGTCCTCCGATCAAAGCCGCACTAATCCCACCTACTGATTGGTCCTGTAATGGTAATGTTCTGATTGGCCCTCTGAGACCCACAGGCTGGTACTGGAAGGTCTCTGAGGAGTCCTGCCTGAATCAGAACGCCAACATGTAGATTCAGATTGAGGATATTGAAGACCAAAATTACAAAGTCATTATGTGAAAAGTGCAATAATATGGCAAGAAAAACTAAAATACAATCAGACAAAGTGATTGGACATAAAATAAAACAGCTAAATTCATGAAACTGCAATAATTTGGCATTGAGTTATAAACGATTCAGACTCTGGAGCAGCAATTTTTTGCTTAGATGTTTTAAGACCCACTGTTATATAATATATAATAATATATAATTTATATTTTTTAACTTATATATTTGTTATATTCTATATAACAGTGGGTCTATATAACATATATTCTACCCACGCTGATATAAGAATTATGTAAAGCAGACATGGGGGGGGGGGGTCCTGAATTTGTGCTGCTCTGACAATTCATTGTTAACAGCAGGAAACAAATCCAATCTGACCTCATCAGCTCGCCGCTGTTAATGTGCAACAAAGCCTCATCCTGCTCGTACACAGATGTTGTCAGGTGCAGAGCACCGCGCCAAGGCTCCTTTTAACAATTCCCCTTGAATTAGATTTCACTCTCGACTTAATCTCTTTATTCGTGTGGAGAGGCTTTTTATTTTTTTCGTCAAGGAGGGCTGTGCATGATGTGGCTTAATCCTTCCGCCTGCATGGGCGCAGGCAGGCCTTTGATCAGCCCCTGTTTGATGAGAGGTATCGACAGACCTCATCTGACACGGCGGACGGCCCGCCGCTGAGCCAGGCGCTTGATGAGATTAAAAGAGAAGATGGAAGCGTCAAATGTCGGGAAACACGGAGGAGAAAAAACTGGACCTTGACTTGATTTATGAGTGCTCTTCACCTCCTTTTATTTCCTCGTCTCTCTGGGTGGCCGGCTCTCGCTCCGCATCTGCTCGTGCATGAGTGACGGAGCAACTCCAATGTGCCGAGCGCTTGCAGACGCTCAGGCCTCACGCTCTGCAGAAGGTTAATAATGGTGTATGATTCCAGGAGGTCAAAGCAGACCCCAACACAAAAAGAGAGCTTTGCTGGAGCATGGGAGCTGTTTACTGTACCATCATCATCATTTTCCCCCCATGGTTGCGTGACACTTCCAAACGCTAACTATGTGCTAATGATGCAGAATGATCCCAGAGCTGCCTCGTGCCTCCAAAGCCAGGTACTGCAGCCTCCTCTCATCCGCCCTGTTGCCGCCTGCTTTAACCCGAGACAAAGGCGGCAGAAAGGCCTGTCTGACACGCAGCCGCCTCCGTCAGCGGCTAAACGCAGAGGGCGATTCTAAAGGTTGCAGGCTTATACTCTCAAATAAATGTAATTTCACGTTGACGGTTGTACGTGTTGACAGCAGGAGAGATGTCCCTGCTGTGTTTGTATTAATGTGTGTGCGAGGGGGGTCTGTCATGTTATGCAGAAACAAAAGCAGCATCTGGAAATCTAATATACTTAAAAAAGGACCAAGTCAGCGGCTTTTTTTCCCTTTTGTCCTGAAAATGAGGCTGTTTTTATTCTGAAGGGAATAAAACTTCATATTCACATGAGACGCAGAATAGAAATATCTGTTTGTGACGGTGAGAATGCAAAGCTGAAGCCCAGCAAAGGTTCGATCCAGCAAAAGAACCTGATGGATGCATGTGGGACCAGCCCGGCTTTAACTTTAACTTTCTAAATGAGCAAACCTGACCTCACTGCACTCCTGCGTTGCCACAGCCCCTGCCTCCGCCGCCCTCCATGCATAGGGCGCCAACGTGCATTTGGAAGCTTTTTCTGCCCATTGGCTTCTGTTTAGGCTGATTGCGAAGCCGTGAACACCCCTCGACGTTCGCGGACCGAGCGCGCACAGTGGACAAAATAGAAACTGTTGGGCATTTTCAAAACAAAGAGCACTCGAGCCACGGCGTGCGCTCCCGCTCTCCCCGTCCTCTTTTTCTCGTTAAGCCAGGAGTTATATTATGGGTGCAATTTAATATCCGAGAGGAGGGAGGGATCTGGATTTTCATAATCTTATGATAAGGAAGGGGATTAAGAATAAAGAAAGGATTAATTCGCTTGATCTGCCAATATGGTGGACCAACAATTTTCCCCCTAGGATGTGATATGTTCTCCTCCTTGTACAAACCTAAGTATAACCCAATTATTGCTTTCTGAAGAAACTTAATTCTGTCCCGTCATGATTTGACGATTGGCCCTAATCTGCTCATATTTAGCTCCGTCCTCATGCAGCTTTGTTTTTGTCACCTGTTGAAGAAGCAACAGTTTCCAAATGGGTTGTACTGTATGTCAAGATCACTCATTCAGTTGTGTGGATGAACTAATGATAAGGTAATTAGCCCTGTGTGTAATTACAGTACGTGAAGTGAGGTCGGGCAGATAAGGGAGGGGGGAGTGAAGTGGTTCATTACCCGGACAGCGAGGTGACTGCTGCTCATCCACCGCAATGTAATAATGCCTAGCGATGGGGTTGTGTCAATGGGAGAGAATGAATGAATGAATGTGTAAATGTAAATTAAAAAAACAACATCTTTTTACATATGACTTTGTTTATCAACAAAGTTTGAGTGCAACTTGCCAATTTTGAGTTTGCCACCTCATCTGTAGCTGCTGGTGCCTGTGGTTACACTAAAGTGGCCGTACAGTATTTGCCCCGTTTCCTTCATGTGGGTCTTCAGGGCTATTTTAGAGTTATATAGTTCCTATAGTTCAGAGTTATTTTTGAAGCCCCAATCCACAGCAAAAGTTCCCTGAAAGTTTATGAAACCCAACAAATCCCACACATAATAAATATTAATCTTAAAATTTTAATTTAATCAAATTGTGATTTGTTCAGTCATTTATTCATTTATTTATTTATTCATTGCATAGATGTGATTGTAACCTATGAACACTGACCTAACTTCAGCCATACCACTTTATAATCTGCTGAACATTGAAATGTCCGAGGAAAGACACTAAATGTTTAGTGATGATCAATATTTCTGGTAGGCAGATGAACTCTACTCTGCCTCTGGTGGCTCCACTTCCACACGCTCTACCAAGAAAGAGACTTCATCACAGTCAGCCTACACATCGCAGCCCCTCAGCAACGTACTGTATATGCTGAGTCTAATTCTCAAAGCAGTACAAAGTAAAGTCACGTCCACAAACATGAGGATTTTTGGCAAACGCTGTTGGATGCAAGTGAGTTAGATGTGGGGTAGGTCACAACAAGGTGTTTCTGACTGTGACCCGGCTGCTTTCTGGCTGGTGAATGTAAAAGAAGAGCTGAATGCATTTACTGTATATCTCCCTTTATGTACTGCGTCTCCCACATCCATGTAAAAGTACTAAATTGCCCCAAACGTCAGGTCAACTGATGGAGGAGCGAATCATCATCACACTGCACAGAAACCACGCAGCTTGAAGCTGGTGTTCACCACAGTGCGTACAGTACAGGTGAAGGTGAGACAATCATCTTAAAGCCTGCTGCTTTATAATGGGCTCTGATCTGTATCTGCAGTGGGGGAGGGAAGATGGAGGTGATTAGGAGTTGATGCTCCCTCAGGCCTGAGATTATGGTAAATATACTCTTTGCCTCTGGGGATCATTAAAAACAGCTCCTTCGTCCTAAGTGACTGCTTATTTTACTGGACGCTCACAGGCGCAACAAGAACCAGCCACGTTATCATGAGATGAAACGGCCCCTGGCAGCGAGAAAAGATCCTTTAAAGTGTGATGTTTAGAGGACTGTTGAAGAAAAACATTAATTTAACCATTAATTCATCAAAATACATTTGAGGAATGCAAATAGAAACCTGGAGCTGCCCACAGGTGTGAACACGGCGTCTCTGTACTGATCAGGTCCAGGGCGTCCGTGGTTCTGGCTCAGTGGTGGGACCCAGCAGCGCTGTGAACCTCAGGATGAAAACCTGTTAAAATAATGGATAACGGATGACCTCTCCTGTGGCTCTACCTCTTTTACGGCCCGTGTGAGGGAGAGGAGCAGCCAGACTAAGGCCCGGGCGAGCTCTGAATCGTCTGTCGCCACCGATCAGGTCAACTCAGCCTCCTGAAAAGGCTGTTTGTGTTTACATTTAGATCTGTGTTAAATATAGGATCTGTGCTGGAGCTGACAAATGGGTTTTGCATGTTTTGTTACTTTTTCTATGTTTGAGTTGAGACTTTCTCACCAAATACATGTAGTGACACACTGCACGTGGGTCTGCAGGTCAGTGTCTACAACAGTCAATGAGCCTCACATTAATATCACACACATATATACACATCTTTGATATATACATGCTGGTTATATCTTTAGCGGCTTCATCTTTGCCTCAGCGCTCAAAAGGAACACAGAAATAGCAAATGAACAGCTACCAATAATTTACGATTGTCCTACACCTAAATCTAATCATTGCCTTTTAAGTGACTGGTTATGAATCCAGTCTGCAAGCAGGCGGGTGGATCCATGAGCCACACTGGAGCCAACATGCTGAAGCCCACTGAGACGCAGTCGGTCAGTGAGCTGTGATCGCAGCGAAGCCACGTCACCCAGCGCCGGCTCGGCCCAGTGGGAGGTCCAGGCTGAGGCTGTGACAGCCTTCAAGCTTTCACACACTTTTCACCTTCAACAAAGCAACTGCTGGGCAGAGGGAGGAAAATGTTTGAAAATTGGATCAGACAGCTGTTCCCTGCAAGCGGTCGGAGGGGAAGAGCACGCGGGAATAAGGCTCAGTATTTCCAGAACATACAGCTTCATGTTTGAATGAATCCTTCTCGACCTTGACCTTCCAAAACGTCCTCCCTGTGACAAATCAAAACACGTCCTCTATTTAAGCGATCTCATCACATGATCGTTTGAATCTACCACTCAGACCTTTTCACTGGTCAGCTGAGAACAGAGCGGGACTGAACCTGTCTCAGCTCAGTCATCATCTGTTACCTGATGATTCCTGAGCCTTTATGTGGACGGCTACAGGCCGAGTGCAGAGCAGGACCCAGGAGGCCTTCAGACAAACAGAGGCGGAGTGATCCATCTACGTGTTAAGTGTACGTGATGAACATCAGTGTGCGACCCATGCTGCTTCCTTCACGCACCACCACAGCCTGCTTGTTGTCTTTGTTTGTAGCTTATTATTCTCAGAGAGAATCCCCACATTTTCCTCAGGTGCGTTTTTCATTCTCTGTTTCATTATTTGCTCAGATTAATATGAGCAGTGGTATCTGCGGCGGCATGGTCGGCTAAGCTGTGTCTAATAGGCTGGAGTCTAGACATACCCATACCAATTATCTACTGTAAATAGAATCCACGCGCTGGCTCAAGCCTTTGTTTATTCGATTCTATTCATTTCAGATCTGCAAGACTATAATTAAGGAGAATCAACAGCAGCTCCAAAGGTGAAGGAATGTTACCTGAACGCAACGTGTGACTCCTACAGTGCGTAGGTCAACTACACAATGGAAAATATGAGGTCCAGTTACAACAATGTTTGTGTTTCATGCTTCATATTCAATTGCAAATGAATCGTCTTTAAGTTAGAAGCTTTTAAATCGATACTTCACCGCTGCAAAGCAAGTTGTGTTATAAATATTTTACATTTTATCATGGTCTGTGTCCAGAGAAAACAGGGAAAACGGAAATGTGAAATATGAAAATGGTCATATCCTACGACTCCCAGAATGCATTTAGCTCTGACGAATCACCTGAGCTGCAGTGATTGGACCTACCTGTTGTTTAGCTCCGCCCCCTCTCAGCCTGACTGTTGCTGGGGCAGGTACAGAAAAAAACAGGAAGCACTAGGAGGACATGGCAACCAAAATAATGACAATGATGCATAGATAATATGGAGGAAGTGTCCCTTCATTCTTAAATACTAGCCGCCGTCGTTTGGGTGAACAACCGTTGAAAATTGGAAAAGTTTTCCTTTAACTTGAACTTAATCTTAATAAAAAACGTCAGCACTTTTATATTAAAAGCCATCAGCAACCAACTTTATTACTAATATTCTTTTAAAAAGCATTTTTATGTCTTTTTATCTTTTTTACACAATCAAACCAGTTATTTAGGTATTGATTAAAATATTATTTATTAAAAATTAACCAAACCTAATTGCTGAGCCTCAAAACCTATCTGGAACATTAAAAGTGAGATATAGGTCTAATTAAGATGTAATTTGTAAAACAGCATATGACTCTTATGACACAGTTTGGTGCTGCAGTTGTTTTTGTGCAGGTTCTGCTCCCAAAGTCAAAGACACAACTAAAAGTGGCCAGTGTTTGATTTTTACCTCAAAATATAGCAAAAGTTTTTTTTTTTTAATAGCAGTTTGAATTAACCTTGACTTGACTCTGTCTGACAATCGCTGTCACCAACTCTGATAAAAGCAATTTTCCCTGATTGATCATTTCTCCATCAGCCGCTCGTGAATCCCCAACGTCACGCGCTGCGCGAAGCCAGACGCGGCGCCAGGGAATCGTGAATGAGCGCTGAGCTCGGTCTCGGGGACGACGGCGCAGCTGTGAGTCGCGGCCTTCGCCTCGTCAGCTCGCGTCGCGTGTCCGCTGCAGCAGCGCGACATTCGCTTACGGCGCAGAAAGAAGGAAGTCTCAGCTGCACTGCTGCTGACCTGAAGTCGTCAGTGGGGTCACAGCACATCGCAAGTGACACGGAGTCAGAACCAAAAATCTCAGTATAGACAGAAGTAAAACATTCATGAGTTTATCATTCCTTATTCATAACAACACTCTATCCACAATTTTTTTTTCAGCCCAGCAGTGTGTGTGTGTGTGTGTGTGTGTGTGTGTGTGTGTGTGTGTGTGTGTGTGTGTGTGTGTGTGTGTGTGTGTGTGCGTGCGTGCGTGTGTGCGTGTGACCTTGTGGATGCAGTTAAAGTCAGAGAGCTCAGGGCTCGTTTAAACCAGGAAGCCTCTGGTTGGACCGTCCTGCTCTGTCTAACAGCTGTTAGCGGAACACGAGACACAGGATCCAGATAAAACAAGTGACTGTCACTTAAACCATTTGCCCGTGGAGTCCAGCATTGGGGGATTGGGGGAGCACAGTGCATCTGCTAATACCAGTCCCATCATATCATGGCCCGACCATCTGTCAGCGATTGCATAAGCTGTAATAGTCATTTCTATTCAAATGATGCCAATTCTTTAGAGGTGTCTCTTTTCCTTTTCTGCCCTTTCTTTATTTACCAAAAAAATCTGTAAACATCCATGTTTGGATGGTTTACAGTAGATGTTGCTGCCGTACTCTCATGGCTGTCAAACAAAGAGGGCCTCTGTTCTTTATTTCAAGTCCCTTTTTGTAATTTAGCGACGATAATAGATCTCCAACATAAACAGGTTGAGATCACGAGTGATACTGTGTAACGTCCCCTTGACGTCAGCTCTGATTAGGAACCTGTGAAAATATTAGCTTTTTGTTGTAGAAGTAGATAAGCTTCACTTACAGAGGCTGAAGTGCTGAAAGTTGCTTTACACACTTTTATACTTCACTTATGGTTAAATGGGTGTTTGCGTTACGTGTGAATAGAAAAGATGACAAGACAACGTCTGCCTGCTGATACTGTATGTGTCACGTACAACAGAGCCACTAAACTTTGCCTCAGATTTAACAGAACAATTCAATCACGACTGAACCAGACGACTCAAACTCTCGATTCAGGTGTTTTTCTGAACTATGAGAACGATTCACTTGATGATGGTCATGTTCGCTTTCCTAATTGAATAAAATGCATTTTTTTCTGCATTGGCAGTTTCAGCGCTGTGGCCTCATTATACAGTGCTACGTCATCTCCCCAGACAAAACCAGGATAGGAGCACCTTACAGTACCTGTCTTGGACCTTTTCAGTAAAAACTAGGATCTCATTAATTTTAGAGAAAATCAAGTTTACTGGAGACACTCTGCACTAATGCCCCAGCTCGAGTCCTGCTAAAAGAACAAACTGGTGTATTTTCACCATCATTATCACGCTGTTCAGTTCACTGCACTTATGCCTTGTAGATAAAAGTGTTGTCATCCGGGAAGACACCGCAATTAGTGAGGAAATGTATCATGGGGAGAAAGTGGTAATTCACAGGCATCACGATTATAATGACTCAATTTTTTCTAGAATGCTAAAAAGGAACTCCTGCAAGGCACCGACGCTCGTTCATTCACAGTCATTCACGCTGCTGAGGAAAACCTACTCTCCTTTATTGGCTCCCAGTGAATCTTAAAGATCTTCATCATCATCTTCAACTTAAACAAACATTATTAGACTAGCTTTGCTAATATCCAGATTATAAGACACATACAGTACATGCATCACTCACTCACTCACTCACTCACTCACTCACTCACTCACTCACTCACTCACTCACTCACTCACTCACTCACTCACTCACTCTCTCACTCATCCTAGCTGTCAATCAGATGAGAGGCAGGTTTCACACTGGACAAGTTGCTAGTCCATCGCAGGGCCACCTTCTGTATAGAGGTATAACTAATACCAAGTAAAATTAATATTGTTGTTGGTGTTTGTTTTTATGTGATATGAACAAAGTCCTGGATTCCAATCAAATGGAAACATACTAGGAAATATAAAACCTCCCTGTTACATTACTGTTACATCTGCAGACTTTACAGGATGACAGCTTCAGTCAACAGCAGAAAACGAAGCCACAAATGCGCTTCTCAAATGTCAGTCGTCTGCTGCCATAAGAAACAAATCCAAAAACTCCAAACATTCTCATTAAACAGAAAAAAACTATGCAGTGACTTATCTGGCAGAAATCTGTGTATGTGATGTTCTCCATTTTCCTGTGGCTTATTAATATAACTAATTATGGATTAGGTGTAGAACAAAAAAGGATTTGCATTTTTACCTCACATTTATTATTAGACCAGAAGTTTTTAACTTAGAAAGACATTTAGTAGTTCAACTTCGTTCTGGCTTCGTGTTGACTTTAGGCCTGGTTTCCCAGTCGAGCTGGACCGACCTGGTGTGGATGCATCTTCTCTTCAGTTGTCCTAGCTGCACTGTCCGGAACTGTAATGTATGTGTGCACACTCCAGCATTTCGCAGGACTAACTCGCGCAGCTGCATTTGCCGGCACGGACGCGACCTTCCGTGTTTGGCCTTCTGGGTAAGTCCGCTCCGTGGATGCATATTTCCACAGGATAAGAGCGCTCTCACAGTGTGAGGAGCCTTCACAGCCACAATGTGACGGCACTACCGCGAAAACATTTCACGCCCAAGAGCACTGGCGGAATTATATTAACATCAAAACAATAAACTGTCCAGCACCTAGAGTCTCTTCTCTTGCATCAGAGAACCATTTGCCTAAATTACAGTACATTTGCTGCACAAACTTTTAATTTTTAAAGCATTTAATGAAGTCAGTCGTGGGTGAGAGACCTGCTGATATTATTAGTTGTGATGCAGCGTGTCAGATTAATTCCAGTGTAGCGCAGTGTGGGTCCGCGAGCTTTGTCATATCAAACATACTGTTGATGAATGCCTGCTGTCACTACACAGCCCTAAGCCTTTTCTCACACTCACTCAGTTGGGATATAGTGTAAATACATTACCTCATAGAAGGAAAGTCATGGCTCTGGCTTGTCTCGTTCCTGAATGCCTCATAAAACTGCTAAACATGGCCTTAAATATCTTGTCCTGTAAACCTTTAATGTATTTATGTGGTTATGTGTTGATACGGTAATCTTATGTTAGTTTCAAGGTACAACTATCAGACTTCCAGAGGGCCGGTTTGTCCATCTCGTTTAGTTTAAAAGTGTTCGTGCTGTAGTTAGTGGTGGTTGTTCTTTGAGGGATCTGCATCTTTTACAGCTTCCTCACACCTTCCTGCATTAATTGAAATTAGTGCAAAACATCCTGTAGGAATGAATTTGATTGTTAGTGGTTGGAGTCCAGGATGAAAGAATATTTCCAAATGTTTCCAAAAATGAGGGCTTACCATACAATATTACCATATATATATATATATATATATATATATATATATATATATATATATATATATATATATATATATATATATATATATATATATATATATATACTGTAATACAAATCATAATATAATATATATGCAAAAAATAATAAATACAATACATATAATAAATAAAGCATACTATTTCCAACCGGGTGATTATGAGTGTTTGGCATTAAAGCAGTGTGGCTGCTTTCAAAGACTTTCTATTTGGAAGCTCATCGGTCCCTCTAGTGTACGAAGGCTAATGGAGATGAAGTTTTGGAGCAAAGCGTTGTGAAGAGGGGGCGCTGGGAGGGGATCGGTCATCAGGCCTTTTCATGGAGCTGATTTGGGATCACTGATTGAAATTAGTCAGTGTTAGTAGGAGACATTGGTGCATTGGGAAACCCTTGTCTTTGCCCTGACTGATGCTAGTGTACTGTGTGCCGGCTCATCAGCTCATGGTTCAGCTGGTGTCTTAGGAATCACTTTTATATTGTGGTGAAATGAGTGAAATGTGATATATGAGCATCTGCTTTCCAAATGAGTTTACACTGCATCGAGGGCTGATATCTCTGGGCCAAGGTAATCATTTCTTGTTCTGTCTTAAGCTGTGAGATTGAAGGAGGTGCTGCAGAGGTGGGAGAGAGCCAGATGGATATTATGCTGACTTTTGAGGAATGGAATGCAAACCAAAGGGTAACGGGGGAGGAAGGCAAACTCGATCTATCCCCCTTCATATCTGTCATGGCCTCTCATGTGCAGAGTCCTAATGACAGGAGGCTGGTAAACAGAGGTGAGGAGCAGCCTCTCTGATGACATTTCCCTTCACACACCAGCACGTACCAGTCAAAGCATCCACAGACAGGTAATGGATAATAGGAGAGAGTCTCTGACGAAGCTTGGCTTTAAAATGTAAGTATTAGAAATTCAGTGCATTTAAATGCAATATACCACAGAGTCTGAGAGACGCGGTTTCAAGATTTGGCTAAACAAGAGCCAGACATACAGTAGCCAAGATGGGCACAAGTAACCAGACTAAACAAAAACAAAGCCACCATCTTCTGCTGGTTCAACGCTGTTCTTCTCTTTACATTTATCATACTGTAAACCTCCACGGTCTACAGCCACGATAATGAACTAGAACAGTAGGAAGCGTTGTGTCAATTTCCTTCAAGCACCGGTGTCGCAGTGAGACCACTTTTCCTTGACAAACTGAAAACCAAGCTGGGCTCAAAAACAAACAGATTTTTGTTCAAAGTCAAACAAAGGTATTGGACTGCAGGCCTGTATTATATGAAACTTTGCCTTTGTCTAAGTCAGCCACGCCTTTGTAAAAGATTAGTTCCCGAAATCAAAGGCCAATAAATGGATTGACTGGTTGGTGGAAGGAACGTCTCTGCTCACACAGGTGGTTCATCTTGAACTGGTCTTAATGGTCACATGAATTAAACCCGCGACCACATACAGAAAGAGCCACCGAGACTTCAGCACTGTCTCATCCGACTCTGTAACCAGGCAACCAGGTCCTTAGTCATCTTGACCAAGAATGTCCTCTGCAGATATGGACTCAAGGAGTCACTGCAGCGCATCAGCGTGGACATTTGTTGTGTTGTGACAGAGACGGAAGGAAAACACATGACGCACATCAAACTTTCATGTCTGGCAAATGATCAGATCATAAAGTGTGGCACTATTATGTGAACGTGGAAACTAGCTTGATTGCAGTTTTATCTTACAGTAAGTGAAGAGGGACACAAGCCAAAGGTCTGCTTTCAAAAATGTTTATTTAAAGTTGTAACATTAAGACCAGTTATTTATTCACGTATTTACTATCTTTGTAAAGTCATTATGTGCAAATTAGTTATTTTGGATGCAAATAATTCTGTAACATAACATTTCATCCCTTATCGCGATTCTTTAGATTGGTGCAAACGCACAGTCCAGTAGTGCGACACGTCAGTGTCTCCTGCAAAACCACAGTCTAATATTTTATATATTTATTTTATATTTTATGTCCACAACAATGCAATGAAAACGAGTTCCTGACGTTAAGTTTGCTTGAGCCTTTATTGACCACATCCCAGTTAAAGGATTTGCAGTTTCGACGGAACACCTCATGCATATTCAACTGCGGTTTATGCCCTTGGCCTTTACACACTGTTTAATAGAGTATTGGTATTCACCTGTGGAAACCTAAATTAAATATATAAAAAATCAGTTTGTCAAATAAAAAAGTATTAATATTAGTGGAGCAGCTGTGTCCGTCAGCGTTGGAACGGTTTGAGATGAGTTATTGTCCGAATCTTCGGTGCCCAGTTAATTCTCCTACGTACACAGGGATGAGAGGAAAGTCAGGACAGAAACATTTTAATTTGGAGATGGTGCAGTGGCAACATTGTTTTAATGTTTCCAAAGCTTTACCAGGAAATCTTCTAAGCCTCCGCGCACAACAAGGCGATTCCTTTTGCTTTTGAATTACAGTAAAAGCCTTCTTACTGTACGCGACACTGAAGACGATTAAATTCTGTCACGCTGACCTGCTCCGGCGCCCACTCACATTATTCAAGGCAACCTGGAACAAACCTGGACCGTCAGCATCAGAACCCTGCAACTGAACATGTCATTAATCGTGGTGTAAATAATGACACGGCGGCTGGGCCTCCTCCATCCTTGTAACACATCTATGACTCCGTCCTTATCTGACCTTCTCGAACTGGGTCAACGTCTGACTGTGGAGCACAGCAACGGCGAGGCCCACACGTTGCCCCCACCTATCAGCCCCAAATGTCCGACATAATCCCCCCACCTTTGATCATGATTTCCTCCTAATCCGGTTGAAAGTGCTGGGTGAAGACAGCCAGAGGCGATGTGTCTGCTCGCGGCCGCGAAGCCGCTTCCTCTCGCTGAGAGGCAGCGTTAATTACCTGCATTTGTGCACTGAAACTAACCTCAGTGACCAAAGTGAAACTTAAATCTCCTACTGGATGAATCAGCAGCTACTTGTTGAGTTCACGTTCATGCGAGCGGCACAGCTGGTGAGGCGGTGGAAGCCCGGGCGGCATCCTTTGTATTCCACCTTCATTATGACTGATTAAAGTGACTTTGCATCACGACATCATCTGGTCACATCAGACGACTGGATTAGCAGAAGGGAGGGGCTTTTTTTTGTCTCCTGAGTTTTAACACAGATGTGCTTTTAATCCTCACACGCTTTATTTTGCATGCAGAAACACACATCACCTACTTCCACCTGCAGAGAGCTGACCTTTAGTTCTCTGCTGAATAAGATGATAAAAGCCACTGGACACTCACTATTGGAACATTGGAGGTGATTAAAGAAGCAAATCTATAGACGGCATTGATGGGTTCTGTCTGCAAAGTGTGTCAACGTTAAAATAAGAGAAGGATGCACACAAAAAAGTTCTGCATTTCTGGTTCTAGACTATTTTTAAACCTGTTACCCTTAATCTGGTGAAACCAGGTCTATGGGTAAGAGAAGGTACTGTAGCAGTGAGGAAGAGACCAGAAGCAGAGATGGAGGCAGCAGAGATAAAGGCACTGACAGGATCAGGAACGAGTACATCAGAAGAAGAACTTGCAGATTTTAAACATACATCAACATTCATTAAGCTTGTATTCACATTAGCATTTAGGTACTGTACTGTAGTTTGTTGGGGGAAACTACTTACATCTTGTAAGCAAAAGTAATAATAGACACAGACATCAGTTACGTTTACATATTGTAAACATCATCACATTTATTTTACCTCCAAAGTCCCATGTTTAGAGCCACGTCCATCCAGCTTTTCTCAGGCTTTTTTTCTTTCCAAACATCCCAAATCAATACGTATTATGGTCAGCTGCTCTCACAGCTAACGAGCAATGAATGCTAATGATAGCAATCAGACGCAATTCTGGCATTGATATCACTGTAATATTCACTTGCCTACAATGTGTTGCTATTTCTGCTACAATTCTGGCCTGAAGCCACTCGATACGCTGACGTTTGATTGTTAAAGAGGCACTGCCCGTTTTCCAAAAGTACATATTGACGCACGTCTCCCTCCAGTATCGTTCATTAATAACGAACACATTCAGACTATGCGAGCACGTGTGGCATCACGGAGTAATCAGCACATGTTATAATAAGGGATATATTAATTTTTTTGCTTATTGTTATATTTAGGATGTTTTCATTCAGTCCAACTGAGATCTGGTGACTAAAATCCCAAATTCCACATATACTTATAAGTCTTTTCTTACTACAGGAAAAAAAATCCCAATAGTTGTAACAGTAATTACCATATTATTATTGAACATTTAACAAATATTGATTTTTTTTTACTAAACAACAATCTGTTTCCTCATATTTAGTGCCATTAATGTACAATGTTGAAAGTTATAAGTTAGTTTAATATTTTTTCTATTGTAGTTTATATAACTAGCATTACTTTTGTGTATTTGTGTCTTTTGGCCACAGTTGTGAGCAGCAGATTTTTGCTGAAGGGGATTTATGCAGCGTTTACGTGTTACTGTCTCTAACTGGACCTTTTCCTCTCATGGGCGTTTGCAAAGAAAAATGGATCAAAGAAAAGTTCTTCTCCACGATCAGTCAGGTAAAATGTGCACATTCAGACACACATGGAGGCACCACGTGTAAAAAAGCACATCCACATATTCACACCACTGTTTAATTTGAAAAGAAGCAGCTGTGTTGTTCTCGTTGTCGCAAAGACCGAGGCGTCCACACCGATTCCATCTGGTTCGTTTCCAAACAGTCACAGTTCTCACAACACTCTGTTTAGTCCCATTTTACAGCAGCATCTATAGGACGTGTCCCCCCTCGTGAAGCCCTGATTCCACGAGACAGCTCAGGCTTCAAAGAAAATGACCACATGCCAGAAATCTGTCTGTCTGAGCACCTGCAGGTTCAACCACCGCAACCTGAAACGCGGTACAGCGTTTAAGATGACGGGTGGAGTGAAGGATAATGAATCAGAATCAGTATTCAGACACAAAGATGCAACATTCATGTCTACAGTTACATAAAATAAAAATGTTTCTTTTCATTTGTGATTATGTTATGTGGGCGCACGTGGGAGGAGAAAGATGATGAATGAGGACTTCCTCTACTTTGACACGACAGGTTGAAGCATCTTAAAAGACCCTGGTCCCTCTGAGAACACACTGTTGCCTCACAGAGTCTTCTGCCGATTCTCCTCATCCCACTGAGCACAAAGCAGCTTTAAAACAGAACCAGATACAAAAGCCTGACACGTGGCCATTAAAACAATATTCCGAGCTCTTCCCGCTACTTAATTCTTGCTGCAGGTTCACGGAACGGTTCCACTGGTCAACTCCTTTTACCGGGCTAAGCACCCCGTGACATGTCCTTGCATTACTAATGAGACAGGCCCGGCGACCAGTGCCGAGCCCAGTGATGTGCTGTGGGTTTACCCCTGAGGGGCCGTCAGCGTGGACTACTCCGCTGCTGCTGCTGCTGCTGCTTTATTCCATGAAGCTAAAAGTCTCCTCATCCTTCACCGCGGGCTACCGCAGAAATTAAAAGGAAAAATTCTTTTGGAGCGTAATTGGCGTTATCAAAAGACAAAGCTCTCTGGGCAGCTCCTTTCATGTTAACTTGCCTTTCAAAGTAATCTGGAGCATGTTTGAAGTCTTCAACGCTGACAGTCTTATCTGGACCTGTAGCATTTTAGGTGGAGTGTTAGAACACGCGAGTCATGTCGCTGGTCTGACGGCTGCAGGAGAAAGACTGATAGCAGTGAATAAAGCAGAAGAACCCAAGGGAGAAGCATGAACACGGCTGCATGGTGGTGGATTTAATGCTACAGCTCAACTTTACATGCAGATTCACAATCCTCTAACTATCAACACACTGCAAACAGTATTCCTGCTTAGGCATCGCCGACATCTGCATCATTTAATATTTGACAAATAAAGAAGCTTTTGAGGGTTGAGAGGTCGCCCCATACGTTCCGTCTCAGAACACTTTGTTCGGTGCGCGCATGTAGAGCCGCGGGGAGCCGTTTACCAGCGGCTGCCTTGTACCTGAACGCACCGCTAGCTCTGCGTGACCGGGCTCTTGTAATCCGCAGTGTGAGTTGTGGGCAGGTAGTGACCTCTAGCATGCAGTCAGGCCATTCTGCCGCCTCGGAGGGGGGCGTTGGGGGAAGAAAGGAGAGCGCGGCCCGTGGCACTCAAGCAGCGGGACGCGTCGGGTGGACGCTGTGGACATAAAGGCCACCATTGATTTTTTTTTTCCAGCATCCTTTCTATAATATTGTACTTCTCGTTTCACTTTGTGCTATGTTGCAGAATTGTCTAAAGAGCACACACTGGTGTGTGTGTGTGTGTGTGTGTGTGTGTGTGTGTGCGTGCGTGCATGCGTGCGTGTGCGTGTGTGTGTGTGTGTGTGTGTGTGTGTGTGTGTGTGTGTGTGTGTGTGTGTGCGTGCGTGCGTGCGTGTGTGCGTGTGTGTGTGTGTGTGTGTGTGTGTGGTTGGGGGGGGGGTCAGGAGCTAAGCGGCGAATGACGGCGCTCCCGCTGCCTCTCTCTCCTCCTGTCAACCCCCTCCCTCCCTCCCTCCCTCCCCCTCCGTGCGCCCTGTGTGAACTGTGAACTTTAGTACGATATGATCCCCTGTTGGTTGCACGTGAGTTTTACATATATTTTTCTCCGTTTTTGGGAGTTTGTGGGACGGTTAAAGAATTATCTGATCTTATTTTTATGCTTTCACACAGGAGGAAACTTTTAGTTTTCCTCTGAAATTATTAGTAAGTTTACTTATGCTAAAATAAGCCAATAAAATAATAAAAGATAGTTGCTAAGATGCTCATCCTCTAATGTTCATTGAGAATAAATGCTTCTTACACTCACAGCTTTTCATCACAGCTGATTATTTAAACCAACCAAGTCAGTTCCAAACATTAAATGAGTGTCTGGTTGTTGTCTTCATGGTTGTCCAAATGGACACATACAGATTTCAGTTAAGTCATGCATGTCTTCTAATTACAGATTATCACAATCACTGATGTCTACTGTATGTTGTGTGTCTGCCCACATAAGCAAACAAAATCTCCATGCCTCTGTATGCAGTTAACTAATTGATGACTAATAACAGAAAACTGAATGAATGTCCTGAAAGCATTTCCTGATCACCTGTCGGCATCTACATCTCACTGTGCTGTAGGTTATCTTTCTGTGCCTAACTTTTACTGTCTAAAGTCTCTAAAATGAATACTGCTCTGAATAAAGTGGCAGCATTTTAATGCATCGCCTTCTGAGCTGTTTTCATTTCTACACACTCATATCTTCACTTGTGTCTCACACCACACATTCTAAATATTCCACTTCCATTATCTGACAATGTCACCAGTCGTCCTCAGCAGGGGAGGAAATATCACTTATGTCAAACTACAGTACTTCATTTCCTTCTGTCTTTGCTGTGTCCCTCCTCTAATCATCTTCATTCTACTAAATGCATGCATACTGTAAGTCAGGTATTCACTTTTTATCAACAATAAAAATTCTGTAGGAAAGGTTTATATAGGAGTCTGAACTGCTGTCATACATGATACAGTATCCAGTAGTAGATGACAGAACCTCCATTTATACATCTGTTTGTACATCTGGTAATATATAGTATTTGTTCTGTTTTAGTAAAAAAACTGTACTTTATTTATTCTTATTGTATTAAAACTGACAAGTATTATAAACTGTCCATTCCTATTTGGAGCAGATGTCTCACACAAACCAGCTGGCTCTGAAATGTGAAAAGTACTTTTTGGTATAAGAATTCATTAAGTCATTGAGTTTAATTATTACAGTCTTTGTGTAGATTTAAAAGTATAGCATTATTATTTTTTTCTTGCACTGAAATGTTTAATTGTCCTGTGAATGTCTCCTTATTATGGACTGGCCTTGAAAAATAGCAGTTCTTCCTGGAATTTTGCAGGCATTCTTAGAAATAACTAACTGAAAATGGTGTTGGGGTTGTGAACTTCTAAACTTTGGTCTTTTGGTCCTTTTACTCAAGTGGAGTCTGAAAAACTCAACTCTGAGGAATTCAAACAGTGGCGATAAGGAAACAGAAATAAACAATAGTATCTCTGGTTTATGAATGGTTCATCTATGCAGTGGTTTCTCTTAAAAAACAAGGATAACAACACATGCGCCACCCACAGGTTTAGGTCCGATCGTAACGTACACAGCAGGAGTCCATGAGTTGTCCATTCCAGCTGTGAGGAACAATAAAGAACACTGTGAATGGTCATACGCAGTCATTCTTGCACATATTCCTCATTCATATATTTGGATAATATCAGACAGATCTTTACATACAAAGGGAAACAATAGCTCAGAAACTTGATATGTGTGGGTTTCTAGTCTTTACCTGCAGACATTTAACTTGGTTGTTGTTATTAGACAGAACTCAGAGTTGGATTTTTTATTATTATGATTAGACCGTTGCAAATTCCAGCAACACATAATTAAAAGCACTTTGATATAAATGGGAGCTAATGAACAGCTCAAGTCTCTGGCAGATCACAGCGACACTGAACCCAATAATTCCCCACCTTGCGCTTTGCTTGTACACGTCACACCTCGTGTGCGGGGAGGACTCTACACCCAGACAATGAAAAGTGAACCTTCTCTCAGCATAAAAGCTCCAGTCAGCAGCTTCATAATTGCTTTTCACACGGCAAATTTGCTTTTACTTTCTGTCGGCTAATGAAATTAAACCTGAATATTCTCCCCACAATCAGCAGCGCGGTGGACCTAAATGTCAGTGGCTCCTGGATTTCTTCATTCAATTTGAGCAAACAGCCAGGAGGGACAGGGTATGTGGCATGGAATGATTGACAGAGTTCCATTACAACGGCTTATCAGAGCCGTGTCTGCAATTATCCAGGTTCAGTATGGCAGCGGGATTTGATTTGTGCTGGGATTATAGTCACAAAGATGTGTGCGGAGAGGGCCACTGCTCCACATCAGGATCCACTATAATTTTCATTAGCATGTTCTCTTTTGCTGGACTCACTGTCTGCTCATGGGTTTTTGTGTTTTTATTGTCAAACACTCTTTATTTCTGGCTTCATGTTTGCCTTTATGCACATTTGCCTGTGAAAGAAAACTGCCCTGATGAGTGGTTACAGTAGCTAGTAGCATCCCATAAACAGGCTCCGGTCAGTAAACGCACCACAGCCATTTAAACAGTGTTTAGTGTCCTGCAAATAAAAAGCAACTATCTCTTTGTTGCTCTGTTCTAATTATATGCAATCGTTCCGTTACCTCTTACCAGTGCCTAATAGCATCAGTGTATACTAATGGATAAATCAACACAATGTAGCACAAAAGTAAGAGAGAAATGAGAAATGCTTTTTTAAATTGGTGGTGTCTACCTTAAGTAACTTTTAAGCACCTCAAATACAACCTTAAATCCCACAAACATCTGTTTTCTACACGTTGCTCATGTTTCTTCGCATACAGTATGCAGTGATCTGTAAAAAACCCAGAGATCATTGAATTAAATGTTCACACAAGAATCCTGAGTAATCTGCAGTTTATGAACTATGAACTATATAATTGCATGTATTAACTGATAATACTCAGGTTTGCATTTTCAACATTCACATTTGACTCTGCTGCTTCCGGCCCTGTTGGGTGCGTGTGGTTCTCTTTCCAGCAGCGCGTTGTGGTCAGCACATTTCCAGCAGGACGAGGCCAGTGGCAGCTTGATAGGCTGAGAACGAATGCTGCCAATAGCACAGGCAACCAAGAGCTGGAGGACAGCGTGCACGTGTCCGGGTCAGCAGACGATGGGGCGAAGACCACGGCGCAGCAGCCATTCAGTTCTGATCCAATGAAGTATCAGTGCACGCATTCACCTCTGCTGCTTTAAGTGCAGGGACTCCAATGAGCCGCATTAACACACACAGTTAACTAAACACACAGCATCCGTACGGGCACCGTCGCTTGGAGCCACAGGCACCGTGTAATGGCAACACGCGGAGATCTCTGGAGGATTCTGAGCAAAGAAGAAAAGTCAGAATCTGAGATGTTAATGTTTTGTCTTGCCGCATACGCAGCCGCCGCAGACGGCGACTGTGGCTCGGCGCGTGTGGGCCGTCAGCCTCCCCTCGGCAGGCGCCGCGTGCCCAATGAGCCGCCGCTCCGGCCGCCTCTTTTATCAGCTCTCGGGGGTGCGTGTGTGCGTCCACCAGCACCAGGCTGCAGCGGCTCAGAGCCAGACAGGTGGGCCGCTCCATTCATCATTCATGACGCCCGTCCGTCCGTCCGTCCGTCCAAACAGCTGCACACAGCCTCTCGCTTTGTGTTTGTTTAAGTGGTTAATTGTGGGCTTTGAGGCTGGTGAAGTGAAACTCCTGCAGCTCACACACACACACACACACACACACACACACACACACACACACACACACACACACACACACACACACACACACAGCATTTAAATACCAATGGTGAAGAGCTGAACTGTTCTCAGCATCAGACGCTGCCTCTTCCCTCAGGTCTTAGGTTTCCACAGATGCTGCGTTCGTGACTCCTTCCCTGTTGTCCACGTTCGGTCCTCACCTGACCTCCGCTTCCTTCACTGACCCACCCCACAGTCAACGCTTGAAGCTGGGAGCACTTTGACATCTTTTTATTTACTCTGAAGATTTGTTCAGCTGCTCAGTGGTGATCACGTCAGCATCTGCCAACAGGACAATTCTCCACCCTCCTTAAAAGACGCGTCCCTGTTAATGACAGTTTGTGCTCGGTGTCTTACTAGCAGGTTTTAAATCTTACATTTACTTTTGGCTCAGTTTAGTGGTGATGTCCTGCAGCTGTTAGCGGGTCCTTTTACTCCATTGACCTCTGTGTTTTTCTATCCTCTGGTAATATTCTCAGCTCTACACAGATGACCCTGCATCCCCTGAAGCCTTCACAATGAATATTGTTGCGCCTGCAAAGTTCTTACATATAAATGATCATTTTAAGGGTTTCCACTGTATTTTCCTTCCTTTGATGTAGACGCTCATTGGGTCACTGGATAATGCTTGCAGTGGAATCGGGAGGTGAACTGACACAGGGTGCAGATCACAGGGCGCAGATCCCGTTCTGCTGCAGTGATGTTGCTTTTTAATTCCCGTTTACTGGAAAAGTCAATAGCGTTGCTTTGCTCATCAATACAGTCATTTCCACCGGGCCGGCAGCTTTCCTTACACAGAATGGCGACTAATTATCGGAGCTTGATAATATTGACAAGAGATTTGCAGTGCAAATGATACAGACACATGAGGATAGTAAAATAAGATATTTCTGAATAATTAACAAGTCACTCTTATTTTTAATCCCCACTCACTCCCACAGTCTCTATTACGGTTTTCCCTACATTGTCAATAATAATTTGACACCCCTGCTTTCCTGTGTAGGCCCATAACACAAAGTGCTACATATATACGTACGAAGTTATTCCATATTCAGAAATAATCTCTGCTTGTCTCAATTTGCAGTTGCACTTGCGGGGGAATAAACAGCTCTGCTAAGCTTCACACAGAGGTGTAACTTTGGGGAGAGAAGCGGGAAGAAATGTTCTTCAAATAAATCCTGCTAATGAGCTTGTGAAGGGTTTACATAGTCTGATGACTAAGGATCTCGGGTAATTACCCGCGTGCACCTTCAGCTTTAATCAGCGGTGACTATAGGATCGGTGCCAGCCAATCAGTTCCCGCCTCAGCAGGTCAACAGGAGCAGCACCTCCCCTGGTTTGACATGCGCTATCTGTTGACTTATGCACCGATGCTAGAAATCAGCAATTACTTCATGAAGCTGGCTTTCAAGAGCATCGATGGAATAGTGCCCCGTCCTTGTTAACTAAAAAGAGGGTTGCGTAAAGACCTGCGCAATTATATATGGATACTTACTGTAATATCAGTCACATGTGGAGATGTGTACCAGCACACCGTATTTACATTCAGACAGGAAATAATTCAGCAGCAGAGACTTCAGGCTCATGTTGAAGATGCAGCTCAGCTCAACGTGCAACACACGAGTTCCCCTTGTGCCTAAAATACCCTTATGATGAAAAGTTTGGAAATAAACTGGAAGCATCAAACCTGTGAAACACAAATTCTTTATAATGGTTCCTAAAAGCTGGATTTGAGTCCAGAGGATAAGCACATATTCCAAATGTGTGCATGCTTTCCATGACATTACTAAAGCCATTCAAGGACTCGACTTCATCTCCACTGAGAGCATGTCAGATTTGATTGATTGGGATGAAATAATGCTCGCCCCGCTGCTACACAACTGTCATGGAAAAAGGTTGACAGCTGGAGCAGATACTTTATCGGACTTATACAAACGGATTTATCTGCGGTGCCTGGGCCCTGATTGTATTAAAATATGTATGGAAGCTTGGAAGGACCACGGCGTTGGAGAGGAAGCCCTCGTCGTCTGTCCCTGAACAGTGGCAGAGAGGGAGAAGAAACTTCAGAAGCAGCTTGAGACTTAGCTTGGAGTCGTTGGATCCACACAGGAGTTCAACTGAAGGGCAAAATTAAGAGTTGGGAGATGGTGATCAGGTCTTAAACAAGAAGGGGATGAGATCATAACTACATGTAGTGCTCAAATGAATATTAATGCAATCTAGAAGGAATGTCTAAACTATTTATCCTTAATTGTTTACTGTAACAGACTATAGTGAAGTGCGTTAAAGACCTTAATCAAGGATCATCATGCACCAAAGATGCTTCTTCCCAATAAAGACTTCAAATCTGCTGCTGTATATTCGTGACAAGCTTCCTCTCAGCGATCGGCCTGGATGCTCCGTGTTCTGTTCACCACATAAAAGAGCCTTTGTGCCACGAATCCATATTTAACCAGGTTCACTGACGGTCTAAACACATTTCTGCACCAAACCAGGCGGCAGCGACAACAGCACAGCCCTCACGAACAAACACACCCGCCGCTGTTAGTGGCGGCAGCGCTCTTCACGGAGGGAACAAATAATCAGACGAGTGTTTTCCATTTCATTCTTCGACAGCGGCGCCACGCTGAGTCTGTAAATAAGCTTTATATTTGTAAATGATGCCATAATTGAGGGCTGCCTAATTTGAGGAGCCTAATAAAGTTCAGTTGACGCGCGGCGGAAACAGCTTCCAGATCCTTTTTCTCGTCTGCTGCGTTTTGACTCTGGCCTCCCGGTGAACACGAAACCCATTAGAATATTACAGTACTGTTGAGTTAGAACTAAACAGTAGCTGTGTGTGCTGGGTCAGCACCCCCCCCCCCCCCTCACATCCCCAAGTCTGCCGCACTGTCCATCCATTCATCCTCTGACCTCCACTGTAAATCTCTGCACCTAATACTGACACCAGGCGGTGTAAGCAGGTCACTGGGTGGCGAGAGGGGAAATAAAACAACAGGCTTAATGGCTCTGGGATGCAGCAGTGAGATTTAGAAAGCCCTGCACTTGATTGGACTAAGTCACATTTACTGACCACTGATCTTTCACTCCATTAGTTGCAGTCCATAAAGGCCATTAATCCAAAGCACCTCGGAGCAGTCGGGTGTGATGGTGCACAGGCCTTAGACTCTGTCTGCAGAACATGTGAAAGGTTGGATATGACAACAGCTAACGCTCATTATCACCTACACCATGTGAGTACACTGAACTTTATGTAACTCTTCCACAAACATCTGAATTCTATCGGCCCAGGATTTTTTCTAGCTTACAACAAGTCTCTTATGTGACACACGCTGCGTTACTATAACTTGAATAGGACAAGACTTGTATTCATTGAACTTGCCATATATTACATCAGGGTTAAGGGGTGGGGGTTAGTGCAGCATTTCATGTGGGTTGCATTTGAATTTTTTTCAACAGATCTTGATTTAATTAAAACTTTTCCCATCAAACAAACAGCCCTATGAACTCATTGTGAGGATGGGCCCGCATTAAATACATGAGCTCGCCACAGAAAACACTCCACGACGACCCCACGACATCAAGGTTTAGACAAGCACACAATCAGAAACTCATCTATTCAAGGCGTGAGAACGGATCGCTGCCGCAGCCTTGGAGCCTGTGTAAAAGCTGGACAAACGCGATGAATCTAGAGAGTCCCGGACCCCTGTCAGCCTGCGGGCAACATGTCATCTGGTGAACACGGAGGAGGGATGTGCAGCTGTTAGGTTGCGATGAGCCCGGAGTGGTTCAGGTGAAGGGTCTTCAGCTTCAATGGAATCCCAGCGTAGCTTCAAATGTGGATATCGGTGGACACAGGTGTGATGTGTCGCGGGGGCTCCACGATCCAGAGGCTGCTGTGAACCAACGGGCCTGATTAAGCTGATCTCATCCAACTGAAAACCGCAGGGGGTCGACACGTTTGTGTGAGCTAAACGGGAGTTATCAGGTGGGATTTCAGGAAATTGAGGATACTTTGGCGAGGCCTGTGTCCTTGTCAAGTACACTTAATTAAACCGAATCAGCTGTTGCCTGCTTCCTCCGGCCTCATCAATAAAGCAGCACAACCGGCGCGTCTGCTCACGTTAGCTGCTCCTCACTGAGCTCATTCATCAAGTGGATGTGACCGTGGTAAGATGACACACCTCTAAAACCATACAGGCCATTTATCCAGCTGACCGTCCAATCGTTCCCCAGTCCACTGATACAAAGAAAGTGAATATGTTTGACAAAGCATATTTTATGGAACAAATGCCTCAGCGTTATTACAGTTTATTGATCACACATCTTCCTACCCAAGAAAGTTTTACGTGTTCATGTGTCACTCTCACATTCTCCAAACTCCACAAGATGTAACAGCAAACTGTACAAACAGTGATTGGCAGCCTAAATAACTTTGTATCTCTGAAGAACCTTTCAAAAGGGTGGATATTTGCATAAGTGACAGAGATTAATGCGAGAGCCGAGCAGCTGCTCTCAGCGGGCGGCCTGCTCCACAACAACTTCCAGTGATTTGGCGTAATCAGGAAAACGTTCTCTTTTTAGGTTACATTTGTGAGAATATGAGAAGATGAAGGTTGTCAGAAGAGAAAGTTAAACTTGATGACACTGATCCGCCCACAGCCGTTACATACAATAATAAGTTATTTAGAAAGACAAGATGTGATTGACTCAGTGATTCTTCCTGTAATTTTTACTGTCTTTTAAGTGTGGAATTATTTTGGAATTATTTTGTTTATTTGATGACAAGTTGTTGCTTGTTAAAACTTTAGGAATTGTTTCTATTATTGCTGTTTCTTTGTAATGTTTGCTTAATATTACATGCTGTAAAGTAAATGGTTCTTGTTTAAAATTAGTTCCAGTGATGATTGATCCTCCTTAACACAGTCATGGGAGTTTTAACCTCCGGCCTGAAGTGACTCCGCTGCAGTCTGTCATTAAAGCTTGAAACCGTTTCTCAGCCTGTTTGAGCAGGCTCCATGTGAAACCTCCTTAAATCAGACTAAACTCAGCTTCATTTCAGCTGCTTGTGGCCAAAAGGGACAATAAAACCTTTGAACTAAATCAAGAGGCTGCCTCGCCGAGGGAGGTTGATGCCTCTTCAGACGGGAAGGCTTGTTTAGCAGAATGAGGTCATGAGAGACATCATACAGCTGTTAATATTCAAAGAGAGGCGTTTGACACCGAGGTGAATGAAACATGTGAAGTTGCATCGGCCGAAAAAGAAGACATAATGAGAGATGTCCTGCCTTGGAAGTGAGCCGCTGGGGGCAACATCCAACATGAAAGCTGGAAAAATGGTCCCAGTCAGAGGAGGTGAAATCTGATCACCTGAAGGAAACCAGGAAATGGATCAAGGAGCTGGATTTAAAAAATGTGTTTGTGGTAGATGGGTCATCTCCAGGCTGAACATCTATCCCACACAGAGGGGCCGTCAACGACTGTGATCTCATGCTGTAGATCCGGTACCAGACATGTACAGCTAAAAGCCTGACATCAGAATGAATCAACTGAACCGTTCATGTTGAGACACAGAGTATAAACCTCCCAGAGTAACCTCCATTGGAATAAGATGGGAGTGCAACTCCCGGGGAAACAGGAGCGTTTTTTCTTTGGACCCTGTTCCTCAACCAGCAAATAGTAAGCTGACAATGTACAGCAAAGCTTTTCATATTTAATGGTGCACAGAGTAACTCACAATAAATATATTTCAGAACTGACTTTTGCATCAAAGAGCATCTTTCTGACTTCCCACCAGAATGGTGAGATGCCTCCTCTCTGTGTTTGTGTGCGCTCAGCGTGGCTCACGTCGCACTTTTTGAACTCACGCTTCAACCCTGCAGCCGACATGAGTGTTACACCTGTAAAACGTCTGACACATTTCGGTTTGACAGGTTCCTCCTTTCTTTTGGCATTTCTAATTTGACCCAACTAAAGCAGCTGTCACTCTCGGCCAATCCCGGCTCTCGGCCGGTTTTTCATTACATGCTCCCGGATTGCACTGAGGTGTGAGATAAATTGGTTATGTCTAAAGTCAAATTATATCCGAGTCTTTGCAATTCAATTCACTTATCGAAAAAAGAGGAGGGGAAACACTGCAAAAGAGGAAAGTTCCAAGTTGCCGCCTTCACTCAAAAACGCATTCACAAAGAAGGGAGCTGGCAGCAGATTGCCTGGCAGCTCCGGCTCCAGACGCGAGCGCGGGACTTCTTTCACTGCTATTCATATAATGCTTGATGGAAAAGGGAATGGTTTCAAAATACAAAAGTCAAGTCCCTCTCAGCAATTATTTGACAACTCTTAAGCTGCTATTAAATGGCATGAAAGCTGCGGGCCCGCGTGGATTGGCATTGTAATTTTCTCTGTTGTACACGTCAAACACTTTTTACTAAACGCCGCAGCCATCACACATTTTGATTAGATTACGCTGGATTTGTTCTTGGAGTCCAAAATAGCCGCAGTGACGTTCCGTCCAGTGGCTCAGATTCTAATTAAATATAGCAATCGTTCATTTGCTCAGCACCAAACGTAAAGTCATTTAGTTATTACTAATTATACAGTAATTGAACTGCAAATCGTCAATCATCAACCTGCATGGTTTTAGAAGAAACAATACTTTATTCTACTTGAAAGATACAATGCTTTAAATGTAGCCTAAAGCAAGATTCAGGTTTTTGCATGCTGTGCCTTCAAAGCTCACACAGTCTGGTCCTTTCTGGGCATCTCAAGCTCTCAGGTGCACATAGACTCACACAAAGCAGGTGTGCTTGCTAGTTTTGCGTGAAACCCGGAACCTCAACACTGGTTTTGACTGGCTCTGACCCCCGATAGACTGGCTCACTCACTTCACTGGACCATTAGAGGACTAACACACTGCTCTGCTGCTATAATCATCAGCCAATACAAGGAGGACTACCAGAGACGTGGATTAATTTCCTTTTCAATGGACCAGTGTTGACTTTTTTTTTAAAATATTGCTGTTTATTTATTACTATTTCTTGTATGTTAGCGTATTTTAGTTGCATCATAAAGCTACTCAAAGCATGTGGTTCTGTCAGAAGCCACAAAGACTGTGTAGGTTTAACTAAACACCCAAAAACTCACCAATTTGTCCTTGTTGCCGACTGATGAGAAGAAAATCCTCATTTCTTGTAAGATTTCTTTTACATTGCTCAGATGCAGGAGACAGTTTCTCTGCTTACGTACTGGAAACAAGGATTTTCGTAGTGCAGAGCAGGAATGTGTTTGACATTTCTTGTCCCTGATCTCAAGCTGAGTCCTTATTCTATTTGTCCTAGTTGAAATCGACAAAAGGCTGATGAGAATGTGGGTTAGCCTGTTGTGAGCCTTGAGGGTGGACCACTAGCAAGTGGGAAACACAAGTGGGCAACTGCTGAACAATGCGCGGCCTTCGGATGAGGTGGAGGCTCCGGTGCTACGCTCACACCAGGAGTCTGAAGCACTTGTCCTGCATAGTGATCCAATACAGTCATGTGTCAAATGACACGGGTTCATGACTTAATGCCTCCATCTTCATCAGTGCATCCACAGTAATTGTGATAGAGTGAAGGCAGTTGTCTGAGGCCCAACAGCCTGTATGTCAATGTGACTGCTAAACTGGAGAAAAGGAGGTGTTTTCCCTGGAGGTGAAATGGAAAGAAGACCAAAATCATTTATGCAGACTCCTGTTAATCTGCTGAACGTGACCTGTCCAGATGTGGGTTATATGTCAAATTACAGTCACCTGCTATTACAGAGTGAGCAGAGAGTGCTGGGTGCTTTTTTCCCCTTTCTGTTGACTCCACACATCCAGTAATGTCACACTTGACCTGAATGGCGTGTTTGTCTGCACGTGTGTGTGCAGAACAGATCCCGAAAGACCAACACAAAGTCAACGTGGATATGCAACATTACAGATGTATTCATTAGTGTTGCAGTCATGGTGCCAAGTGAGCAGGACGAGTCCAGTCAACCTAGACCCGCGCTGCACCCCACAGCTGTTTGACTTTGTTTGTTCTCACAAGCCGATCACTCATGGCAGTGACCGTCTCACAGGAGCAAGTGCAGGAATGCTGACACTGAACAGAACGGATCCGAGCGGCGTGTGACTCATGACCCGCTCACACTCTCGGCCTTCAATTAGCTGTGGTGCTGAACAGTCCCTAAAACGATCCGGTAGATGATTGAGCCGCGCCTAGAGGGGTTCAGGGATGAGACAGAGCCTCAGCGGGGACACGGAAATGCTAAGCTCCGCCTCCACTCTGTTAACTATTGTCAAGGCCAGAGCAGCCTATTGACATGACCATTGATCTCCTGATTAATGGACCCCTCCACCAATGGCGTGTACTGCTGCCGACATCATTCCAATGTGTGCGTGATCAATAGCTCCATCAACGCTGAGAATAACCCGCAGTCAAGCTGCAGAGAGTTTGTCTGGCCACATGTTCCCCTCAGACAGACCTTAGTGATCAACAACCAGCATGAGAGCATGAATGTGCTTAATAAAGCGATTGCTCGAATATGAGGGAGCAACACAACATTGCTGTGAAAATCAATCAACAACCTCTACACATTATTGTACATGTGCATGACAGGTACTCCAAGGTAGTGGAAGGGGTACAAGTTGTTTTAGTAAGATAAAAAGCCCAAACCTGTGGACTCATGTAGGTTTTCCATCAATATTTCATGGCCAGAAGCAGCAGACTGGGTCATTTCGACAACATCAACTAACTTACCAACACTGAAGGAGAGTGAACCAGGGAAGCACTGGATATGAGGCTCCTTTAGGCAACAGTCAAGCTGCTTTTCCTCCAATCCTCATTCCTGAAACACAAGTGCTGCTGCCAAGATAGTGCAGGTGACCGCGTCTTACGTTGAGCAACAATACAGGTGAAATAATGCAGCAAGAGAGGAAGTAACTCGCAGTGAAACGTGGAAAAGTGGCAGGAGCGTAGTGGAGTCAACATATTATACTGCTCATTGTTTCATCGTGACTGAAAGTGGTCAGAACTCTTTGTCCTAAACATTCATGCGTTAGAAGCAAAAAAAAAAAAAAACACAAACTGGGTCAGAACAAATGTTAAATGTGGTCCACGAAAGAGATGAGCCAGCAACAGGGTCACGGCCGGTCCAACACAAGAGACAAGCAGCTCACAAGGAATTAATGCTGGTTCTGATCAAAAGGTGGCACAAAAAGGAGCAACACAATGTTAGCCACTCAGCATGTGCATGTTTTACAGTTCTTCCTTCTGGGTGTATATAATAATATAATATGCCTGACTGTTGTATAATTGCTGATATTGAAGTCTTATCTTTTTGATTTATAAGGTTGTTAATATTTTTTTGTGTAATTTCTGCTCCTCACACCGGTGTAAGAATAAAAAGTATAATTTGAAGGATTATGTCAGAGTTTGGTGAATGTTTATTAACATAAAAATGAAAAATGATTGGTCAGCTTTTCTTGCAGGTCATTTGAACACAACTATGTGATGGGGCGTAAACATGAGGCTTCAGACCAGCCTTTATTAATTACATCACATTCTGCAAATCCAATAACCAAACTTCTGCATAAAACATAGCTCCAGATCATTTCTCCATTAGTTCGCCTGTTTGTTTGCGCTTACTTCAACATGCAGGGTGTCTGAACCCAGATGTCTATCACAGGGCCATGCATCACAGCCGACATGCTAGCTTGCAAAAGGCCGGCTCAGGTCCTGGGGTGGACGCTGGGTTGACAAATGAGAGAGTAAAGGGTTTGAATGTGCAGATGAATGATCGCGATGTTTGCCCAGGACCGTAATAAAACACTGTGTCAGCCCTGATGCCGTTACCCTTCTGTTGTTCTGCCAGGTGAAATGCTCCTCGGTCTAGCTAAGGGCTCAGGTCTCGTTTTGAGTCAAACGTCTGGGTGTTTATTCATTTCATGCAACGGCTCTGGGCAAACACAGTCACCACATGCAGCACTTCTTACCAAACTGTTGAAAGGTGAACTGGTATTGATAAAATGAAGTCATTGTCCCGATTTGAGTTAAAATACTGTTTCCGTGGTAACTGCATCATTCAAAGACACATTTGAGTCCTGAATTTCAAAGCAGAGTGGTGTGTGAGCTCAGCGACCAACAAAGTTCCTGTTTTTTCTGACTCCTTTTAGTTTTATTTTGAAAGAATGTATTAAATAAAACACCTGTAGTATTTGTGTGTGTGTGTGTTGTACATGGATTTGTACTTATTAACCTGTCAGAAATTGAAGCAGACTAATCTATCACAGTACAATTTGTGACAGTTTTCGTGTTGATTCATGTTGTCCTGTGACTTAAATGTGATTAAAGTGACGAACCAGGACTGACGGGAAACAACGCATTCTTGTTTAATTCCCTAATTGCCCTCATGTTATTCGCCTTGAGGTACTGTATTTGTCTCGTTGAGCAGATGCTGGAATCCACAAAGAGACGAGCAGTTTCTATCAAATTCTTAACTTTTTGTCAGGCTTTGATTTGATGGATTGAGGCCTTTTTTTTCTAGCTTCCCCTGAGGTTTGATATTATCCCAAATTTCACTTGCCTTCAAATATCGGTTGTTCAAGAATCAAGGAATCTCACTTTTTGTCACTTTAAAATCCTCTTTTTCTGCACTTAATCCCAAGTGTTTTTGTGATTCTAGTCTTTCATATTGGTTTTAAGGTCTTAATAGATGCAGCCAACGGTGGGAAGCCAACTTGGTTCCCATTCGTAGAAAGCGTTTGAAGCTCTGAAGGAGACTCCATTGAAGCAGCCACGATTGTTGAGCTGAGCGTCGGTAGAGGCTTGTGCCCGAGGCCATTCCTCTGAACAGCTCTCATCTCCAGCTTCCACAGAGACCGGGTGACGGAAAGCTTCCAGGTGACATCGATGTGCATGCGTGGGGACGGGGAATGGAACTGAGGGAGACAATGAAAGAGACCTCACCCACAAGACACCTCCCTCCATCCTTCAATATGTTGTTTATTTGCTACGTTCCCTGGAATAGAAAGCATTTTACTTTAGCATACTCAATATTGCCATGATATACATATATATTTGTATAGGATCTCAATAAACTTGATAAAATAACAAACAGTTACATCTTGTTGTGGTAGCAAGATTGACTTTCACATATAACCAACCAAGATGTGATGATGAATGTGCAAATGACGTAAATGGAAATTGGGTCTCATATATTTTATTGTCATTACTGATTTCAGCACATGTAGGGGGCGGAGCCGCCAAGAGATAAGGCTTGCTTCAGAGTGAACTATCTTTCGTCTACTACGTTGTCCAATGAAAGTCCACTGACAAGATAAACTAGTGATGGAACCTTTACAGGAAACTCTAGAGACCAGATTAGGCACAGTCCGCTTGAAGTGGGCGTGGACAATGAAAGGGGGCGTGGTCAAGGTAAATGAAAGGAACAGTACAGTGAGGGGATGTGCTCCCCATCAATGCGAAGGAGTTTCTAGGTTTGGGTTCATGTCTGGATGGCTGAGTATCTGTGGAGGTGTATGTACAGTATGTGGGCGTAGACTGATGTCTCTAGCTGTGCGTGGACTACATGTGTGTAGGTGGGTGCCCCAGTTGCTGGGTCTCTTGATGATGCCACCGGTGGCATGTTTACATCCACACATGGACGTATCTTGGCTACGGTGGCTGCTGTTGTTTTGTTGCTGCACCACTAATGAAATAGTGCTGCGTGTCTGGTCAGTGTCTGGTCGGACCAGTCGGCCCTGTGGTATAGTTTTATTATTGCTGTTGCTATTCTTATATAATATAATATTATTGCTCTGATTATTATTCCTGGATGTTGTTGTCATGACGATGGTCAGGGTTAGCAGAGGTTAAAGTTAGGCCAGAACTAGAAGCATCCTGGTGCCAGAGCGAAACAACGTTGTAGTGATGAAGGAAATGATGATGTCTTATAACAGTGGACATGGAGGTTGACCTTCACTAGCTATTACACCTTACCTCATAAACACATTCATCATGGATATGGGCGTAACTAATATTAATCACTGCTCTGCACAGCTGCAGGATGTAGACTTCAGAGGATGGAGACAACAGGTTGCATAATGTGCAGGTCAGATCCTCCGGTGCTGTGATGCTCCTCTTTTCATTAAGGTGCACAGATTCATCAGAGATGAGCAGGTCATTTAAACAGCACCGGAAACGTTGGTGCAGGGACAAGATGGAGTTTGTGCTGCTGGAAATGCTGCGTGAGGCTTTTATTTATGAATCCTATTCACATTCCTCGGGTGCTTCCGGTGGTGTCAGGGTAGTGCAGATGTTAGCACTGTCCCCTCACAGCTACAGTAGATGGCTGCACTATTGTCGTTTTGTTTTGTTCATTTGTGTGTGCGTCCAGTCTTTTGAGCTGCTGGGCCGGCTAAGTTAAGTGTGTGGTGTTTCTTCGAACTCACGTGCCAAAAATGAAACAAAAAGGAATCTTAAGGGACTCTAAAGTTCCAGTTGATGCAGCTGTTTACCTGTGGGGGGTGAAATATCCACATTCTAGATGTGCTACAGCCTGCTCACCTTCAGGTGCTTTCCTTCCTCCAACCAGCAGCACTCTGGGACAGGCCGACCCTGGAAAACATAAGTGTGTGTTAAAAAATGAATGGCTGTACTGTATTTGTAGTCTGCATGCAGCGGCACAAATTGCAATATAGATCTGTTGCTGTTCTGCTGAGGGCTGAGGAGAAAACAAACCTTTTTTTTTGCATAACATCTTAATATTTTATATGTAATATTATAAGCAATATTTAAACATTGCATGGTTAGTTTGTTACTGAGGATACAGTAAGTGCATGTGTTGAGCCTAAACCACAACGATCTGTACAACTCTCCAGAGGAACTGACCATAAGAAACATCAGCACATAACATGCGGTTGGCAAAAGGGCAGAGACACAGGAAATGTTGAAGATGAGATTCATTTTCCTGCCATACTATCAATTAAGGTAACAGTGTGGAGCGTGGCGTGGGCAGCTACGGTAAGTCCTTCCTTCCAGCCCCACGTGTCTCGCGCTGGCTTGGTTCCATTAGTGTAGGACTGTCTACGAGAGCACATCTCCGAGCCGTGTGGCGCAGCGAGCGGGATTGGGAAGCGTCCATGGCTTCCATTAAGACTAATTTCTTGCCTGATGATTTGCTGAGTGTACATGCAATCCTTCCAAGTGGTCCATTATGAACAGGGGCAACGCCTACCTGTGTAAAATCAATTCATCAAAATAGAATATAAAGCGTGTTATTTGTGCTGGCAGCAAAGGTGCATCGCTTGGCTTTTAGCACAAAACGCCTGGTAATACTTCTAGTAATCCCTCAATTTGCTTTAGTGTACAACTGTGGGGCATTTGTAAAAACAGAGACTTAAAGGATGAAAGTCTGCATAAAGCTGAACTATATATATATGTGTGTATGAGAAGATGTGCAGGTGGCGTAACTGTTATTGGCCCTCGGTGTGAATGAATGTCCGTCTCCATGTGTGAGTCCAGACCTGAGTGAAAAACCACCTGTTCTGTGTTAATCATATGCACCTTGCTTCAGGTCATCATGATTTAACACGCCTTTAAAATTGGGGCTGTCACTAAACCCCAAAAGACTCTTCATAAACTTCACTACAAATAAAATAAACACATTCTCCGAGTCTTTGGTGAGCTTACTATTTACCATCCATCAAATCATATTAGAATAAATCATATTTGTTTGTATTCCTGTTCTCTGTCAGCGAAATCTCCTTTGGGGAGATTTCTCCAGAAACGTTCACCAAAGACGATCATGATCAGCGTCCCCACAGTCTGCGCTCAACTACAGAGAACTGCATCCCGCACTCTCAGCATTGAGCATGAAGTGTAAAAAGTTTTTAAAATAATAAGCATTTGTTTTTAATATTCCATCCATTCATTGTGATAACTTCCTGCAATGAATCGCTCCCACCAGTCTGTCAGAGCAGACATACTGTAGATCTGAGGAGAACATGCAAATGCCACAGATGTACTGTAAAGAGACATAATTCCAGGAAACGTCATTCAGCGACTTAACGCTAACTAGCTTTGTGACTAATAACTGTCTGCACACTCATAATTAAATCAATATGCTGAGTTTAGCTGAAACAGCTGCTACTAAAATATGTTTTGCTCAGTTATTCTGCATGTGAGGGCCAACAAACGTATTGTGTAAAATTTAATATCGTTGTTTGTGTTAAAACTTTGTTCCTTCATTTTGTTTTGTTTTTGGTTTCATACGTGAGGGAACTTGAGCAGCTTACGTAGGTGCTGCATGTGTCCACTGACGTCTCATGTCCTGTTTTGACACCTCACTGTAAATTTCTTACCAGATTTTCCTTTTTCCCACAGAACTGAAATACCACATAAAGCAGTGGTTGGTTTCCACCATTAATGTCATAGCTGATTGGTTGCCAGCTATTTGGTCTAATGGCTTCATGACATGGTTTATACTCCTTAATTATAGTTCAATTATTGCCTGCCTCGGCTGTTCCGGAGATCCAGGGGTGTGGACGAGCGCCGTCAGCTCTTTCTGCCCTAAGGCCCTGTATCGCAGCTTCATCGGTTGTTAAACGTAACATATGGAAGGCTTCTCCCCTTGGATGCACCCACTACAATAATCAGACTATCCTCAGATGCTCAGGATGTCTGTCCATCACAGTAAAAGATGCTGTGTGTCGGGATTAAAAGGCGGGACTCCTACTGATTTGCCCAACACAGCAGAATCCACTATCATATCACACTATCATGTCACATCATCATAATGCTTATGATAGTGTGACACAAAGCGATATAATAATTTGAGCATCGGAGAAAGAGTTAAAATGAAGCTTATTTACCAGAAACTTCCTTCCTCCAACCAGCAGCACAACGGGCAGAGGTCTCAGGTGTGTTTAAGGTTGATTTCTTTTCACGGGGACCATTAGTAACAAAGAAAGAAAGAATAGGTGCTCTGCATATCAACAGGAAGTAGCATCCCCAGAGGTAGAGTGGGGTCACGAAGGTGTCGAGAGCAGCTGGTGAAGTGAATGGGTCCAACAGGAATGAGAAGAAAGAGTAAAGAACAAGGGAAGCGTGACATGTTTTAGCTAAACTAGCGCAACTAAGGAGATGAAGAAGCAATTAATAAGGACATTCTCACTGATTAGTGTTTGATGAAAAGCTTCTAAGTATAAGGTCTAATTCTATGTGTTAGATAACAGTTAGGCTGGTTACACTTTTTAGGCAGAATCTATCAATCCTATAAATAGAATGATTTAAACACTAAAGTTCAAACATAAAACCAAATTGTCACAAAAACAAAGAAAAACTGCAAACACTTACTCATCACTTTATGCTCATATGGTCCTGGGTTGGTGCTGCAGCCTGTCCCAGCTGTGGTTCCGGTGGGGGACAGGGTTAGGGTGACCACATCACCATGCTGCGCAAAGGTGGAAGAAGGTAAACAGAGCAAGTTTCAATTGCTTTTTTTTTCATTAAAAGACAAAACTGTAGTAAAGTTTATTATGTCTTTTAAATGTCCAAGTTTGAGAGTCCTGAATCTGAGCTTACAACACATCTAATGGCATAACACATAATGGTCGTAATCGGTAAAACAACAATGTAAACCTTCACACACAAAAGAAAGTGAACAAACAACAGTTTGCTCGTTAGTTAAATGGATGTGAAGGGAGAGAAAGTTACGAAGGAACAGGAAAAAATCCTATGAGACACAAGTTGCTATGCAACATGGAACAACTGCACACTTGCTGGCATTTGCTTCTACCTGTAACTGTGCTAATTGTCTCAGCCATATACTGCACTGAAAGAAATCTACAGGAAGTCTGCAGAAAGTGTTGACAGAAAATGTCAATAAGAATTATTTACATAGAGGTTTTAATTCATGGTTATTTTAGGTTTGTTTGTTTGTTTGTTTGTTTGTTTGTTTGTTTGTTTGTTTGTTTGTTTGTTTGTTTGTTTGTTTGTTTGTTTGTTTGTTTGTTTGTTCGTTTGTTTGTTTGTTTGTTTGTTTGTTTTAACACAAAATATGTTTCACTAAAGATTTTCTTCAAATAAGGCAGGCCTCTAGTTCACGCTCAGAAAAATAATTTAAAAAATGAATACATGTAACCTAATGAAGACATCCACAGCTAGAGACTGGCAGGTGAAATATGGTGAAATATCACCTCAGCGGGAGCAAAGTGAATCAAACAACACACAGCAAAGCTAAAGAAGAGAGACTTTGGAGTCTATTGGTTCATCTATCACACCACCCTTTTCCTCTGTTAGGCAGCGCCGGCCGGAAAACCATCCGTCACATTTTTAAACAATAGTCTCTCCATCTCTGTCATCCGGTGCCAGTGGAATGACTTTACCTCAAATGTCTGGAGAGAAGTCAGCAAAGAGCTGCATCCTTCTGGGGTCAATCTCAGGAAACGGCTGGACAGGCTGTCTCAGAGGTTTCACTCCCCCTGCTGTGTGGGGTTGAGTTTTCAGAACGGCGGTAACTGCACCAGCCTGCACAAAGAACGGCCTGACGTATTGACGGTGGAAGGCATTGATTCGAGCTGTGTGAAGGCTTCTGCCTCACCGCGGTCATGCCTTCTGTCTGCGCAAACGCACCGTTTCCACATATGCAGCCACACAGTTCATTTCAATGGACGCAGAAAATATGCAGTAACATTCTGCCTCATCTCCCTCAGACGCAAGCAGTCGTGAAACAGTAACGTTACTACACCTTTTACGTCATTCATCTAAAAATTGTATGAAAATATCTCTGATGCAAACACATTTTTCAAAGCAGCCAATTTTGCCGGCAAACAGAGCGGAGACAAACAAAAGAATCGGACTCCGAGGAGAAAATCACCAGGTAGCGACGAGGGGAAACGAATGCTGGGGCTTCAGCCCCGGATGTGATTGCAAAGCATCGAGTCCAAACTTCTGCAGAAATGCTGTGCAACATACAAAATGAACTGGTTCCAGTCTGCGTTATTTCTTGTTAGTAAACATGGGTGTTGAACAGCCTTCAACACAGTCCTCCCAGCCCTCCTACAGGACAAACGATCTCTGCTGAATGTGTGAGTCCATCACCCGGTGATCTTATAACAAACAAGACTCATCATGTGAGGCTGGGGAACAAGGTAGCGGCATCGGACATTGTGCTCTGTCGAGAAGGTGATAGAAGACGACCTGCGCGAGTCGAGGACATGAAGGTGAACCCTCCCTCAGGCAGAAGGTTACGGTCCATGTAACCAGAACGTCATGAAAAACGCTTTTCCCGTCTGCCTTCGAACTCTTAAATAACAAATAATCTGCCTCCGCCCATGTTCTGCACCACACTGTCTTGTCTCTGCTGCCAGCTCGGTTGTGGTAGACCTATACAAACATCTGTCACTGGACCGTGCCCAAAACGCTTTCATTTATTGTTTCACATTTGACTGTATTTTGCTTGTTAAAATGAAATTCTTCCATAAATAATTGAACTCTTGAACTTGTGATCGTGCTCTTGGCCTTATCTGGCAATTCTCTCGTTATGCTTATATGAGCATGGTGTTAATAATATAATTATGTTGTTTATTGTTTGATAGTTACACAGTTGTTGTTGTTGGTCCTGCTGTTCAAACAAACCTCAAACATCTTGCTGAAGCATAAAGTAGAACCCTAACTCAGGTTAGGTTACGTGGCCACCCAGTAAACAGACACCCACTATTTTGGCCCAGCCCCACTGGTCAACGTGAGGGTGGCAGCTGACAGCCCAGAATTAATTGACATGCCTCCGAGAGGTTGTTCTCTAATAACATATCGATCCACTGGGCCTGATATGCAAATCATCTGCCAGCGAGTGTCGCTGGCGAGGTGAAACAAATGCCCTCAGAACACCTTGGAACGAGCAGTGTTGATTAGGGAAGGCATTAGAGTTCCGGATCACACAGAACCATCGTGTCCGCTGGTCCACATTGAACCGCGCTGGAACCCTCATTAGCAGACAACACAATCCAACAAGTACTAACAGACTCATTTATACAGTCATACATTATTAGAAATCAATAATGGCTTCCAGTGTTTTATTTTGAAATGTTGGCTTTTGGCAAATGATAAAAAATATAGAGAAAACAAATAGTTATAAAAGTGTGCAATGATGAACATGCTGTTTGCAGCCGCGTGCAGCGTACAGAGGCGGTGACTGGCAGCTGTGCGTCTCAGTCAAAAAGCTAGATGCTTAGCACCAAGATGACTAAGCATCAATTGCTCCAAGAGCTCTGAATGTAATCTGCATCCGCCGGGTCTCCTTGCGTTCGTCTGCCCTGTGACAGCGCAGACAGTGGAGCTTTCCTGCTTCCTGGCCAAAGAAACGGAGATACTGTAAGTGGTCCATGAAAAACAGTATCGACAGAGACAGCACTTAGTGGAGCAAGGTCCCCAAAAAAGTCAGACAAGACAATCCACTTTAAATAAGACCAGGTTTTTCTGAGGGTGAGGCTTTACTTGCGTAGGCAAGGGTACCGTTGGGCTGAACCCGGCTGCCGGGGATCAGCTTCGCCATCTCCATACACGGACACGGAGCTGACAGCAGAATTACTTACCATACACACAATATGCCAGTGCTTGATACACATTATGATGCATTAAACATTCATGATGCATATCATTTTATACATGCTTGAAAATGGTGTCCAGTAAATCCATTTGGTTTGCATGATATTGACTGGTAATGAGAGTTTGTTACTGGTGTCATGTTCTGTGTTTCAGTCTGTCAGTGCAGAAAAGGGCAGTGCTTCACAGGCGAAATGATAAAGAGATGATAAAGATGATAAAGTGATGAGAGGATGCTCAACACTGCATGGTTTCATGCGTCTTTAGTGGGAGGGTTTGGAAAAGTGGACTTTGAGTGGAATTCACCTGCTGTAAGGCCGTACTGGTCCGAATGGGTGGTTGATCCTGGAGAAACTGGAAACAACTTCTGCTGGAGGACCTCGTGTTCATGAATGGACAGATTCACGTTGGAGAAATCTTGCTGTTACACTGTGCTTGATCGTGTTCCTTAATATTTCCTTCTCTGTATTATTTAAGTTTCTTCTTCTGGATGATAAGGAGGTTTACAACAAAACACCAAAACGCAATGAAAAACTGGACACAAGCCATTAAACACACTTCGGTGGTTTCACATTCATTGATTAACGTGTTATTGGCAAACAATCGTTTTGAATGAGCCAGAGATGTGCATCGTATTCAGGCACGACTTCATGGGGCCACTTAGGCATGTTTTTTATAATTTGTATCTGGGGAAATAATGTATTATTCCAATCTCAGAGACATTATTCATCATTAATCTGATTACAACTTCTTTGTTCCCCACTAGATCGCGGACCTCATGCAGCGCTAAAAGCAGCTTATTAACATAATGAAATAATTAAATGTGCATAGGCTTAAAAACAGTAATACTACTATTAAAAAAGGTAATATTACGGTTTGTTAAGTCCAACTTTTGGGTCTGTGGCCATCCTCAGCCCTTCTGGCTAGCAGTAAAATCAGCCACACGCTGAAATGCTGCCACATAAACCACACTCCTTCTTAATTATGTGAATTCACAGTTTCGTAGACATTTGGCCTGAACTCGCGGCCCGCTCTCAGAATGTGACTAACTCAGTGACGGCAGCTGGAGAGGAGCTCTGTGAAGTGGAGGCTCTCGAGTGCAGTGGTTAACGCCGTCCTCGCCGCTGCTCACCGCCAGGCAGATCTGTGCGGCGTGTTCACGTTCTCCACACGGCTCCGTTTTTCCTTGGGTTCCGTCCAGAGGTTAATCCAGGCGCCTAAATGAAGCCGCGAATGAGGATTTGTTGCTGTGCACCAGTCTGTAATAGACTGGTAATCTGTCTAACGTGTACCCTGACTCTGGCCGTCTGCTGGGAGCAGCTCCAGCCCTATAGGATAAGCTGTTTAGCTAATGGATGAATGCATGGCTAAACTCTCTCATAATACACGTCTGGGGGAATATTAGGAAGGAAAATAATTAACACAAATCACTTGTGGACCACCACAAAAGTCTTTGTCCAGGGCGTTCTTTAGACAGATTTAAATGTTGGAGGCAATTTGTCCATCAGGCTTTTGCTAACTACACGGAATTACCCATAATTCAAATGGTCATGTTTCCAGTTCTTGGTTTCTATGAGTATGATGCAGGCAGCCAATCTGCCATGCCTGGATGGGATACAAAGCCCACTAATTAAAAGTCTGTGTGGTCTGTGGTCCTCCCTTTGCAGACAACTCTTATTGGACAGGAGAGCTCACAGCCTCTGTTTTGCATTTTGATGTCTTCATCACTGTAATTGCTGGTTAAGTCAGCCTGCATTATTAATGAGCCCATACGGTGAAACAAACTAAACAATATGCGCGCTGAAGGAATGCCCTCCAGTGCGGCGTTCACGCCAGCCCTCGTGGTCTAATCATTTCGACTCACTGTGTGGCAGAGTTATGCACAAAAACAGTAGCCGAGGGCTGTTTCATAGTCTGTGCCTGGAAAAATGCCCAAAGGACGACGTAGGGGGGCAATTATACACAATGTCTACAACTGTGCACTCCTGCTCCTGTTCGCCGCTGCCTTTGTCTGTGACTCAGCACATCTGGATCCCTGTATGTCGTGGTGAGTCCGTCTGAAGCATGAAGCTCACTGTGCAGTTACAGGAAAACTTGGATGTGTATTGTTCTGCTTGACAAAGCACCTAAATCTACTGTGGCAACTGATTTACTGACATTACCCTTAAAATGATATATAATCTTCTTCTGTCATGATCCTTGCTACTTAAATAAACTTGCTGCCCACAGCTTAATGCCCCCACCACCATGTTTAACAGTCTGGTGTGTTAAACATTGGTGGAAAACAGTAATTAGAAAGCACTACTGTGATACAGTTCAGTCCTCCCTCCACCAGAGGCACAAAATTAGGCAATATAAGGCTGTTATAAAATTGTTGCTTGAGTTTAGCTTTAGTTCTGTTCTGTTGATCTGCGGTTTTGTTGTTGATTTGTGCAATAAAATGTTTGATTAAAATAGAAAAAATAATGGTTTTGTATTAGAATAAGTGAATAGCTCTATTGGTAAGTTTAGTTGGTTAGCGATTATTGGTGCCTCCCTTAATGCAGTGTTTTTGGATGTCCGTTGGGCGCCTTTCTGCATGTCTTCCACGTCTGCATGGCTTCTGTCCATTGTCCTCTGACATTCACTATTTGAATGGAAACTTGCAACCTGTCCAGGATGTACTCCCCCCCAAATAAATAGGCTCTGGCCACAGTCGTACTGTAAGGACCATGAAGCCTCGTTTGTTTAAAAGCAGGTCTATCTATCAGCTCTAATGATGAGAATGGTCTAATGATTTTGTTAGGTTAACTGTCTGTACTGTACCAGACAATGGCAGATGTGTGTACTGTAGTCCAACACCACAGATCTACTTGTTTCTAGTAGTTTAGTAGGACACTTCGCAGTACCTCCCCGGGCGCCTTGCTTGGCATCCCACATCCCAGGGGACGGGTTAAATGCAGAGGACCAATTTCATTGTTACATTGTATGTGATAATGACCAATAAAAGCTTTCTTCTTTCTTGTTTCTACTCTTCTAGGTTCCAAAATCCAGGTGCCAACCTGTGGCTTCAGCCCTCACACTTAGAGTTACTTCAATATTCTTGTTCAAGGAGAGTCCTAGTACATCCACACCCTGACAAGTATAATATTAGAGCACCGGTTATTGTGTGACCAAACACCAGTGTGATCTGCTTCATGAAGAGAAGAGAATGGAAACCAACTGTGTGAGCGCTGCAGTGGATTTGAGGCCCCCAAATGTTTGTCATGCATCATGTTGGGCTCTGTCTGCCAAGTCAAATTTTATTAGTCACAAAAAAGTGACAGCACCGCTCTGGAAAGCGCACAAGAAACTCTTATTTATGCAGAACAGTGGATTAGAACTGATTGATAATTGTTTATGCCCTTGGCAGTGGTGAATATGTGTATTTCAGGAAAATGCACCAAAGCCGAGGCTACAAAGAGGAGGAGGCGTGCTAGCCAGCGTGCAGAAGTGGGTGGTAAGTTTAGAGCCGCATATGACACAGCCTGTATGGTAAACAGGCTGCGCTGTGCAGAGAGATCAAGCCTGGGCTGAAGTGTGAATGCACTGACACAGAAGCCTCGGCTTCGTGGAACACAACAACACACGGCTTCTGCCCAAAGAAACGAAAGGCATAGAGTTCTCCTTTCTTCAGCCTTTGAGTAATGGCTCTCTGAGAATGGGTTTGGCTTCAACAAATTCTGTCTGTCTGAAATGTTCTGGTTTGCGTTCTTTATATATAAAAGCCTAATTTTGTGTGGAGACTGCTTTGAAAAGCTGAAAATACACTTGTTTGCAGTTCCCTTCTCAAATTGACTATATTTTCCAGAAATAATTGAATTAACTCTTTGTCAATTAAATAAATTTATTATTTAAGGTTTTAATTCCTGTTTTGTTTTAAATCTTAGTCATAGTAAACAATGTTTGAAGATTTTATTGACAAGTGGACTTTATCTTCTGATTTCTTGTAGTTGTTGCCGTTTATTCCTTGTGTCAGTTTTCTTTTGCACCGCATTTTTGACAGTTCTCTAGTTTTTATTACTGCTCTGGTTCGTTTGGAGACACTTTTTCTGACCTGTGCTCTGTTCTCTTCATCTCTAGTATCCCGTGTTGACAATAATATAACTTTGGCTTTGGTAACATTTCATTCGAAGTTGAGGCATATTTTATTCAAAAATGGAGGCCTTGTTCATGCCTAAATGACGATGTTATAATGTTACTGTAAGTTGCAGGAAAGTAGAATTTGACCAAATATGCAGTGCCATAGAGTCAAACAGTCAAAGTAATAGCATTTTATTTTAATCAGGCAAACACTGGTAAATAAAATATTGTCTTTTACTGTAAACGTGTTTATTTTTGCATCTAAAACTATTAAGCACAGTTTCACACTGCACACCGATGACTCATTATAATTGAGTTTAATGTCTTAAGCATGTCTAAATCACTCATTGTATTTACCTTTTCTGTGCCGTTTCAAAGAAAGATTAAGTGGTGAGTCACTGCTGTGACACTGGATGTAGAACGTGTCCATTAAGGGACTAAAAGTCCATTTTCATCTTTGTGTGACTTAAGAAAATCAACAGAACAGAAGAATAGCCGTGAAATACATGTAAGTCAGTATAAAGGTTTGCATTAGCAGCACCTCTCTCTGCCCAGCACTGCACAAACTGTGTGGTTGAACAAATGGCTGCTTCCAGTGGTGAAGTAACCATATCTGCTTTTCTATCAATAGCTTGGTCTCAAACCAACCTCAAAGGTCGCAGGTTGACTCCGGGCGGCTTGGCCCCGGTAGGCCTCCGTCCTGGCTTTACATTAGGGCATCGAGAAACTGTATACTGAGCTCCACCACTGATCAATGTCTTTTCAGTGAGCCCCCAGTCGGCACAAAAACCACATGTGGGCATCCAGCTGCCTGCCCCCAATACATAACTCTGTGTTTCTGTATTTACAGCGGATGAAACATTCAGACGGAAAGACGGCTGCGATCGATCGGCTTGTGGCTACACTATTTTGAGTGACATTTCCTAAATGGAGCCGCCTCGTGAAATAGTAATGAGCCGATGGCGATTAGCATTCAACTTTAATATGGCACGATTGATTAAATATTCAAATTTCACTTGGCCAGGGTTAAATATTGGAGACAAGTGTATGAAAATCCCACAAACAATACACAAACTATTGGAGGTTTTGCCTTTTACAATGTTTACCGGTCAATGAAACCAGGCCATAAACTGACTTGCGCCTCCCTGCTGATTGATCATTGTAAAAGGAAACATAGTAATGAACTGAGGCCTGTTTCCCTGAGAGCTGCTGTCAGTAGCTGACACCCACACCCACAGTGGACTTAGTCAGCCATGTGTAGGTTAATACCCCCCACCTTTTCCATTCTGTTGTGTATTATTTATACCATAATAGAGCAGACTTAAAAGTGCAAAGTTTTGTGCAAGTAGTTACGTACTGAGTCGACTAAGATGACTGAAGGTTTATATGTAGTTGGATTTATTCTAACTACATATGTTTTAAAACCCCTGTTAGGAGAGCCAATGTTGTGTTTTTAAGTAGTGGAAAATACACCTTTTTCTTTCATTTTCATTTCTGAAGCGTTGGGGAGTGTCCAAATACACTGAAGCCCTCCTTGTACAGTTATGTTTCACCATATGTGACACCTGAACCCTGCTTCTGAGACGTGCAGGCCAAAGCAGCTGTTAAGACACAGGCCGTGGGGCATACGTCCAGACAGAGCAGTAACAGGTTTCTGGATGCTCTTTGAGCCATTATAAAAGACCTGAAAAAACTTTGAAATCTAACGCGCTCAGTCCATTCATTGCTTTGAAATAAGGCTCTCGGGTTTTTGTGTGTTATAACTGTGGAATGCTGAACTCCACATGGTTTCTAAATGCCTCTCTTTTGGCCTTGAACGCTCCAGACCAGCAAACTGATCAGTGATCGGTTAATCAAGTGCTAATGATTAGCAGCACCTGGTACTTAGTGTTACCCATTTTTGTTCTTCTTCACAATTTAATGTTGATTTAATAACAACAGGAGAAAAAAATGTTTGTCTGAAGTTGTATTTGGCCAATGATTTCCTTTCTCCAGTCATGAAGCATCTGCTTGAACACACACGCACACACACAAGGACACAGGGCACACTTGGTATTCCAACCCTGCATGCAGAGAGAGATTGCACCTTTACAAGCTGTTATGTGATGTCTGTGTCACTTGGATGACCAGTATCTGTGGCCGAGCATTTCCTTGAGCTATGGGGTTGGTTGTCTTGGGAAAATCTGATTTGTCACCGCTGACAACGCAGACACAAGGAAATTAGTTTCTTGTGCATATCATTAAAGAAAAATCAATATGACAAATGTGGTGGGTGCCCGGGCTATTTATTGCACCCGACCTAAGGGCAAAGCATCTCTCTGTTAGTGCATCTGGTTTATCCATGAGACAGAAAAGCTACAAAGTCTTCAGAACGATGCATCTGGACTGTAAACACCACCAACCAATACAACCAACCATAATTACCTGAAAAAGAATTGGGTCATGTAAAAATACAGCGGGGCTTCAAGGTGAGATCCCCTCACACTCGACTCCTTAATGCTCACATCGCACGAAGAGATTTGAATTCAAAGCTCGCACCATGTTTCAAGACAGACTAAGAAGAAATTGAACTTACCTCTCACCTCTGCTTATTGTGCTGCATATGAAAACTCTCTGGGTCAAGTGACTCAATAACCTTCTGTTTGTGAAAGGAAATCTTTTTTGTGCATCAGAGCAAATCAAGAATATGTGGATTTAAACAATTTGATTCCAACAAGACCCGTGTTTTCTTTAGATTTGATGTATCTGTGTTGTTTGGCTGTGGACCACACACAGGAGTGACACTGTGATGACAGACCAGAGGGGTTTGTGACACATCAGACATTTCAACTTCAGTAGGATGCAACGTAGGAATTTATTTAATGACATCTTAAAATAAATGTGGTGAATGTGATCCAATTTTCTGAAATCTACTTTAGGCTCCCTAAGTGCTGCAGCAACATGCCCCGTGTGTCTTCCCTTCATGTCTGAAGCCATGTCTGTTCAGTATTAACCATCCTCCCATTAGTGGAGGATGGCATTGAAATAGAGCCAGCGAGTGGGATTCAGTTTCCTGAAAACCACGTTACAAAACGCTCCGCATGCCCTCCCACACCATCTGACTCTGCTTCCTCCCCTCCCGTCTAAGGTGAATTTGTCTGGCTCCCTCCGTGAATGCGAGATGACTGAAAATAAACTGTTTGATGTATACGACGTGTGAAAGGAAAGCTTGGCGAGCAGCGTCGCTGCGGTGCCGCAGCCCAGACGGTCACCCAGCGTGCTTCCTAAACAGGCTGCGCTTTAATTCCTTATCGATCAGGGGACCAACAAAAACACGGGCCTCCGAGCCGCTGCATCCAGCTGAACTGCCTTTGCTCCTGTGTGTCATCATATTTAGAAACTTTAGAGGTTACAGCTGCACTGAGCCAAGACCTGGTCCTATCATATCATCATATGAGCTGTTTCTGATACACCAACATCACAGTTAAAGCGATTCACTGCTGAAAAGCGAGTTGTGTTATAGATAGTTTACATTTTATCAGCAAAAATGTGCTGCATTTACATTGATGGTCTGTGTCCAGAGAAAATAGGGTAAAGGAAGTAATATGAAATATGAAAATGGTCATATCCTACAACACCCAGAATGCATTCCACTCTGACGAATCACCTGAGCTGCAATCATTGGACCCACCTGTTGTTTAGCTCCGCCCCCTCTCAGCCCGATCGTTGCTGGGGCAGGTACAGAAAAAAACAGGAAGCACCAGTTGTAATCTGTGAGCACATGGCAATCAATCCTATGATAATTTGGAACCTCAGTGTGCGTTCATTCTTAAATACCACCTGCCATTGCTTGGGTCATCTCCCATTGAAAATTGGTGAGGTTTTCCTTTAAGGATGCAGCTCCTGTACAGTATGTGATGGAGAAGTAGATCAGCTTTGTTGTTTGTAACTGTAGACGACGTCCCTGCAGGTACTTCCCTTTTCAGCGTTTTACAGCCTCGGTTTAAAATGCACACGGACGAACTACATGTCGTCTTGTAAGATTGCGACGATATCGCAGAGCAGACGGGGAAGTTCTGACTATGAAAGAGAGCTTGTTATTAGAAGAGGGAAAGAGTTCATCCTAAAGATTAATTGGTTTGAGAGAAAGGCGCCGTGTTTCTGAGCACAAGGTTTGACATTTGGAGCCAACAGGGGAGTGAACTTCATTATAAAGATTTATGAAAATGATTTAGGCAGAAAATTCCATTCACCTTCCTATTATGAATTCCGTCTTAAAAAGCAAATTGAATTAAGTGGTGCATTATTCTCTCTAATTATGACGTCCATATTAGTTCTTTTAAGAAAGCGGACAGAGCTGAATAAAAGAGATGCCGAACACAAAGCTGTATCCCGACTGAATGGAAATGAACCAGCTTTGTACCGTTGCGTCTTTGTTGTTAGAGTATCACTGTGTAATTAAAGCCAGGAGCTCAGAGTGTTGTTTGTTTCTGTAGCTCCAGCTTTGGCTGAAACCAGTAACTCGCAGAATGGTTAAACTCTCCACTCTATGTTACAGCTTCTCACTCTCTGACTCGTAGATCACCTGAGCAGCAGCTGCCGTCCTGGCGATTATGCAGAGCTTCACTCCAAAACGACTGAAGCTGCAACAAAGACACTGAGTCTTGGGATTTGAGTCTCATGAACAATCTTTAATCATATGTAGGGTTGACTGTGTCGACAGCAGAAGCCAACAGAAGTCTTGGAGAAATCTATATAACGTGCTATAGATTCCTGCCTGTAGAGTCAAATGAGGTGAGCAGCAGATGATTTAGGGGGGTAAGACTGTGTCTGCCACAGACCAATCGGATGCTGCCATGAGCCTCGGCTGCGAATTGAAGTCTGAAGCACGGCCTACGATGCAAAGGTCGGCTAACAGCTAGCGATGGCATGCACACAGGTAGAACGAGGTGATGAGGCGGCTGAGGTTTGTTCGAATTATGAACAACAACTGCAAACAGGAGGTGAAATGGGCTGTAGATCAGCGATGAGCAGGTCTGCTGGGAGATGGAGCCGTCTGTGCCGGACTACGAGCGCCGGTGATCAAGCTGCTTTTTCTAAAGGGCAGCACGCTCACATGCAGCCGCTTGTATTTACCCACATTACATCAGGAGCGACGGGTGGAAATAACTCCGTCTCGACATCCCACTCGTCGAGTCGAGGTGTTTCTACCTCTTAACAATCTCTTTGTCTCTTTTGATTTTTTTTTTACAACATTAAGAGAGTACAGTCCAAATGTGTGCTAGGTTCACTGAGCATTTTTATTAGCAAAAACTGATACTGTAGCAGGACGTACTCGTTCTACGCCTGAATGTGCAGCAAGGAGCAGATAATGATTTAAACCCATCTCTGCAACTTTAAGAAGCCAGAGGGCTCAGACAGAGCAGCTTCCATTCACTAAACATCCAGCAGACGTTGTTTCATGCTCCGCGGGCCGTCGCCGACACAAACACAGGAGCGACGGCTCGTCTTTGATCATTTAGACGTCTTTCACATGCGTGATATCAAGATGACGTGTTTCAAGCTAAATGGAAACAGATCATTCCTACAGTACCTCCAACACACACAGCAAGAACCGGGTCTGTGCTGGATAATCGACTGGCTTCTATTTTGAAGTTTCAAGGTGAGCACCGTCATGGAGACATCAGGTTTTGTATTACTTGGCTAAGCAGGCTCACTTATTAAGGATTCTGGTTGGGAGCAGCTTCTCGGAGAATCCTAATTAGTGTGACTCCAACAAAAGGCAGAGAGGACTGTGCCATCTGCCTCGCATAACGAGGATTCCTCACTAATTAAAAACACCTAGGAGAGCAGTTAGGAGGTAATACCTGCTCAGGTTTGGGAGGTTAGGGAGATCTAATGAACATGAAAATGAGGAGTACGGCTGTACGTTCCAGGCAGTTTCTCTTTAAGAGCAAAACATTTTTCCTGCTTTTGCCGACGTTTACTGGGCTTTAACATGAGAGATGAATATTAAAACTGCACAGTTGTACCAATAAATTAGACCAATACGTAAAGAAAAACAAAATACAGCCACAATTAAAACTGATATTTGACTATACAGTAGCCATGCAGCAAACTACACACCCCAAAGCCTCTGTGGCTGTTGGAGACGTAACCATGTGTTTGTGGCTGTGGAACATTTACTATCTGTCATCGTCCTCCAGATGATTTAACGCTGGCCCCAGCTGCCTTTATCCGTTTTGGGATTATTGCTCCTCATCTCCATTCATCACCAACAGGACGACTCCCGCTGTGCTGCCGGTGACTCCTAGAGTTTCTGCATGTAGAATGGGAGGAGGAGCCTGCAGCTCCCAGTTGAGGTATGTGAAGCGAACAGCCAGCGTAGCGCTTCTGCCCATCTCCCATTAGACTGCTGGTTTCCAGTATCTGGTTGCTGGTCGAACCAAGCTGCTGCTGCAAACCGTTTGCTGCCTGTTGTGCTTCTACTTTTGCCATCATTTCTGTTTTTTTCGCTTCTCTGTTCCTACATCGTCTTTCATTACAGGGAGTTTTTTCTGCTTTATGAAGTTGTATTGAATTTTTTTATACCCTTGTATTTTTGTGTTCTGTCAATTTTTACGTTGTACCTTTGTGCCTTTAAAATGTATTTTGTTGTGCATCGGTGCTGTATAAATAGAATGGAATGGAATAGAATGGAATTGAATTGAATTTTATCACATTTCCTAAGGATCCATGGGCAGAAGACGGCATGGTGTCATATTACGTAATGAAAATAGTATTACTGAGAGAAGCAAAGTGAATTCCTGTTGATCCTTTATTAATATTTGAGACTAAATTTGTTCCACTTGAAAGGATGATTTGTTAAGAATGAATTTGTCACAGGGTATTTGGTCCTCTGTGTGTGTGTGTGTGTGTGTGTGTGTGTGTGTGTGTGTGTGTGTGTGTGTGTGTGTGTGTGTGTGTGTGTGTGTGTGTGTGTGTGTGTGTGTGTGTGTGTGTGTGTGTGTGGGCCAGATAAGCAGAAGAGGAAGGCCGGTCGCTGTGGGGCCACGCGGCGTTCAATTTCACGCCTCTTTTACCTACAACTAATAGGATAAAAGGAGGGGAAATAAATCGGATCATTAGGTATTTACTGATAATTTAGATACACATGAGCACATGGTACATGGTGGAAGTAAGCACTGGCTGTAAACCAAATAGATTTACATATTAGTATAACCATTAATATATTATAATAATAGCTGTCATGTTCAAAGGCACTTTTCCCTGAGTTACTTCCCTTCTGGCTCAAAGCTACATGAGTCGCTGTGTCCGCGCACCAACACACACGGTCACACACACAAATATATCATCTGTAGCGTACACTGCGAATGCCCTCCAGACACAGGTTCCATCTGAGCACATTCATTACCTTTTAATTGCCTCTAAATTGCAATGTGACCCATCACATCAATAACACTATCTGTGCAACAGGAGAAACGGACCTGCGTGTGTGTGTGTGTGTGTGTGTGTGTGTGTGTGTGTGTGTGTGTGTGTGTGTGTGTGTGTGTGTGTGTGTGTGTGCGTGTGTGCACGTTTCGTGCATGTGTGTGTGTGTGTGTGTAATTAAGTATATACTGTATGATGTAAATGTGTAGTGTTGGTGCTTTCATCTTTCATTTGTTTAACTGTGCAGAGAACAAACTGTTTGTCTTCAGCTTGAGTCTGTTCAGTCTGTGCTGACGGAAGCAGACGTCGCTGCGATTAAGGTGAATCAAAATATGTTTGGTCTTAATCCTTTCTGATTACACACTGTTGTTACCTAAGCTTGCCCGCGATGCTGATCTCGTCCGTCCCAGTGACCTTCTAGAGGTGCCGGACCTCCAAGGAACCCATCCATGTTACATTTGGCATTTTTGAACTTGGATGAGAGAATATAATGAATGTGCTGAAGCCACTGAAGTTGGACCTGAGCAGAGGCGACGTAAACAAGCTGCTCTCTGTGGGTGGTGGACAGCGTCGTGCTGCAGGACATAAATTCCACATAAGCAGATCTCTGATCGGGCTACAGTGACCAGGATGTGAAGCTTTTCAAGTAATGAAATTACTACTATTGAAGAATATAAAGAAATAGAAAAAAATAAATTACAGCTTGATCCACTAATTGCTAATATTGACAATTGCTTGTACCAACCATTTTTGCAGATGTCACTTTAGTAATTAATAATAATAATAATAAAAATAATAAATAAGTAATTCAAACATCTTGTATTGCGTCAGTTTCTTTACTACTTGTTCTATCGCTGTTTTTACCTTCATTTCATTATTCCCTGGCTGATTCATGGACGTATGAGGGCTGTTATAACGTAACTGAAAGCTACAATAATCTCCTCTGAGGCTGGAGCCATAATTCTGAATTATATTAAAAGGGAAAGGTGATCAATATTCACCATTAAGTGTTACTCAGCTGCTTTCGCGCTACACTCTGATCAATATCATCACAACAGCAACAAGCAGAATAAACAAGAAAACTGTGCTGCTAGAAAAAAACATCAAGTGGAGCAACTCGAAGTAGGAGCTGCTTTGATTTATATTTATTTCTTTATTTCATTTAAAAGATAGTAATCCTGTAAGCTGACATTAGTAAACTGCACAGATCAGACTGGGTTTGTTGATCTGCGCCCAAAGACGCAAAGGGAACTGAACCCAGCTTTGACTCCGCACATTTCCCTCTGAAGTCTTGTGTCATCGCTGAACGTGGGAGGAGGAGTGATCGTGCCCAACAGCAAAACATAAGCGGGTATTCAGTTCAATCCAATTTATGGCAATATATTAAAACGGGTCATCTCATAAGCATCTAATACCGTGTAGATGGAGGTCTAATGGAACCAAACGCATTCACCTGGAAACCAGGACCAGTCGTTTCCTGTCCTGCCGGCGCTCTGCCATTAGCACAATGCTTTTTTATCCAGGTAAGCGCTAAGAGCTCTTTGCCAACGGGATCCATTTAAATGCAGATAACCCCTGCTCTCAGCCCAACGCGCCACCGAGCTCGTTCCTTCAACCCCGGCTTCTGCAGCGCCCACTCGTCCGCTCTGAACCCCGGCCATGTAATTCATTACAGCGCTGCAGACCTGCGCTGCCAGTTGCATAGCTGCATCATCATCATCATCATCATCATCATCATCATCATCGCCTCTGAGCATCGCTGGCCACAAAATTAATTAAAGTCTAATATAGCATTGTCTGGAGGCCGTCTGTGTGGTTGTTACAAGCCAACCAAGACCGAAGTCCCTTCCTGCGTCTGGGAAAATGACTTTTAAGTGTAAGGTGCAATTAAATGGCAGCACGCTGTTACCTGGTGGCGGCGGTCTGCGGGGAAATCTTCAGTCAAGCTACACTTTTCTTTTCCACTCTGTCTGTCAGCACTCATACCTCAGTGTTTGACACTGTGGTGACAGGCAATTGTTCAGCGTCGACTTTCTGAGCGATGACTCCAGCATCGCATGCTGATCCTGTGACGTATCTACTGTAGGATGCCGCACATTCACCACTTTCGTTTCTCAAATTTAGTTTTGACTTGGCGACGTCGAGACCGTGTCGTTCCCGCATCGCCTGTCAATCAGCGCGTCATCCTCAAACCCATGACTTCCTGATGAGGAGGACAGACCTCCCAGACCTGAGGGTCTCTGAAAGCTCAGGCCTCAGCGGTGCTGTACCTTCCTTTTCATTTACTCTCCCAAACTGCACGTAATTAGCACCTGATTCACTGAGACTGGAGGTAATTAAATAAGGTGGAGGAAAAGGTATAAGATCTGCACATTTCTTGTTGCTGAAGTAACAAAATAACAGGTTATGAAACATTTACTCAGATGTTTGCTGACACAAAGTTTTGTAACCATTAATGCAGCGGGACTCATTAAAAGGCAGCTGACAGGTGATGGAGCTAATGCGACGCACACATACATGCGTTTTGGCGGAGCAGCTGGTGGATGTCGGGACAGTTTCACGGCTGACGTATACTCTGCGACGTATGTTTAATTCATTCAGCTTTTCAGGCAGCTGTTTGATGGACTACGAGCTTTAAACACACCTGCACCAGTCACATCTTCTGCGAGAGAAAGTACAACACAGGAAGTACAACAATACTACTGTATACTAGTATAGTACACTATAATAGTAGTAGACACTCACAAAAGATTTGTTCTACTAGACATAAAAAGTAAACTATTGTTTCCTTTAGCTTTGTAGTTGTCTGTAATTTTACACTGACAAACCTAAATCTGCCTCAAAAACTGAATCCATTTCATTTCTCACCAGGTCTCGCTCCCAAAGCTGATCAAGTGCTTCAGAGAAGAACTTTGCCCTAATGAGTAAATGCTGCAGCCCAGCTGATCCTCGCGGAGGAGGAGGTGGACTCTTACTTTGGATGTAGTTCAAGTCTCGACACCAAAGGGACGTTTATGTATTTAACACATTTGGACCAAACTGAAAATGTTACTTATCAGTTATTACATGAGAAGTTTGAGTTTCACAGCCTTTTGTCTTGGTAATAACGTGTGACTGTATGTGACTGTGGTGCGAGTTGGTTTGACGGAGAATGAGTCACTCGTGCAGCTTTCCATCTGGAATGACTTCACAGTAAATGTTGAGTGTTTCAGCTCGGAGACACTTTCTCCCCCCGCGTGGAGGTGTTGATTACCTCAGCACTCAGCTCTTGTTAGTATGTAATTCATTTTAGTCTGGCCCTCAGGTATTAACAAGATCCTCTAATATTTCCATCTTTACTGCTTTAGCCTCATGCACGCTTAATCACCCGGGCTCCGCTCTCTGTCTACATCCATCCACATCTTACAGTGACTAGAAAATCACAATTTGGCTGCCGATGTCCCTGCCAGAACTATGTTTAGCTACAGTTCCCCAGTTATTTATGGTTCCGTACATGATCCTCTCACCCCCCCCCCCCCCCCCCCCCCCCCCCACAGTCACTAAGTACGCAGCTGCATATTTCCTTCTCCACGACTCGTCTCATCATGTAAGTCTGGAAAAAAAATAAATACATCTCCAGAACCAGGAGCCGTCCACGGTCCTGGAAGAGTGATAAAAACGAGGCTATGAATAGAAGACGAATGACTTTCCCAAGGAAAAACTGCTTTCTGAATATTTCATGGGCGCCAGACGTTCGCTGTTGGAGAGAATGAAGAATCTCCTCCTTTCCTCAAAAGAAGTTCCTATAAAGACGAGTTAATTACTCCATCATCCTTGTAATGTGCCTTCTATGGAGCTGCCGCTTGTGTTTTATTATTTCCCCGTCCCCGTTCGTTCCTGCCGCCTCGGCCTCCCGCGTGCCGGCTGAAATGACTGCGGGTTTGTGGCAAAACATCAAAAGCAAACAGGTGTTTATAAATGTGCTGCCTCTTGACTCGGCGCCTGATTTCCATAAAACGACGCATTAACATTTCCACTGAATATTCAGCCCTTTCTACAAGCACCCACTTGCTCGGCCTTGTTAGTCATTCAAATGAAATTATAAAAGATGCGGGGGGGGGGGGGGGGTCGCCTGCAGAGCGGTCTTACGCCGTTTGCAGCATATGGCACCGGGAATATGGCTCATTCAAGCGGCTGATTGATCGGAGCGCGATCGCTGTCCGGCTGTCAATCACACTTGAATGAGACCTCCACACTCAACTACAACAGTATAAATATTCATGACGGGGCATTTTCCTCCCCTCTGTTTTTCTCCTGCCTGTTCTCACGCGTTTCCCATTAATGTCCGCGTGTTGCTACTCGTGCTTTCTAATTCATTACGGCTCCTAAGTTTACCTCGGCCAGATGTGATAAGAATAAAAAAACGTTATATAAAAATGATATTTGTACTATCGTGCAATAATACTGTATGAGAGAGGACTGTGCCATCTGTATGAAATATTCGAGGGAGAAGTTTCCTGAACTTCATTTACCGCCTGACGCCAATTCAGCACATCAGGCTTTTATTTGCGCCCGTTAGCGCGCGCAGCAGAACGCCAGCCGACCTGTGACAGCGAAAAAGGGACGTGTCAGCTCCCATGATTCCACAGGGCTGCGATATTACGGCCCCGCGCTCGTCCTCCGCAGCCCGGTGAAGGCCCAGCTCGACTGTGAATCTGAGCGCAGAACAGCTGACGCGCAAGGAGCCTCCTCTCCATCGCTGGCACCAGGACGCCGTGCGGTTCACCTGCTCGTCAACAACTGGGGGGGGGGGGGTTCTGTGATTAAAATAGCTCCCTGCGTCGGCTCCTCCGCGAGCGTCGCCCCCGAACGCACCGTCGACAGCAGCGCGCGTATGGACGCGCCGGCTTTTGTGATGATACGGTGTGAACACCCTCTCAAGTCAAACCGCAGCCGTGTCCTCTTGAATCGTTTACGTGTGAAATAAGGTAACGATAGAATAGAAGCTGCGGTTTCGTAAATAACATTAAGATCCACCAAAAGGCCGCGGCGTTTGCCAGAGACTGATTAACCGTCGCTTGAGAGGCATTTATCATTATCCATGAGCAGGATTTATGATCAGAGCATGACAGCTGAATGCGGCTCCACTCTGCGTGAAAACACAACTACTTAGTTTTAGAAGAAAAAATGTACAACTTATAAAGGCAATAAGTGTAATTCCAATACTGTACATCTGCATCTAGAATGAAGTGAATCGCTGATAAAAGCTGCTCTTTGCTGTAGTGAGGCTTTTGTCCACATACAACAACACAGACGCGTCTCCTGCTTCCAGCTTCTCATTAACTGTCAGTAAACTGCATACAACCTGAACGCAGCTGTCTGCTTTCTGGCTTTGAGTTAAAGTTGCTGCGTGTTAAAACGTTCTGATACTGAGTGACCATCGTCTATTTATATTTGAATGTGTGGCTGCATTTCTGCTGTGTTCCACTGCTTCCTGCTGGAATCATAACAGCCGGTGGTTCAGAATCACGTCACCCTCCTCTGCTGAATGGTGTCCGGTGATTGTTTTGATGTCTTTCTGTGATTTCTTACTTTTCTTTCCTGAGATAATGGTTTCATAAACATTTAAAAGCTTTTGGGAAACATCATGTAGAGACCAGTTCACATCATCACCTTCGTTATCCGCCGTCTTGACCTCTGGCCCGTTTTGACTGACTTGCAGTGTTTTGCTGAGCCTGCAGCTTTTACCGCCTGCTCCCTTCACCCAGGCACAAACAGAAGCTCCTGCTGCTGTCGGACGTTCGTTAGCTGCCAGGAGGTTTGAGCACCATTTTTCCCAACTCGTATCTGAAAGGAGAAACACAACTGAATTATCATCCAGCTGTGCTGTTTTTCAAGACAAATTCTAGGAAACGCAAACGTGCAAAGTGAGTTTGCATCCCAGCAGGATTGGCACAGGTCCTGTGACGACACGCTATCGGCTGCCATTTATATTCTCAGGGAGGGTTCAAAGAGAAGATCTCTGCATGATTAGCCTTCACTCTGACTGTTATTCCAAAGGCAATTTCCATCTTAAGTGCCATCAGGTTCCATTCATATTGAATTAACTCACATCAAGCAACTGCGCAACAAACCTTTTAAGATGAAATGCTCTTTTAATTCTGTGATTACAAACAATTTACTCCACTGGGACGCTGTTACTGTACGAGAACCCGTTAATCAGTGGGAGGAAATAATGAGAAAACAACACATTTGAATGGAGCAGGTTTTGATTCAGATACCTGTTTGTGGCTGAACCGGTGGCCGTGTGTCTCCTCTGTGAGGTATTTGCCCTGAATACCTCCCAAAGCATAAATGAGTTAAGAAAGAAAGCAGCATCTGTCAAAAAAGGCAAAATCAAGACTAAATGAGACACCAAGCCACCTTTATGTTCCCTCGTTGCGTTGATTTACGACCGCACGAGGAAAGATTTACCAAAGTCTATGGGCAACCAGCCCTCCTCAAGGGGCTAATGCTATTAGAGGCCTTTGAGAAATAAATGCAGATGGATGCTAACGCCGCTGTCAGTGTTGTCCTTAAGGATGGATCGCGTTGCTGTCTCATAAGTGGTTTGCTAAGAACCTTGAATATTTGTCAGAGTTGGTTATAGCATGAGTTGCATGGACAGTAGCAGCCATTCAGTGAGATTGATTCATTCCAGAATTGGGCTCCTCCGTCACCTGACACTGACAGATGTGACAGTGATGGAGAAAAGTACCCGGACAGATTATCATGGATGAAGCCGTTCTGATGCCGCCTTCATTGCAGAGACACAAAGACGGGGGGAAAAAAAAAACTTAGTGGAGGAGCAAAAAAGTCCCTCTGTCCTTTGGTTCCTCTCCTCCTGTCATTTAACTGCCAATCACAGTCTGGGAGGGGCCCTGGGATCTAATCAATCAGCCTGATTAGGAGTGTCAGGAAGTAGCTGCTATAAGCAGCCAGAGGTTGTGCCTGTTGCAAACACCGCTTTAACCGACAGGGCATGTTGAGGCAGCATGATAATTAGAGAAAAGTCCTTGCTCATCCCCACCTCGCTTTCACACTCAGTGAAACTCAAGCCGCAAACGGCCCAGACTGGTCTGCAGCTCTCAGGGTTTAAAACCGCAACACTAAAAGTGGGATTTAATATTTTTGTGGTCAGCTAAATTCATACGTTTAGGTTGTATTTACAGTTAAAGTAGGACACCGGCCTCCTGGGACGACTTGGGGTTGTTACACCTGTGAACCTTACATGCACAAGTTACACGTGTCGGTCCAATGGGTTGGATTTGCCAGAGGCAGCCTCCAGTCAACTACTCATCTCATGAAAAATTCAAGCAAGCAGGATCCACCGATCGTAACTGGAGTCACTGCAAAGGCTCTCCATGCTGAATCTACTTACAGTTTGGACTCGTGGTGTTTAGTCCACAATACAAACGTCCTGTTAACCCTCATCATGAAACAAAAATGATTCATTATTATGGCTTCATTTTAAGCAGCGTGTACATCAGGTGATCTGAAAAACCCTGGACAACCTGAAACGACCCACTGCTCAGTTATGTACATTACAGCACAATGAAAAACACTCCCATCCCTGAAGCTGCTGCTTCTATGCACAGAGAAACAACACGTGTCCCTTTATGTGATCACACCATGACAGCGACATCGCTGAGGCTGAAGAGATTCCCACTCACTCGCTTATTTTCCACGGCTCCGTCCTCGGGTCACGGGTGAATTAAGAGCTTTTTCTGCTTTGTCTGGTGGAACAGTTGAAGATCTGACGAACGGACGAATATATCAGAAATGTGGCGGCTGCTGTCTATTAAGCTGCTCCTGTGACAAGACCAACATCAGCAAACGAAGCATCTAAGCCCGGATTGAGGCTGACTGAATCACTGGATGTAGGACATCTACACAGGAAACAAGGTCAAGCTTGTTTCCATTCGTTTCCCCCATCTACATTGGGATGTTCCTGTCATAACTAATCGAGCAGGCACCTCCAACACCAAAGGTAGGAACAGAGGAGCAGGTTTGAATATACAGTATGAGCAGGAGCATATGACCTGAGCCCTTGAGCCATCTCTCAGTCCTCCCTCAGCACAAACAGTGCTGTCGGTCTCCCTGAGCTGTCAATACAGCCTGATAGGCCTTTTAGACACTTATCAATATTTAACCAGCCTCCCTCATTGACTCAGCAATCGCTGCCTAATTGATCTGAGATTGATTATCATCAGTGCAATAATGGCAGCGTCAGTGGGCGGCAAGTGCTGATAAAAATTAAATGGCTCTTTTATGCAGCCGGTGTGTAAAGTGGAGCCTGTGTGCGAGAAGCGAGATGTGAGCGTGAGAAGCCTGTAGACGGACGCCGGGCAGAAAGGTGGCGCGTCCGGCGGACACGCTGGGGAGGTGCTTCCTCCTGCCCGCCATAATGAGGACGGCCACAAGAAAGACACGATGGATGCGAGGGGGGCGGCGCCGCCACTGTCCAACCACGCGACCACGTCCAATTACTGCGAATGAGAACGTGGGAATTCATTAGGGCAAGTTTCAAAAGCGGCAGCGGCAGTAAAACAGCACGTTACCTTATAATGGGTTCACTCTCTCTCTGCTGTTCACATGTGGGATGATCCATGCGCGTGGTGCCTCACCTGTGCTAGCAGCGAGCTTGTTACTAGCTACTCTACCTACTGTTAGCTAGTAGGTAGAGTAGGTGCCTACTGGCCCATACGTATGGACTGTGCTGATAATGGCCATTGAAGGGCGTGATCACAGCCCGAAGCGGGTGCACCAGACAAGGGATGACAAATGCTGTGGATGCAGGTGTGGAAACATGAAAATCTGGGGGATTTTGATGAAGACGGTCTCATCCTTCCTTTAAGTAATGTTCTTCAGTCTTAATTAGGCTGATTGCAACTCGGGAGTCAACGCGCTTCAGAGTTATGAGGTCGTCTGCATGACCCACACTACAAGCAACAGCTGTGAGAACAACAAACCACGGTAGCGCCAGAGGTTCAAAGTATAAAACAGTGTTCGCTTAAAATAGGTTGACACTTAACCAGAGCATATATCACGTATGCATGAGTCACAGTACGAAGACATGATCAGATTAATAACATGTATCTCATCTGAAACAGAGCAGAACAAACCTGGAAGCTCTGCATCTTGAAATTATAAAAAATACCTTAATTGCATCTCATCCGACACTTCATTGTAAAGGATGTCGTACAAGCTGTAAAGTGAGGCCACGTGGACCGTTTGCTGTAGAAACCCACCCATGTGCTGCTAAACACATACATACGAGCCCACGCACCACTGCACAGGTGCTGATGTTGGCGGGCGACGCTGATGACGACGGTTCAAGCCAGCGGTGAGCGGCCCCGTCCCCCAGGGCCAGCGGCCTGTTTGTCTTCCAGCTGTCCTTGCCAAACTTCTGACTGACTGAACACAGCTAGTCCAAGTAATCAGCAGCGGGTCGGGCGGTGAAAGAGGAAAAACAAGCAGGGCAGCGGCCCGTGACGACCACGGCGCGTCCGCGTGTCGGAGCAAACACGGGGCGGCGGCCTCCAAAAAGACGTAACGCTACACAAATTCCTTCAGTCACCGGAAATAAACTATAATTCAGCCTTTACTCAAGCCTCATTTATTCATTATCAAAGGTCGTGGACCATGAGCCGTGTCACCAGTCATCACAGGACCACATACAGAACAACAGCCTCTAACTCAGAGCTGCATTAAGGGAGGAAGCAGCAAACTCCACCAGGAGGAGACGTATCTAGAAGCGTCCTTCTCGCTTTGAGGCAGCAGTTCCACTCTAGTCTCACTCATTTCAATCATTTCTGATCATTTCTTTGTCTAATATTATGTACAAATAGCAAATCGTGTGTCAGGTAAACTTTTTTATCTTTTTGAATAGAAGGTTGTGACACTGTATCTGTTATCTTTGGTAGGTTAGTGCCAGGAACCAATATATTTACAAGTGCTTTATCTCAGCTGAATGTAGTTTAGGGCTCCATATTACAGTATATGGTGTTTGAACTGTGATCTGTACTAAATAATAACTAATAATTACTATACTATAGGTGTGTAAATAAAGCAAATATGACAGTTTGTAAATACAAAGACACGTCAGTTGTAAGCAAAAACTCTAGTTTTGATCTTGACTACAGCGATTATGAAGGCTACAGTGTTCTAATATCTAGTTAAGCTGGATAAACGTACATAAACACTGCTGTCGCCTGGTTTTAGTTTGAAAGCCGGTCTTTTTGTGGCACCATGTTAAAATGTCTGCTATAAAAACTCAATTGAGTAAAGACAGTAATTATAAAAATTTCCCCCCCCTGTTCCGGTGGAGCACCATCAATGAAAAGCAGCAGAAGCTGACAGGATCGTTTCACCTTCAAACACCTAAAAGCCATTTACTGCTTGTTGCCATTAGCTGTGGATCAGTGATCAGTGTTGGCGGCGGCGTAAGCGCTTCTCGCCGCTCCTCTTTGAGCGCGACAGCTCGGCAGAAGAGGGCGGCTGCGAGGCCTCGGCGTGCAGGTCATCAGCCCGCTGAAAATACCTCCAGCCTAATTTATTTCTCAGATGATGATGACGGCGCGATGGGCTAATTAGGACGTCTACTTAACATTTCACCGGGACTGTTTGTAAAGCATTAACTTCCACTGATTAAATACAGCCTGCGTGATGAGCGTGTGTTTGACCGGAGCCCTCGCCGCAGCCGCATGCAAATTCAGAGGCTGCATCGAGGTGTTTCATGGAATGACGGGTGCTTGGGTGTGTATTTCTCCATTGCCGTGGCAGGACGCTCCTGTTTGGGAGGAGTAATGAGCGCACGCAGGGAACACGCGGAGCTTTATCCTGACAGAGAAAACAAAAAGCCTTGTTTAGATTCCGCTCTTTCCCTGTAACCTTTCCTGCTTACATTGATTTGATTTGCTCTATCTTCCGCCGCCCACACCCTCCCTCCATCCCCCCTCCTGTCCCTCACTTATCCGTTTTTTGAAAGCCATCTCAGGTTAGCCGGAATGTCACATCTCTCAGACGCAGCCTCTGGGTCAGCTCCTGTTATTTTGAGGGTTCGTGTACATTTATCCGAGCAACGAATGAAAACGGGGCCCGAGCGGAGCCGCGGCTCAAAGGAGTGGAAAACGGGAAACCGAGCTTTGTTTTCTCTAAAGGTCAGAGGTCAAACACGGTCACCGCACGTCATTAGAGTTCTGGCCTGGCTCATTAAACACTGGTCTCTGGTGACTTACAGCGGTTTTTGAATGAGCGCGTATCCATTGTAACGCTTTTACTAACGCATCGGGAGGATTCCACTCAGACAAACCATAAAAACCTGAAGTAAATACGTACATTTTTCGGGGGCAGCAGCTCTTTACGATGCAGTTGAAGTTCATTTCATCTGTAAGGAAAGTCTGCAGGGACCGAGTGAAAACAGAGATTCAATCAGAGTCTGAATTTGAACCCGGTCAGAATTCACTCACATCAAGTTGCATCATCTGCACTATGGCAACGTTTTAATTAACTCTGCCAAATATTTACTACTGCGCGAAAAGCAGCCGCGGCCGCCCGTCGACCGCGAGCCGCCGGCTGGAACGCTTGCAGCGGGCGCTCGTTAGGCCGAGATATAAAGCACAATCTCATAATGACTAAAGATCTGTTGTCTGGTAAGCAGTAACAAAACGATTGATTCGTAATCAGAGGAAGAGACGAGGCCAAGAGGAGAGAGAGAAAATTATAATGAGAGCGAGACGGAGGGAGGGAGAAGGAGGCATTTAGTTGGCAGACAGTTTCCTGATTCAGCCGGGCTGGAGAGCAGGGGTAGCTGTCTCCTCCCATGTAGCTCATCTATCACTGCCTATTTCCAGGAGACTCACACACTTTCCCTCCACCACACATACAGATGGAAGGGAGTGAGAATTCAATCTTTCCCTGCCTCACAGTCATCTGCAGAAATGCATTGGTTCACCCGCCGCGGCGGGGACCCAAAACCTGCCAATAATCATCCACCGGGGCTGGAAAGCATCGCTGCAGGTAACCCAGCTTCACCCATGTGATCTATTTTCAATCTGTAACATCCCACAGGCAGATTAGGGACAAGTGGAAATGCGCTTTCAGGAGGACAGACGTCATCGGCGCGCGCAATCGCGCGGCGCTTCTGGAAAACGCGTTCTACTTAACACGTAACAGTCGAGGCATTCACCGCAAGCCGATCACGGGCGTTGAGTCAGTTCTTCTTCCACCAGTTTCTAGTATATTCGACGTCTGACTACGCAGCCGCTGTCAGAACCAGATCTCACGTCTCACAGCCGGACGTGGATGAAGGAATGAGGCGTTTCAGATTAGTTGGGCCTTTATTGTGAAAGTGTTTTCGGGGGAAACGTCTCACTGATGGTAGTTGCTGGTAGTTCTAACCTGCTCCGTGATGCTGAGAGGTGGACCTGGGCTGTGTCTTCACACGGTTTCACAGATGGGCAGTCATGGGATTTCTCTTTGTCATTCAAATGTTGAGCAGAGCCACTTTAATGTTACCTAAAGACGTGATCGCATATTAGTAGTGCTGTGTGCACTAATTAATGGACTCCATCAGCATATATTTGAGCCTTCAATAGGTGCTAATTTGAAGGTTTGCACCTGTGTTGAAAACCTGTGAAAGCGCGGTGCCGTAGGACCCAATATGTTACCAATGGAGGAGCTGCTTAATAAATGGCTCCTGCTCATCACACTGTGTTTTTGTTAAATGCTCCAAGTCAAGCGCTGGCTGGAAAACTGTGGGACCTGGGATTTTACTTTTTGTTTTATTTGTCAAATCCGTTTGTGCAGGTTTCAAATGTTTGCGCAAGCTGTCGCGAAGACATCTGCTTTACATCAAGACGGATGGAAGAGCAGCGCTAAGCGTTAGCCTGTCTGTCCACAGCCTTTCCTGCAGGTTCACTGCTGCAGCTAAACGTCTCCTGACATGACGATGACCTTTGCATCGGGTCAGGACAGACATGATTCAAACCTTTGGAACAAAACTATCTTCCTGTGGTTAATGCCAGTGCCCAGGCTCTTCTCCTTCCTCTCTGTCTCGCGCTGCTTTCTTATCCATTTGCATAATCCCTGTGACACTCCGATTAATAACTCCACTGTGATTTGCATATCTATGCCTGAAATTGAGGACAGATATTCAGACAGTAAATACGGTCCAGTCGGGAACAGACCGGGATGCGGTTGCCATGGGACGCGGGCTCTCCAGAAGGATGGATGGAAGGAATATTTGCTCACACACACACACAAACGCACACGCATGCCAATATGGTGCTTTCCTACTCTTCTGCAATCCGTTGCTTTAGCCCTCGGGCCAAGGCGCAACTCAGAGGGCTGGGAAAATGGAGACCTTACAACTCCTGCAGTTCCCGGTACAGAAACAGCGGTTTAAGAAGATACAACCCACCTCCCAGAATGACCAAGGCAGCGCTGTGGTTAAGCTCCTTGGACAGTGGGGCCAGATTAGGCGTTATGAGGCCTGTGTTTGCTTCAACAGTGCCCCCTAGTGGGGAGAAAAAAGTGGCCTTGCTAGGATTTCCCATCAGATTGAAATCTCCAGGAAATATCACTTGATTAAATGCCCATTAAGATGTACTAGAAGAATACTAGACGAGTACTAAACGGGTGTGAAAAAGAAAGATTTCTATATATACACAAGCTCCAAAACATTTCCCATTTACAAATTTAGGTTTGAAATCAGACATTCAGGTTAAAAGGTTTCTTGTGAAACTATTGAAAATGCTAGAGTCTGAAAGAAGAGAGGGCATTTTAAATACAACTCTACATGTTAGTGACATGTAGTATATTTACAGTTACAGCAAAATAAACATGAGCTTCAGCTTATGTACCAAGATGTATTAGAATAATGGGTAGCTTCAATGTTGAACATCAAAAAGCTCCCTGCTGAATGTCCTACCGCTGTGTAGGTCTGTGCTGTTACATCATCACATGCATATAAATCCTTCCTGCCTCTAGGAGACCAAGGCTGGAAATGACAAGCCTGCAATGAGGTAATGACATTTCCTCCTGTGTAATGTGGCCAAAGGCATCTTCTCCGCTTTCTGTCTCTCTCTCTCTCTCGCTCACTCGCTCGCTCTTTCAGATGACAACCACATGGAGATATCTGGCCAGCTCCGGTGACAAGCCCCACTCTAATCTGCAGGTACAGCTTTCACTGCAGCTCAGGACCGAACTAGAGTAGCAGCTAAATAATTAAACAGGTGCAATGTGTTGAGGCGGGGTGTGTGGTCGGGGTGGGGGCGGGGGGCGCTCCAGTTGTGGGTGAGGTAAAAGACGAGCACAGCTCATCCTAAATGTCTGCAGTGTCCTGCGCTCCGGGCAGAAGCCATGAACCGCTGGTTTGGGGAAAATGTCAAAGTACTTCCCCCACATTTTGTGTTGCAGAAACCTGCTCCCGTCCACTGGATTCCCCCCAAAGGCAGCAGCCGTCAACAGTTGTGTGTTTCTTCTATTTGTCAGAATCACCATTTGAAAAAAAACAGATCGTTTACTGCAGTTGTTAGCCCTTTTTTTGCTTTTGCTTTGCTCCATGGTTGCCACGGCAACAAATTGGGACGGACGTCATGCTGGCATTTCGCCCTTGTCTCACCTCTCGTGACGGTGGTCTTCACAGCAAACACCGATTCCAGATTTCACGGGGAAGGTTGTCGTTGGTGGGAAGTGAAGGACGCTAGATGAGCGTGTGTGTGTGTGTGTGTGTGTGTGTGTGTGTGTGTGTGAGGCTGACCTTGGGAAACTGTCTGGCTTTACTGAGGAAGAGCGACGGATGCGGCGGCGGCGCCGTGCAGCAGGTAACGGCCTCCCAGCTCCACATGGCGAGTGCCACAGCAGCAGTCAGCCGAAACCGACGCGGCCTCTTTGTGAAGGGGAGGCGCTGCCCTCTGACACCGGCGACGCTCCAGGTATGTCTGTGGACAGCGCAGAATGAAGGCGCCGACGTCGAGAACGCTGGAAAACTTTCTCTGCACAAAGAATCAACTAATTCTAAGACTGCGAAAATACACAAAAATGTTCTATTACTGCAGGTTTTGATCTTCACCTTGGCTTTCAAATGAAAAGGAATCAATGTCTTCTTCTTCTTTTTCTTTTTTCTCTTCTTTTTCTTCTTCTTCTTCCTCTTCTCCTTCGTTTTAGAAGAAGTGAGTACAATAGCTAAATTACCAGACGATCAACTCTATTACTTCATTACTCTTAATTAGTTCTAGTCCAAGGACTTGCGCTGTATGTCAACATGTTTCTTTTCTAGTGAGTGCATTACTAGAACCTACAGAGCTTTTTAAAGTGACATTACTGATGTGAATCAGCTTTAATGTAAAAACCAGGAGACAATATTAGGAGTTTCCAATACTGTCTGTGTTGACTGTACAAATTATGAGGCATAACTGGCTGAAATTGTGCACTTATCCTGAGCTAACTTGATCTGGAGCTTCAAGCCCTGGTAATGGAGACTAAAAGTTTCGGGGGAGAAGTTGGTCCTGACGCTGGAGTCTTGAGTCGGACTTTCTCTGGGACCCCACACAAAACAAATGTGTGTCGGTCTCATCCGTCGCTAGGAGTTTGACTGTGCCAATCAATCAGTCCGGGCGGCGGGACGCGTGTTTCCTCTCCAGAACGCCCGTCAAAGCGGGCATGGGCGCCCAAACCTTCTGTGGACCCACAAAGGTGTCACAGTTAGCAGGAGTTGTCAGAGGCCTGTCACCGCCGGCTGCCTTGAAAACGTGAAAAATCCCCTCTCATGGGCAGCGGAGGCAAGCTGGGAGGGGCGCGTGTAGAGGCTTTAACTCACTTTGGCCTGTTGCATCAAACCTTGTCAATCCTCCAGACAATAGGGCTCCATCCCCGCAGCCGACGGCTTCACCTTCAGGGGTGACAGCTTTATTATTCAGCCTGACAAGCTGAGCCACGGGGAGATCAGAATCTTTGCCTAATTGAATACTGACAGTTCAGGTTCACACACACACACACACTCACAGGCTGATTATTAGACTGAATGGGTTTATTATGGGGAGGAATTTCCATCAGAAAGTCATTTTGGCAGACTGAGCACTTAGATTCAGTGTCACCGACATGTGACACGTGAAGCGCCGCTGACGGCTGCGTCTTAAAGGCGAGATCCACCTTACGGGCATCAGACCTTTTGAATGGGACGGTCAAAGTGAAGCACGCTGTCAAAGCAGGCAGTGAGAGAACGCAGCCTCGTTCCAGATAACACAGCAACCACCGTTTGCAAATCCATAAACTTATAAACAGGAACAAAGAGAAGCTGCCGACTCGAAAGTTTGCTTTGTCGATTTTTAGTCGTGGAAACAACAAACTGACATTTCCTCAGTTCTTCAGGCAGTAAAGTTGTTCTTTACAATTTAACACTGTAACAAGTTCAGACTGCAAATTGGGTTAATTTCCCCAGTTTGCACAGAAGAAGTAAAAGCACAAAACAATCAACAACCTCATTCTGAGAGTTTTAGGAACCATTTGAACCCTGATCACCATATTGGTTGAGCATAAAAATTATAAATATTACTTCCAATGATGATTCAATTTAATTTTATATATATATATATATATATATATATATATATATATATATATATATATATATATATATATATATATATATATATATTCTCAAGGCACTTTACAAGGTTACACAACTAAACCCAACAAATCCCACATGACATGATAGACATTATTTTGAAATATAAGCTTTAAAGTGCCCAGTGCAGCAGTTCCACTTGCTGATTGACTTGTTGCCTGGTATCACAAACTACAGCCCAGATGTTAAGTGTCTCACTCTACCTGCCTTTGTTAACCCACAAACCCACATGGACCACGGCTCAGCCAGTGGAGACACTGCACCACTTCTAAACATGTGCTCTCCTCCGTACCGAGGCTTCGTCGTCATCTCTAAAGGCAACGCTTCCTTTGATATCCTTCCTTCACAACAATGTAACTAAGTGATAGATTACAGAGACGAGTTTAAATAGCACCAGATAGGATGCTTCAGATCTCCTATCAGATGCTCCATCTACGCCGGGGATCAGCCTCCGCGAGCCAAGTGTGTCCTATTTTGCTTAGCTTTTTTCCCGTCCGTTTTGATAAGAGGCCAGCGGAATAGATTACGCTTTTCAGGGGTCTCAGGGGGTTGGCCGGGCTCCTGTTAGAATTCATTTAGTCAGATGGCCTCTGTGGATTATGGCTGTTTTCGGAGGCCTGCATTTCTGACAGGTCATTATTGTACATCACTGTGGGACCTACAGCAGGAAGCACCCTGTAACAAGCCCCACCGCGCATACATACCTGCACGCAGCAGCCACAAACGCACCATCAAACACGCCAAACAGCAGGTTAGGAATCTTTGATCCGCTGATGTAGTGCCCCCCCCCCCCGATCATGCTGCATGGCCTCTGGGCCCCACGATGAGGCCGCTCGCGAGCAACGGGCAGAGAGGTTGATGGACAATCCACAACCTGCACCTGGCTGATAGAAAACCTCCACCAGCATCAGAAGGACAGCGAGGGATGAGCCTCTCTCACACGCAGATCAGGCTTTACTCCATATGAAAAAGGGGAACTTAGAGAGCAGCGCTAAAGACAGGTTTGAACTCAGCCGAGTAACAACTGGTGCCGTTTCATATGTGGTATCCAGTGGTGGCACTAACACCCAGCTCTACTTCTCTCTATTCTCCGCGTCTTTCAACACACAGCATGTGGTTTATCATATAGCGTACAAACCCCGCGCATGAGAAACGGACATATCACGGAAGTCACGACTGGGAACACGGGGAAAACTGAGGAAATAACTGAATGTGGAATTAGGAATTTCAAATGTGTGTGTTTGTATTAATTAATTCATTCATTCATTTATTTATTTGCATCACATGTAGCTATATTAAAATAAATATGAATGGCTTACTGGAGTTTAATGTAGAATATTAAATAAGTAAAACATTTGTCATTCTGACATGTTTTCTAGGTTTTTTGACATAAGAAATACTGACAAACTGTTGTCATGGCGACGTCAGGATAACATAATCTTTACTGTACTGTAGGTGCTAAAACTGGACACCCACTGGCTTTGTTATGAGCATCTATGTAGTCTAACTGAATCTACTATAGTCAGAACTGTTCATTACATGTTTCTTTTAATGCTGCAGTGTTGCATTACGGCTGATCGCTTCAATGAATTTGGACATAAGTGTAATATAATTTATTTATTTAGGGTAATTTTACAAATGTAATTGAGGCACAAGACTCTTACTCTTTTTATTACAGTGGCAGCGGGGTGAAGCCCATCTTGCATCTCCATCTCCTGGTATCTGGCACAGACCCACACACACCAGCTTGTCTTTTAAAGCAGCACAGGGATAAAGCACATTAAAGTTGAATTTGAACTGATCTTCCGCTGTTGGTTACAGGAAAAGTAGCAAGATAATAAATGGATGGATCATTAAATATTTGACAGCTGTAAATGATAACATCTGTACTAAAACACTGTCGCCAACATACACAATTACGTCAGTGAGTAAAGATGCCTCTGTGGTGAATGACATCAGACAGAAGCAACGAGCAGCTTAAGGTCTCCACAAAACAGAACCTGTGAGAAACCACCACATGGCTGTTTACTCTTCAGCAGTGCAAAATAAATCGCAATTACCCTTGGAGAGGCTGAAAGAAGCAGACTCTATTTGCCCTCTAATAAACGTGTATGATTGAGGCCTTGACAACGACCTGACCAGCTGTCAGACAGGTTGAAGGCAGACAGGCTTTGCTGGAGAGCCTGGTTCTACTGGCCAAGCTGAGACGGCCAGTCAACAGCTCTACCCCCCAGAGCTGCTCCTCCGAAATGATGAAATAACAAAAAGAAAGCCGGCGTGTGTGTGTGTGTGTGTGTGTGTGTGTGTGTGTGTGTGTGTGTGTGTGTGTGTGTGTGTGTGTGTGTGTGTGTGTGTGTGTGTGGTACGACTCTTATTAAGAAGTATTAGAGGAGAATTTCCTGGGCTGAACACAGCTAATATCCGCAGCTAATTAGTGAGTGCCGGCGACCGCCTATCAAAACCATGAGAATAGAGCAGAATCGAGAGCTGCCATGGGAATGACGGGAGCGACGCAAACATGTGAGAATCTGGGGCTGATGAGGCTCCTGGCCGCAGACGGACGCCTTCCTGAGCCCCGACAATTAAGAGCAGCGCGTCATGGAGCACACGGGGCAGAGGCACCTGTGGAATGTTGAGATGACTCCAGGTGATCAAGCAGTGAGACTCCGTCTACAAGGTCGCTGGTAATTATTCTTGATAGAGAGATTAATATGTAATTCAAGGTGTCGGCCTGAATGACTCGCTTGTTATTAACTTTGCTACAGCGAGGAAACCTTTCAGGATTATTCCGATTCAATGATTACTCTTGGCCCAGCCGCTGATTGCAAACTGTGCAGGTAGGTTTACTCACCGCATCGATTTCCTTGCCAATATTGAGGGAAGAGCTCCCAAGACGGATCACCTTGCTATACTCTCTGCAAATCTTATTACAGACGGAAGCTGCTTTGCTGCACGACACCGAGAAGAGCACAAGGTTAAAGGAAGAGACAAGTTCAGCTGAAGTTGAAGAGATGTAGCGTTAAACTTACTGGTGCTGAAGGGGTTTAATGCACAATGTAAGTGTTAACATGCGATGATGCAGAAGAATGTGTCTAAGGCTTCATCCTGACTTACAGCAGATTGTCTCTGCACTGTATACTGTACAACACTGGGACCATCATGGGTGAACCCCAACAACAGCTGGGACAGACCTCAGCCTGAGAACTACTGTATGAGCCAGTGAGTGAGTGAGTATTTGTATGTCTGCCGTCATTTTGTCTTTTTCTTTTGTGCAATAACAAGTGGTAGAAATATTCAGCTCATCCAGAACCAGAACCTGGCTGTTCCCTGACTTCTAACAAGAACCAGGGGAACTGAGTGCATCCCTCCTGTTCCTACATCTCTACTCTTACCATTAGAATAGACTTTGCAGTGCTACTGCTAGCTATAAAACGGGTTCTGGCTTTAAATACAAACCCAGTAGATCATCTCAGAACCTCGGGTCAGAACCAAACAGGGTAAAGCCGCTTTTAGCTACTATGCTGTGCACAAATAGAACCAACCTCCCAACAATCGTAAATGCACCACACTGTAGCTACCTGCCCATTAGCACCTGCACTTTATCTGCATTCACATGATGTTTCAGGGGCTGAACCCAGATGACGCTGTAGACGCATCACCGTTCACTTCTTCAGTGGCGAATGAACAGATGTATAAAGCATCACAGCCGGATGTGGAGATCTACACAACTAGGTGAGCTAATTGTGTGGGTGAATGTAGCAGCTCGGGATCAGGTTGTGCGAAGCTGAGCTGAAAAGCTGAGCTGGAAGGATAAATATTCGGACATTTATTACAGGCTACAGGTTGAACGCTGCTCCTACTGGAGCCAGAAAACAGCCCCGGCCGCCGCTGTGTGTGGGGTGATTGTATCAGCTCCCGTAGACAGTGAAGAAACTGCATATTGGATATGTTTGTGCTTTTGCAACATTTTTGCACAATGTAATGTAAAAGCCCCCGAACAAAGCAAGGACACGGTGCAAAAAGTGATCCACGACCACACGCGTGCACAACCCAACTGCTGAGTCAGGTCCCCGTTGGTGTGAGCTAATGATGCCAGCTCATGGGAGATAGATAGCCAGACTTCAGAGGCGAAGGCCAGCCTGCTTGGCATGCTGCTAGGCCTCTGCGTTAGTCACATAGAGCCACCCAGGGAATACTTCCTAGCGCTACTGATCACAGGCCTGCACCTCCTGGCCCTGAGAAATCAACAGTCAGGATTTATAGATTTACCTTAGATTGGCTGTCCCACATTTGCACCCCCATAAATACTTTTACAGCTTTGCTAATGCCACTGTTGGGAATAAACAAGGTTATGGCGGACAAGATGAGGCCGAGATTTAGCTGGCAACGCGGCCAACTCGGACAGCGGCGGGTGGAGCGATGGGCGAGGGAGTGACGTCAGAAGAGAGAGAGAGGAAGCGCCGCGCTTTGGGGACGAGCGCGGTAAACTTTTACATACTCAAACAGCAATAATGGTCCTCCCGTCCTGCTCACCACCACCTGGGAGAGGCCGTGTCTCCTCAAGAACCCGAAACAGGGAGAGTGGGACACTTGGCTGAAGCATTAAATGGGCTCCATCCATAGGGCTTCTGATGTAAAGAAGGTAAATATGCAATTAGGATTAATAAATAAACTTCCTGTCGTGAGTCAGACTGATGACCTTGGTCGTATTTCTCATCAAAGACATTATAGATAAATTATTCAAGCACATTACTTCACTTCAGTTTTAAATGCTACTCATTTGGACAACTTCATAAAACTTGCAGGGTTTAAAGGTATCAAATATGCATGGTCAAGCCATCAGCCTCTTCATAATGAATAAGCGTACCTTAGAAATGACACGTTTGCTCTCGGAAAGACTTGGAGTTGACTAAGCACTGTGTGTCCTCCCATTATCTGCTCGTTCAAAGTCAGGCACAATGAAGTTGGCCCTGACAAAAACAGGCCAAACTTAGTGAATGTCAGACCCTCAGTAAAACATCTTTATCGAACACATTCATTTGTCAACTCCTACTAAGTTAAGTTAAAAATGATCACTCACAAACCAACCCGTACCTCAACCCCGCAGCCAAAAGCTTTGATGAGTTAAACCTGCAGCGACGCACACGTAAGCGTTTCAAACCGCGCACAATCGCTGCTGCTTTGTGTTCGCGCCAGTGAGGGTAAACAGCGAGAGCAGCGCTGGCGGCTGTGGGGGTAGAGACAGATGGCAAATTGTGGAATATTACATCCGGTGATGAAGCAATGGAGACACAAAGAAGAGATGACATATGCACAGTGGAGGGAGGAGACAAGATGAAAAGCTTGAAGCTGAAGAAAAGTTGAAATGCGGGATCCAAACAACAGGCTGCACACGCTCCACGTCCTTGTGCTTTGCAGTCTGCTCCAAGAAAAGCCCCCAGCAGATGCTGGTCAGGTGCTTCCCTGCTGCTCCTTTGCCAGTTTACACACAGCGTGGACATTTTAGAGCCCAAGGACACCAGCTAAACCCAGCGACAGTGTGGCGGCAGAGGCACCGGCTGCCTGAAGGTAGGAATTTAGATTTCTGAGCCGCGTTAACGGGACAACGTTGCAATGATGTGAGATGCAACCGCCTCCGTTTCCCTTCATTCACTCAGAAATGGATGTAAATCAAGACCACCAGAGGCCTGGGCCTCTTGACAGCTCAGCAAGTCAACTCCATATTAATTCAGTGCAGTCAGGTTCACTGTCAGTTCTAATGTCGTCCTACAGCTCAGTTCACAGGAACAATAAGCTGCCACTCACAACAAATGGATGGATTACCCTTGAAACAGAAGTATTTAAGCATGTTTTCACTAAAGTGTCAGCACAGATTGTGTAGCTGTGTTGTTTCAGATGCGGCCTCTGGTTCTGATCTTATTGGGCTCAGTGCTTCTTTTAGTGTCTACTCCATTTGCTATGATAGGCTGGTATGTGCTGAATGTTGGAAGAGCTGACACGATGATCAATGAGCAGAGATTTCTTCAGTAGAAAACCTGTGATGTTGGCTTTAATTGCCTTTTAAAAATTTATGTGTGATAAATAAAGTCCATTAAGCTGCATGCTAAACAGCGAGTAAAGAAATAACATCCATTAGCTGCTTGCATGTGTTTCTGGCACCGACATCAAGTGACTGAATTCATTCTCTGTCTGAGCCAAATTACAAACGAATGTGCACAGAAAGAATTTTTGATAAACACTACAAATGTTGTCAAATTACACGTCATTAAGTCTCTAAAAAACACTGGATTCATGATGTTAGCAATCAATGAAATGGCGTGAGACTGGAGCAAACACTAATAAAAGCGGGAGGTGGGTGGGCGGGGTTCATTTACAAATGTCTACTTATTCATTAATTAATTTATTTATTATTCATTAAGATTGATTTTAGCATATTTCTAGTGCAAAATGTTCTGCATGTTGAAAACAATCACAAGCCAAGAGTGATCAGTCAGTAGTCAGTCAGTGATCAGTCAGTCTGGCCATCACTAGTCAAATGCCTGGGAACCAATGAACCAACTTCATTCCACCACTGCTTTATTCATTGCTGACACACTTTATTTATTTATATTTTATTTCAGTTTTGCTGCCGGACGCATGAAAATGCTTTACCTAAATGAACTAATACTACTTGAATGGAAATGGGTCAAATTGAATACAAATAATAAGACTGCAGTAGCCACGTTAGAATGAGGTCATCATGTGCAGGCATCTCTGTTACGCTGGTGATTTGACCTTGTTGTCTGTCACCTCGTCAGCATCGTTCTCCAGCTGTATTACGAAGTGGGTTTTACAGAAAATTACTGCATATGTTTGCAAAGAAAAACCCGTTATTTTTTCGGTAAGTACGGTTGATAAACCGCTGTTGTATCAACACACCAGCAGCCAAAGCAACTGAGAAAACAGGCTGCAGCGACATGGGGAATGAACCGACTGACTGACTGAGGCAGATCTTCACACTTGCTTGAGGAAGCATTAAAATTCAGACCCAGTAGAAACAGAAAGCTGCACAGCACCAGGCCAAAAAAAAAAAAACAATCGCATGAAAGTCTTGCGCAGAAGCCCGGCGGCAAATTCAAGAAGTAGTCGTCGTCGGTGGAAGTGTCTGGAGAAAGCTCATCGCCTGAAGCGCTGTGATGCGTTCTCTGGTATTAAAAAGATTATGAGTAAACAATGCACTCAGGTTGTGTAAGTACAGAAAACAGATTCATACAGTGACCGGAAAAACAGGCCACGAGCCTGCGACACAGCAGTCCCCCGTCTGCTTCCTCCCGAGACTGTGCACCTGGTTGAACCCAGAGGAAGGTGCATATTACCATGATATTACTTCCTGGTAGCTACAGTATTAAACAGAGATGGAGTCGGCGCGGAGGAAAGTCACAACATACATCTTTATCTGCGTCCACTTACAAAAGGTTATCTTTCAAATTGCTCAAATGTTACCTGATAAATGTGCTGGTAACTCTCAATATTTCCACTGCGGGTGGCGTATTTGTCATCGTTGGGATGGCGGGCAGACTAGGGCACAGATGGGAACTCCTCCCTCACACTGGCGTTGACGTATGAGCCGCAGGTCGAAGCAGACGAGCACGCGTGATGGATCGTCTCTGGAGCCGGGCCCTCGGCGGGGAGCGGCCGGAGCCACCGGCAGAGCGCCACAGAAGTCAGAGCAGGAGGATTTTAGAGAACGTGAGAGCAACAGGCGATTCTGTTAAACACCCAGTAAACGGATGGATTCATGTGTGATGGTATGCGGCCCGTCACGGGGTGAGTGAGCAAAGGCATCAGTCAAAGCATCAGTGGTGCGTCCTGAACCCCACATGGACAGAGCTGTACCCAGTGTTCCACCAAGTCAAACTACGGGGAAAAGAAAAAGAAATCCAATTTAAGCTTTAATTAATAGTGTTCTCTATGAAAACCCAAAGACAAGAAAGAACAAACTCATTGTTTTGTACAGATTTTAATCTAATGTTGTACTTTTAAGATGATCCAACTTAAAATGTATTAATGTCAAGACCACAAGATATTCTTGATGTCTTTTGAGTTGATGAACGACTGATTTCCTGCCTTTGAAAGAGAGATGTGAGTGGCCCACAGGACTTTGACTGGGTAGAGGTTTTATGTTGGCTGAGTAGAAAGAGTCAGGGATGTTTTTATCCTTGCCCTTATTGATTTTGCCTCTTTCTGCTGCAGAAGGTGAGACGAGGAAAAGCAGAAGACTCACAATGACAGGGGAAGCTGCTCACTTATTAGAGGCAGGCTTCAGTGTTTGTTACCAAGTTTCAACAGTGGTCTGCTGAAATTATTTTTCCCTCTACAGGCCACTGGGGAAAACCTGATGATTATGAGTCAGAGGGGGATAATGCATTTAATGTGTGTAATTAAAGGAGATATGCAAAACATGATGTATGTTTGTCATTAACTCGTTCAGCATCTACTTTACAAAATGGGAATGCTGAGTAATGAAAACAGGTAAAACATCTTTAAGACTAAAGACACACACACACACACACACACACACACACACACACACACACACACACACACACACACACACACACACACACACACACACACACACACACACACACACACACACACACACACACACACACACACACACACACACAGTATTGTGTACATGGTAAGTTTGTCCATCTCTAACTTTCATTTAGCATCAACTGCTGTACAGCCAGCACACTCCTGCTATTGATTACACCTAAGAGGACAACGATCTATTTGATTTCCAAATCTCCAGATATGACGTTCACCCTGCAGGGTTTGCTCTCTAATCACACAGATGGGGCCAGCCAGAGATTGCAAAGTCAAGCTAACCCAGTCCTAGCAATTTCCCACAGACTGTTTGGTTTGCTCGCCGTCTCTTCAGGTCCGTGTGGTTTTGTTTTTTGTTTTTTCTTACCCACCGTGTTGACAGCCTACCATCTGCTGCACAGCCAATCTAGGTTTCATATACCTTCCCCGGTCTGTATTTACTCAGCTGTCAGAACTAGAAGTTTGGAACCAAAGACGACCAGTTGTGATAGTTTAGCTGAAGTGTACTTGCAAATGGTGACATATGTTTGACGCTGTGACTCAAAGAACACATCAGAGTAGTTACTTTAATTATAAAAACATTTATTTAACAGAAGAAAATGACGACATCCGACGACCAAACCCTGAAATTCAATCACACAGGAAACGGACAATGTAAAACAAAGGTCACATCTAAAATGGGATTTAACATAACGTACAATTTATTTAAATGTGGACGAGCATGCAGGCCGCTTTAAATGCCAACTCTCCAACTATTTTCCAAAGGATATGTCAGTATAAGGATACAAATGGTTCTGTTGGGCCACAATATCAAGTCTTGGTATCGTGACTAAATGAAGTGTAAACAAAATGTAACAGGAGTTACAATGATAATTCAGCCTATTACTGATGGTGAAAATGCGGGCTCTTTCTTTTTATCCAGCACCTCACTCACCTGTTGCCTTCACCGTTGCTTTGGACCTTTCTTGCCGTCTGTGCCGTCTTGTTTTGGTCTTGCAGATCTGGCAAATTGCTGTGAATTTTAAGGTTAAGGTCTGAAGGCAGCAACCATTTCAGAAATATCTTTTAAATGACGAGAGATGCGACCTTTTATAAGGGGAGATCTGCTCACGCTGCTAAATTCATGAGTGTAGGATAATTTCGCTTTGGTTTGTTTCTTAAAACCTCACCAGTCAAACATACATCAAACATACTGACACCTCACTGAAGCCCAGTTGTTGTACGCAGTGGCTTTGAGTTGCAAAGGCTCACGTGGTTGTGACACTCCGTGCCATCTGTAATGAATGTAATGTTGGCTCATGAATAAAAAGGCGGCCTGCATGAGAGCGCTTCCTGAAACTGACTCCGCTCGCTGGTCACAGCTGCCGACAGTCACACAGGCTGATATATTGCTCAGTCATGTGACAGGTTCAAGTACCTGTGCGTGGTGCGCAAGGCTGCTGTCCCCTGTTAAAACATACACTTATTAGACTTACACTTATTATTATATTCTTCCAGCTCACACATTTTTGTAGCAGGGCCATTTGAGGACTGGCAAGCGGCACTAAAAAAATGATTGGAGGGAAGGAAAGCTTAGACTGGACGTCCTCTGCCTTGACTTTTCAGATGCAATAACCAGATACTGTAAACTGCATAAAGGTCACCTCCAAAATAAAGGATACCACAACGAGGGGTTTGTCTGACAGAACGTATCCATTGGTTTCCCGCCGAGCTTTTTCTGCACTCTGCTCACTGGGGAGACCAACGAAGGCCTGGCCTTTCATGCGCCCCTCCTTCATTAATACAACGTCAAACCTGAGGAAAAGGATGGAGGAGGAATTATTGTTACTATAATAAATCAAGTTGAGAAACTGTGTTTGTATTTTGAAAAGAAAAAAATGCAACATTTGGGAACATTTGCACACTTTTCACTGTGTTGCATCACTTTTTTTACAACATTGTTTGGGAACTGAGGACACCAAGAGCTTTACTTTTTAAAGTAAAGAACTTCTCCATTTGTGCTTTGCTACGTCACCAAGGTTGTTGGGTGGTCCAGGTTTGTTAGATCACAGAACAGTTTTCTACTTCGCATGGCCAGATTACACTTGACCCTGTGTACACATATAGAATTAAACCAGGTACAAATATCTGTTTTGTATTCCTTTTACACTGTCTTAGGTTGATTTACCAGCATACTGTTTAGAATTAGTAACAAAAACATTAGGGCACTAAAGCACAACATTATTATTATAATTTACATGAGGTTACAAACTGGACAAACATTGTGCTCAGGGTTGATGAGTCAGGTGAAAGTAGTACTGCTTTGTAGTACTGCTGATGCCCAAACATAAGACACCCCTTGTGATCCCCACTTATTAATAACACAACATTCAGTCAGCATAAATTACTAAAAACCCTCAAGAGGCAGTGACAAAGTTCTAGAGTCACGAAAGAAAAGAGAAGCCAGGGTGAAGGTGAAGCAAACCATGTCAATGGAATTGTATGGATTTCTGTTTACGTACATGTTCCTCTCAGCCTCCGACGAAGGGTTGATATATCTCCCGTATATGTACTTCAGGTCCTGGAGGAAAGGTAAAGCAGATAAAAGAGAACAGTCAGTAAATGAACATCAACAGCCGGCAATAAACCAAACAAGCACATAAGTGGGTCAAGTGCCATAAATGCACCTACTTTCTCCTCCACTTGCTTTGCAATATTCTTCACATACAGTCTGCAGGTTGGTTCACCTGGTTCATAGTTCTTAAACACAGACATCCTTTTCATCTCTGTGTTGAAAGACAGAAGGAAAATGTTATGCAATGAACATTTCAAGAACGAGAACAGCACTCTGTTCACCTATAGACATAGCATCCTATTAATGCTACACTTGGACAGACACGACCAGATGAAGCTAAGCTGGACTGAAACATTTTCAACACTTAGTTCATTTTACATAGGACTTGGACATGAACTACCTTCTGCTGACCAAAGACACAGAAGCTCTCTTTCAGGAAGTATTTATGGTCTTTGGCTAGTGTGCGCGATAGACATTTGGACCTACACACACAGACCAGGAGGTAACAGGGAAGCCCCAAAGACAGTTAACACCCAAGCAGAAGGAGGTGAAACCACAGGATTTCTGCTGATCAAAACGTATTCATTCATTTTACTTGGTTCCCACATACTTCTCAATAGAACAAAATAAACTCTATGGACTTGCAGGTCGATGCCATTCAGTGAGGGACATTTTATGACCCGAAAAAAAACAGATCATTTTTAAGATCAGCTTAATTTTAATGTTAGGTATATAGTACATAACACGGGCAGATACCAGTTTCAAAAAAATAACCCACAAAAGTCAACAGTTTAACCTCAGAAAGTACAATCTCATTTAACCTGAGATGGGATAACTCCAGTCACTGCAAAAGCTCTAGCAGACGTAGTAAAGGATGTAAATTCATCCACCTGCTGTTTTGAGAGCCTGCCAACCTTCCTCAAAAACGTTAATTGAAAATGAATGTGGAAAAGTCGGTTGTTAAAAAGAAAATGAACCCATATCCATCAACAGTAATTACATTCTAATCTTTCATTTTTCAGTAAAGGAAAAGGCCTTAAATTTTAAAAATGTAAATGGGAGTGAAGCTTACACTGACTTTAAACATCACTGAGATGACAGAGAGAGACGTGATACATTACACTGGCCTGTTGCATCTTGTAACCTAACTATTGTACTGCACCTGTGCTTAAGCAGATTGTAAATTTGATTTACCGTCTCTTGACAGCCGCCCTTTCTCCAGCTCCTTCCGGGAGATGACGTCTGAGGAGAGCTCCTCCTCGTCGTCGCTGCGCTCCCCCGGCTCTTGGGATGCCTGTATGCTGGGGTAGAGCTTCCCAAAGCCTTCAGCGACCTCCTTCTCCTCACTGACGGAGGACGTGTGCTCCCCATCAGCCACTTCTAAAGAACCACACAGTATGTGAGGAACCAATTAGTAGCATGTCAAGTAAACGGCAGCTGCCGAAACACTTTTCAGTTTTAGTCACAAAGCTGCTCAACAACACCAAACATGGAACTCTGTCTTGTTGACAGTGTGTATTTAACACATAGCTTTATAATAGCAGAGATAAAATCAGCATTGCTTTGTTAATATAATAAAAGTGACGAAACATTGTTAAAGGTAAATTCTGGTTGTGCTGATAAAAGAACAGAGCGGGACGTAAGCACAAACAGTATGCCTCTGCTTTCCAAGGTAGGAAGGATAAGTCTGGTGGACTTTTGAGGAGCTCTCATGCTGCATGTGTTCACCCTTGTTGTAACAGGAATTACTAAGAGCAGTGAGCCTGTACAAATCCTGGAGAGAAGGAATGGCTTGTCATCCACACAAGGTGTGTGTGTGTGTGTGTGTGTGTGTGTGTGCACTGGAGCAAGACGTGCTGGGAAGCCTTTCTGATACACTCAGCAGAGAACTAGATCACAGCTTTCCAAATTATCCTCCTCCTTATCTGTCCCCCACCGCCCCTTTTCATTCAAATAGCTTGTTTATCGGATCCCACACACTTTCCTGAAACGGGACTAATCCAAAAAGCCACCTGTCATAGTTTATCTCTGCCCTGCCTTCAGGAATCTTTTGTGTTTGACTTTGAGATCTATTTTACTTCTCAGAGACTTGCCAGGAAGTGAAGTTGTAGCTAGAAAGAAGGGAGATAAGAGGAACGGAGAGGTGCACCACTGTCATCTAGCACAGGCTGGGGCCCCAATGTTATTTCCTCCATATAGATAATGGCAACATCTTTATGTAGCAGTGTCTGCTGTGATATACGGCCCGACTTTACACATAGCACGGCTTATGCTAACTGGATAATCAAAGAAGCAGAAAATATAAGATAATAATACCTCCTGTGCTCCATAGTGTTTATTTACACTGTTTGCTGAGAAAAGTTCTAATTCCTTTTTATTTAAAAGGTGTAAATGCTTATGACAGAAAAAAACTGTTCTCTGATGCTTATTGCTGATCTTAGATCAGCAATATACAAGAGTGGTCGGCTTTTCTACATTAGCTTCCTGGATTACATGTCACAACCCGCTGGATTTTTTTGTGTGGGACAGGGATAAACACACTGGCAAATTTGCCTTTAACTGTATGCTATTTTTAATAACATGATCAGTGTCCTCACATGGATGAATGTGATTAATTAATGATTTCTCACAATAATTATCAATAATGATTTAACATGGAAGGAAACAGAGGAGAAGCTTACAGTAGCCCTTGAAGAAGATATTTGAGTTAAAGTACTAAACCCCTCACTTTGACTGTTTTTAGGAGAACCATATTTTCTGCAAAATAAAAAGTAACTGCTCAGAGAAAATGCGCTTGTGGTCTAATATGATAATAAATATGAGTATATATATATATATATATATATATATATATATATATATATATATATATATATATATATATATATATATATATATATATATATATATATATATATATATATATATATATATATATATATATATATATATATATATATATATATGAGTGTACCGTATAAATGTGATGTCGTCACTTGACAACTCAGACGAGACAAAAATTACAGCAAGTCGCACTTTCATTGAGTTGATCCAAGAACAATCCAGCGTCTGCATGAACCTTTACTAGATGTGAAGCAAAATGTTGCTACTGTAGTTGTCATGTGGTGATCAGTGTCCATCAATCATAGACTGAGGGGACGAATGACAATGCTGTTTTTATTATTTTATTATTATTCGCATTTTTAAAATGCGAATAATAATAAATGCGCTACATCTTAATGACGCGTAGGCGGCGATGCTCCCCGGAAACCATGTGTACCCCTATTATGACACAGTCGTCAAACAGGAATTTAGGACAACTTTGATTTGTGCTCTCTGGCAGTACAGGCCACTGCTGCAGTGAACTAAACTTGCAGTGAAAACATGGAGGATATTTTGAAGTGCTACAACTGTATAAATAGGACTTTAGTTACTCCTGACCAGTAAATTAAAATAAATTTCCTCAAAATATTGCTTTTAATTTTTGTTAATGTACCATACACTCCCTACAACATACGGAGACAACTGCATGTTACACAAAAAGGCAATTCACTATTCCAGCTGTGAAACAAAATCTCCTTTGCGATGAACCGTCATCTATCAAGCACTTGGATGTTGGACAATATGTGAATACTGCCTGTAAGTTAAAATTGGCAGTGAGAGCCCCTACCGCCATCTTCATCGGACTGATCCTCATGACCTGGCCCACTTCCGTCTCCTATGGCCGTTACGTCTGGAACCGAAATATGGAATTCAATTTTCTTGGGCCCAGCAGCGTGCGGCTGCTCAAAAACATCACTGGGCTGCAGCACAGGAGCGCTGTAGAAAGAAGAGCAGATCAACAGCAGCCTTTAAAAAGCACACACAATAAACGGGACTCCTGAGTGGCTTAAGGGTCATGATATTAAGTTCCAGCACATCAGAAGTATGTCTCACAAAATAAACATACAAGCGAGACACGCAGAGGGTTGGTATTTATAGTTTAGTCTGTCATTAAGGGACTCTGTGTGTGTGTGTGTGTGTGTGTGTGTGTGTGTGTGTGTGTGTGTGTGTGTGTGTGTGTGTGTGTGTGTGTGTGTGTGTTTGGCACTCAAACAATAAGTCTCAGAGCCACACAGGGCTGTCTTTATGAGGAAGACTTATTGCCTGGAGGTTCCTTAAGCTGCCTGTGAATACCGTCTCCTGATGAGCTATGCGTGAGGACTGTGACATGCATGGATGCCTTCGGTGTACCTCTGAGAGTCGGGTTTGGGAGCATAAAGTAGATCCTTGATCTTGGGCTTCTTTCGTTTTGAAGCTGCTTTTGGTCTCAAGGGTCTCTTGCATGCTTGGTTGACCAGGCCCATCAGACGAACTATCCTGAAATAAAGCAAGCATAGGGAATAAGGGAATACTGTCTACCTTGGACAAAAAAAACTGTACACCCACTGGAATTTAAAGAAATATCTTGTGTGTTTCCAGAAAGAGTAATATTGATCCATGACTCATTAACACTGGCCCAAATTATCATTTATTCAAAGTCGATTCATTTGTAACAATAACAATATTTTTCTTGCCTCTCCTTGTCTTCGTCATCACCACTCTCATACTCGGACTCCTGTTCACTGGACAGCTCCATCTCCTCCTCTGGTAGGGGGGGGTAGTCTGGAGGGAATGGAGGAGGCATGGGCATTGGTGGTGCCGGACGCAGAAGCTCAAACTGCAAGAAAAACACAGGACGACTTTGACTTGTGGAATCAAAAAAAACAATTGCTTCTGTGGTAAGGTATCTTCAAAACAGTGATTTGAGGTGCATATACATATTTTAGCATGGTCGAGTATAATGCTTATTTCTTATAGTAATCATATTAACCTAAACCTTTGTAAACCCTTGACAAAAAAACTCATTGAGTTAAAAATAACAGGTCCATTCCTGACTGATTTGCTATATTACTCTCCCATGTAACTATTTATAAAAGGTTTATAAAAATTGAAAGATGTCCAACATTTTGGGCATTTCTGTTCAGTTTTGACTTGTTGAATTTGTTTAAGAGTTCATATGATAAAAGAAACCAATGAATACTTTTCCTACTTTTCAGTAAAATGCATGAAATGAAAACTCTGTGCTGCTGAATGTGTTGGCTTTTTTGCTTCCCGTATTTTACTCAGCCATTGAGATCTTACATGCAGTACCTCTGAGCGATAATCACAGAGTGAACCACTTTTCAACAATAGAGCAGACACAATATGATTAACGGATTACATTTGATTAAAAAATACATTAAAGACAAAGAATTTTAATGATTGTCTTCAAACATCTGCAGTGGGTCTTTGATATCTTTGCTGGCATTTGAATATTTATAAAACATAGTGCAGGTAACTGAGACAGAATCAGTCAAGAATTTAAAGCTGGCTTGAGTGTAATACCATTTTCCCAGTGTAACATCAAATCCATTAAACTAGCCCCAATATCTGCGCCTTAGAGGATCTTACCAGGGGGGGTCTGGCAGTGAGTTGGCCAAAGGGACATGGTAGATTCATTTTGTTCATCAGATGCAGTACCTGTAGAATTAGAGATCTGAGTGTTAGAACAGTAACGGTTGTATCTGGGCAGAGAAATATGCTGCACACACAGCCTGGAGCTCTGGCTCCTTATGTAAAGCAAATTGTAAAGCCTTTGCATTTTCATTTAACAGTACAAGGATCAAGGTGAGATCGAGGCTAAAGTGAATCGCCAGTGGTGAAGCTGAGCATTAAGGCTCTCTTCTCTGCAACGCACTAGCACCACCAACATGTCAACACTGGATGCAGCAGCGGAGAAAATCTAGGCAGCGCTGCTCCCAGGGAAATGTTAAGCCCATAACTCATGCCTCCCACTTATGGGTTATTATTAATACTTGCTCCAAAATTGAAATTTAAAAGGCTAATGTTTGCTGTTTGATCTTTGGGAGGTTGGATGCAGTCCAAAAACCTTTGGGACACTTCAGAATTGTATTTCCATTTTACAATATAAATCTAGAGGCTGTGTGTATAAATGCTGCAGCATTAGCTTGTGTTGCACAAATTCACACTTTTCAAAACAAACAATATAAAAACACATTCAAATGCAAATACATAACACTAATGACCAACATCTGCATATCAAAGGCTGTGCATGCAGGTTGTGGATGAGAAGTAAAACAACAAAAAGAAGCAGTCTGAACTTACCTGAACATAAAACTTTGGCACACTCATGAGGGCGTGCATTATGTTTGTCAAGATGCTGTTAGTAGGTGGAGGATATAAATATTTCAAGGTGGGATTTGAATTAAAGGTCAACCTGTTGAGAGAGGAAGGAGAAGACTCATACTAAAACAAACACAATCCACAGCTTAATGCCTTTAGCACCACCACCTTCACTAAAAAGGCACATGGAGAAACCCCAGGCATGAGCTTATTTCTTCAGGTGGCTAATATCCATCCAGCCATTAAGGGGCCTTGGGACAGGAATGCCACATCAGCACAAAGGCTGGCCCTTATGTAATATTAACTTTTATATGGCAAACATCTACACAGTGAGAGAGAACACATAATCCTCTTAATCTTTTTCTCTTTCTTGTTTGTTTGAAATGACGACTATTACATAATACTAAAGTCATTTTCCACACAAATCTATGAAAAATGATTTAATGTTATTTAATGCCATGGCATTCCATCCCTGGCAGGACAGGCTCTAACTAGTGTATGATATTTAAATCATTCTACACTGAAATTTGCTTCGCACATTGATTAAATTTCTGTCAGCAAGACGACACAGCTAAATCTGTGTGATGTATAACTGATACTATAACTGATACTATAATAATACTATACAGACTTCCTGCACTGATCAAAGCGATCAGCTCTGGTAGTCAGTATGATCAGCTCAGCTTTTCCACCTTTTAATTGAGAAAAGGTAAAATGAAAAATGTCACAATAGGCAACTTGGACTTTCAAGTGCCAAACATTACTACATTATACAGCTAAAGAGAATACAGAAACCATTATATCAGAATTTATTCATATCAAGAGCATCCCATAAACAATGAGAGTAGTATTGATCCATGCTCCAAAGCCGTTACAGAATAAACTATCTACCAGTTCAACTGGTTATACAAAGGGAGGCCAACACTTTTCACATTGGTGAGGTATTTAAAACTTTGTCTGTGAAATTGTCAGTCACAATAGAAATAGTTTGTTTTTCCACCAGGCTGCAACTTGCAAACAGGCCCAACAAAAACAGGTTTTATTGTGGCATGTCTTCATTTCTTCACAAACAGTAACAACAACTGATTGGACTGAACTGTGCTGAACAGGAGTGGCAGAACAAAGACGGTTAACTTCCTTGGGTGGACCAGAAAACAACTTTTAGAAAATTGTCTTCAGTTGACCAGATTATGATCAGCTTCTCAAACCTCAAAACCATGAAAATTAGACCCACAGTAATTAAAAATGTTAAAATGTCTTTGTAATTCAATGACATACTAAGGAAAACTTAGAAAGGGAAAGATCCTTTTGTGATGCAACGTATATGGGCTCAGCTAGCAGTCTGGTTGAAGGCAGTATTGTGACACAGGATTATATAGCATTTACTGATGTCACATCTGACAAATGCAGCTGGTTTCAAGCTACACAAATTGCTTAGAGTTAAGAAAATCTGTCACAATGCCAGTGCACCATGAGACTAAGCAGAATGTGACCGCTACGTTACATCCTAAAGTCAAGAACTGAAATGCTATAGCTATGTCATTAACCTGACTTGAATCCAACCACTGAGAGCTGGTAAGTATTAAAAGTGACAATAAATATCTGTTCCCTGTTTGGCCAAATATTTCTGAAAATAAAACAACTGTAATCCCTGCATGGATCATTTAACATTTTGAACAAATACTTAAAATAAAGCTGATAATCTACATGCTAAGCACATCCTGACTTTTTGATTTCAAATCCACTGATAAAAAACTGAAATTATGAAAGCCATATCACTGTTCAAATACATACAGACCTGACTGTACATTTATATTTCATAAGCCCCACGTTGTTAATAAATTTCAGATCACAAACAGAGGTCTTCAAAATCATAGAGATAAAGTTCAAAATGCATATAACAAAAAAAAAACATCAGTTATACAACAAACATACAATGTGACACATGTCGTACTCACCCCAGGCTTGGTGCTATGCCAGTCTCTATAAGAGGAACATTTGGTTTGGTTTCCTTTTTTTTCTTCTCCTCTTTAACCACTTTACCACTGTGACAAAAATCAGAGAAATCATGTTATTACATTTACATGACCTTTACTCTAACAGATACTAATGTCTGATGCTATTCCCTAAAGAAGGTCATATCCAATTGGGTTCAGAATGAATAAGTCTGACAGCTACTGACCTGTCTGACACTGGTGGGTCCTTTAATACTGTCACATTATCTTGGCCTTTAGCAAACTCCACAACAAGTGTACGATCAAGAATCTCTAACTGGTGGAGCCTGCTCAGAGCCTAGAACATGAGGTGGTTAACACCATATGGGAACGGAGAAAGAAGTTATAGTTATAGTATAGTCATTAGTATCTATGTGTGCTACATTTAAATAAAGAACTCACTTTCACTGCAGCCTTCTCACATTTAAAGGTAGCAAAGGCTGCATGTTTCTGTGGAAAGAAAAAGAAGGAAGAACAATTAAATACTGTATCTGAGTATAAATTAAACAATGACAAACAAATCAAACAAAATCAAGATTATCACAACTCAGCAAAGCACAACCTACCATACATCCTGTGTTTGAGAAGACCCTAACTGATTCAGCTCCAAAATACTTAAGCAGGTCCTCCTTCTCTTCCTGGCTCAACTCAGCTGGTAAGTGGCGGATGAGCAGCGTTTTACTGAGGGCTGCTTGGACCAGCTCCTCGTTTGTGTCCATGTCACTGCATGTCAGAAGGGCCATAAGTGTTAACTAAAGTGTCCGCACAATTCATTGTTTTGATAATAAGAATTAGTGCTTCGGCATAGTTAAAGAGATTTACACTAAATGTTACTAAATTTAAGAAAAGCTTGACTAATCATTGACGTAACATTCTAGGGAAGCATCAAAACTTTTGATGTAGGTTTGCATCAGTGTGAACAAAATTGTGCACGATGCAGCTACACATACAACAAAACGTGACATATGAGAAAGCACGTCTCTCGTTTTCTGGAAAGTCCTCTGTTGTTTTTTTCAGTATCATCTTGTCTCTGCAGTACAAAAATGCAAGCCTCTAATAAAACAAGCGCGAGGAGAGACATTGTCCCTACATTAACTTATACAGAAGATTAGTGCCGCTGTTAAAAGATGAGTGAGAATTTTTAAATGCACCATGTTTGTCATTTCATACAAAAGCATTACTTGCGCGGTGTTAAAATGAAGATCCGTGACACAGTATGTTGGCTAGCTCCGTTAGCATTAGCTTGATTCAGGACTTCCACTATAGCTGACTTGAAAACGGTAGGGTTTATTGGATTTTAGCCTTTTCATTACAGCTGTACATCAAACCAAGACAACCAACAGCAAGATTAACTTAAAGCTGATTTTACAAAGGTAAATAATGCAATACCTGCCTCCTGCAGCGGTAACAATCCACTACCGGCCTAGGCTTCTTCTTCTTCTTCTTCTTCTTCTTCTTCTTCTTCTGCTTCTTTTTTATTTGCGCTTGTCATAACTCTCACGAGCACCGCCACCGACTGGACAGGAGCAGAATGCAGACGGTCGTTGCAGATAATCTGTACTCTCCGTGGGAACGGACGCGAAGTGTCCGAGGTGGACATTTGTTTAAGATGTATGATGGCAACAAAATCAGACATTTATACTAAAGAGGCTGGACCTACTGCACATGACCTTTCTAAAATGTTGAAGAGGTAAACCACCCTACTTTATAAAAAACTAAAAACAAACAAAATATAACCAATCAATGTTCTGCGACAATTTAGAAAAAAAAACTGAACATTCTAATTGTTTAAACAGTCACTTACACACCTGAACACCCTTTAGTCAGAATATTAAGAATCATTACATGATCCAGGTAATTGCACATTATTATTGCTGTGTGATTAAAGGTTTTCTTATCTTTCTTATCTTATTTTATCTTATTTTATCTTTTGTTAGTGATGTTAGTAATGTCCATCATGGTGCACACTAATACACAAACTGAAACAAAAAAACTGCGCGATGAGATTTGCCCAACGGTCCCACACCGTTACATTTTAGCCAGCAGGTGTCAGCCTCACCATGTGCAATGACAGCAGGACTCCTTCTTGACTTTTCAGATAGATGTAGGGTAAAATTTAATTGCTTCCTTCAACCACGTGTACTGTATTAAAAACTACTGGAAAAACAATTTAATACCACCAGCACAAACGTTATTAGTAACTTATAGCGTCATCTCTAAGTAAAAAATGCACCTTTTTCCGAAGAGATCAAGAGAAATAACTTGTGGGTTCATGCTTATCTGTTCTGTATCACAGACAGTTAAGACCAGCATCCTGCTCCATGTTGGGCTCCAGCTCCACATCCCCACCCCCAACTAACTCTCTCCTACACTTCTCGAGATGCCTCCAAATTCCTGACCAAATGAAGCCTTTGAGGAGCGATGCGAGGGCATTCCTCGTCAGGGGGACACAATGCCCCCTTTCACCGTGGCCTGGCTCCGAAATTTCACAGGTGATGGGAGTGTATGGCAGACACTCGATCCTCCTCCTTCCCTTCCGAGGTGATGTGTCGGAGTGTGAGGGGAGAGAGATGCTGATTGGAGGTATAGTGGAATGTTGTATACGATAATTCTGCAGGAACATGAAGCATGTTGTTCTTTTACATGACCCTCTGGGTGATCTTTTAACTTCACACTTCACATGCACCTGAACTAGTCATCACCGTGCAAAGTTGATCCATCAAGCCTATTGCCAAATATATCTCTAAGAACCACACATAAACAATAATTAATGGTTTAGCTCAGTCTGACACTCACGTTTCAACAGACGAGAAGCCTAAATTCCCACCGTGATGAGATACAGGCAGAGGTCAGCAGCATCTGGAATGTCCTGCTTTGGACATCATACTGCAGGAGTGTGTCCTGTTAGCCATCTTCAGCCCACAAACTCAATCATCTAATAATAGACTGTACTGAATGATACAGTAAAAACGATAACGATAATACGATAACATATAAAAAGCAGTTTACCGCACCTCCCAGCTTTACGCAAAGATGTGATGGTAATATTGCGCTCTTTCTTCTTCTGTAATTATTTTGATTGTGACGTTGGCCACTAGTTTGTTTACAATGGCTGCCACATGCATAAGGTCTACACTCTATTATGTGGTTGTCCAGAAGATTCCTGCATCAGATGATAAAATCACTTCTGACAGTTTCTATTTGTGATTTTAGGGGGAACTATTAGTTGAAACCTACCAAGACACAGTCCTGGGATTAAAGTAGAATAAAAGGTAAATTTTTTGCCATTAATGTCATGGGCCACTGTTAAAACAAAGTACTGTATATCATAAAGAAAGTTCAGAGAAGGACTTGGGACGTGTTCCTACAGCCCTGCTCAGCTCCCATATAGTTCAATGTGTTCCCTCACTACGCTAACACACACCAGACAGTAAATCCAGGTCATGGCCAGGTTTTAAATGGACTCTTTCATGACTGGGGCAGCGATCGTAGCGATGGAGGCCCCTGTGGTGGGATAGAGTGTGTTTCCAGTGGCCCCAGTGAAAACTGCTCAGCAAAGCCTGCGCTGTAGGTGCTGAGTTTATCGTGACTCCATGAACTCATCACACTGGAAACTTCATTTGTTTAAATAGAATCCAATTTTCGTATTTTAAATGCTGCACAGGTGACCTGGATGATAAAACGTTATGGTGCGACAAAGGTGAAGGTCTGAAGTGTTTCCCACTGACTGGTTCCAGGGTTAATTTGGTGCCTCCACACTGTCTTAATATTGCTGACAGCACTCAGGCTCTGCGCTCCTTCCTCTTCCTGTCTGACCGTTTAACGCTGCGCATGTGTGTGCGTTTGACAAAGTCCATTTGTCAGATGGGTGTAGAATGCCAGCACACGATGACTTGGCCTTCAAGCCTCTGCCCAGTCAGCTCTCAGCCTGGCTGGTCAGGTTACAGACCTGTACAAGCTAATGGAGCCACTGAATTACTATACATGTCCACAAAGTGGTGACTTCATCAAATATGAACGATTACTATCAAAATGACATAAAATAGAAAGAATAGAACATCTGGAGTCAGAGTTTGAATGTGTAAACGCAGCTTTGCTGGCCTTTTCTGATATACAGCAACCCTGTTGCACTGTAAAAGGTCATGTTCACATAAAGCGGTCTGTTCATGAGTCACAGTGCTGCAGCCATTCTTTGTCACTTGTCCTGTTTCATTTGTGTCAGAGTGGACGTCGCCGTATGTCGCCAGGACGAGCCTCTCGAGCACTGGAGACGTGTGCTCTACAGATGTGCCATATTGTAAGTATTAAGATTATGAATATTGTATATGTAGCAGCGGTTATTTGTCTGATTCTGCTCTGAGGGAAAACAGCTGCTCATGTTTTGCATGTCTTCTTTTTTACGCACAATCCTCCTTGTTAATAAACTATTTGAAAAGGAATAAATCTGTCCCAGTAAAGAATTATGCTGTGTTGATACTGAGCAGAATACACAGAATCTGAGAACATGAACGCTGACGATGTGTGCAGTATATGACGTGTGTATGAGCTGATCGGTTCAGTCTGACATAATATGAACTGTTTAAGCTGCACCTTCCAGTCAGCACTTGATGAATGGGGATGTGGAGGAAATGGTGGTTTATATGGTACGTACTGTAGGTCCAGTATCAACACAAACATCCCAAACTAGATACCAGTCGTCAGGTTATGCTTCATTTTGGTACTAAAGGCACATGAAGACAGTGATCTTCTGTCATTCTCCAGGTGAAACTGGACTCCAGATAAACACACTATTTACGTCTGCCCAGTGTTCATAGTTCTGCCCTAAATGCCTCTCTGTGTTTAATGTAATGAGGGCCCTGTGTTGAGGCAGCCTGTGCTTCCATTGGACAGGCTCAAACCGGTCCTTGTGTTTACCCGTCCAGTCTCTTCCTGGCCACGTATGAGCAGGCTTCATGGAGAAAGAAGGTGAGGAGTGTGCAGTCGGTGTCACCCGCCCTGGAAGCGCTGCCGGGGGTGAGGGGAGGTCAGGAGTCCAGGCTCGAGGAATGCACCGTGGCCGTGGACTGGTGACCACAGCAGGATGGAAGGATTTGCAGCATAATGGCTCAGGGTCAACGTGAGAGATGTAGGACCCAAAAATGAATTCACTCCAAATGCAAGAGTTTGTTCGAAGGACGTGGACGGAAGCAGTGAATGCTGCAGTAAGACAATGCTGAAGGTGGCAGACATCACATCCAAGACATCGCAGGTTACGCTGGTAATGACGTTCTTATTAATCACCATAACTGGAAAGTCTGAGTGGGCGAAACAACAACAATGGTGTTTTACCAGTTCAAGCTGACATGGAAGGATGTGATGATGCAGCTTTAGAACTTCTAAACCTTTCAATGTCATGTAATCATCTATAAACAACATACAAAAGAAATTACTCTGAACGTACAGCTCCATCAACACACAAATCTAATATTTATGGTTCATATTTATTCATACATACAACAATACATGTCACATGTGTTTCAGTCCCATGATGTCTAAATTTACCAATTGATACAAGATTAGAAAGTGTATGAATGCTAATGGAATGGTGTGGAAGCCAAACATAATGTTAGTGAAGAGAGGGAACCTTACTTGGCCCATTTGAGACAGAGGAGCAAAGAAAGAGGCCTTTATGCTCCCGAGGGCACCGTGTAAACAGTGACAGACAGTGGCCAGTGGTTGGAGTGTGCCTGTGAAGAGTGCTGCTGTTTTAGCACCATCTCAAGTAAAAGCAGTTACGTTGCTTGGGAAATGTGGAAGAAAATAAATTCAGCATAAATGATTTTGAATCCAGGTGTGGAGGTTCAGTTGACTTTGTTTTGTTATGTTGTCCTGCACAAAGTACTGGCAGATCATCCATCCATCTGTCCTAGATAGGGTTCACATAATATTGCTACTGTATGATTTTGTAGGTTAAAATGTCGTGGTATTAGTGAATCCTGCTGTTCTGCCGTTCTGTCGGCATCGATTTCTTCTGAGTGCTCTAGCTTCCTCCCACAGTCCCGAGACGTGCAATCAGATGAACCGGATATTCTAAATTGCTCCGATGGGCCATATAACAAACAACCTGAGGGGTTGTGAAGGACCTATTGGCATGGATCCTGCTTATATTGGTAGTAAGCGATCATGCAGTACTTTTACCGGCTTCATGATACTCCACCTGTGGCAGTAGCCACGTAGAAAAGAGCTCAGGATGGTTTGCAGAACAACTTATTCTTGTCATTATTGCGTTTGCATCTGTTGTCTTGGCACAGTTTCTTATCCGAGGAGGCAGTTTGCACAAAGGCTGATTTAAAAACGTGCCAACGTGACGGGAAACTCGCCAACGCTGAGACTTTCACGCGATGACTGCATAGAACGCAGTTGGATGCTGTGGGAACTACAGTGGACGTGCCCCATCCGCTTGCTGTAGCTGAGCACGTTTAGTTCATAACCTCACACCAGACGTGAAAACTTCTCGGAGGAACAGGGGGATTGTGTGGTTGCGGGCGCACTGGCAGCACGAAGGAGGCACGCGCTTTGTTCCGCGTCCAGAGTCACTTCATCCCACAGGAAATCAAAGCGGCGCACTTCGATTTGCTCGGGAGCCTCGCCGTCCCTGAGGCTGCCATCTGTCGCCCGGGCAGCGCCGAGGCTTCTGCTGGAGCGGGCCGAGCGATACGAGGAGCTGCCCGTCCCCTGGAATGACCCCTGCTTCCCAAGGGAAGACTCCGACCCCCTGCAGCCCCTGCGTGGTTGTCCGAGCGTGCATTTAGGTCAACCTGCCTTTGTTTCAGAATGGTGTCGCGGTGGTTTGCAGGAGTGCAGTTATCACAGGCGTAATTGAAGTCTATCAGTCAACCTGCTCGGTAATAAGGATATCAACACTCTTAAGCTAGATTTAAATGGAAATAAGTTTAGAAAAAGTGTTATAATAATCAGTGAGTTTAATGCTTGTATATTAATTTGCCATAATATTTTTCCACCAGGAGTCTTTACATGACTATGCTATTACACAACATATTACATATTTTCATTTCCCAGGACAAATATTGGGCCAAAAGGCAGGAAACTCGAAGTTTCTAGTTCAGTAAAGGTTTTAGAACTCAACCCCACTAGAAAGCAGCCTGCGTGCCATCTGCGCCAGCGCTGCGCTTTTCCCGTCGCTCCTCAGAGGCGGGCACACATGAGGGGCGCCCTCCGCGGCTAATGGGTGGACCCGAAGGAGAGTTTCCAGCCCCGTGATTTGCTAATCGGGGGCCGCTTCCCTTGTCCGTCCCCTGTAATCGGGACCCTGGTTTGTGGAGCTCGGCCAGCCCTCCTGCCGGCGGACGCGTCAAGTGCACGGACGGCGCCGCGCGTTGTGGTTAAAGCCCGACTGCCTCCACTGTGAAGGCTGGGCACCGGGAAGGAGCATCGGGGGCCTCGCTGCGGCTGAGAGAAGAGGCTGAAACTCCCCACGCATGGCTTTTTTGTAGGAAAGTTTCCATCGTCACTTGGGATTGTGGACGGGACGTCGTCGAGAATCACCTGAAGTCGCCCAGAAGTTGTACTCGCTCGGGGCGCCCGACCATGGAGATGCAGAGGTGGTCCACCAGGTGGAAAACGAAAAGGTGGCTAATGGATCCCACTCTAAGCGCGTTCATCACTTTAGCCCTGGTTCTACAGGCGACCCGTGTCGACGCAGGTAAGCGCTTCAGGAACCCAAGTCCTGTATTGAACTTTGCGTGAAAGTGAGACGGAGCGGCGATGGGAGCCGATGATGGAGATCGAGCGATTCGCCCGGATGCAGTCGCGCTATCTTGGGTTCACGCACAAATACGCACGTGTTTTTCCAGCTTTCCACCGTAGGCGCTGCATTAAGGCGAGAGCACGTACCGGGCGTGACGCCTAAAGCGTAGGTGCACATGCTCAAGTGGACGGTAGAACCCTGGTCTCCGGAGCTAATTGGCCAAAACACCGCGTTCAGTGCCGCGTAGTTCACCGCGGGCCGACTTTACGCATGAATGGAAGGAGGCAGATGAAACACCTGACTGTGGAGAAATTCCTCCCGAGCCGCTGGTGTGTGCTTTTACGGACTCGGGGAAACACAACGGCGTCTTTGTTGTTTTCCCGGGATTCGCTTTGGCCGGAGAGGAACCAGGTGTGACTCGAACCGCGGTTCGGTGGGTTCGTGTCGCCAGGTGGGATCTGGTGGTCGGAGCGCTCAGACGGTGAAGCCGTCTCTGGATGAAGGCCGGCGATGGCTGCTTGTTTGTACAGAATGCGTGTCTGTGGGGCCAAGTGGCAGGTTCACCCTATCTCCACAGTGGCCCGGTCCACACTGAAGCCCAAACGCCCCCCACCCGAGCCACGGACCTGCAGCCCACCCCACCCCACCCCACCCTCCTCAGTGCCCGGCTCTTCCCCTCAACTTTGCACCTAGATGTTTGCTCTGCTACAGGACAAGGACGTGTTGTGTGAGCGGTGGGAATGCTTCCCCCACTAAGTACTGAGCAGTTATTTGATGACGGCCCTTCTCGTACCTCCCTATGATTTCAGAGCCTTCAAAGAGCAGCTCTGCATATGGGGTTTGCCTGCAGCCATAATGACCAGAGTCACAGGGTTCGGGATTACAGAGGCCTGTCATCTTATTCTATAGACAAATCTATACTGAATTATTGTTGCTTTAAGGTCCAAGTGCAGATTTAGCGTCTGGTCTCCAGATCGGAAGTTGAGCCTTATTAGAAACAAGGAGCATTTACTTCAGCTGTAATGAAGTGAACCTCACCTTGCTTTATTGATATTACATATTTTGGATAAATTGTTGTTTCTTTTATCGCCTGATATCCCAATCTCGCATGATTAGTGGCTGCTCTGAACAACAGATTCACCACCCCTCGTCGCCTTTAAATCTCAAGTGTTGCGCTGGAGGCTCTGTGTACCGGTGTCTCTGTGAGTTTTCTCCTGAGCTCTTTATGGCCGTCAGATCTGTTTCTGCAGGGTGCCCTCTCCATCTAGCGGTGTACAGACACGTTTCCTCAGCCCCCGGGGCGCAGGCTCAGATGTGCATTCCAGCAGACACACTTAGCATTTTCGGAGATCTCTGCCTGATGTGCTCGGCTGGGGCCCTCGGCTAAGCGGCCCAGTCCCGGTCCCCCGGCCCGGCTGAAGCTGCCGTTGGACCACGGGGCCGTTTATGTCTGCATACGAGCTTAATTAATGCAAACGTTTTTCAAAGAGGGCAAAAAGAAAAAAAAGTTGCTGCATCTTTGCATTTTTTGGATCAAAAATGTGAAAGCTCCAGCTGCGATTCATTGGGAGGCAGGCGGTGACAGGAGTTAATGAAAGGAAATGCAATGGAGGAAAAGTGGAGGTAAACGTGCTTTGAAAAACTGGGTAGGCCTCAGTGAAGTTTCCTTGGTGTGACACCGACATAAAGCCGTCTTGTTTTAGCCGGCAGCGTGGTGGAAGGTGAAGGAAGGGAGAGGGAGGGGGGCGGGGGTGGTGTACGAGGAGAGACATTCAGGCTGAAGATATTATTAGAGTCTCAGGGAGCTGTAGGTGAAAAGGTCCCTGTCTGTCTGCCAGCCAACTTCACCGTTCTGTTAAGATATAAGGTCCGAGGGTCACAGGAGATGATTATCGCTGTGTGTGAACCAGAATAGTGTGAACACACTGTTTACATCCATGTGAACACACATCGATGGGGCTGGTATCATTTCTGTGTCTTGCTGCTCCTTTGCATAATGATAATGAGGCCAACCATAAACAAACAGAGGCGGTGCCCCCCCCCCCCCTCCACACCACCTGCTCAACCCACCAAGGCCGATTCACACAAGCCCATCACATGCGCTCCTGTTAACTCTTAATGAAGCGGCCGTGTTCACACCTTGGTGTGAGGGTCGTGGCCGGGCCAGGTCGCCACATCTGGAACACACCAGTCTAGTTGGTTGAACCCAAAGCCTAGTTGACTGTGCTTCACCCTCACAAGACAAAAAAGCCATGTTGTCTTCACTGATGCAGCGCTCTGGTTCTACTCAGCTGTTTGGTTTTAGGTCATTTGCACTTATCCTGTGCCCTTTGCTGTAGTTGGAGTTATGCTGCGTGCTGTCTTGCCAAATCATCATTTACACACAGTTCATTGCAGATGTCACATAAGATGCTCATGGAGTCCGTGTGTATGAGCAGCACGTCCATGTTCCCTATGGCCAGATTCAAAGACAATCCTGTCCCCAAACCAAAAGCTTCTTTGGACAGGACTCGGTTTGCTTCTTGTCACAACTGGAACATTAACCAAAACCATTTTTAACATCGCATTTCATCAAGAAGTGGAAGAGACATCAGGAGTGATTTGACCCACACATGCCAACCCACAACAGTGGCTTTAGAGCCTTCAGGAAAAGAGGCTTGTAGTGCTTTCAGGCTTGATTTTCTATCCTACAAAAACAGATTAGTGCCATTTAACAGTCTGCCATTGTATCGTCTGGTTCAGAATCTGGTTCGCTCTGTGGACTGAAGCCAAATCTCTATGTTTGACTTCATTCCTGGAAGCCTTAAGGACAAGTGGACTGTGTTGTTAAAGTAATGCCTGGTGCTAGCGTGGTACATCAGGTGCAGCAGGATGCTGGTCTCTCCTGTATCAGGTTCACCAGGCTAAGGAGTGTTTTGATGAAGAGGCATAATTATAATGCTTTTCCCATGGGCCTCTGGGAGCTTGCACGGGCCACACGGGCTTCTTTATGTAAAGCGCATCAGACTGCAGAAAATGGAAAAAGCCTTATCAAGGTAAAACTATCCAGGTGTTACAGGACTAGATCTGTGTCGGCACATTGTCCATTATGCTTCGACTGATGCATTTCCTGTTTCTGTGCGAGTAGAAGGAAATGTTCCGTCGCTCACTGAAACGTTTGCGGCTCTTCACCTGCACCTTTGGTTCTTAGCCTGTAAGTCAGCAATGCACATGGCTTCCAGCAGAATCCCGGCTCAAAATAAATAAACCCAGAAGTGAATTCACCTACTGGCCGACAGCTGTGAGGTCCCACCCTGACTCAGGCCTTCTCTGATTGGTGCTCTTGCTCTGCAGCTTTACAAGGAAATGTCTCTGCTCTGCTGCCAGGCTGCTTAATGAGTCTGGGCCTTTGATGGAACCCTCCACATATAAATGTGCCATTATGTTCACCGGCATTAGCTAAAAACTAGCTAAAACTGAAATAATTCTACTCTTGTTAACTTTTTTGACCATTCAATGATGTGATATAATGCATCAGGGACTATGTGACAAATCATACTTGCTGGGTTAAAACATGTGCTACCAGGAGCCATGCAGTGTATTCATTGTACCATAACTTACCTTAAGCATCTGAATATCAAATATGTTATTACATAGTTGTGTTGATGAACCAAATCGCACCTACACCCATATTCTTTAACCTGACTGATGTTTTATTTCCTTCTGAACAGTGGAACCAGTGGATGTCCTAAAAGTATTAGATTTTCAAAATTACCCCGAAGGAGTGACGAAAACATCCGGATTTTGCACAAACCGAAGAGCTTCAAAGCCGGACTCAGCTTTCAGGGTTTCAAAGCGGATCCAGATCACGGCCCCCACCGCACAGCTATTCCCTGGTAAGATGTGTCGCGTGTAATGCTTTTCAAAGGGGATCCTGCTTCTGGTTCTGATGTTTAGGATGTAGCGCTGAGCAAATGGTTTTGGTTTAAACCCTGCTGCGGAAGCAAGGAATGAAACATTTGCAACAATTTACATTCACATGATTTTAGTGTAAAGTTTGATCATCGCTGATTCTGAAAGTCGCGACTGAGTATTTGCATCTTCTCTGCTGCTTCGTGTAGGAGGTGTTTTCCCTGAGGACTTCTCCATCCTGACCACGCTGCGCCCCAAAGCGGGCCTTCAGTCCTTCCTGCTGTCCATCTACAATGGGCAGGGAGTCCAGCAGCTGGGCGTGGAGGTGGGGCGCTCGCCGGTGTTCCTGTATGAGGATCAGACTGGGAAACCGGTCCCAGAGGAATACCCCCTGTTCAGTTCCCTCAACCTCGCTGATGGAAAGTACGTGAAAGCGCAGCCACACCGTCACATGCGCACCGGTCCGTCCTCTGTCAGACTGAGATTCAAAATGCAAGGGAGGAGAGGAGACGTTATCATCAACATCTAGTTCGTTTCCCATGAGGACTCGTTTCATTTAACTCACTTCTTTGCGTCAACCTTTTCTTCTTGATGCAACAACCCAAATCTTGCCATTGTTGCACCACAGGTGCTCATCACCGGCTTATCCAGCCCATCAGGGGTCTGCAGTCACCGAGGCAGGTCAGAGGCAGGGAGACACTGGATTGTTGAGGCACAGCGGGGGCTGCTATGGGCAACCTGACCTCATCCATGAACTCAGTGCCTCTGTTATTTTAGAGAGGGAGGGAAAGGACAGAGGGGAAACAGGCAGCCCCCTAAACTTCCTTGTGGACCTTGAACCTTTTTGGATTACCTCACTTAACCATCCTACCCTTTCAGCATAAACCTGATTATCTGCTCCCAGGTTCAGAAATGCCAGAACATTCAGTGAGAGCTTCAGTTTAGCCGGCGTAAGCCAGAATGCAGGGGAGGCTGGAAGAAACAAACACAGCTCTGGGAACATGGGTTATATACGTGATAACATCTTCCTCTGTTATTAAAGATTAGGCCTCACCGAACATTTTATGAAATCATAGCTTGGTCACTATATTGTTTACTTACTTAATGTACATTCTTCAAAGTCAAAGTGAAGAGAAAGACCGCAGGGAGCGTTTCCAATGCGCCTCTCAGCTGTTTTGTCCGGCGTGTGGTTTTTGTGGCGCTCTCCACAGAACGAGGTTTCACCACATCTTGCTCTGGATACGTTCCAGCTTCAGGCTTCATTTAAATCTTCAGGGACTCCAGCTCAGTCAAAAGTCCCTGTTGATGGATTCTTTGTTACTAAGATGCTCGAGCAGACTGGCACAATGACGATATTGATGAGGTGAAAAGGCGCATTATCCCTTTATATTCAGAGAATGGGGGATTTCTGGGCTGCCGTGGTGGGTTCTGATGCTCTTATGCACAGGGTTACTTTGTTTCAGGTCTTAATATAGAAGTTTGAGCAATAGTTTAAACCTGTTGGAGTCAATTTGTTTTTCTGTGATATACAGTGAACTGTAATCCTTCCTGTTATACTGCTAAGCTCGGGCAGGACTTACGTCTTCTCTAAGCTCCGCTGCCTGCCCTGGAATGCTGTGTACGCACGATACCGCTTTCCTCCAGCATCTCCATTTAAGACAAAGATGCAGCGTACGCATCAGACACGTTCGCCTGCACCTGGTGATGAACGGACGCCGCCACCTCGAGCCGCGCCGGTGCTGGGTCTCATCTTCCACCTCGGAACAATGTTTTGACTGTGTGTCTCCTGCTCTGGCAGGAGCGGCCCTCCTCCATCTTGACACACACTTTTCACAATGTTCACCGTGTCTGTCATGCCGAGTAACCCAGAAGGAGGATTAAGTCTGGAGTTTAATGAGTGTAATCCTGTGTTAAACAGGGCCAAAGTGTGGGGGCAAGAATGTGGTCCACGGCTGCCTGGTATGCAACAGTCCTGACAAGGTCCACAGGCAAAGGAGATGTCAGACTCACGTGTGACCCTACTTAACACGTTGAACGCACAAAACCCCATTTCCAGAGAGTTGGGAGGTTTTTAAATTCATGCAAAGAAAGTGTTTTTGTAGTATTTTGCAGGCAAATAAACCCCAAAAAGTAAATAGGTTGCTGGATTTAGGAGTGATTGGTTTGTATTAGGACACGGTCAGGCTCAGTCAGGCACTGCGTCCTGCCGAGGTGTGATCGTAACAGAGATGAGCTTCACCAACACTAAAGAGGAGGGATCCGCACTGGTCCCAGCCCGGTTGCTGGTTGCCGCACCTTTCACTGATAACCTATGGACAGTCCACGCTCGGCCGCCTCACTGCTCACTGTGCTTGCTGTGCTGTCGCCCAGGTGGCACCGCGTGGCCATCAGTGTGGAGAAGAAGTCGGTCACCATCATCGCAGACTGTCAGAAGAAGATCACCAAGGCCCTTCACAGGAGCGACCACGCCTCCATCGACACCGGCGGCTTCACGGCGTTTGGCACCAGGCTTCTGGACGAAGGGGTTTATCAGGTAAGAACTTCAGTCTCTGGATCAGTTTGACTTGTTTCAGACATAAAGGACAGGCTGCTTGGCGTTAACTGCAGGATCATGTTTCTATATCATGGCTGTCGCAGTTCGCACTGGAGCTTCGCATGGTGGAGTATGGGGAATCTTGGCCTGGTTGAAACTCTGGTTGAGACGCTTGAATTGAGTTTTTAATCTGATGATTTGCGTGAAATGGTGACTAACACAAACAGTTATTTTTAGTTGTGATGTGCAGCATTATAAACTGTATTTACAATATTTTATATTTAAATAGGCTTTGACATCATGGGCTCCAGCGTTTGTAAATAACGACAGTCTAAACTTCTGTGGTCCTCACTGAATGATGTCTTCATCGCGGACAAAGCAGCCATTACATGTGTGTAGTGTCATATCAGTTAACAAAGGGCTATTTTTAACTGGTTTTATAAGCAGATTTGTTTTCATATCAGCTGTCAGCTTCCATTAGATTTATGAAAGGGGCCCTCAACGGTGTTTTCCAGCCAGGGGTTGGAAAGGCTGAACACAGGAGCCATGAGTCAGGAACAGGGTCGTTTTCTGTGTGGTTCTTGGAACAGATCTCCTGTCTGTTCTCTGTCCCTGCGCTCCTCAGAGATCCACAGCGCTCGATGCATGCTGGGATGTACAGGGGCAGGAAATACCGCAGCCTGGGGCCTTCGAGCCAGTGCCTATAATTAGTTGGTAAAACGTTGGATTCTCAATTAGACCTGGTTTCTTAGTTTCATTTGAGCTCATGAAATATTTGAGCTATAGAAATATTTGAGTACGTGAGTTCTGTCCTGTACATGATCTTAGTCTGTAACTCTAACTTTCTTTACAGCTACTTCCAAAGTTAAGGCTTTACTCAACTGTTCAACCAGTGCGGTAGATGTGTGTATAAATTCTAGATGTCAGATTCACTAATAGTAAAACACGTGCTCAGTTAATTATATTTGCGTGCACTGGTTTTTCTCAGCCATTCGTGTCGTACCTACATCGTACCTCCCATGGGAGGCAGCCACCGTTGCAAAGGCATCTGATTCAGATGAAAGGCCGTCTTTCATTGCCCAGGCAGGGCTTCCTCCATTCCTCACCCTCTCCCCGTTCACCACCTTCTCCTCCCCCTCGGCCCTCCCCACCCTGAGTCCTTCCTACCGTGCCAAAGCCATGAGACTGTCTATTCATGTCTGGCTGAGGGTACCTGTCTGAATGAGGCTTGCGCATACATACCTGCCTATTCCCTCAATGCCTGGGTAGCAAACACTCAGTTTGCCTCAGCGAACGGCTGTTGGGGTCCGGGCGTTGCGTTCCCTGTGGCAGCAGGACTACCTGAAGATTATTGGGTCTAAAACACATCACATGATGATGTGGTTAAATGGTTTAGAGTCTGCAAGCCTGGATTGGTAATACCTGTAATAATATAATTCTTCGACTGTCCAATGTGGAAGCTCCATTTGCAGTTCCCTGCTCTGTTCTCCCCACTAGCTGGTATTGACTGTGGGAGGGACTGATTGCTGTGTGGGACTGTCTAATTATAGTGAGTCATGGTCGAACCAAAGGTATGTAGCCCTTGGCAAAGGTACGTCAAAGGAGCTACGATGACAGTGACTTGTGTTCTGATTTGGTCAGTGATGCCCTGATCTTGCCTTTTATCCGTCTATCTGTCCATTCTGACCACTCCCAACAGGCAGAAAATGCATCCTGAGCTCTGCAGTGTCGCCAAATGCAGCAGGAGGCGGAGATCCGCCCCTCAGCTGTTGATCGTGACCTGGGTTACCGTCCTCTATTTCCTCACTGACCTCTGACCCTGTCTGGCTCTGCTCTGCTTGCTGAGCCTGTGTCTAACATGTACAGTGCCGTAGCCAGCAGGGTCATATTTTAGAGCCCTGGATTTGCTCCAAGTTGCCAGAGGCTTTTATCTCAGCAGTCCTCAATGGAAGACAGGCTGAGGCCTCGGTATAACCCCCCCCCAGGTACCTCAGCACAAAACGGCTTTTACCATCCCAGGTGCTTTCTGTAAAGCCCTGCCTGTCTATCTCTGGATCCTTATGGTGTTCCCTTTCTCTGATGACATCAGCTCCTCAGTTGTTTCTTCTTCAGACTCTGAATAGTTTCTTGTGTGTTCATTCTTAGCTGCAGTTGGTTTCTGCTGGAAATTGGAATAATAAATGTATGTACAGTAGGCAGGTTCATGTGAGTGTAGTAAATGTTGTTTTTGTTTGTTTTGCTCCACATAGATCAGACATCAGACGCGATTTAATTACGCATGGTCCAACTACCAGGGTTCAGTCTCTCTGTGTGGCTTGTAGGAACATACATGTTATACATGTCTACTCGACTCAGGACAATAACGCATAATTTAAAAGTAAATATGTGAGATACTGGAGACTAACCCATGTTACTACTAGATCAGATGACTTCACCAGAAGGTGCCAAACCAGTAATTATGCAAAAACACCACGATAAGATCAGACTGTCAGACTCAGGAATGAAGCAGAAATTCTTGAGTTGAGGCTGACAAAGCATGACGGTTCCGGGCAGGTAGGGGTTCACATCCACTGTCCTGCTGTTGACTGACTGTATGAAACGGTATTTTTAGAAATGTGTTGTGCCGGAGAGAAAAATGTTTAAGTTTAAGGCAGCATTTGACCCAGAGGGACAGAGGTGGGGATCTCACCTGACAGATGTTGACCAATGGTTCTACTGTTTTAAGCAGCACTGCTTGTTTTCTCACAAGACAAGCCTTTATACATTTGTGTTTGTACGAGCTACAGTAGATGTTAAGGGTCTCGCACAAACACGCGCACACACACACACAAACACACATTCTCTGACAAGTTGTAGCGCGCGTCAGTCTCTTGGGCTTCACTGCCAATCTTCCGTCTGCATAGTGTCCCAGCTGGCACCTGGATTTCACCCCTAGGTCGCCTGTAACTTCACCCTCCATTATTAGGTGTAGAAGCTATTTGTTGATATTTGTTGATGATGTTTATGTTTATTTATATGCAGTAGTTTAACCCCACAGAACACAGAAGTACACCTACTGGATACACTATACTGTATAAAAAACACAACAAATTACTGGACATGTGTTGAATTTATATGTATAACAATACAAACACAGCAAACATTTGCACTGTTATAAGGACTTGTCAAGCGTTAATTGGAACAATGGAGTCTCACATGGCTCTGCCAGCTGTTGTTTGTGTCTTGATGATACTTATTGTTGATTTGATTTCCTGAGGTAAACCTCAGCAGTAATAATACTCATTTTCCCAGGGTTTCCTCCCTGCACCATGTGGACTCAGTGGGGTGTGTGTCCCGCTGTTTAATCACACATGAGGGGGAATTTACTGTGCCAGACTCTCTAAGTGTGGGACTCATGAGATCACATCTGTAATTTGAGATTTACATCAACGCCGCCTTTACCTTAAGTCTGTGCAAGACGAGACGTGAGCGTCAGTAGCTCCGTGTAGCCCCATCTCGTGTGCTGCTCATGCTATTGATATTAGAACTAACTGCTGTACATGTGTGTCTTTGACGGCTCTGTGCAGGGCGACATCCAGCAACTTCTGATTGTGGCTGATCCACAAGCAGCGTATGATTACTGTGAACACTACAGCCCAGACTGTGACACCCCTCACGGCGAGTCCCTCCAGGCCCAGGAACCCGAGAACCAGGTGAGCCATGTAGGAGGGGCTGGGGTTAGTGACAGCAACAGCAAAAGCAACAGAAACAGCAAAAGCAACAGCAACAGCAACAGCAACAACAGCAACAGAAACAGAAACAGCAACAGAAACAGCAACAGAAACAGAAACAGAAACTGCAAAAGCAACTGCAACAGCAACTGAAACAGCAACAGAAACAGCAACAACAACAACAACAACAGCAACAGTATTGTGAAACAGTAGTACTGTACTGTACATGCACTAACATGCTTTTTTGTGTCTTCATGTCTTCATGTTTTTTTGGCCTGGAAACTGATGCGTCAGTGTGTGAGCAGAAATCAGATTTCATCTTTCAATAAAGACAAATTATAAGATCAAATAAAGCCAAAAGATCAAATAAGGGTAATACAATAAAATCGATGTGCTGTACAGTACGTTCAGACTGGACTACAGCTACTATACTATACCCACAGTAGACTTGTACTTGTACCAGCTACACACGTACATTTGCATCATTTTATTCCTTCTTATTATAGAAACATACAAGCCAACACCAGGAAGCCAGCTTAGTTTAAGGCACTTCACAGCCTCCTTTTTCCTCCTCTGTGCATACTGTAGCCTCTGCTTAATGTTGCAGTATAAAGTCAATAAATTTGCAGCTGTTTCCAACAAGAGGAACTACGTAGGTGGAAAAGGCAGTTAAGGACAGAGGAATGCATTAAACCTGTCTGAGTGGATTTAAAAGCTCACTCGTCTTTCATATTGTGGGCTGATTAACGATTATCATTGCTCACCTGAAGTACTGAATAGTGTGGGTACCTGAACCTACAGCTGATGTTTCAAAATGCACCTGCTACACACCCAGCCAGTCAGAACTGAAGAAGACTTAAAGTATGGCAGCAACTGACAATAAAGAGTGAGTGAGTAGTTTTCCCTTCCCATTGTTGAGCAACACATCTGACAGAATGTGCTCTTAGTCTAAATCAGACACCTTCAATCAGTTCAAAGTAGAGTGGACATACAGGATGCAGCTGGTTTGGTCATGTTGTTTTCATTTGTTTTATGAGCTTTTAAACATCCATCTGCTGACGTCCTGCCTGGCCCAGACCCACATCACTCATTTCTCATTTTCCTTTGTTCAGCATATTGACACAATCATCTAACTGACATTTTTTTGTTGTGATCTGATTTAATTCAATCAATTGTATTGATGTTCAATTTTAATACTTTTAGTATAAACCATAAAATATTATTCTTTTATACTGTTGCATAATATAATTCCTTTACTGCAGCTTTTGTGATACTGTTATTATAAACCTTGTGATTATAGATGGTATGAAATAGTTTAATTGATGATATGTACTGTTCTACTGTCTTCCTGGTGAAATAACACCCCTGCCCTCTCTCTCTCTCTCTCTCTCTCTCGCTCTCTCTCTCTCTCTCTCTCTAGTATGGTACTGATCTAGACTACAAAGAATTCTATGACTACTCTGTGGGACCCACAGACGCTGTTCCAACTGATGAGTATTATGAACCACAGGTAAATGAACGAAAGAAAAGAATCACTTTTTGTCATTCACGTCCCCTGTTCCTCACCTTGTCTGCATGTTGTGTGTTGTGTTTACGTGCACATCAAGCCAGCTTTTTGTCCATACGTAACCAAACATTAGAAGACTGACCAGTACTTAAAGACCATTCACCTGCTTTGTCACAGCAGAAAAGTGCGTGCATGTCAACACACACGTTGGTGTCAGTCATCCTTTTGTCTCTTGTGTGAGGCTTCTGCCTTTTCTACTGGAAAAATCTACTTTGAGTGTTTTTTGCAATACAGCATGTCTTTAAAACTGTTGTTTACATTATGGTATAGAAATAACATTTAATAATTAGTATAACCACCATTGCTGTGAGTGTTGAGGCTTTGTGTTGCTCAAGGCACATACTGTGTTTAGTTGCATCAGTCAGTATGTCTGTTCCCAAAAGGCACAGTCGTCGATTGTTTTACAGCAGCAACAGCCAACTGTCATGTCATTTAAATGTACTGTACAGTCACATTGGCTCTGACAGTTGAGTTGGTCAAGTCTGTACAAATGTCGCGGATTGTGCCTTGAAATCATTCCCACTTATGACTGTTCCATGTTTGTCTTGGTGTTCTTTGTCGCCGCCACCTCTTCCAGAGAAAGAAACGTAGTGTCTCCATGAAAAAGAAGAGGAGCAGAAAGTCCCTCAGTAAAACTAAGAGCAAGCCCCTAAAGTTCTTGTCTGGCACAAAATCACCGGCTAAAACGTTTGTCCCTAAGAAGAAGCGTCAGATTCCTGGCTACCAGGCCACGGCGCCCGCACGACCCAGAGGCACTTTTAGGGTAAACGTCCAAGTTAAGGAAAGAGCGTATCTCATCAAGATCTTCCCGTCCTTAACTCCGAAGGGAAAATCTGTGATGCCGGAGCTCCCTAACCTCTTCTGTGTAGAAGTAGCAGAGTCTGTAGCGAGCTTGAGAGGCCCCCTAGCAAATAACTCCTGGTGTGAGCCGTTGTGTTAACCCCCGCTTTATTCTTCTTTCCTTTTTTCCAACATGACTCAGCTAAACAATGTAGAAGGAGATTACAATACAGACAATGACTACGGAACGGTAGATGGTACTCAGACTCAGTCGCCCTTTGCCACGAGTGAACCTTATGAGGTAAGGCTTATTCTCTCCTACGTTAAACCAACAGTGTTGAGTGTGTTTGGAAGTGTAAAAGTGGAAGATATGAGCCAAGGAAGCACGTGGTATGACAAAGACACAGCGATTCAACTGAATCCACGTGTCAGTTTTTAAAAGCTACAAAAACCACCTGATCCACCTGTTCCAAGTGGAACATCGTGGAGGTTGTTTGTAGCTTTAACATGAGATGAGACGCTATGGGCTGAAAGTGTGAAGAAGCTGTTACTAAGGTCTGTACGGTGCATTAATGAATAGAAACGTGTTACACTTAGACTATTTAGGCCTTAGTGATATAACATTTGCAGTCAGTGCTTGGTTTGTGTCATCCGGACGAAGGGGGTGGTTTGAACCAGACTTGCAGCCTCATTAAGGGTTAAAAGAGGATAATTATAGCAGAAGCTCTCTGAGCCGGAGCCGTTTAGAGTAAACACTAATAGAGATTACCAGTCGCCCTGTGGTTCATCGCATCAAGAGCCTGGTTTTGATCAGTAGTTGAAAGAACTATGATCAGCAAGGCTTCCTACAGCAGCTATAAGCATGAGCTGTCTACCGCACTGTCTGACAAAGTGGATGCAATTATACAGACACTGTCAAATCATTTAGGAGGTCAATCGATCCAAATAAGAAAATGTGTAACTGCATCCATTTTGTTGCTTCTAAAAGCAAAATCAAAAATCAACAAACCAAAAGTGATTCAAGGTCAATGTGGTTGTAGTAGTTGTGAGAAATGCACAGTGTTGCTGTAAACAGAACTTCAGCTGGTACCTCTGCACAGCTACTATAGTCTGATGCTAGGTCAGATGGGGATGCTAATGTCTCCTGTATTTCAGCCTTTCCTGTCCAGTACAGAAAGGTTAAAACAATAACACTTTATTTATTCCTTTGAGACATCTTTACTCTGGGGATTCATAAGGTGTTTATAATGGTTGTGAATAATCAGAAATCTGCTTCATTAACATTAAACATAGATTGCTGAGATGCTTAATTAACACCCTTATTTGCTCACCATTCCCCCCTCATCCTCCTTGCTTGGCTACAAGGCCGTGGAGGAGGATGGTGTCGGTGCTTACGCCACCGAGGCCGCCCCCGCAGCCCCAGAGCCCGCCGTTGTCCCGGAAACAGCGGACAACCCGGACAGCGCTGCTGAAGGATATGACTTTAAGGAGTATGACCTGAAGGAGTATGACTTGGGGGAGGGAGACAACAGGTTGTATGATTACGGGGCGTATGATGAGTACGGCACGGCCCTGCCCAAACCCGCGGCGGCCCGCGATGACGAGGTGGGGCCCGGGGTGGCCGCCGAAACCGACGAGAGCACCGTGAGTATCACCGCGCTGAGCTGGCGAGCGAGGGGTGTGTGCATGATGGACACGCGCTACTGGCTCTGTGCACGTCTCCCTAGTGGTTCACATCTGTCGTGTGTGTGCTTGGTGGTCTGTTAAGCGCGTGGTGAGGGACCCTGCATGCACCCTGTTATCCAGGCAGACGATACAGCCCAGTGTGTGCACAGACATGGAAATGATTGACACTTGCGCGGTAATCACTACTGTATCTTTCAACTTCCCATCTCTGGACTCTACAATCAGCGCGTATCAGCCCGAGCAGCCTTTCAGCAGCTGGATGTGATCTCTTCGCCCCCTGCTGTCATTTTAACTAGCAGCCTGTCCATGACATAGCCCTGATTGCACTCACACGCAGCTGTATTCGCGGCCTTATGGTTCCACTCTCTTCTTCTTACGCCCAGATTCCTAAACACGTCCCCTACCAACAGTGTCATCGTGGGTCATCTAGCTGGTCTAAATGTTTAAAGAAGCTCAGCGCTTTAGGTCCGTCGCTGGTCCGACGTAATCAATCACTGTTTTGTGTTTGTGTACTTTTGACCACTGTGAATCAGGTGGTCTTGTATGTACACACACATACACCCCTCCCCCCATCTTTAACCAGCTGTACACAAAACACACCAGGCACCTTCACTAGGACTGATTAAAGCACAGCTGTAATGTTTTTCATGCACGTTCTAAAACTGAACCAGAAATTCAGCCTATGCATTCATTTACTAGACACAATGATCCAAACAAAGTAAACAAATGCCAATAATGAAAATATTTAGAAGATGAAATTAGAGTCAGGTATTTCAGTGTGATTACAATCAGCAGTTAGCCTGATGGCAACATGCTGTAGGTTTGGAGAGGTGAGCTGTGGCTCGATCGAAGGAGTTGTTAATGACGGGTTCCACAGCAGCTTGTGTACATGAACCACATCAAACACCAGCAGAGATCACACTAGACCCAGGCTTTTAAAGGTCCAGGATGCCACAGAGAAACCCAGGGTAACATTCAGGTTATATTTACTATTCATAGCACTAATAATACTAATAATATAGAGGGAGACACGATAACCTGACACACTGCACAGTTTGCGGCGCTCCTTTTCAAACATATGATCCTTTCTTGCTGAATACAATTAACACTTTGCATGTTTATTTATTCCTCATTCACCTCCTGCCTCTGACATAACAGATATGAATTTGCTATTCAGTAAAACCTGATTACACCGTTGAACTGCCTCCTCAGTCACCTGTAAATTATAACCACTGTGTGAAGAATGTTGCCTCTGTGTCCTCTTCGTAACTGCAGGTCGCTGGGGTTGGAGGAGCCTTCGGGCAGAAGGGAGAGAAGGGCGAGCCGGCTGTGATTGAACCTGTGAGGCCTGTAACATTAATGCTGGTGTCATTTCAGTTTGAATGATCCTGTTTATAGACTAATTAGTCAAACGTTCAGTTCAGTTCTAAATCACGCTCAAGATTTCCCCAGAATCTTACCCTAAATTTGTTGAACTGTGTTGCACAGGCACGTGTGATGTGACACAATGTGTTTGTCTTTTAAAGGGCATGTTGATTGAAGGACCTCCAGGACCCCCTGGCCCAGCTGTGAGTCTACTGTAAAAAAAGAAAAAAAAGTGTTTTATGAGGAGGATGTTTCTGACTGAGTAATGTGTCCTTTTAGGGTCTGCCTGGTCCCTCAGGTCTACAAGGACCCCCAGGCACTGCTGGAGATCCTGGTGACAGGGTGAGTTTCCATTTATGTGTCCAATGAGAATTTTCTTGTGTTTAGGTGTTTGTCTTTACAATGAAGATATAGTGTAAATGTGTGTCTTTTTGTGTGTTGTCTATTAAATATGAATACAATATTAAGTTTGTAGACCATAGGAGGGCAGTTTTGCAAAGTGTTTTAATTTTAATTTGCTTTGAGTCACTTGCTTTGAGTTGTTGTCACCAAAAGCCACACTAGAAAGATGATAAACAATGGCTTTACTGGTTGAAAACCAAGAAATTTGTGGAAGTTATATTAGCTTCATGTCAAATGGTAACATACAAACCCACAACTGATCTCTGCTTGGCAATAATAGATGTAGGTGATGGGCATTGTGCTGTTTAAGATAACAGCAAAATAACCATAAATAATGAAATAATATAGACGACAGGCAAGTTGTACAATGGCAGAGCTTTGATGCATGTCTACTATTTTTTACTTTTACTTATTTTTATTTTTTTTATTTTTTTTTTTTTAATTCATTTTACAGTAAGTATATTTTTTTACTTAAACTCGCTGTAGTCTGCGAAAGACCTATGTTATAGTCCTGTGCCTGCTTAGCTAATATGAGTAATGTCATTAAGGTTACAATATTTACCCCTGGTTTCCTGGCGTGCATCTCTCTCTTTCAAAGAAACACACACACACACACACACACACACACACACACACACACACACACACACACACACACACACACGCACATGCACGCAGGTGCTCCTTCAGCAGGATGTTGGTCTTGGATTGCACACACTAGTGTCCCACCATGATGCGCCATTTGCTGATCTATGTGTTGTTTATAGTGTGTTTGAGTTCTGTTACCATTCAGATTATTTGAATACAAGTGTCAGTGCATTTGTTTTATTCACACTGGTGATGTTTTAACATGTGTCAGATGTAAAACGACAGCTTTAGTTTTATCCACGTTATTCATTTTGCTTGATGCTCTAGTAACAATAATATATTCATTACCATATTATTATTTATTGTGTCTTTATTAATCATTTTAGTGCTCAGGTGATGTTTGTTCGGTGTTGCAGGGTCCACCTGGTCGCGCTGGTCTGCCTGGTGCTGATGGTTTGCCAGGACCCCCTGGGACCATGCTGATGCTGCCAGTAAGTGCTCAGATTACACAACAGGTCATATTGTACGTTTGGAGTATTTATTTGTGTATTGGTTAATAATGCCAGCGGAACAGGTAACTCTTGATTGTTTGTTCAACAGTTCCGCTTCGGTGGGGATAGTGAGAAGGGTCCTGTTGTGTCGGCCCAAGAAGCCCAAGCTCAGGCCATCCTTTCCCAGGCCAGAGTAAGTAGTCAAGGATGTTAAACGCTATAGGAGGACGGGAGCGGAAAGGGGAAAGAGACAACACTGGGGGGGGAGGCGGCAGCATTGTGTTTGCCTGGCAACACTAAAACTGAAACACGCAACAATATAAAAAGCGCACGTTCACACAGATGGAGAGGATAGACTGTTAAAAATAGTCCCAGCCTGCTGGTGGTCTTCACCAACAGGTGTCAAAGATACTCTAGGAAAAAATAAGTTGAACTGAAAAAGACAAAATTGTGTACAACGTCCCGCATTAGGCAAAAACCATTAGCCAATACGTGACCTGAGACGTGGAAATAAATATGGGTTTGAGTGAGTATTGTAAACCTGCAGTACTTCTGATTCTGACTCTGATCCAAAAGATACAATATAAAAAGTGGGAAATATCCACTTCTACATTTAAAACGTATAAAAGTGAATTACCCGTACAGGAAATATGATAAAAACAGTTTTGAAAGGAGTTTGACTTTGCTCTTATCTGCAGCTGGCTATGAGAGGACCCCCTGGGCCAATGGGACTGACAGGAAGATCAGGGCCAGTGGTGAGTTTCTAAGGGTTGTTTTATGGTTGCTTGTAAGAAATGTGCTCATTACTTTCACTTTTTAACACAAGTTCATTGTTATGATCAAAGTTCCCATGTGAGTGTGAATTAGCTGACTGTTGCAAAGTCTTTTCTGCAGACATTGTCATGTTTGTTTGTCTACGGTTAAAGAAAATCGTCCTTGTATGCGTTGTGTTTTTAGATTTCACAGTGAATCTGCTGGAGGACACAAACTGAATCAAACAAGTTAAATACTTAAAGTTGTCGCCACAGCACTTGTGAATCTCGCTGTGAATGCCTGCCAGATTTCATTTATGTTGGACCCCCACCCACCCCCTCCTTTTTTTGGGGCATGCTGATACATGATCCACCATTTATCTGCTTGAAGAAAAGCCCCACTTCTAGCAGCTCTCCACAAGCAAAAGCCAAATATGCAATAATCTGAAATGACATAAGACACTAATCAGAAAGATGTAAAACAATAGATGATAAAAGAACAATATGACCTGTTTCCTTTCGTGATCATGCACCTGTCCTGAACTCAGCTAGTCACGTCTGTAACAGCAGCTTTGAATCCACACTTGTCTGTAGACAGATTATAGTACACAGTGCCTTGCAACAATCTAGTATTTTGATTTAGACCTCAAATGTGCCAAAAGACAGAAGGCCAGTGTAGGTTGGCTTCCTAAATGCAGTCTTCAGATGTTTTCAAAGCTAAAATCTCCCCATCCATTAATATTTGACCAGCAGCAAAGCTTGTGTAAGTTGCATGAAGTTTACATCCAGTAAAACGAGCTTAGCACAGTTTGGAGGAAGGTGGAATCATCGCCTTCAATAAATGTAAACATGAAGCTGAAGTCGCCACCTGCTGTTTGCTTTCCTGAACTGCACATGTCACCGGCTGAATGAAAGGAGTCCGTGTTTGGTTTGTGTTGTCTGTCTTTAGGGTCTGCCCGGTGGTCCAGGACTAAAGGGTGAAAGTGGAGACCCCGGACCTCAGGTGAGAAAGAACTAGTGCAATTAAAGATGCATGAAAACGAGCCTCATCTGCTGCAGTTGGCAGCAAATAACGTCCTGTGACGTCTTTACAGGGTCCCCGTGGCATCCAAGGGCCTTCGGGACAAACGGGCAAAGCTGGCAAGAGGGTAAGTGAACTCAGCGACCCAGGACCTCGCAGTGGCCTGCATGTTTGTTGTTGTGTGTCTTGTGGTCGCTGTTCAGATGCTGAGAGGCTTACGCCTGCTTCAACAAACAATCGCTTGATACGTGCTTAAAGGCTTGCGCTGCCTGCAATCCCCGGATCAATGACCGGGCGCTTAATCCGACGGAAAATGCCAAAATGGAAAAGCAGATCTGGACGAAGGCGTGAATAGTGTCACACACACAGTCACTCAACGAGGCCAAACATTTGGGCCTGATTGCTTTGGAATCAACGTGGATCAGTCATCGGCAAATTAGTAATGCCACTGAGCCACTGATTGATTCCAATGTCAAAAAGTGAGATCAGAACCATACAATAACTCAGATTATCAAATATATTTCCTTATTATTTATATGTTTAATATTCTTCTTAGTCCTTTCCTTTCCCATGTTTTATAACTGAGTTTAACCCTAACACCCAGAAGGCACAGCTGGTGCCCTAAGATGTCACTGAGACAGAGACAAATAATAGTTAAGGGGTATTTATTCAGTTGACTGTATATGTAGTTGTATTAACAAAGCTACATGTTATTATTTTATAAATAATAAAATAAGACAGTTTTACTATTTCAATATTGCTCTTTATTCTCAAGGGTCGTGCTGGAGCAGATGGTGCCCGTGGAATGCCCGGAGAGCCAGGCACCAAGGTACTAAACGCCACCACCGGCAGATTGTGGACTTGTTCGCCACTGTTCCTGTGTTTGTGGTGCGGCGACTTATTTTGCTGTATCGTTACAGGGCGACCGGGGCTTTGATGGACTTCCTGGGCTTCCCGGTGAAAAGGGACACAGGGTGGGTGGAGCGTGATCAGCATCAGTCAGTTCAGTGCAGTAGAGCTCCACTGCAAAAGCAGCAGTTGTACTGACACTGAACGCATGCACGTCTGCTGAAAGTAGGAAGGAGCCAGAGCTGAAAGGAATCACACCATTGTTTTCTTCTGAGAAACAAGGCCTCTACTGTAAATGTTTTCAGGCTTTAGAGCAAAACGCTGTTAGTTTGTGTAATAGGTCACAGAACTAGCTTTCAACTAAATCCCTCAGTTATTAGGGATTATATTTGGCTGTGGTCACCAGTCAAGTTTGGAATTTCCATATCTTCATAAGTTCACAAAGTTTAGTAACCACTTAACTTCACATAATTGAATAAGTCCTTATAATTTGTTTTATTCCTCTAATCCATTAATCACAAAGCTTAGCCACAGTGTTGCACTGTATCCATGTATGTAGAGCAAAGCACATATCTAAGCACAATGAGAAAGAACATTCACATGATTCACTAATAAAACAGCAAATTATACATTATTATTACTGCAGGCCATAATGAATTATCTCAAATATGGTCTTTCTTTCACTCATTCCACCTCAGGGGGACCCGGGGCCAATGGGACCACCAGGTGCTCCTGGAGAGGACGGTCAGAGAGTAAGTGCTTCCTCTATTACGTTCACACCCTCAATAACTTTTAAGAACAAACTGCTGTTAACAGAAGTGAGCCACCGTTTACATCAGCTGCGCTTCACCCGCTCTGCCCTCAAGCAGGAACAGCAGCTGGGTGGAGACTGTGAAATGGGGAGGAGGAGGGCTTGCGTTTAACCTTTCCTCCCCCCTGTAACTAACCTCCCACCTGCCCCCAACCCCCCCTGTTGCCACAGTCAACAGCCTTTGGCCTGGTTGAGCCTTAGCCCTGACTAATACAGGCTTTCGCATGCTCATGATTATTTCTATTTGTTAAATCGAACAAACATCTCTCTCCACTGAAGCACAGCTCAATAAATCACCTCTGACGTTTGTCTTTTCCTTTCCTCAGGGCGAGGACGGTGAGATCGGGCCCAGAGGACTGGCGGGTGAGAGTGTAAGTCCTGTTTGCTTTGTTGTTCCAACATGACATTCCAAACATATGGGAGTCAAACAGGCTGCGACACGCTTCTCTTTACTGTTGCTTCCAAGTTATCTGTGATACGTGTTGGTTCTTTGACTACAAGGACTGGATATGTCAATAATCAATAAGCAATAATCCCCCTACTGTATCATTCATAGGGTCCTAGAGGTTTGCTGGGTCCTCGTGGTCCTCCAGGACCCCCTGGAGCTCCTGTAAGTACCACCACCTTTACATTGTCTTACAGTACATCACTTTATGATAATGATCAAGTATAAGGGATTATTTCCTCATCTGTTGTCTTTAGGGGGTTGCTGGTGTTGATGGGCCTCCAGGACCCAAAGGAAACATGGTATGAACATCCTATGGATGAAGGATCGCATTTATCTAAAACCTCACTGTAGAGAGGTTAAAGGTCATGCCAGCATCTAGCGTACAAGGAATTGATAATTTATTTTCCTAAAGTCACATAAAAGCCCTTTTTTTAAGTTCTTGAACTAACTGAACTCACAAAGTTAGAGAGAGTAGGAGTATGAATTAATTAGAATTTAACACACTCTGGTTGGGATTTAATTAAAGCACCAACATGGTTCTCAATGCTTCTACACTTTTTATAAATAAAATACACTCAGTGAACTTTGAGTCCAAATAACAGCATTCAGTCAACAAGAACAGACACGTTTTAGTAATTGATGCCGCTGATAAACAGGATGTTGGAGACAATCTATTTTACTGGTGTGTACTGTAGTTTTGACAGCCTCCAATGTTTTTTCCAGGGCCCTCAAGGAGAACCTGGGCCACCTGGGCAGCAGGGAATCCCAGGAACTCAGGTAAACAAAGAAGCAGGTTAAAGCTGCATTAACTGCTTTACTTTAGCTGCATATGCATGTGAGCCTTCACATTTGTGTGTGTGTTGATGTGTAACAGCTGAACAGCTTCATCCTTCCATCATGTGTAACACAGTTTCAAGTTCAGTGTGAGACGACATATCCCTTAGTCCCCATTTTCAATTTGCCCAACCCTCTCCCTCACTTTAGCCCAACCATCCTCTCATTTCTCCCTACAGATATGAAGAAGCCCCCACACAGACACAGACACACACACAGACACACACACACACACACACACACACACACACACACACACACACACACACACTCAAATATTTTTCAAGTCAGGTTTACCTTAGAGGGAGGGGTGTTTCAGGGGCGATCCGCGTGAAAGCATCTAATTCATGTTAGCGGTGGAATTCCTGCAAAGCCGCCATACCTGCAGTGGCAAGCTTCAGTGGCTCAGATTACACACACACACACACACACACACACACACACACACACACACACACACACACACACACACACACACACACACACACACACACACGCACACACTGGCACATCTGCAAGTACGTCAGCCAATATTTGAGAGTATGTGACTCTGCTGCTGACACTGAGTGAGTGAGTGAGTGAGTGAGTGACTGACTGACTGACTGACTGACTGACTGACTGACTGACTGACTGACTGACTTAGTCTGTATATATGTACAGTATGTGCGTTTGAACATGCTTATGCTGTGGCAGCAGCTTATGTCTATTCATGTGCCTCTCTCCTCTAGGGTCTCCCTGGTCCTCAAGGCCCGATTGGACCACCTGGAGAAAAAGTGTGTTGTCATTTTTTTCTATATCATTTCAGATTATTACCTGAGTTTTGTAGATTTCTAAAAAGCATTGACATTTAGCTCATAGATTAACTTGTGTAGTGAAGCTCATTCGTCATGTTTGATCACAAACAGAATATTAGGCATTCTCTGACTGACCTGTCATCGTTTGTCCTTCCTTTTCTTCATGCAGGGACCCCAGGGCAGGTCGGGCTTGCCCGGACTACCTGGAGCTGATGGGCCTCCTGTGAGTGTGTAGCCGTCTACATACAGTATCTCAGATTTACACACAATCAAAAGAGTACAGTACATCACATAAATGATCCAGCATGTTGTGTCTAAAACACTTGTGTCTGGGGCTGTGTACTGTAGCTACAGACCTACTGTATGAGCTGTGACTGTGTATGATCTTGTTTCTACTAAGCCTGATGGCCTGTTACAGCTCTGTAAAGCTCACTATAGGAGCATAACACACAGGCCAGCTAGAGTTTGGCTACGGGCATAGCATTAATAAACTATTATACACAGTGTCACACTTTGCTTTACCCTGTTGGTGCACAGCTGTGTCTAATAATGGGCCAATAGCCATAGTTTCAGATGAGGTTGTTCTCGTTATCTGTCCTACAGTCTGTGCCTCAGGCCCCAGATTCTGGTTACAGTCCCTGGTCTCAACCTCAGACTGGTAGCGCCCAGTGCAAGGCTCGTCTGTACAGTCTACAGTGTGTATAAGTATAAGTATAAGTATAAGGATAAGTACATGTATAAGTGTGTTTATCCACACTCTTTGAGAGGACTATACAGTATAAGCTAGATGCTTTTCTACTTCGTGTGACTTACAACTAAATCTCATCAATCCATATTTTAGAGTGGAACATACAAATCAGATAAGTGTAACTGAGATATTAATGACTACTTGGAAAATATTATCTCATTGTAAATTTGAAGGCAGCAACAGGTCAGTAACATGAGTATGAAGGGAGCATTTCAGAGACGCAGAGGCTGTAGAATGTGAAGATGGGCACACGCAATAAAAACAACATGGCCAAGAAATTGTCATGTTCTAATTTCAAGTCAAACCAAAAAGCTCCTTGTAGCGTATCCAAATTTGAAATTCATGTCAAAAGCCTGCATTTATGATGGTAATGATGTGCTCTAGTGTCCATGGCGTGGACAGCTGACGCATCTGGAAGGGCTCCATTAATACTGAAAACTACATGAAGGATTAAGCTCCCATCCAGACATTACTTTCTTACTGCAGCATTAACAGCATGAAGTATTTGGGGACCGAAATGACCTGTAGTCCAGACTTTGCGCCAATAGAAACCGATTTGGTGCATTCACTGAAAAGTTCAGCCAAACAGGCCCAAGACTGTCAAGCAGCTATTGTCCTGCATCAGACATGGATGAACCACATTCCTGTCCAACAAATCCAGCATCGGGTCTCCACACTCCTCAGACATTTACAGACAATGGCAGACATCGCTCTGTTTAACTCTTCAGAGATGAGACGAGTTGCAAAGGATTTCCATGAATGTCTCAAATTCAACATCTGCTGTTCTGTGTTGTTTATGTTCCATTCTGAACATAGAACTGATATGCACATGAACAACATCCCTACATGCATTTGCTCCCATTTTTCATCTTCACATGTGGCCACAGGACACCAAGGACTGCACCCAGCATTTGTACAAATTTGATTTCAAGTAGTTTTTTGCTACTTTAAGTACCAAGTCCTTCATAATGTGTGATGATTTTCCACTTTTCTTTAACAGGGTCATCCTGGTAAGGAGGGACCGCCCGGAGAGAAAGGAGGACAGGTATGTGTGCTAATGCATAAGTGACTAGTGTTATAGAAGCACACAGTGTTATTTTACTGTCAGCATTCCAGCAGGGCGATGAGTTAAAGTAAGCTAACTTATCTTTACATAAAAAGTAAAAGTAATTTGAAGTAAATGCTACCTGCATCTTCTAAGCCGCCACAGAAATCCTGTGGTGCTTTACGTCCTTCTCCGTCCCCTGTGAAGCCTTAACGAGTGTCACCGCTGCTGTCTCCTTTGCAGGGTCCTCCAGGTCCACAAGGTCCTATTGGTTATCCTGGCCCTCGTGGTGTGAAGGTCTGGTGTCTGATCCCTTTGTACATTATACATACTACAGTAACTGTATTGAAATGTATAATAGCTGGTGACATTGATTTTCTGTATATAGGGTGCTGACGGCGTCCGTGGTCTCAAAGGGTCAAAGGGAGAGAAGGTATGAACACTCCACATGTGAAGTAGTCATCACAGCATTCTCTATCCACCTTGTTGCTGAGCAGTCGGACTGGTCACGGTCAGCGTGTCTGTAATCGTGGCTCTCTGCCTGCACTCCGCTCTCTGTTCTGAGACTTTAAAGCTGGAGTGGGCAGCTGCTGCAGCTTGGCAGCATCGTGCAGAGGTCAGTCAACAGCCTTCTTCAGTGGAGACTCTGCTGGAGTGACCCTCACTCAACGTTTGAAAGTGGAGCTGTCGCGCTCGAGGCCTTCGGCTTCGAAGGACGCTGCAGTCCATCTCGAACGCCTCTGAAGTGTGTCACAGAGTAGAATCTAAACGATGCTTCCTCTCAATATGCAGAGCATTTATTTAAGATCAATACAGTTATGCTGTTTATTAAAATCAATTATCTGAGTGAAGGATGTCGGCCTCACTGCACTGACAGGTATTCTCATCACCTTTTATTGAATTATTTATATAGAGAGATCCGAGACCTTGAGGAGAGAGGTTTTGTTATGAATGCAGGATTCGCTTTACCTCAGGTGTGTGTGTGGTGATAGTGATGCTCGATGCACAATGCAGACACATTCTGCTCTGCATTATGCATTGAATTGGGTCGAAAACATGAGCAGGTGACAGACTAGAAAAAGAAAGTGTCAAAAGAAACAGAGGTTTGTCTGGACAGAGGCTGCTTTGAGTTTATCAAAGTAAACCAATTGAGTTCACTTCCAGAATTCTCAATAGTGTCTTTATTAATTTTGAATTATTGAGTATCTTGTGCTGTGGATGAGGACTTTTATTTTGAAAGAATAATCGCTTAGTATTAAATGTGAATTAATTTATTAATTTAAATAGATAAATATATCTGCCAGTTAGAATTAGTTAGTGCAGGTGATTATATTATTTTACCTGCATCTGCAGCACAGTTTAGCCTATTAGCGCCTTCTTTTGTACCGCAGTTGTTTGTGCATGTGCTGTTCCACTGTGTGACCAGCAGAGAGCAGCAATAATTCTATCATCCGCTTAGTTAACAAAAGCAGGCTGAGTTAGTAATGTGCTCATTATGAGGATTGTTGCCGGGAAATGAAAACACTGTGCATCTGTGTGTGAATCAGTGACAGTTTTCTCAGGTGGAGCTCCTGTTGGACACAGGACCTCTAACGTCTCTCAGCTTTACCTGTTCAATCAACACGTTCCTCATGAGAATCAATACAATATAATATATAAGATCAATCAACAATGATGTCTTTTTCTGTCTTTAGGGTGAAGATGGTTTCCCAGGTTTCAAGGGCGATATGGGCATTAAAGGAGACCGGGTAAGAAGCTTGGAACAGCATAACTTTATTGTATATGAATAACCTCCTACAGTACAGTAAGTCTAAGACGCCGGCTCCATATACTTACTGTACATGTTTGTGTTACAGGGTGAGCTGGGGTTAGCTGGGCCCCGTGGAGAGGACGGCCCTGAGGGTCCTAAGGGGCGAGCTGGGCCCAATGGTGAATCAGGACCCATTGGACCTGCAGGAGAAAAGGTAATAGACAAGAAATATTACTTTAGAATATTTTTTTGGTTAGAAATTGTAACAAAAGTACAATACAGCAACAATACATCATAGTATAGTGAATCCTATGCTTTATACAGCACTGCACATGCAAACCAGTTAGTGTTGAATAAGTGTTGACATATTTTTCTGTCCGTCTGTCTATGAATCTCTACTGACACATTGTTAATGTTTGTCAGGGTAAACTTGGTGTTCCAGGAATTCCAGGTTATCCAGGAAGACAGGGACCAAAGGTGAGTTACATCACAATACAAAATATATCCCAATATCTTTTATTCCTTTGATTGAATATGTTCCAGTCAGAAAACCCAGGACAACATGATGGGTTTGTGCTAATGGGTTTTATATTAATGTAATGTATTTCATGCTACAGTAAACACTGTGCACCCAGGTGATAAGATGAAGTTGTAGCTTACAGTGTTTGTAGAGGTGAACCTCTGTGCTACTGCTGAGAAGTAAAAGGCCTGTTGAAATCTTCAGCCGCAGATTAACCCATGAGTGATAACAACATTTACTTTTAGTCTACGCTGAAAACAACACAACAAGCAACAGTCGATCAAATAATTCACTACTGAACAACCCAGAGACCATACATCTCTGCTTTATTATGCTGAGTACTTCTTTAGATCAAAGTTATTTTAGTCAGTAGCTCATGGCTGTTATTGCCATTCAATGTGTTTGTAAAGACTCTTTCACACTGCTTTTGTTTTGTTTTTGATCATTTTAACACAAATGTCTTAACAGCTGGTGCTGAAATGAAGTTTTTCATTTACAGAGACAACACTTACTTATCAGTAAGGTTTCTTAGTTATAATAATAATCTTTATGTACATGTGGGGCAAGTAAAAGTTTGAGATTGATTATTATTTATTAAATATTCTTCATGCAACACTTGGTGAGGTGCTGCACTGTGGGTAAGCTGCTTTTTAATCTTCTTTCTGGACTTTGACTTGTTTATACCGTGCTTTATGTTCTATCCTCTCCTTTGTGTTTGTGTTTGGGTTCGTCATGTGTGATGGTGTCTTCAGCATTGTCTGCCAGTCGTTTAAAAGCTTAGATCATTTGTTTAAGGGGAAATCCTCCTCGATGCTTCTGTAACTAAATGAAAACTCTAGAGCAGGAGGATTCTGAGAAATTTATTGGAACTATTTCATATCATTGTTTTACAGCAACACATTGTTGTGAGTGTTAATATTTCAATTCAGGTGTTGGGATATTTAAAAACAAGCAAACAAAGTGTTAATGTCATAGAGCTGGTTGTTTCCATTGTTCACCCCTCATGGTAAATTCATGTAGTTTCACATGAGGGAACTATGACATAGCTGGAACGTCTATCCAACAACAATGGTGCTGATAAAGTAGAATGAATAAATGCATCCTCTGACCCAGCCCTTCTCTCCTCTGGACAGGGCTCAAGCGGGTTCCCCGGCTTCCCTGGAGCCAATGGCGAGAAAGGAGCCAGGGTAAGAAAGCACTCACTGGCTGTTTGTGTATGGAAATCAACACACATCAAATAGATTTTTATTATAAGAGTCATCTGTATGATGACTTGGCACAAAAAATGACACCAGCAAAATCAATGTTGGGAGGAGAACAAAAGATGTGCAAACAATGGTGCTTTCACTGAGCCCATCAATGCATTTGTAGGCGTGACAAAATACCAGAGTAGCGAAGTCTAGCAAAATCATTTTACTTTGAAGATGCTCCTAAACTGTGCAATGTCTCTAGATTCTCATTATGTAGATGTTCCATAGGAAACATTGTCAGTTGCTTCGCATTTCTTGAAATCTTCTATACTGCTATATCTGTCACGGACTCAAGGTAGCGGACCCACACGCACAGCGGAGACAAGGCTCAGTGCACAACAGGGTTTATTCGAGCTCGTGGTCAGGCAGGCAAGGGTCGGTACACAGGTAGATCATCGGTAGCAGCACAGACGAGGATAAGGCAAACGGATGTCAAAAACAGGCAATGGTCAAACTCACACAGGCAGACGGGATTATCACAGGCTGGGCTGGAGACGTGGTCAGGAACAAAACAGGATCAAAACGCACGGCAAGGTAAAGGTAAGAATGCTGGAAAGTTGAACGGGTGAATGAACAAACAATCTGGCAAGGTGCTGGGCTTAGAGGTGGTGCTTAAATACCAGGTGAACTAATAGCAGATGAAGTGCAGGTGTGGATAATGCGGACCGGTACTGACAGGGAACAGCTGTGATGTGACGTAGCAGTAAGTCCCTTCAACATAAAAGCGGATCTAGAACCAGGACGTGACAACTAAACAGGAAGTATTACAAAATAAAACAGGAAACAAGAAACAAAACCCAGATCGTGACAATATCCTCTATCCGCTTTTATCAGTGTACCTGTAGTAGTGAAACAGTAGAATAGTACCAAGGATAACTGTCTATATTACTCTTATTTTATAAGCTTTTAACTCAAAATGATAACATGAACTGTCATGACACTGGGAACCAGTACTTTAAAGTTTTTTTCTTCTTAATAACAGGGTGTTGCAGGCAAAGCTGGTCCTAGAGGCCAAAGAGGCCCAACGGTATGTATCTGATTGTATTAGAGCATGTACCCGTCCTAGCATCCTGTATGCATTGAAGAGTTAATGGCGTTGTCCTGGATTGATTTGGTTTGATGTTTCAAAGTTCGTTTCTCACCTCTGCAGGGTCCTCGCGGTGGTCGAGGAATCAGAGGTCCAACAGGAAAACCAGGCCCCAAGGTACGAACACAGCAAAGCATAACTTTGGTTTTAGATATTTTTTAAGTTAATATCCTGTAAAAACGATTTCGGAAAAAAATAAACCTGAACATCAATCGATGTACATTTGGCATTATTGCTGATTTGTGTGTCACAGGGCACATCAGGCAACGATGGTCCTCCAGGCCCACCCGGCGAGAGAGTAAGTCCATAACACATGGATGTGTATTTATATATATACAGAGTAAATATATTCAGTATATATACCTCAACAGGTAAATAGATTAGATTAGTTGCTGCCAAGCATCTAACCAGTCAGTGGAGTTTTGCTATATTGTTCCGCTCTTGTGCACCAGTAGAAAAAATGGTCCATTAATAGTTAGTTATTGTGAGGTAGCCCAACAACTCCAAAGACGATGACAAGCATCTAAGTAGTTAGATGTGTTCAGTTGCATCAAGTCTGCGGAGATACTTTATTATAATTCTAAGAAAGCATGATGTCGAGTGTAGACCTCAACCAGCCGACTATTAAAAAAAAACGGATATCGTTGCTTTTTTATTGAGATTTATAGTAGTACTGTAGCATGTTCTGTGTTCATGACCTACTGTTCATTACCAGATGCAAACCTACTGATTAGACCTCAAATAGACTAGTATTAATAACCACAAAGCTCACCAGACGCTTTCTAAAAATAAAATATCAGACGTGATCACAACTTCAATCAGCTTTAATGTAGTTAAAAAGGCTGGCCTCGGGTCTGTGGAAGCTTTTATAGTCTAGTGTCCACAGCACTTATTCGAATATTGAATTAGAGGGTGATGGCTGGCTACTGACCTTTGAACTACTTCAGGTGATTCTAAGTAGCAGTAAATCAAAGTTCTGAAAGTTCAGCCATTCCAAAGTTGTGTTGTGTCTGTACTGTAATACATGAAGATGTGAGTGTACGAGATGCCTTGCTGATTGCAGGGACCTCAAGGACCTCAGGGACCCGTGGGCTTCCCAGGACCAAAAGGTCCCCCGGTAAGTGTTTCTCCACCTGCATGATACACGATAATCCTTAATGTTCTAGAAGTTTGTTTCCTCTCGTCTCAACAGCAGTTTAGATTAGTTTTAAAATGTTTAACTCACAATTGATTCAGCTGAAGCATGGGGTGAAGCATTATTCAACAGGATTCCTAATGCTCTGCAGGGATCACTAGTCTAAGTCTAGCAGAATCCACTTTTACTCCCCAGTCTCAGCGGGAAACAAGTGGTAATTTCCACCTATTGATTCTGGTTAGACTCACAGCTGGCTTCCAGTCCTCAGTCTATGTTGTCTTCTCACAGCAGAAATACAACCTGAGTTAAAAAAAACATCTAGTGGATAATGCATCTAATGTATAATGGTGTTCATCTAATGAATGTCATTCCTGTATCACAGGGACCCCCTGGAAAGGATGGGCTGCCCGGACACCCTGGTCAGCGTGGAGAGACGGTGAGTCTGTGTGGCTGACTCCCACTCAGCCTAAAACCTCATGTCAAGCGTGAAAACATAAGCTTTTATATGGAGCGATTGTAGAAATTGTGCGTGACCTGGCGAGGTTTGTTAGATTCAACAGCAGGTACAAGCAGGAGCACAAATCATTGGTTTTCCCAAACTGTATTGATATTGGTCTAGACTGGAGCAATGTGTACAGACATAACCACTAATTGTCAGGCTGTTATGAACAGAATCCTCAGTGTAGCGCCTTGTCAGGGTGGTTTGTAGTCACTGACAGACCTCCTCAGCGCTTATTCTGCAAATTGCCTCTCAATTGCAGGACAGATCTAATCTTCCCAATCAGTGAGCAGCTCTTCAGCTGAAGCCCCTTTACTTCTGCTGCACTTGTATGCAGGGAGGGTTTACAAGCAGTGATACACAATCTCAGTGGGTCTGACTCCGGGAGCAAAGCTAGAAAACACCCCCGTGAGCCCAGTCTGCTATTCAGACAAGCACACTGCATTGTCTCTGAGTAAATCCAGATGGCTCAGACAGAGAAAGACCTCAGGGAGCAGGGGACTCGTCCGTTCTAATGGAGCGGCTGTCTTGATGTTACTTCTGCCAGTTTAGTAATATCCAGTGAAAGGATGCTAAGCCAGGATTGTCCAGTTGCAACATGGTAATGAGCAACAATCAATTTTGTAAAATCTAAACCATCAGCCATAAAATTTGTTGGATGAAACATTTGGTCGTGTCCTTCTATGAAGACACAGACCCCTAATGAAAATTGGCTGTAATAGTTATAGCCTGAAGATGGACATCTTGTTCTGTCACACGTTCAATTTCTTCATACCTACACTAGTTCCAGTAGTTGCACTCCCCTACCTTTGGTTTCGATTCCCAGGACTTGGTAGAGTATGCATCAGTGCACTTTGCATTGACAAGGCTCAGAGGGCAATAAATTCAGCTAAAAGCTTGACACATCATCGCTTCCATCATTAAAGCCTCCCTTCCCCACCTGCTTCTTCCCTATAGATAAATGTAACTCACAGCTGACTGCATCCCTGCCTTCGCCACTGTTCCAGCTGCAGTGAGCGAGTCTTCATTAACGTCTCTGCGACTGTAGATTTATGCTCTGATGAGCAGCTCCACGAGCCAGTGTGAGAATTGATCACAGCAATAAAGATGTTTAAATTCCCCCAGCCAAGATTTGAGTTGGTGTCTCTGAGCCAGGTTGATGTTGTAATTGCGTGGCCTGAGGATTTCTGTTGAATAATACATTACCATATATCACAACACACAGAGTGATCAATAGGCCTGGAGTCGCCAGGCAGCCATGATCAGAGCAGGAACAGCCAGGATTTGAGAATTGGAGTTGTAGGGAAATTCATTCGTTGCTGAAAATGGTTGGTGTGAATAGTGAGGCGATCACTGTCCTCAGCTCTCTCACACTATTGTCTCATATCATAAAAAAATCACATGTACATGCGTTCCATAAATATTTACCAGCTCAGGTTCGGCTCTGTCTGAGAGGAATGAAACGTTAACTTCTAACTGCTAAATCATATCATTTTACAGCTGCCCGCTGTAAAATGATATATAATTAACAAAATAAAAGATAAATAAATGTATAAAGAAAACTCAAACCAGTGCAGATTGGATTGTTCCTTCCTCAGAAGACAGAAGTTCATCTGATTGTGCTGCAGAATCGATGCTCGAGTTGTTGAACTTCTATCTGTTTTTTTGTTTTTTTTTCGGCTTGTCTTGTTCTGCTGTTTGAATCTGCATAATCAGATCTATAGGGAAAACTACACTGCACATCAGCCCTGCACACTACCTCTAGTTATTATTGGGTGTAGTATACCACTGGAGAACATTCTAAATTGTGATGGATGATTCCTGTTTTATTACTGGTGCTGTTAATATTATATTTGGGTTGTTATTAACTTGGTATTTTTTATAGATTAAAACAGCTGACTAGTAGACTTGCGGCTTTGGTCCTATTAGTTGCCCTAAATACACTGTGTAGATGCTGAAATCACAACATCATTAGTTTGTTTTTATTAGGCTTGAACGGAACATAGGGAAGGTACTGTGTATGGTATAGTCCTTAACCTTCTTAATCAAGAACGTCTGCACTACAATACATTGAGTAAAACATTGTTGATTTGTGTTTGTGTGTGGGCTAGCGTTTTTAGAGCCTGGTGTGAGTGTAGTTTCTTCTTCTAGCTGTGTTTACTTGAACAAGAATCAATAATATTTATCTCAATAATATCTGAGAGGTATAATCATATCACATCAAGGAAATACATATAGCCATAAAACCTAAAGCCCTCTTTCTCATCCGAATCCAATTCAGGTGGGATCACTGTGTTTTCTTTACTAGAGTTATAATAGATGATAATAGATTGGGTAAGTGTTTTAGTAGTTATCCCAAATAAATCAAATAATGGGAGTTTTGTCATCTTTTCTTCAGGGTTTCCAAGGAAAAACAGGTCCACCAGGCCCAGGAGGTGTTGTCGGACCCCAGGTAAAAGAAAAATATTATAAAAGACTACTTTAGATAGACTTGCATGACCAACCACTAATACATCTGTAGTACCTTTTGAGGGTTAACTGAAATAACTCGTAACTAAAAGACTATTTGGGATTAACATTGTTGAGCACAGAAAAAACTATTGTGTATAAATGTGCACGTTGTCATAGGGACCCACTGGTGAGACTGGTCCTGTTGGTGAGAGAGGTCACCCTGGACCCCCAGGTCCACCTGGAGAACAAGGTCTTCCAGGTGCTGCTGGAAAGGAGGGAGCAAAGGTATGTTTAAGTATACCGACTGTTTAGCAACACCAGCTTCTTCTTTTTAAACTTACATTCTTTTCCTGTCCTCCTCACGCAGACAGTACAGTAAATCATGTCCATGGGCTAACTCTAAACTCTCTGACACTCACAGTCCCACTTTCCTCCTCACTCTGCTCAGTCCTGTGCATCTGTATGCCAGGGACACTTTGTGGAGGCCTTGGCAGCAGAGCCTAAATCCTCTTATGCCTCTCAAGCCCACACCCCTGTGCCTTCCTGTTCACAGATAAAGCCGCCTGCCAATTGAAAAGAGAACGAAGCCAGAAGTAACTTTAACCGAAGTCAAAGTCTGTTTGTGGGGTACATGGGGGAATAACAACACAATGATGCTTCCTAGTGCTGTGTCAGACTGAGAAACTGAACTAACAGACACAAACATAGGCAGCAGCCGAATACTTTGTCTGGCATAATAAATTACATAATTTAATGAACTGCTATTTTGGATTATTAAAACATTTGGGCTGCATTGTTTCATGTTGTGCTGCATGGAAACAACACTGCATTAGTAGTACCTGGTAATGTACCTTATCTTAACTTAATATTTCTGTTAAACACTGAACCTTCAGTTTTTATTAATTCAGATGTTTTTGCAAAAATTTAGATTTTTGTGTTTCTGTAGTTGAACCATTTCTGTTTCAATTAAAACATATTTCATAGAGAAAAGTGTTTTGACAGTGACGTAATGTACCGTGAACAGGATGTACAGTAGAGAGTGTTTTTTTGTTGAAGTTTACCTGGCTGAGCCATGCATGTATTGATCATACTAAGGTCTAATTGGTATTTTGCTTGAATTAACATAATATTAGGTACTAAGTAAAGCAGCAAAATACAAAAATACTTCCTATACTTCATGGGACCAAAACCAAAATCAGAACCCATACATATTGTAATGTAACTGTATCTTATTATCCCCGCCACTAACTCAGTGTGTGACTGTGTCCATAAGGGAGATCCTGGACCGCAGGGATCCCCTGGGAAAGATGGTCCACCTGGCCTTCGAGGATTCCCTGGAGAGAGAGGTCTACCTGGTGCCTCGGTAAGAGTTCTGCAGCCTGAACCAGATAATCACAGCCTTACTTTATGAACACAGCTCCACGAACACGAACCAGCCTCTACCTAGAGCCGTTCACTTCATTAGCAACACCCGCCTTGGAATTCACTCCTGACAATCAGTTCAGTGAAGAGGAAATCCAAGGCGACATCTTACAAATGAACGGGCGTGTCTGTGCATCTCTCCACCAGCACTGTCACTACTGTTTTAACCACTGCAGAGCCATCATGGCTCTAGGGCAACAGCGCCTCTATTATAGAGGTGGGGAACTGTCGGGTGATCGTCAATTCGTAAAATCTATCCCTATTTAACTCAGGAACTGGGTTTTCAGATTTCAGTCACAGTAATTTGAGGGCAGGGATGTTATTTGTCTCTCTCTGCATTATTTACTTAATAAATTATTAAGTGGCAAATGTTGGTAATTAGTCCTCGCTGAATGCAGATGTATATACTACAGCGAGAGCTGTTGTTGTGCAACCTTCATGCTCAAGGTCAGTCAGACTCTGCAGGCCAACAGCACCACTGATTGTTTTCACCACTGTAATTTATCAGCTCACAGTCACAGCAGCACACACTTATTACCCTCACTGCTGCGTGCTCATCTGTGGGCCACAAGGGAGTTTTATGAAGCACCCAAACACACAGGCGTTTGCATACATGCATAGTTTAAGCGCTGACAAACACATAAATGTACAAAATGAAAAACACAAGCTTGGACGTGCAGAGCAAGATGCAGAACATTGTACCAGATGTGTATATAGATGAAGATGTGAGGAGTGATGACACTTGTCAGAGTGTTGCTACTTGAGGCAAAATGCAGTCAAAGCACATTTGTAGAGGTGTCTGCCTGCAGCCCCAAACTAGCAAAGAAAGACAATAGATTGGCAACATGAATGCAGACCTGTGCACCAAATGTATACAGTACATTACAGTACAGTATGTAAAGTCAAAGCTATTTCAGATGGTCCTCATGTGTTTTTTCCTCATTTTCTCCAGGGCCCAGCAGGTCTGAAGGGAGGAGAGGGGCCTCAAGGTCCACCTGGGCCTGTTGTAAGTATTCTTTTCCTCAGGTAGTTTTGGAGAGGTTACAGGACTTGTGTTTATATGTGATTGAATTATAGCTAAATCATATTTAACTTATAGACTATGTACCAGAGGAAACTAGGTAGTACATGACTACCTGTTGGTATTAGTACAGTTTGTTCCACTGCCTGCAACCACACAGATCCCAAACACACACAACAGACCTCACAGCTAATTAATCATCTACAGTGATTCATATCCAGACACCTTAGGAAATGTTCTAACATATATGTACAAAGTCAAATTCCGCATCAAAGCACTTTACATTCCTTTTCCGAATTGTATATTTATAGACTCTCCTAATCCTCACATTTCTTAGTGGTTAGCGTTCCCATCCCATTTTATGTTCAGATGGAGAAACTCAGGCCAGATCACATTGCTTCAGCATCCGCACATCTAGGTTTACAGCTTCTTTCCAGTGACAATCACAGGTATAATTGTTAATAAGTACAAACTGTTTCACACTTCTACCATGGAATGCAAAATTTGTATACAGTACAAATAAACCACAGCAGCCTTTTTGATTCAGAAATGCTTTTCAGCAAGTGGAATGAGGCTCAGAACTCAGAGAGCCACATTGTAACCGCTAAGTTTATATGTTCACTGCTTCAAAGTGGTGCTTTATTAGAACCTAAAAGCCACCTGTTGTTTATTCAATGTTCCTCTAGAAATTGTCTGTGTTTGACATGTGGGTGGTCAGTGTCAGAACTCTAAAATCTGTGTCCTTCTCATTAGGACAAACAAGCACATCATCCTCCTTCTCATTTCTAATTTCTGTCTCACAGGGATCACCTGGTGAGAGAGGCCCTGCTGGTTCAGCCGGTCCGATTGGACTGTCAGGTAGACCTGGTCCTCAGGGCCCACCAGGTCCTGCGGGTGAGAAGGGAGCACCTGTGAGTATATTTCTCTCCTGCAGTTCTCTCCATCGAGGCACATTGCTCTGGAATGAAATGTCAACACACTGGTTCCTCTCTAGGGTGAGAAAGGCCCTCAAGGTCCAGCTGGACGTGATGGAGTTCAGGGACCTGTTGGTTTACCTGGGCCTGCTGGACCCCAAGGTCCACCTGGAGAGGATGGTGACAAGGTTGGTTACAATTCTCATTTCATCACCTGCAGTAGTTATGTTTCTTTAAGGCTGAAATTGATTATTCTAACAAGATTACAGTATTCATTATAGATAATGAATACTGTTAAGTTGAAGGTTTTTGATATTAACTGTCACAAGATCCAAAACTCAACAGCTATAATAAGCTGTTGAGATTTAGAATAAAGTTTGGGAGGTTTGAGATGGTTGACTAATTGTGTCTGTGTGTATCTTTTCCTTTACTAGGGAGAGGTTGGAGAACCTGGTCAGAAAGGAAGCAAAGGTGACAAGGGAGAACAGGTGTGTTTCCTTTACTCCACATACACTAAAATCCATTACTGCTACTAGAAATGATCATAACAGTAGTTTCAAACTTACAGAAATAAGTTGTGTGTTGATATATGGGTGACTTGGACATAAGTGTAATTATTTGGACACTTGTATGTTCAGGGTCCCCCCGGTCCAGCTGGTCTCCAAGGTCCTATAGGTGCCCCAGGCCCTGCTGTAAGTACCGTTCATCTGCACTTTTTTACATTGGTCAGATTTCCTGAATTTAGCTTAAAAGAATGATGTCACCACAATGTGGGTGGGTATAAGGCAGACTATGAAATATAGTACTGTAGCATCCCTAAAGCAAACATTGTATCTTAGGATTGTATTTTCCAAGTTAACTATCTTCATAACTTATCACATAAACTGTAATAACCAAACAGATTAATTTTTAAATCTTTACAATAAGAGCTACTTAGTTTTAAAATGTTACATAATGACTAAACACCACAAAGATCCCTTTAAAGCAATAAACTGATGATTAAAAGTGCAAAGAACACTATTTAGGGATGTCTATTAATGTAGAAACGATTACAAATAATTTGCAAGGCCTGATGCTAAAATACTGATTAAACCTTCACTTAAAATCTTATTTTGTTTGTTTGTTTTTCTGTCTTAGGGAGCTGATGGAGAACCTGGTCCTAGAGGTCAGCAGGGTATGTTTGGACAAAAAGGAGATGAAGGCCCCCGTGGATTTCCTGGACCCCCTGGTCCAATCGGTCTGCAGGTTAGTACCATTCACACATCTCAGTTCTGGATTAAACCTGGAGGATTTCAGTTGTTTCATACAGAGCAAAATTCTGTTAATATGCAATATTTATAGTGTCTTTACAGTATTTAGTCATGCAGGAAAGTAATTTGTGTTTAATGTAGCATTAAGATGTTCTAATCTGGACTTCACACTGCCAGACGTTTACCTTAGGGCACGATCTATAAATGGACAGTCTCAGTATTTGGTGTATCAGGCCACAGTGGTGGCCTGATACACCAATAGAGACAGAGACTGAGACAGCTTAACCTTTTCATGTGTTCTATGGTCTTCTCCACCTTTTGTTTTTCCATGCAATAAATTCACAGCTGCACTAGTTAGTGTTTGTAATGGTTTGTAATATGTTATAACTTGTTATAACACTTGTTATAACATGTTATAACTTGACAAACTAGACACAATACCTGCACTTACAACTACACTAAATAATATTCTATAGTTTCAACATGCTAAGCGCGTGCTTCATATACTGGGGTCATTGTCCTGATAGACTGCTGCTTACAGTATTGTTCTAAGGTGTTATCCTATCTCTACAGGTTTTCAATTGACTTTTATTTGAAGGACTTCCTTTCCCTCTGCGATTTAATTACTTGCGTGGTTTGACCTGCTCAGTTTCCAGCACAATCACTGTGCAGCATAATTAGCAGCCCTGCTAATGATCTCAGACTAGAGGAGACATTTACACAGATGAGATTTCTCAGCACGAAAGGAATAAGTGTGAAGCGGCACACATTCTTTTTTGTCCCCACACAAAATACTTGCAAATGGCAGCACAGATGTTTAATATTTATGGAATTAATTTAAACCTTATGCTGATGACAATCTGCGTCTGAATCAAGAACAGCCACACACACACACACACACACACACACACACACACACACACACACACACGCACACACACACACACACACACACACACACACACACACACACACACACACACACACACACACACACACACACAACTTAATTCCTCATAACCTCACCCCTAAAAATCACATCTTGACCATCAAAAAAAGCTTTGGACTGGTGGGGACCTGCAAAGTGTCCCCCGCGTTGTCGCAATGTCCTCACCTTGATAGCAAAAACAGGGGTTATGGTCCCCATGTCAAAGGAAAGACATGTACACACACACACTCTAATCTAATCTAATCTAATCTAATCTAATCTAATCTAATCTAATCTAATCTAATCTAATCTAATAATATAATATAATATAATATAATATAATATAATATAATATAATATAATATAATATAATATAATATAATATAATATAATATTAAAAAACTTAACTTTGTGGATATGCCTAGAGCATTGTTTGTCTTCTGCTGCATTGCATTTGGATTTGTATGGCTCAGTCCAGGCTAATGCTAGACTGTAAAGGTCTGACTCAGTGGGCTTGTTCTTGACGCTGCTTTTTTTACTAACATAATCATTTTTTTTCATCATCATCAGGGGCTTCCTGGACCTCCTGGTGAGAAAGGGGAGAATGGTGATGTTGGACCTATGGTAAGAATCATCTGTCATTGTGGTACTCTTAGAATAGCTTAGCAGACTAACACTACTGTGTCTCCCTGTCTACAGGGTCCTCCTGGTCCCCCCGGTCCCCGAGGTCCTCAGGGTCCCAGTGGAGCTGATGTACGTATTGCTAATTGTTCTGTACAATGCGGGACTGCGACGCTTAAAGTACCTCTTAATATTGTCTCATCTTACGTGTTTCACCCTAAAATACCTGAAAGTTGTTTTGTGTCCTCTCCTAAGGTCATGCACTAATCTTTGTCTTTTATTCTGCTGCAGGGTCCACAAGGTCCCCCAGGTGGTGTGGGCCCCATGGGATCTGTGGGTGAGAAGGTAAGACTCAGGAGATTGCCTTGCAGCATGGCAAGTATGATTCTTAGGCTCTGGGCCTGAAGTGCTGTAAGCCGTTACTCTCAGCCCAGTTCAGTCCACCCAGCTTTCCCATTGTTACCACCTGCAGCCCACTCATTGCGTATGTCCAGACTTTTTGTCTAACGTTCAGCCTTGACATTGTTAATGTCTATTTTACGAAATTTTTAACAAGATTCGTCTGCTTTAGTGCCAATTGGCTGACGATTGCGCTATAAATACTTAATGCGGCACCATGACTGTTACAATGACTCTTGAATATGAAATATGAAGGGCTACTAACACTTTATGAGAGGTTTTACAATACATTCAGTTTTAACAACCCTATAATTGTTAACAATATAGACTCTAGTTCATACTAATAACGCCAGTTGTTTTGACAAGTCACAGGTGAAGGTTGCTTTGTCTCGGCACTTACATTTGTCTAACCACAGGGTGAGCAAGGTGAGGCTGGAAACCCAGGACCACCCGGAGAGCCCGGAACTGGGGTAAGTGGATAACTGTTTATTTTGCTCTAGGAAAGTTTTACATTTGTACTGTAAATATACAGCTCTGGAAAGTGTTTGTACACATCACCTACTTTTTAATACACCACACAGCCATAGCGTTATTTGTAAAGCTCATCCACAGGAAAACCGATGCTTCATATATATTTTAGCTACTGTAGTTATAGAACAAAATGCAATTAGTTTACTGTTAAGTATTTATCACAGTGAAGGTTATTGCTTCTAATATTAAGGCTGGTAGTTCTCTCAGCATGGTTCTTGTGCTTTGAAGCTGATGTCCACATGGCTCCTCAAATTGAGCATCTCCTTAAAACTTAATTACCAGAAGGACTTCTCCTGGGGCTCCCAGCCAGAAAAACAAATAATTGTAGCCACCATGAATCAATTTGGCACTGAAACAACTCACTTTTCTGGGCATTTAGTTACGATTTGCTCTCATGATAGCTTTATTTAAGTCCTGCTCAGTGTCATGTATGTATGTTCTGTAGTTATGTCAATAGTGATTGTTACTTTGAGATATTCAGAGTACAGTTTATGTTACTTTATCATTCATGTTCACCTGCCAGACAATGATTTATAACAGTCTGATTAGCATTTTTTAAACTTATTGGTAGTTACCAAGGTAGCTTGAAACATGGTCCCAATTTCCCAAAAATGGGTGCTAGGAGAGAGGAAGAAGGGAAGGGCGGGTGGGGGGGAGGGAAAGGGGGAGGCAGCAAAGAGGCGAAAAAGAAGAGAGAGGGAAAGAGGGGAGGAAAGAAAGAGAAAGAAGGAAGAGGGGGGAGCCGGAAAGAGCGGGAAAACCGAACGGAGAACTTAAGTGAAATATACGTATATAAGTATATATATATATATATATATATATATATATATATATATATATATATATATATATATATATACACACACATATATATATACACACACACACTCACACTCTATTCTCACCCTCCGCGGGTGGTCTCATCCACTTTCCAAGCTCGGGTCCCCAGGGAGCTTGAGGGTTCTGCGCAGTATCCTTGCTGTTCCTAGGACTGCACTTTTCTGGACTGAGATTTCGGATGTTTTTCCAGGGATCTGTCGTAGCCACTCCTCCAGTTTGGGGGTCACAGCCCCTAGTGCTCCGATCACCACAGGCACCACTGTGACCTTCACCTTCCAAGCCTTCTCCAGTTCTTCTCTGAGCCCTTGGTATTTCTCTAGTTTCTCATGTTCCTTTTTCCTGATGTTGCCATCGCTTGGTATTGCCACATCCACCACTACGGCTTTCCTCTGCTCTTTATCCACCACCACAATGTCTGGTTGGTTCGCCATTACCATTCTGTCAGTCTGGATCTGGAAGTCCCACAGGATCTTGGCTCGCTCGTTCTCTACCACCTTGGGAGGTGTTTCCCACTTTGACCTTGGGGTTTCCAGTCCATACTCTGCACAGATGTTCCTGTATACTATGCCAGCCACTTGGTTATGGCGTTCCATGTATGCTTTGCCTGCCAGCATCTTACACCCTGCAGTTATGTGCTGGACCGTCTCTGGGGCCTCTTTGCACAGTCTACACCTTGGTCTTGTCTGGTGTGGTAGATATTGGGCCTCTATGGCTCTGGTGCTCAGGGCCTGCTCCTGTGCAGCCAGGATGAGTGCCTCTGTGCTGTCCTTCAGCCCAGCCCTTTCAAGCCATTGTTAGGATTTGTTGAGATCAGCCACTTCAGTTATGTTCCGGTGGTACATCCCGTGCAAGGGCTTGTCCTCCCATGATGGTCCCTCTTCCAGCATCTCATCCTCTGTTCTCCATTGCCTGAGACATTCACTCAGCACGTCATCTGTCGGGGCCTTATCCTTGATGTACTTATGGATCTTGGATGTTTCATCCGGACAGGTGCTCTCCGTCACTAGTCCTCGGCCTCCTTCCTTGCGGCTAGCGTACAGTCTCAGGGTGCTGGATTTGGGGTGGAACCCTCCATGCATGGTGAGGAGCTTTTGTGTCTTAACATCTGTGGTCTGATCTCTTCCTTGGCCACCTTATTATTCCTGCAGGGTATCTGATCACTGGCAGAGCGTAGCTGTTTATTGCCCGGGATTTGTTCTTGCCATTGAGCTGGCTTCTTAGGACTTGCCTACTCGTTGGAGGTATTTGGCTGTTGCCGCATTCCTTGTTGCATATAGATAATATTTATATATTTATATATATATATATATATATATATATATATATATATAGATATAATATAGATATTATATATATATAATATATATAATATACCCTCCCCTTACTAAGAAACTGAGCATTTACTTCAGCAGTTGGTCCTGGATGGACTACAAGCCCCACCTGCCTCCTGGCAGTGCTTATAAAAGGATACATAAGCCCTCATTATAGCTCTTCTTATACGAAAACGTGTGCTTGTGTGTGCGTTTGCGTGGCACAAACATCAAGAAAAAGTTGATCACTATGAGCTGTGTTTAATGTAGCTTTAAAGCCACAGTAAATTAAAATGTATTTGGTTATGTCAGGTGATGATTCAGGGTGAGCTGAGTGCTTTGAAATGAGCTGAAGCTTTCATAACAGTTGCAAATGTGCCTGATAAGTGCTTAATGGTATCATACAAAACAGCAGCAGTCGACCTTAATATCAACACAAATCGAAAATTTCCACCAGTGACAGATTGTGTGACGATTAAAAAGAGTTAATTAAATGATTTGCAGCACATTTATTGTCAAATCAGACAGTTTGATTTACAGTGAGGCATGATCTACGTTTCATAGCACCCTCTGGCGATTATTGTATGCCACTTACTGTATCATGTGACATAGAAATACTCCTTGTGACTCATGTAACTAATGCCTCCCATCTTCCCCTATTACAGGGACCCAAAGGCGAGAGAGGAGAGAAAGGAGAGGCGGGACCCCCTGGAGCTGCTGGACCTGCTGGAGCCAAAGGGCCCCCTGGAGATGATGGTCCCAAGGGTAATCCTGTAAGTCTCCCATTCCTATTATCTGCAAATCAAACAAGTGTTAGAGCATATTCAGGCACAAAAATATGTACTTATTGAAGGAGATAAATTTACTCCTAAATGCTAATGGAGGGAGTAAAGTCTTTACTCATCAAACCACCTTGAATTCCTAAATCAGTCTGAATTACTACCCATGCCCTTAATACCTGAATTCTGAGAAACAATGTCTCTCCTCAGCATTCCCATATTTTGCTACATTGATGCATCCAATTTCTTTCTCCAAGGGTCCGGTTGGATTCCCTGGAGACCCTGGCCCTCCTGGAGAACCAGGTGTTGCTGTAAGTAGAATATTTTTATGCAAAGTCTACCTCCAAAAGTCAAGAACTTACACAGTATGGAAGATATATACAGTAGTAGGATCTAAAGTGTACATGTCTCTCATAGGGAACTGATGGCGAACCAGGGGAGAAGGGAGAAGATGGTGAGGCCGGTCAAGCAGTAAGTTGCAGTCGATTTACAATACTTAGATTACTGTAGGTGCTACCTGTGGGACGTTGAAGCACATTATGTAATTATTAAGATTAACCACCATGACTCTGTCACTTTGCACGTATTTCTCTTGTTTGTTGTTTACTTTGTGCTACATGTTTGCCCCCAGAAAAAAATGTAATTATATCCAGACAGTAAATAATTCATGGAGCAACATTTTAATTTGTGATATTTACTTCATACTCTTGGGTGTAGGGTAAATGGACTTATCTGCTTTGCAGATTCATTAAGGATGATTAGAAAATAAAAGCCACACAGTAATGTCCTGGCCCTGTGTAAGGCTCAAAGAATTACAGCTCCTATTAAAATGTATGAATCTAAATGGGTCTTTATCACAGCCAAAAGAAAATAACTGAAACTCATTAATTGCTCCACAAAGTTTGGTTAAATGATCTAATGGCTTCGATTTCCGGGGTGCCTTTCTGTGTGTAGTTTGCATTTTCTCTACGTATTCATGTGGGTTCTGTCATGGTCCAAAAACATGCATTAGGTTCATTGGTCACTATAGATTGCCTATAGGTGTGAGTGTGTGTGTGCATTGTTGTGTGTCTGTGTGCCCTGCGTTGGACTGGCAACCTGTCCAGGGTCTATCCCACCTCTCGCCCATAAATAGCTGGGATAGGCTACAGCATGAGAATAAGCGATAGAGGATCGATGGATCCAATGGCCTAAATTGTAAAAATTAAAAATATGTTATAAATATTAAATTGTATATATTTTCATATCAAATATTTACTTTTTTCTATAGCTAGAATGAACATATTCTGTACTTTTACTATTACTATACTACTACTATTCTTGTACTTCTGTACTTTGTGTAGCTGTGTATTAAACCCTCTAAAGCACATAAAAAGCTTGACCTTCACGTCATAATATTAAAATGGATTTACCAACCAAGTAAATTATGCTTTGATTACGTTGAGAAGTTAATTACAAGGATCTGGGGCAGCCGAGTAGAGTATGTATGATTTTAGGCAGACCAGCTCCCGATCTTTGTTCTGGGTTTGGCTTTTTTCATGTGAACAATCCTGTGGTTACTTCTTCCTTTACCAGCTAGGGATTTAATAACACGAGCTGGACATTTTCTTATTAATAATAGTAGGTTATGCTTCTAAGTGTCCTGTTTTCTTGCTTTTTTCAGGGACCCCCAGGTCCATCAGGAGAAGCCGGTCCCCCTGGACCACCTGGCAAGAGAGTAAGTCCATGGTATTAAAAATAATTTTGCTCTGTTTGTGTGTCTGCTTTTGGCAGTAATCCAAGACTGGTCTAAAAAGTCATTTGATTTTAAATTAAATGTCTTGCTGTGAACCTGTGAAATTTAGCTTTCAGACAGATGAAGAGAGCTTATCCCTGTTCGTGATGAGCTCAGGCTTTTTTGTTTTCAACAGATAGGTTTCCCGTCGCCTCTTGTCTCGCAACAACTCCTCCTCAACAGTTTAATCTTGGCAGTAAAGCATGAGTCATTCATTTTCATTAAAGGCAGATTGGGGAAAACAAAGTGGGAGATTTAAGGGGTCGAGGCATTGCACTGTCTGCGAAGAAAAGTAACCTCAAAGCCTGTTGAGAAACAAAAATCAGGATCTGAAAATCACGAGTCTAAGGTTTATCAGGAAAAAATAGGTGGTAAAAGGAGAGGTAGGTTTCCAAGTCCTCTATGTGCCTGTGAAGTAGGAAGCGGACAAGATTAAAGTATCAGGTCTGACACATTATTGATCGATGGAGTTTTGACTGACAGCAGGACAAAGGCGTAAAAGAGACACGCTGCGGTCTTTGAAAGGCAAAGGCTGCATTTTAGGACCACCAACAAAAAACATCAAATAACAAAAATGTGATTGTGATGTGAGGCGGTGCATTAGGCTCAACTTCTCCATCCTGAATCTGAGTTAAGTTAAATTAAAAGATTCAGCCTCATAAAAATGTGTTGAAGACACTCTCACTTCACGGAGATCTCCTTTGTACTCACCTGCTTTTGAATGCACATCCCAGATGGAAGATTATCATACGATGCAGAGCTCAACATCCCCATAAAAATGAGCAGCTATTCTTCTGAAAGTGAGGGAAAAGCTAAATATGAAGTGAGTGAGTGCATTTTAAAGACTTCAAGGTTCAATCCACTGGTAAATAAAACACATTAGGCCTAAATAATAAATCTTACTTGATTTTGTTTCTAATAGTTCCAATACAATTTACATTCTGCAGATGTAGCATGACATCAGCAGATGCCTCACCTAAACCACCTAAAGGATTATGAACTAATTTACTAGTTCACACTAGTCCTAATCACTATTATATTTATTATCCGTACAGAGTGCTCTCAAAGCATAGTCTATGGTTGTTTTTAGTCTGTTGTGTCTTGTCTTGTGCCGTGTCGATTCTTTATTTCATCTGAATCCAGGCTACTCATATTTCACAGTGACTTTATTCAAGAACATTAATAATACTTTTGTCATACATTTGATGGTCCAAGCAGACAAAAATGTGGTCTGGCAGCCTTATCAAGAACAACACACCCGCCTCACTGACTATAGCTGCAACTGAAAAAGCCCTTTGTGCTGATCAAGAGACTGCCTTTCTACCACCACTAACAGGTGCACATCAGGAGAAGATGAAAGCTCCAAGACAGGAGGCGAGCTTGCATTATAGTCCCTCAGTCAATAGCACTCAGGCTACAGGCGACCACAGCAGAGGAGAATTTGGGTGGAGAGCTGTTTTGAAGAGGGACGACTTGGAGGTGGAGTTAAAAGGGCTGAGAGATCCCATCTAGAGAGAAAGGATGACCTGCCAAGCCTTAGCATGACTGGAGAAAACGATGTGCCTCTTACGTATGAGGGGTGTTGTTCCTGGTTGCATGGTTGTATGTTGCATGCACAGACAAGGGCACGTCAAAGTCATGTTAGGAGATGGGTGGGTGCTGTTAAACATAATCTAAAGTCTAATTTATAAATCTTTAAAATCTAATACAATTAAAAAAAAAAGCCAGTGATTGATCACTGCTTGTTGTACACTGTTTGATTTTATCGCTGACGGTGGGACCACTCCTGTTCTTTACTCGCTTGAACAGGTGTCTTGAAATGCTAAATCTTGGTTCTGTTGTCCTCCACATCAGGGACCTCCGGGAGCTGCAGGTGCTGAGGGCAGACAAGGAGAGAAGGGCGCTAAGGTAACTAAAGTCAATCCGTTTCTGGCCCTGCTACAGGCCACACACCTCCCTCCACCAAGCACACACACTTGTTTCTGCCCTTCTAAAGCACAGAAACACGAGAAATTTACTTTTTACCAATTAGATGGAAATTTAAGGGTACAACATGTTTGAGCAAAACCAGAGATTCTCCCAGTTCTTTTATTGAGATGTGGGGTTAATTTCAATATGTATAACAAAAGGAGACAAAGCTATTTAGCAGAGCCCACTATACTCCTGGGGCTCACATACTGTACAATAGATAAAACCATTACCTCTTCTTCTACTGTTCCACTTTTTATGGGCGATAAACACCAGTGAAGTACAGTAGCTGCTGTGTGGCTGGAAGCTTGTAATCTGTGAGCACCCTGCACTGTAGCATCACCCTGGCATGTGTCTTCTATGTGAACATGTTTAATACTTCTTCCACACATGTGGTCGGCTCGTTTTTATGTAACTACCATTTATTGTGTTTAATTTGGAACCTGTTTAAACCATGTTACATTTGATACAGGTGAACACAACATTTTTTATACAGCTATGGAATACCAGATATGAATTTGACACTGAGCTACTGCTTAAGCCTATTTCCTATTTAGTGAACACTGTACTGTATGTACAGTACTTCTATATTTAGGCTATGCTGCAGTTTCTACGGTTTATTGTTGGACCTGACCTGAACTGCTATATATCCACTCACAGGGTGAGGCCGGCTTAGAGGGTCCACCGGGTAAAACAGGACCAGTGGGGCCCCAGGGACCTCCAGGAAAGCCCGGTCCTGAGGGTCTGCGTGGAATCCCAGGCCCGGTTGTAAGTCTGTGCAACAGAACAAAAAAGCACTTCTAAAGTACGATGATAGGCTTCATATAATAATCAATACCTCCATTTGGCTTGTGCTTTAGTCCTGCCTGTTTATCCCAGCCCACTTTTCCCCTGCTTGGGCTATTAATCATTAGGCTGAGCACAGAAAATCAATGGCAGGTCACAGAAAATACAGCAGGCACTAATTTTCACTACAAACGAATGGCTTTTCACAGGGTGAACAAGGACTGCCAGGTGCCCCAGGACAGGACGGCCCACCTGGTCCCATGGTCAGTGTACATAACCTCTTATTGTAGACACAGATAAATGGCATTCAGAGCATTCAGATAAACACTATCATATGTTTGTGAATTTATATTGGCATTTCTCTGTTTTATACAGTGTAGAGTTTCTGCTTTTCTTCTCTGTTTAACCGATGATTTTTGCTGTTTCTTGTTTGTTGTTTAGGGTCCTCCTGGTCTTCCTGGTCTCAAGGGCGACCCTGGGTCCAAGGGTGAAAAGGTAGGTGTCACCTTTCCTTTTGTCTGTCCTGAAAAGCACCTTTAAGCAGAAAGAGTTAAAGGAATCTTTTGAAAATTATATAAAAAATAATGAATGACCGTACAAATGATCTACAGCATCACATCTTATATAATAACACAGTTTACTGTAATTACCGATCTAGGCTTATGTTAATAGTTACATGTAGGAAAACAAATTAGTTTGTGTCATTGTGACAGTAGTTGCTGCTAGGAAAACCTCTTAACCCGATTGAGTATCCAGCGAAACGTGATGTATCGCTTTAATCTGCCTGATCTCGCTCTTACCGTCACCACCACTGTCAACTTTGCTGGTGAAATATAACTGCCAAGTATATTCAGACAGCACACATTACTCGATCTAAATTGCCTCTCACACGCTGACATGATGGCTTGAGAGAAAGGGCAGTTTAAAAAGCAAACAGCAGAGGCAGCTTGTTAACTCACCTGTTTTAAAATCGTTTTTTCAGACCACTTTTGTTATTTTCACCTTCTACAGCTTCGCATGTGCATATTATATTATATTGAGGGCACGTTGCTGTTACAGTATATTTGATTGTTTACTGTACGTGTGCCCTGCAGGGTCACCCAGGTCTGATCGGTCTGATTGGACCCCCCGGTGAGCAAGGAGAGAAGGGAGACCGAGGTTTGCCCGGACCACAGGGTTCTCCTGGCAGCAAGGGTGATGGCGTGAGTGATTGATGACTCCATTCCCACACTGGCCCTTCAACTCGTGATATTTCTGAGCACATTGCACAGTGGCTTGTTGTTAACCCACTGAGTCCGACACTGTAATGCAGCAGAAGCTGAATCAGCTTCACAGAAGACAAACATTTTGGTGGCTCTAGCTTTCGGATTATTTATTCAAATAACCAAAAAGCTTTAGTGGTCTTTTCATCTTGGCAACCTGTTTTTGAGTGGATAAACCTCCGATTTTAAGCTACCACTTGTTTTGTAAAACCACTGATAACAGTTTCCAGCTGAGCTGCAATATTTCTGTAAAATTAAACTGTTTTGTCAGCTACTGAGTCCAGTGCTTGAATGAAAAGCAGATTTGAAAGAAGGCAGAAGCATCTTTCATCCATTTTGAGAGGAACCTTGTGAATATGGGATTCTGTCCTGCTGTGGCCCTCAGCCTGTGATTTAAGGTGATGGGATAGTACCTGGAGATTAGGGCTAATGAAACTGTGATGTCGCTTCAGAAGTTTTCACCAAGTTTGCCATTTCTAATTCAGAGTCTGACAATTGAGCAGAAGTCAGCTTCTGTGCATGTGCAGTGTTTAGCTTGCTCCTGATGGCTAAAGTAAAGAAAAGCTCCCATGCATCTGTATTCATTCCACATCCATCATCATATTCTAGCTTTGCCATTTCACTTGGCATTCAAGGCTCACAATAAAACTCATGTCTCTGATGTTTCTTTAATATATATCTGCCTTCTGCTTTTATCTGGTAATATCACAGGGTATCAGTGGAGCTGCCGGTCCTCTCGGCCCCCCCGGTCCCCCTGGTCTGCCCGTAAGTCCTTTATGGATTCAGTCGTTCATTAAAATTCTCCACTGCAGCTTGAATGACTTTGTCAAATTGCTGAGCTTATGTCCTGTCTCACGCAGGGTCCTCAAGGTCCCAAGGGAGCCAAAGGTTCAACAGTGAGTAGAATCGATGTGTTTCTGTCACTTTGACAATAATGAGGTATGTTTGTTTAAAGACGTGTTTCATGTCTCACCCAGGGTCCTGCTGGTGCAAAAGGAGACACTGGTTCGGTTGGTCCTCCTGGTCCTCCTGTAAGTGTGTGATAGCATTCAACACCTTCATTGGCGTCTCCACACATTCAGAGAGTTTTTGCAGACTCTAAGGTCCCTTACTGCTCCCTGCAGGGCCCACCGGGTGAGGTTATCCAGCCCCTGCCCATCCAGTCGCCCAAGAAGACCAAGCGCTCCAGTGAGATGCAGTCAGATACAGCTGGTACCATCATGGACTACGGCGAGGGCATGGAGGACATCTTTGGCTCGCTCAACAACCTCAAACAGGACATCGAGCGCATGAAATACCCCATGGGCACGCAGAACAACCCTGCCAGGACATGCAAAGACTTGCAGCTCTGCCACCCTGAGTTCCCTGATGGTAAGATGAATAATAACTCGAATACAGAAATATAACTTCAGCCAAGCATTAGCAGCAATGGCAAAAACAAAGCTTCAAGCTTCAAGCTTTTCTGTGGACACCAATCTAAGTGTGCTGAGTTCTCCTCAGGCGAATACTGGATTGATCCCAACCAAGGCTGCTCAGGGGACTCCTTCAAAGTCTACTGTAACTTCACGGCCGGGGGCGAAACCTGCATCTATCCTGATAAGAAGTCCAATGGAGTAAGTGACCCAGGGTCTGTGCAGCCTGTAATCGGCATGTCTTATCAGACACGAAGCATCGCATTTAGAGCAGCCGACTGGACTGAATCTGTCAAAAGCAGACATCAGATTTGCTTCAGGGCTTTTCTTTGTGCAGATTTAATATTCACTTTTGTGTAAACAACACAAAAGGCAGATCCTATAGAATAATGTGAGTGAAAATGATATTTCAGAGGGAAAAACAACAAAACGTGTTCGTGATCTTCTGCTCCCAGATAATAAACTCTGATGTTGCCTTTGAGGCTATGTATTAAAAACAGCCTTTTCACATTCACACAATGATTGAGAGCAAAATATGAAACCCATTATAATACACATCCGTAATGTTCTGTCACAGGTCAGAATATCCTCCTGGCCCAAAGAAACACCCGGGTCATGGTTCAGTGAATTTAAGCGTGGTAAAACAGTAAGTGTTCTTCCATCCAACTCCTCTTCCAGCTCCTTTACTCTCTGTGTTACTAAATGCATCTCTCCTCTGTTTGCTGCTCTGTATCCATGAAATTGTGAAGCAGTGGCTCAAGGTTGCACCACATGAACTAAATATGGTTTGAGGGTGTCTATATTTGAGGCAACAGGGGATGTGCTTTTATCACGAACTGGATGAGATTTAAACAATCAGCATCCTTTTGAAATAATGCCTCATTTTTAAAACATCACAATTCTCACACTCTCCCATGAAAAGAGCAGTGCATCAATAAATCATCAGAGGATTCTAGAACATCTCAGATCTGTATCATTCTGACTCACACCTGAATTTAGAAACCTTTAGGCAGAAGTTTGTCCTGCTTCGTCAAGCTGGTGTCACGCTGACATGTTTCTACAGAGAGCAAACATAAAACAACAGACTGACAGGGAGTCTTATAGCTTGGCAGGTTTGAAAGGCGACCGTGTCTCCTGGCACCGAGCCGACGGCGCTTTTAAATGTTTGTGCTCAAGCGAGGTTCAGACGAAGTTATTCTTCCTGCTGTGACCACAGCCGATCTGTTCAAACCTTGTTCCCTTTACATCCAGGATCATTCATTTGATGTTTAAAACAAAGAACTAAACAATGTTTTTTACTGCACTATCGGACTGCAAATGTTTATTTAGTTTTAACTTGATTATTTATTTAAGTAGATCTCATTTAAGTAAAGGAGTCCTCGCCCTGTATCTTCCTCTCACCCACACTTCCAGCTTCTAAAATTTCCTTTTCAATTGTAATATATGGGGTACAGGAAGCTGTTGCCTCAGGCACCTTGTCTGGCTGTGGAACTGTTCCTTCCCCTGTAGCCTCATATCTTCCTTCTTTGATGCTTTCTTTGGTGTCTCGCATTCAGCCTCTTCCTCTCTCCCTGCTCCCCAACAGCTTTCCTACGTGGACGCAGACGGAAACTCCATCAACATGGTGCAGATGACTTTCCTCAGACTACTGACGGCCTCAGCCAGGCAGAACTTCACCTACCACTGCCACCAGTCGGTGGCCTGGCACGACGCCACCGCCGACAGCTATGACAAGGCGCTGCGCTTCATGGGCGCCAACGACGAGGAGATGTCCTACGACAACAACCCCTACGTCAAGGCTGTCTCCGACGGCTGCGCGGTGAGTCCTGTCCACAGACACTGTAGCGTCCCATCAACCTTTAGGCCTCTTGAGGTTTTGCGTACTTGTTTCTGCAACATTAGCTGACGAACTCTCGTGTCTTGTCTCTCGTGTTGCAGATGAGGAAAGGCTACGGAAAAACTGTGATAGAGATTAACACTCCCAAAATCGATCAAGTCCCGATCGTTGATGTCATGTTGACTGACTTTGGGGACCCCAATCAGAAGTTTGGATTTGACGTCGGGCCAGTCTGCTTCCTTGGCTAAAGAACAAAACACAAAAACGAACTTGAAGGGGCCAGCAAAGAAAAGTCAAGTTGAGACGCTCTGGGCACCGGCAAAGCCCATTTCTAGCCCCCCCGCCCCATGCCACATGCAAGTTTTGAATAAGAGATGGTGTAGCAAACACGTCTTTCCATGTAAGCCAGGAAAATACTCGTTGCCCTCGTAGGGCTCAAACCACATGACTTAACCACGTTACGGAGCGAAGGTGAAGGACATTTGAGGCGTGGCAGAGGAGGGTGGCTCGGAGGCAACCGGAGCAGGGGACGCGGGCCTCCTCTCTGGGCTCCAGGTGCTGAAAACGACTACAATGGTGCTTTTTTCAAAACACACAAAAGTATAAAGAGGTGCTAAGAAAGAAAGTGTATTTTGATTATTATAAAAAACTGTAATTATTATTTTGTACAATACTGTTATTTCTGAATCCACTTTCAAAACTTGCATGTGTTCCAATGCTGGGTCAAAGATATACAGCCTAACTTAAAGAATCAACCCAACCCATTTTTAATTCTGGTGTTTTTATGTCGTGAAGCAAATAAACGAGCATTCAAACCATCCTCTCTTGCTAAATTAGACTGTACGCCCTTTGTATATATTGACATCTTGAGGTTATTTGCTGTTTTGCCCCTGTGAGCGTAGGTGAAGCGACTGGAAGCATCACGCCAGCACACCTCCCACTAACGTTGTGATCCTGTGCTAGTAGGAAGCAATCATGGCATTAATTCCCTTTATTTAATTCTCTTGTTGCTTTTCTGTTTTGTTTTCTGACAGGCTTTTTAATTTCAGTTGTATACCTCAGACTTTCTTGATAACCCTTAAGATGCAAGGATGGTATGCCCTGTATATACCTTGGTTAAGCAATTAAGTTTATATATTTTGGGTGGGGTTTTTTTAAAAGGAGAGAAATACTTTAGACATCCACTGTTCAGATCCTTCTGTGAATGCGATGAGGTGAGGCCCTCCCATGATGTAACTAAAACAAGGAAGCGTTTGAACGGGCTTTTTTATAGTTCATTTGAAAATTAAAGCTGGATTCAGTGAACTTATTGTCTCAATGGTTTATGGAACATGACGGAGTAAACTCACCTGCTGTACATGTCACATGCTTTAAATCAACCATATGTTCATGCGACTGAGACTCTGGGGCCGGTGCAATTCCATCTCTCTTGAAACCAATAAAGTACCATCTTACAACACATTGCTTTCGTTCTGAGTGAAAATGTGAGTAATCTGCTTCCCTCTCTTTGCTATACTGTAGGAAGGTTGCTGCTTATTTCTGTGTGCTTCTGAAAATTAGCTGTGGACTTTAGGCTGTGGTACATTTAAGCTATGCGTCTTTCAAAATAATACACACACAGGCGAAGGCTATTGTGTTTCTGGGTGTCTGTGTGCATTAATCCCAGTGGACGTGTTCCCAGCTCACTCATGACAATTAGGAATTATTCCTCTTGACAAACATCTTTTATATAAGCTGAACTGCTCTAGTGGAGCTGCATTATGTAGGGTTCTTTCTTTTAGCGTCTCGGATGCGCCCGAGAGGGTTTCAGTTGTTTCTGCTGCTCAAAGCAGAAATGCCTGAGTGGGAACACAGTGAAATAAGGAACGGTGACAGTTTTGCACCGCTTGGGCAAAAGGAAAGATGGTTGTTGGCTGCAACACAGCACAAAAAATGGAGACGAGGCCTGATTTCACACAGGAAGCTCACATTGTGCTGGTTTCCTACAGATGTGCTGCCCCTCATTTTTGCAGTACTGTAAATATGTAGCGCCTGCCTTTGCTCAGGATAAAGAGTGAAAAGGATGGAAGAGCCAGACACCTACAGCACAGTAGCTGCTCCTGAAGCTGCTGAACAGCTGAACAGGCTGTTTGAGCCACTCAGAGACTTTCCTTTGGTTCTGGGGTTTCACATACAGTAACCTCTGCTCAGAGCAGGAGCCCCTAATGTTCAGTCCAGCTTCGCCCGCAGCAGCTCAGATCTGCAAGCTGAGATCAAGGCATCACAGTTAGTAGTAAATGTTTTCCAGCTGCTTTCTTCTACAAATATTACACAACCAGAATTGCTTGATGTAAATAAGTCATGTGTTACACTGACTTCATCATCACTTTGCTTTATGTGTCTGTTTTTTAAGGAGGACACTTCTCTTAAGCTCATCTGACAGCTTCTGGCTCTTATGCTCTGACTTGAGATCATAAATGTACTTTGGTGTAATTTTGTGATTGGATAATAATCTTGCCACATATAGACTAATGAGCTTCTACTGTAATTATAATGGACATGTTTTCGTTTTTTCTTTTTGTGTGTTCTGATCCATATTTTTACTCCATCAGAAACAACATTTCTTTAAGTCTATCCCTTAATTAGCTTCAGTTTACTGTAGCTGTTGCAACCAAATCAATTTAAACGTCTGTCCTTGAGATTTAAGGTTTAATTAGTATGCGTTCCTCAGTTCCCTCCTTGAAACTAATGGACCACATCACTTCAAAGCACTGACCACTGCCCACATTTTTATTCCCCCTTAAAGAGAGAAAAGGAAATCTACATGCACTTTCTCTTTTGATGTGTCCTTCTTTGCAGTGGGGAAGCGACCAAAGAGAATACTCATGGAACCAGACGCACAAAAAACAATCAAGTCTCGCTCTCTGAGGCTTCAGACGAGGATTTAGCCACGCACTCGTGCTTCTTTGGTCCTTTAACAAATGCTTGCGTTGTCTCTGGGGGTTACGCACATTCTTAATGGATGCTTTTACATATTCAGGACACGCACTTGATTTAAATGAAGCAATCAAACTTACATGAGTTGTTGTGAGAGATCATAGCAATAATCTGCTGCATTATCATATAAATAAGTGCCACTTTGCTGCTTTTCCTGATCATCATCTGACAAAACGCAGTCGTTGTTTAAAGCACAGTCACATTGCGAGAGAATCTACAAAGTTCATTCTACCAAACACAGCAAAGAGTTTCTATTAACAAGACGCCAAAGAAAAGCAATCATCGCACTGCATGACTGAGAGATAAAATACTACAAACCTTTGACACCAGAGAGATGAAATATGCTACATTAAATGTCAAGCAGTAAAGAAAAACCTTTGAGATTGCTAAGGAAACTCTGAGACATTCCTGACAGTAACTGTGACGTGTCCAGCAGTTTCACGTCCATCATAAAACCAGTCTGACTGATTGTAGAAGGTCAAGGCTTCAAACGACAAACAGCTCTTTATGCATTTCATACCCAAGTTTAATTCTCTCGCCATTCTCTCTGGGTAAAGTATCTACAGGATGTTTCTGCCTCAGCACCAAAAGAGAGAAAAGCCCCTTAGTGCCTGCGACTTTGTTTCACTTCAGGAGGAGAGGATGTGAAGGGAATAGGCAGCACCTGCTGGGGTCACACAGGGACCTCAGCCCTGCAGTGGGATTTAAGCAAAGGTGAGATACTCATCAGCAGCAAGGCCCCCGGTGGACTCGGCGCAGAACAATCAGACTCCCCTCAAATCCTATTAAACTGTTGCAGGGGGCTTTTTTCACGCCACGTGTCTCGGGTCAGAAGTGATTTTACAACAGAGCACACGAGTCTCAATGTGACTGACAGCCCGAGACGAGGAGAGAGGTCAACCCCTGCAAATCCGCCCACCGACACATGCGAGCCTGCAGGAGCTTCTTCTCAAATTCCAGTTACTTGGATCGTTCCTACAGCAGCAGATGATGTATTGGCCAGGATCCAAAATACCAAACACCAAAATGCAGAAATCCATCACTTTTTGCAAATATTTTCCACTTTTAATATATCTTTTCTCTGGTGTGATGCAGTAATACTTCCCTTCCCGAGGCAGTGAATTGTTTGTCTTGACTTTCATTTGTAGCCACTGTGTCTCACGCTGGCAGCGTCTCACCGACCTCATGGAGCCTCTACAGTGACTGCATGTTCCTGTGGTGATAAAGAGCAGTCAGCAGCATGTACTGTACACGCGCCTCCAGTGCTTTACAGCATAATGGGTTATTGAGTTACTCCACGAATGAATGTTGGGAATTTAATTAAATTCTTCGCTTTGCTCAATTATCATTATTTTGTTTTCAAACAGTACAAAATTAATTAACTTTTTGATGTTGCACAAATACTTGGTATTTAGTTAAAAGGACTTTAATTCAATGCGATTCAAAGACTGCAGGAAGCTGCACATGCCTGAAATTAACATTAGTAGTTAGTGAAAAAAGACCAGAGCGCAAAACTAATGCACACAAACTAACCAAAGAGCACAGCTGCAGAGGTCAGTGCTACTCATCTTTCGTCTGTCTGAGGGACTCGTGTGTGTGCCAGGTCTCAGATCTCCTGGCTCTCAGCTGGAAACAGCCGGCACCCGTCTCCTACAAAGGTCATCCATACAGATCTACCTGTAAGACGCTGATTAACAGTGAGCAATGATTCAGTGCGACAGATGTGTCACCTCCACATGTACATTTGAATCTTCCTATTCCTATTCGACTCACCAATGCATTAAACATGCAGACAAAGTGCACAGTCAGCAAACACAGGCAGCGCGACAAAGGGAACCTGCAGAATCAGCTTCAAACACCAACAGACTGGGAAACACAAGTGGGAACTTCCTCTGCTCAACACCAACAACTCATCATCGTCATCGCACCCAAGTGAGGATGGAACACACTCAAAGCTAGTTTTGTTAATTACTGTAGCATCGAGTGCGAGAGTCACGTATCCATTCACAACGAGTGTTTGTACCCGACGCTGCCAGCTGAGAACACTCCAAGGATCCTTCGGTCCAAGGATGTTAGAGCTCAATGAGAAAAATTACCCAAAGCCAATGTTGTTATGGCACCAGGAAGAAAATGACCTTTGACCCTTTGACCTTGCATTGTGAAAGGCCAAACCCTTCCTCAAAGGGTTGTAAAGGATGCTCCTTCAAGATGTTCTCAGGTACTGTACTGCTTTCACAATGTCTGAAAGCATCTGCTCATGGCGGCTGTCATGAAAAACATCATCCAACATTTATACAGTAAAGACTTTGAAGAATGAACCTGTGGTGCATCCTTAAGCAGTTTTAGCTGTTGTTATTGCATTATTATAAGGCTGCATTTCACTGTGTGGGATAAAGGTAAAGCAACAAAACAACACACTCGCATCATTAGACTTCACTACTGACTCTTACTATGTGTGTGGACTTTGTTTATGCTTCCTTTGAAATGATTCAGTGTTTTTAAACACTAACGTGTCTCCGCAGACTGTCAGAGGAGAGACGTCTGAAGGTTTCAGTGGAGACCAGCATCCGTCACTCTCTGATCATTCGGGGGTGAAATTTCAAGCTGCTATTAAAGATTGAGTGGATAAACTGATCTTCCTGTACCAGTCCACAAATGTCGGTCCGTGCGCCCGTTCCGGTTTGCCTTTCAAAACCCTCCCATGGACTTCAAGGCGATATTTGAAAGGGGAGCTGAAGAAGGGGAGGGGGTGATCAGAGAGCCAAAGCCAGTGAATGTGAATGAGCCCTAAGGCGCATGCCACGGCTCCCCTCGTTAAAAAGCCCCAGAGCCTGTCAACAGGAGGTCCACCGGGACCCCATACAAAGCTCGCCCCGTGCAACGCTTCAAGCGCAGCGTCTGATTTGAATAAGTTCACAGGAGCCCCGTCCTGCATTCCGCCGCCCCGTGCACGCGGCAGCATCCCGAGCAGGACGACAGGCCTCCAGTGCCTCTCAGTGCTGCTGGGACGGCGCTCGAGAGCGGCCAGGGGACGAGCGGGGAAACCGCGTTCACCAGCCAAGGACAAAGGAGGCACATCTCAGCAGGACCCGCTCAAACGGCGGCTCTTTAAAAGGAGCAGGGGCCTAATTCATACTTTATTTATAATGAGAAAAGCAGAATATTACTATAACAAAACCTTGAACTGTCCAGTAATAATGTTTTGAGTGGAGCTACTGGGGAAGTGTCGCTGTAAACAGTCAGACGTACAGACTGAAGCTTGTCCACAACTGAATTATCGATTCTGTGGAAAGGCTGTGGTCAGTTAGCGGAGCATTGACCTCCGTGCTGTCACAGACGTATGCGTGCCTGTTTGTTATGCGCCCGCTTTTTTGTCTCGCTCTCTGTTTTTGTTCCCCAGCGTTTGGCAATATTTAATTAGGCAACACTTCGTGAGCGGCAAAATGCGTTTCTGCTCCGGTTGATCTCACATTTTGTCATGCTTCTTTTCCACATCAGCGATCTCATGCACAAGCATCGCTGTACAGCGGGATGGAGTCTTCGATTTTTAAATCCTTGTGCTTAGTTTTTACACAATGGAAGTAAACTGTTAGCAGAACATGCTCATGAGCACAAAGGTAGAAGAACCACAGCTTATAGAATGTTTCCCCTCAGTGACAGTTTCATCACTGTGATAAGAAAACTGTCCCCTGGAGACACGTTATGGAGAACGTCCCACACAAGGTCACTCCTATCGACCTGTCTGTGATGGGTTTGATATTTAATCCACATCTCCTCTGCAGCCTGCTTCCCATCACGATTTGAAGTCCTGTCACACTCACAGAGGGAAAATATTCCACCTGAAAGAGTGACATTTCCATCTGGAAATGCGCCACTTTGGAGCTCCCGCATTACGTCCACTCTCTTTTCCGTCTCTCATCCCCGGCGAGACGCTTCCGCAAGTGTTTTGCTCTTTTTTGATTTGCAATTTTCTATGTTTTTGCATCCTCCTCTTGCTTGAAATTGTGTTGCTCTGCAGAGCGGGTGACCTGAGCAGCATACGAGCCTCTCTAATAATCACTTCACAGCTTCAAAGCTGCTGTATGTAGTACGTCATTCAAACTCTAGTTTAAATCCACAGACAAAACAGCCACACATGTAGTTAAAGGCAACTGATGTGTGCTTCTGTTTGACAGGGCAATGGAAAACTTATTTGCACCGAATCCCTCATTTGAGCTGAAATTGATTATGTCGCACACCAGTGCTCTGATCCCTGGAGCTGAACAAGCCTCGGGGGCAGCGCAGCGCGGCCTGTCTGATATACATTAGGCTGTAACGTATGTGGACGGATACGTGGGCCAGAGTGTGAAAAAGGTGCTGCAAATGGAGGCGAGTGCTGCTTTGTGGTCCCTTAGCGCAGACGGAGGAGCCGCCGCATTCATTTCTTTATGTTTTATGGGGAGCAAAGGCTCAAAGGTGAAGGAATGAAAGCTCGTTCACGCGTCGTGAATTTGATTCACAGCCTCATCACTTCAGCCATTGTTGATGAGGGGTTTTCATGCTCACTGCTCGTGACTGTAATTTATTTATTAACAATAGATTTCATTAAATGAAGACTTCAGCGTGTTCCTGCATATAAATATTAGATTCTCCCAGCTGAGATGGGAAATTAAAAGGATGGATCCTCACTTCAAGTTGTCCTTGCTCAACGGTTTCCTGTAATGAAGAGATGACACACTCAGGTCTAAGCATTCAGTAGATTACATCATTATTTAGGGCGAGACCCTGCCTTCAGTCATGAATGTGCTTGTTTGTGATACATATTTTCCTGCATTAGAACTCTGCTGCTGACCCATTTCTACATGTAAAACAGAAGTGGTTTCAAAAAAACCCAAAACCAGCATCCCTAAACAATGAGAAATCCGTAATTTATGTGCTTGTGATACTCAGTGACATAATGCTGGAGCGGATGTAGGACAAGTCTCCAACTCTACTTCAGCTAATCATTTGGTTTTGGTTTTTCCCCATGAGCTACGAACAGTCCCTACATATAACTGTAACCAGTTGCATTCATTGTCTGATCTGACACATCTACAAAGTGCAGTTATTCCCCAGTGTGGGGTGTTGTTGGCTCCGTGTGACCTGGGCTCTGAGTGAGCAGGTCCAGTAGGGTTGTAGTTTAGACTCCAGCAGCGTGTGAGCCGTCAGCGAGCTCCCTGTGCGTGAGCGCGTTGTTAAACTTTGTGCAATTAAAACCCACCAACACTCATGTACTTATTTATCAGTGAACTCACAGAGTTTGACAGGAACCTGTTTAAAAGTGTTCCGATCCAAAACTTGCTGTGGGAAATAATACGCTGATGTCACAAACGTGCAAACGAGGGGATTATTTGGTACAAGACGTCGCTCGCCTCCACTTTGAAGGTGCAATATTGCTTCTGAGCAAAAACACAAGTCACAGCCGGTTCCAGAAGCCAAAGCTGTCATTAATAAACTATGTGGAATAACAGCTCTTAGCAGATATTAAAGACTTTAGAAGACAGACACGTCCTCGCTGGCCGCTCGCTGGGAGGATTCATGCTTATAGCTGCTTTCCCTTGATAGAGGATCAAGCTAGAGGCTTAGAGGCATATAAAGGACATAGCTCAGTGTGTTACAGATGAGCTGTTAGTAAAAACTTGAATTGGGCCTGTTGCTTGAGCTGAATACAGCTTCTGAGAGCCCCACTCCCCAAAATAAGGGGCCTCTAATCTTCTGACTAATGCTAAGCGCTACATGCACAATGACGTGTCTGCCTGGGCTGAATTTCTGAATTTCTTTGTTATTCACCTGATACAAATCACTTTCTGAAAGCAGACCTCCAACTTCTATCAGTTTTAAACAGCACCACGAGTTTTTAGGGCCCAACTTTTAAACATGACCGTGAAATACTTAAATTATTTCAACTTTGTGTGCTTTGATGTGTCATCAAACCAAAGTCCCAGCGACAGAGCGCTCTGACAGCAGAGGTGACCCAAAGGCTGCCGTTCTGCTATTGAAGTCAGGTTTAAGCTCCGTGCATATTGGACGGCCGTGTCCTGGCCCGGGGCTGAATGAGATGTGATGCTTATCCAGCTGAGAGCGGGCACAAACAAACTGCCCTGCTGGTGGCGGCTAATGAGACTGGCGGAGTCGGAACCTGAGCGTTCTGATCCGACCCAATCTGCCATTCCGTTTGTGGCGCGCCATTAGTACTGGATCCTCTTCATTTTCCATCCTAAGTGGAGCGAGCCTGCTGTTCTGGCGCGGCTGCTGAGCGCGAGCCTGCCGAAGGCGCTGAAGGCACGGCCGTGTGCCGCAAGTTCAATCAGGGCTCCGCGTTTTGATACACACCGACCCCGGAGGATTGTCAGATGTGGCGAAGACGAAGCACGGCCTGAAGGCACGGCCGAGCCGCCTCACAACACAGCGAGAGGCACAACTTTTATAAAATGGGCTGATGTCTCTGATGCTTCCACAGCTGCATGCGCCACAACACATACTGTACTACTGTATGTTGATGCAGTGTCTTAAATGGGACGTGTCACCATCTTCCTCTAGTGACCGTGTTCCATGTTATCCTCCAAACTGATGCTAAAAAGCCTGTCTGTCTGCTGTGTCAGCGTTGTGGCAGACTGTTACCTGAAGCTCTCGCAGTAGTTTGAGACTTGTCTGCAGGATAAGTAGCGCACATGTCAAATGGATGGAACATTGCCACCACACATCATCAGCGTACAAACAGCAGCTCATTGGAGTTTAACTTCCAGTATGTTATGTTCCTGTAGGTGTTGAAGGAATGAGTTTACATCTATTATAGAATCAACTGATTCAGACTGTACCTGCATTTAACTCTTCTTTTGACCATCTGCTCCTTCACATATTGTCTAATTAATGCAAACTCTTACCAGGCTAGAATCCTCATCCAACGCTCAGGCAGTTCTTTGGTTCCAAACTCGGGGTTGTGTATTCAAAGCCGGTACTTGGTATTTCAGTCCTGGTACAGTATCAGCTGGGACATTATCCATCATTCTTACGCCAGAGCTGCATTTCTTAGTGGCCTGAGAGCTTGTTCTTCTCCAGCATCACCCACGTGTAGCTGCAGGAAACTGAGTCTGCCACCGCAATCATATATGATCTCATGTACTCGATCTTAATCAACTGAGCCTAAATCGTGTGTAAAACACACAGGACACACATAGGCTGCCACCATAGTGTTATTAAAAATCAGGGCTTCCATGCTTTTTGTTAGGAGGCAGAACCCAAAGAGACACGATGGATGTTCAGCAGCTGAGATGACAGAGGACGGTAGCATCTGATGTAGATGGAGGGAGGAGAGAGTAGAGGAGCTCTGTCTGTCACGGAGGCTCAGTTTTACCTATCGACTAAAGCTCAAACCCAGCCTTAAAGGTAGAGTTGGGCGCCTACAGCACGGGTGAAAAGCTTCTGGAACCCATAGAACTACGTTCTGAGACCAGACTCATGACCAGCATTAAGGAGCCACTTTAATTTGTACAGCATAATGGTTCAACATTCAAGCCGCTGATAATTACATCAATGTATTACTTAGGTACTTTAATACATAGATCTATTAATACATAGATCTATTAAAGACGTGATTTAATCACAGCTCTTTATACCATTCAAAACCAGCCTATGTATGTGCAAAGGTCAAAGTACAGCATTACTTATTCAATAGCTCCACGCTAATGTGGAATCACATTTGATCAGCAAAGAAAATGATAAATAAGACTGTTGTAAAGAGTCAGTCTTGGAAAGGATCACTGTATGTCGGTATACAAATATAAACTATTAGCATTGTGGCTCATTTAGTTTAGTTGCTCACAAAGCAAAGAAAGAGACGAGGCAGAGTGAGCACAAGGGGAAAAACGACAAACACACGTACTGTACACAAGTAAAGTGTTTGCATGTATAATTCCTTGAAAACGGCCTGGAGGAGTGTGTGGGTTCACTCGTTTATTGTCAGTGCCCTTGTGTTAATTAAGACGGTGCCTGAAGCTCAGTTCAAGAGCCTCAGCGTGGAATCCATGTACAGAACTCACACAAGCACTGGCTCTAGTTCATTATTTAAAACAAATACATCATTTAAATGTGTATCGGTGTTTCATATCGACTGAGAAAAAGAGATGTCAGAGCTGCAGACTTAAACTCCAGCTGACACTTACCTGCAGCTCTTTACAGGAGGAGTCCGAGACCGGGTCGGCTCATTGTTCCTGGATAATTGATCGTGACGGGCTGTCGATGGATATTGATTGGTGCGAGATTGAAGACGGGACCTTCAGGCAGCAGGACAATGGATCCACGCAGCTTGAATAAGGTGTGAAGGTGATAAATAGGAGGATTGAAATGACAATGAATTTAAACGATGGTTGTATGAAACGACACCACGAAATAAGCTCCAAAGTGATTTATACTGATACTGTTTACAAAACAAAGATGTGCAGGGGTTCTCTGGACCAGGGGTTGGACATCTATCAGGATTGAACCTCCCACCCCCGAGCACAAGCAGCCAGGTGAAGGAGACTCTAAACCTGTGATGGAATGGCCATTTGTCCAGTGTTCCCCTTGTCTCACCCACCCACTGGCTGTGGGCTGACTGTCAGTAGCCCCGACAAGCCTGAGGAGGATGTAGCGGTTCAGAGAAGCTGCTGTGAGGCTGAGGGTGTGTTATTAGCTTACAGTAGGTAACAGAATGAGACATTTTAGATGTTTTGAAAAATATTAACATCAGTGCCTTAATTAAAATACAACATCCTATAAATACACATACAAAATGCTTCTGTGTGGAACTGTGTCTCGGTGGACCTGTTACAAATAACAATAACACAATAACAACGATAATAATAACCACAATAAGTATAATAATAATAGAACTTTATTGATCCCAGCAGTGCCACTCCATTCTGACCCGTCCACTGAGAGAGCAGTGCTCTCAGCCACGGGGAGGTACATGTTGCATGAAGTATCCTGCTCAAGGACACGTGAAAAACTAAAGGCCCAGGCAGTAATTCATGAGAATGCTGTTAAAGAAGCAAATGAAATTATTCGAGCTGATGAAATATGGCTTTGCCTGGAAAGTAAATTACAACACTTCATCTCAAAATGTGTCCACAGCAGTCCCAGACTGGTGTCATACGGCCCTGTTCACCAGCGAGGAGGGTTGGGAGCTGCTGTCAAACAGAGGGCCATTCCTCTGTGGACAAAGGGTTCTGCATCGTTCATCCTTGTGTATAGTCACATGCTGTCACTAAGTCCACCATCCAGCAGAGCGACGTGTTCGTGGAGCTGGGAGGTGCAGGACCCGACCACTCCCTCCTTTTCCTGAAGCAGCATTAATTGTTAGTTAAGAAGGCAATTACAGCAGGACATGGTCTGATGCCGCCGCTGCTGCTGCTCATCATACAGAGCAGTGCATTGGTCCATCAGTAGCATCTCAACAGACCAGGATGAGCAGCAGGCGGCTGCTCCTCTCTGGCCTGTGTACAGTTCTGTGTTGTTCTTTGCCATTTGAAACTTATCCAGACACCCAGAGGCTCCGATTAGGGGATTTTCTGGGATTTTCTGGTTCTGTATATCCAGAATCAGCTCAGGAGCCTGAACATCATCACTTCTAACCCAGTCTGGCAAAAGATGTGCATTAAATAATCAAGAAGTAATATTTATGCTAATAAGTGCAGACAGCTAAACATTATTCAGTCTGTATATTGTAATAGCAGACAAAACTGTCCTAATTGGCTCCTGGCACTGAAGCCTGCGGCCACAGAAGTGCCCCATGTCCTCGTATCCTTTTTCCTTGTTATGCTGTTTTCTATGCTGCTCCATGTTCCTTTTTATTTTCTGCCCCGTGAGCTCCCTCTGTGTTTCTCCTGCCTGGGCTCTTTGGTAAACCACAGCTTGCTGCTGGACGTGAATGTGAATGAGCTCCCAGAGACCATGGGAACTTCCAGCATCGCTTTGATTCTCACGCTGCACCTCAGAGAGGGTTATTGTAATGAGAGCTACTGTACAAAAACACGGGCTCACGACCTGCACACGCGCGTGAACGTGCGTCAGTTGCAGGATCGCTGACCCTTGTTAACACACACATTAGCTTTTTAACACGCGTTTGCATTTTGCAGACTTATTAGTTTGGTTTGGTTTTGAAAGATTTCGAATCTTTGAATTTGTAAAACATCCGTAGTCCAAGTTTGGAGTTGGACCATGAGAAGTGAATTTTGCGAGTTTATCCGTATCTCTGCATGTGGGAGGAACAGGCTGAAGACTCCAGGCTGCAGAGAGAATGCAGCACCGACAGGGAACACGAGTGAAGGGGTTTGAGAGCCAGAATGTAGATGAGGAACGCCACCAAACCAAAACTTAGGTTTATCATGTTTAATTCATCCACCCCCCACCGTGGAGATCAAACCTCAAGGTTCTAATGATGGCTTCATTAAATCCGTCCATGTTTAAGTGTGTGCGTGTTATGTTTGTCTTTTTCCCATCAGTAAAACAAACACTGGTAGAATTCTGGAAAAAGATATAAACAGAAACAGGAGCCACACATCATGCCACTGTGTCTCAGAAGCCTCTTTTCAAGCCTCTCCCTGTTGTGGCCTGTTCACTCATTGTTAAAAGCTGGTTGTGGCAGCTGGTTAAGGCTGACAATAAATTGATGGAGTCCTGGACTAAGAAGATTCCCTGGCCGGCACTTCAGGTGTGCACGGAATGCCAACGCTGGTGTTTATCAGAGGAAGTGGGTGGGATGGTCTGGAGTAAGTCAAATAGCCTTTAAATGCACTTGGTTCAACTTGTCCGAATGGAAATTAGAGCAGCAAACAAGTGCTTTCAGTGGGAGATGGAGAACACAGAGAGACGGAGTGTTTCCTTACGTGGAGCTGGCAGCTTATGAAGCTGGTGGGGAAAAGTGCAGTTACCAGGCTTCGTAGACAATTGACTCATTTTGACTGGAGAGCAGCTGCAGCTTCCACGGATTCTAGGGAATCTAGGCACTTTAAAGAGTTAGCGCAGGACGCCATCAGGCCTCTCTGTCCGCATGTGGCTCTTTTTCCACAAGAGCTTCTGTGCCAGTGAAGAGAATAAAACGCTTTAACCAACCAAATCCATCAACAGATTAAACTTTTTTTCTGTTTCTTGCCCCTAAAAAGTATGGACAGTGACGTGCTCAGCAGCTGCTGTATTACAGGCTTCTGTGTGGGCTCAGGTCCTCTACAGTGTCACACTCTAGAACCATGAGGTCCGCTACGGGTTGGTAGCGCTGTGGTCGCTAGCTTGGGTCAGACATCAGATGCTATGACCTTTGACCCCTATGTCATACGCTCTTCCACAACTTCAGGTGCAACAGACTTCTAAAACAGTGTCCTTGCGTTAGATTCTTTAAAGGAGCGTAAACAGTCTCCTTTAAAGGATCCAAATCTTAACTTAAACAACAGAGAAACGCCTCATTGGCCACGAGACTGCAGGACGCGAGGATGTTACAGATACAGACACAGTGAAGAGGATGGACGCTGAGCTGGAGGAAGGAAAACATCACATTTCATGGTGATGCTGAATGACATGAATGCGTTAGTGGTTAAAGATAAACGTATTTGACTTGTTTTTCGAGCCCTGTTTCAAAAAATGAATGTTATATACTTTTATAATTTATGCATCTCATGCATCGTTAATGGTAAAGTAATTAAATCTTGCTCTTTCATATCAATGAGGTTTTACTTTGATAACATAAATCACTCCATGATACGATGATGCTTCGCTCACTACAGTGCAGGTAAACAATCCCTGATGGTTCTCGTCTGATGAATCACACCTATGTTTCTACCACAAAGTAACATTTCTGATGAGGCTGCATTGGTATGAACGATAATATACATGTGATTAGAGCAGGTATTAGTGATGCTATGATGTGGTTGTCACCTGCTGTTCAATACAGAAACAGCGAGGGTCCTCTCCTCCACTAAAGTGATTCAGAATGTGACTTTTCCTCATGCAAAGCAGTATTTGCATTTCAGCCACCACATTTGCATTTATAGTGTTTCACTGAGCTTGTTTAGCTCTGTGTTTAATCATCGGGGATATTGGCAAGAAGAGGTTCATTAAACTCTCGTGAAGCCTTGTATCAATACAGCCCATTGTGCGGCTAGTGAGCTCACCAGGCGTCTTTGACCACGCTGGATGTCACAAAATGAAAATGTCTACGTTCAGGATTAAAGTGTGTCTGATAATGCCGCTGATGAGGAAACAAGGGTCTCCGGCGTTAGTGAGATTCATCACAACAGTTTAGCTGATCCAGCTGTGGACACACTGCATGTAAATAACACGGGATGATTCATTTACTGCAAAAAGTGCCATGTTGAGCAGAGGGTGTGTGGCATAACAAGCAGGGTGGTGAAGACGGCGAGTCAGATTTCATTATCAGGATGTGATAGAGAGCAGCTATAAGGCTGCTGGAATGATCCACTGCTCATCTGCAAATCCGTTCTTTTTAATGTGACGACTAAATTTCATTATCAGGGGTGATTTCTCCAAGTACAGGACAGATGATAGAATACACGTGGAGGAGCGTTTTTACTGATCTGATGACCTGGCTGCTTTAATTATGAAATAAATGCTTTTAATCACATCTGGCAGAAATCTACCTGTGCCTCCCAATGTTCATCACATCTGTGTGCACACAAATAACCTTTTTATAATCATGTGGACTCATTGTGGAGCGACGTCTCGTTTCTCACTGTAAAATAAAAACGCTTTCCAGGTTCTGCTTAGAGTCGTTATGTCACTCATCTGACTCCAGACGCTCATTGTTTTCAGAGCATCCTTTACAGGCAAACAGCATCATGTCACTATAAGCTATCAAACACTGTCAAAGGATGAACTAAACTCCAGGAGGTGTTTCACTTTTAAGTGAAATCAACCTGTACGGTTTTCGATACTCATCACACTTTCAGTTTCCTTTTTCTTGAGGTTGCACCTTCGTGTTTTGTTGTCATTTAAGCGTTGTATTTGCTTTGGTTATTAAAATGTCACATGGATGATGAATATTAATTACACTGGTCGCCGGTCTATGAAACAAACAACAAAGCTTTAGGTTTTGAAACAACCAGTAAATTAGAGTGTAATCATTTTATCCACACTGCAGGGTAAAATAAAATGTACAGGACCTGTACAGCACGGTTAATTATCTTGTGCTACGAAGGAAAAACAAATGTCAGAAAACTACAATGTTAATTAATGAATAGCCCAACAATCATCACTGTGTAACAAACAGAAAACACATACAGTAGAGGCAATGAGCCCGACGCTGTGTCTGTATAAGAAACACCCAGTTCCTACTTCGCAGTACGACTGCAGGGAAACAGCTCTGTGAGTCGAGCGACTTAGTTAAATATTCTTCCAAGGACAAGACAAACAGCTCCTTTCATTTACTACATTAACTTGCAGACTTTTAGGCATGATTTCAAATTGTGCAGTGTATTAATGCAAAACCTCTGTTTTTGTTTTAAACGAGATTCAGATGTTTTAATTTTACGATCTTGAGTTATATTTTTTTCCTAAGACCTTTATCTATTTGTCATTTGTAGGACAACATAAATTATATATATTTTTTAAAAATAACCTTCTGAACTACGGAGTTTTTGCTGTGAGCTTTGTTTGGCTTATTTCAACTGAGGCGGTTTGTTGGTGACTATCAGTCAAGGCAGTGGAAACATGAGGCAAATAAACCTGTATTATTATATAGGAATAGGTTCTAAATAATGCAGACTGTAGAATAAACCCTGTGTTTCGTTCATTATTCCAGACAGCAGTGAAGTTATAAAATGATCAAAGACTGCAGCTAACCAAAATCTGTGATCCACCCAGACATGACTGATTTCTTCTGGGAGTTGAATTAGCACAACTTTGATAATTATTGAGCTATTTGTTTTTTAACCCCCGTCCTGAGCAGCCGTGCGCTGCTTTTCATTTCAGCTCCGACTTCCTCTTGTTTTTAAAGCACCCTTGAAGACGGTCCAATAACAGAATCTCGTCCACAGAGACCCGCTTGGGTTTCATTTCATTTGCACACGCAGTGTCAGTCGTCCTGGAGCGCTTCGCGGCTGCCAAAGAACATCCCCTCTGTGAGAACCGCGGCAGGCTGACATTAAAGCGCTTCTAATTTAACCGCGTGGAGACCACAGCCATGCTGAGCTACGCTGGGAACCATGAGCGCAAAGGTGAACTTCAAAACCCTAACTATACACAGCACGTGTCTGTTTCTCTTAATATCCATGATCACGATAAAAATTCTACTCACACTCAACTCGTAAAATCCACTTAAAAATAAGAAATAATCTGTTTGTGTCTGAGGTGAGGCCATAAACCTCATCCACACAGAATGCCTATTCCCTGGCCTGTAATTCTGTCTGGAAACAGGCTCCATAAGACGAAGTTTCAGTCTGTGACAAAGTCAAGCTACATTAAGTCACGGTGATGTTGACTGGGGGCCAACCTTCAATAAATCCGTGGGACATGAACGTAGCAAAAGCAGCAGAGTGGATGTGTCTGCACCAAACATACTGATGCGCTGCTGTTGATCTCTGGAGACTCGCCATGAAAAGGAAGTGGCTCTGGGACTAATGCACCTGTGGGGATGAATCAATGCTGCCAATGACAGCCAGGCATTTTTATGGCATTAAATTGTGGGGAAATTATAGCAGCGCTGCTGAATCCCTAGATACATGTCATTAAGCCGGGTCTTCATTCAGGTTTTGTAAGTGAGAGCCTTTGTTAGAACAAACCTCCCAGTTTTCTTCTGTTTTCACTCAGATGGTTTCTCTGTTCAGGCTTAAGTGCTGCTTAAGAAGAGAGAAGAGCAGATGCACAGGCAGTCAAAAAAAGCTAAAGTATTAAATTATGTTTCACATGGCTTAAACACAAGCAAAACCAGGCACTTTACTGAACCTCCCTGTTGTAGTGTGAGTACAGACAATAAAGACTGTGAGTGATTATTTCACACAGTCAGATTAATGTTTGTCAGTTTATGTTCCACAGAAAACATATAAAGTATGATGCAACGAAAGGGAAAACTCAACTCTGACAAAGTTAGTTTGCAGTATTTCTGAGAGCAGATGATAAAATGTTACTGTGAACTGAACTGGACTGTCCCTGGACTGTCAACGGCGTCACATGAACCTTGCTACTGGTCCAGGTCCCTGACAGTGACCCTGAATTCATGGATCAATGTTAGAGATTATCAGACATGAAAGTGTTTTTAACACAATCTCCCTTTGCATTTGTCAAAGTATCATTTAATCCTGTTTATTAGACATATTATTGATCATATTTGATACACTGGCTTTTTTCTAAAAATGAAGCTTGTTCATCAAATCAAACTTCACTTATTATCAACTTGTTCAACTTATTGTTTCAGGTTAAGAACTGCATACGATATTAAACTGACCTTTGCCTTCTTCATATTACAATGACTTCCTGCCTCCAGCTAAGACCTCAGACATTGTCTAAAACAAGCATTGAAATGAATTCACATGATGATGTGTGATTTGTAGAAGCATTTTCAGTTCATATCATCTTGTTGCTATGCGGCAGAGGAGGAGGAGGTTGACCTGCTTTGTAATTGTCAAATCAAATTGTCTTCTAGGAGAATCTGCATAGAGGAGATTGTTTTAATCAAGAGAAGCAGAAGAAGATTCTAATTAAAGGAAAACAGAGAGACCACGGATAAACATTTACCTTTCCATTTTCAAACCACGGAGAGAAAAGCGAGTCAAGCGTGTCAGGTAATCAGACTATTAAGAGCCAGAGGATACGAACGGAACATGATCATTTCAGCTGCTTTCATGTTCATTAGTAATAGCTGCACAACGTTAGCGAGACGCTGTTCGCACTTCATCATGAAGCGAGTGGAGGCGTGTCATGTTTGGAGGCGCACCTTTGACCCAGGTGACACGACAATTACCTCCTTCAGCGACTCGGAGCTCATTACTCCCATAACAGGTCACTTCCATCCTCCCTCCATGGAGATTGGAGTCTTACAGTGAAGAGAGAGAGAGAGGGAGACGCTCAGAGTAAAAGGAGAAAGGGAGAAGTTAACGTTTGAACTCTCATCTCACTGGAGTGGTCTCATAAAACCTATATTACATTAGGGCTTTGGGGAGATGGGAGCTGGGTTTTTCGGAATACAATTAGAATTTATCAAAGAAACTTCAGTGTCTTCTATTGTCATGTCGCCTGAGATACTGCAGCAGGTGAATCGCATCACATGCACATAAACTCCATATACATAAACAAATACAGCTTCATGTTTGCCAATTTAATTCTAAAATACATGTATCGCAACACAGTACTATACTGTAAATCTATGTATTACTAAAGATACACTAATACTATATACTGTACTATAACTTTACTATAATTACTGTATAACTGTATTTTTTTCTTACTGCAAGCTGACGTCTGGCCTAATGAGCCCAAGCAGGAGTGTGAGACCGTCCATCATTAAACCACTTGTCCAGGTAAGCGGCTAATCCAGCTGTCAGTGGGTGAGAGGAGACACTCACACTCACTGTTTAATTGAGTCGCCCATTAAACTGGACTGGAGCTGGAGCACCTTGAGAAGGACACCCACACAGACCCACACAGCCCACACAGACCCACACAGCCCACACCTCCAGCTGTGACGTTGGGCGGCTTAATGTTGTGCTTAGATAACACCTGACAACACGGTGATGATGTCACGGTCGCGTTTCCCGTCACACGGTGCCTTTGGTATTTTTCAGGCGATGACCCCAAAAGAATCTAAATGAGCAGAATGAGAAACGTCACAGGTGAGCAGCCTGAAGCCAGTAAGGGTCTGATGTGATCTGGAGCACATCCAGATCCAGTGACAACTGCTGGGACGCTCGGGCTTCTTGCTGTGTGACACTTGAAGCATTGATCCAGATGGGAACTCAATAAATGAGCTAAGAAAACAACTCCATCACACCCTGGGAGTGAATAACAAAATACAGTATCTCCACATTCTCCACTTTCTCTCCATAATAAAAAAGAAAATAACTTTACCTTCAAGCCACAAAGGCTAACCTGTGCTCTCTGAACATCTGCTTTAAATCCTCCCTCTAACTGGTTAAGACGTTACTTGGGTTGCTAGGACTCAAAATCTCAAAATCCCTCTGATTCCTGATGGAAGTTGGTGTAATTAGCATATTATTACAGCCGTACTGTACAGTATGAGCATGAACACGTGACTGACTGGCCATCAAACCCATCAGCTGCTGTCACGTAAATGCCTCCTTGTTGGAGAACTGAGAGACAGGACGTTGAACCTTCGCAGCGGGTCAGTTCCACTACACAGTGACTGAAATGTCAAAGCATGTCATCAGAGAGTGGATCCTTTTGTGTCATCACATTCAGTACCATCATCCAGTCAGTGTCTATTCATCGCTCTCCAATTTTAGACTGTAGTAATCTTGGTGCAGTGTTAGTTACAACACCCGAGTGGTGACTTTCCAGAAGGCTGATGTTTAAGTAAATAAGGACCAAAAAATGAGGACAGTTAATGAGTGAGAATTGTTGCTGTGACTTTTAGTTCTTCCTTTCACTTAACCAAGAGCATCTCTTGTTTCTTTCAACAAACACAATTTTACCACTGATACAGAAACAATAAAGCTTTCATATTCATTTGTTCTATGATTCTGTACTTTGTATATTCAGATCTGATCTCAATGACACAGGTGAACTGTAGAAGTAACAAAACAAATTTGTAATGTATGTACAAAAACTGTACATACAGTCGACACCAGTACCTCAGTCTGTTTGCACTTAAAACCCCAGGCAACAAAAATCAAATGATTCATTTTCAATCATTTTAAAATGTACAGTACCTTTTATTTTAATGAAAATGCACAGACATGTTGCTACGATTTTCATTTATAAAAAATACAAATGTTCTTCCACAGAGACATACAGAACAACAATATCTTATCTTACAGGTCGCATCATACATTTTATACTCAGCTTCAAATAGATGGCAAATATACACAGCACGTTGCCTTTAGACAAACTTCAAATAGACTTTTTTTATTTCGACAAAAATGCAAATACTTTAAGCAAAGCACACGAGTAAGATCTCTACAAAGCTGTAATGAAAAGCTGGAGACACAATGAGCATTCATGCAAAAGCGTCCTCAGCTGCTGGAGTCAATACAGCAAAGCAGGCAAAAACCAGTCTGCCCAGCAGCAATGGAGGTGTCAAACAGGTGTCCAGAATCTCATCCGGCCACAAGTGGCGACTGAAGACAACACGGTCCCGACAGAGGAGGGTTCAGTGCATTCGCGGGTCCTCGCGTTATAAACGACGTTTAGGAGTCATCCTCGGTCTTTATGACGTGAAACAGGGTGACGTTGAATATGACCTGGTGCCCGTTATTCCAGGCGTACAGCGCTCGCTCTCGCGCGTTGTAGTCGAGCATGGAGATGTGAAAGTACTGGTTGTGGAACGGTATGTCTATGTACTCGTAGGTGGACGTCTTGGTGGAGTAGGCGTAGTAGACCTTGGCTCCCGACAGGTGGGAGTTGGTGACGTAGAGCGTCCCGCAGATCATGAAGGACTCGCCCGCGTTGCGCTTGGAGTACTCCGTGTTCCAGGTCCTCAGGACGTGCAGGGTGTCGGGGTCCACCTGGGAGATCACCACGTTCCCCGCGTTCTGGTTGGTGGCGTACACCGCCCACATTCCCAGTTCGTCGGCCATGACGTCGATGTCGGAGTACCCCCCCCACGTGTACGGGTACATGTTGTGGAAGCCGGCGAACTCCAGCGCCCGCTGGGCCAGGACGCTGCCCGTCTCGAAGCTGTACTTGACGATGATGTTGCTCTGGTACTTGTTGTAGTACAGCGACCCGTTGTAGACGATGTGGTTGGTTCCCTCCCACTTGAACGGGAGGCTGTAGGTTCGGGAAACCACCCCTGCCACGAAGTCCTCCATGGTTTTGAACTCGCGCACGATCTTGCTGTTGGTGTAACTGTCCATGTACCAGACCTGCACCAGAGAAGAAGAGCGGTACAAACGAGTGGCACCCGTAACGGTCGGCTGCGCCGCCTTCACAACTCACCCTGTTGCTTCCGGTTGCTAGAGGATCAGTCATCCAGGCGCCGAACCGCGTTCCTGATGTCTTCATCGTAACAGGTCCGGTGATTTTCATTAATTTCCCACACGCTGTTAATGAAGAAATGCAGAAGTCAGACGTGCGGGCGCCGCTTTGTGTCTCTTCAGCCAATTTCATGCCTGTGCAGAGGCAGCGTGAGCACGGAGCGTGCCCCGTGCGCACACTAACGCTGCTCTGCGGCTGCCTGTTGGTCCTGACCTGAACCTGAAGCCTCCTCCAGCTTCCTCTACTCACTCAGTTTGCCCATGCAGCCGCGCAGCCGGCCGTCCAGCCGCAGCACGCGCTGGTACAGCTCGTCGTAGTCGTAGGCCCCGAGCTCCTCCTGGATGCCCGTCAGCACCGTCGACAGGTTCCGGATCTCCTCCTTGAACTGCGAGATGAGGGCGGCATCCATCTTGTACTGCTCCAGCACGGGGATCAGTGGCTTCAGCTCGTCCATCTTGTCCTTAAGCTCCTGCGAAGTGACGGCAACAGCAGCGGGGAATGGGAAGCGCTGCTGCTGACGAGCGCGACTGACAGGTGGACGAGCTCTGCCTCAGCGCACGTCAGATGGTTCTGATCAAAACAAAGCCTCCATGCATTGAGAGGGGGGGAACATCGGTATCTGAAGGCTTCCCCTGAATAGTGAAGGCCGCATGCGTTTGAAGGTGATAAATCTACGCCTGTAAGTCTCATGTAGCGTGGCTGCACATCTGTCGTGCTGCTGGTTGTTCTGCACAGCTTCAGCTCCTCCCGACTCCCACAACAGATGTCAAGTGGATCCACGCAGTGCAAAAAATTGCATGAGCTGTCTGATTTACAGAGCAGCAGGATACTTTGAAGTCTATACTGGTTCTGTCTGTGCATCCCGGTGCTGTAGGTGAAACACAGCAGAGGCTTGGTGGCTTCACCCACAACTCAAGAGCAGCTGCTTGTTTCTATTTGACTCTAATTAAGCTTTGAGGCTGTTTAATTCATTTATCATCATAAGTATTCTGTATTTCTAATTTACACACTGCCTCCTCTGGGACGGGTCGCACTCCGTATGAAAGGATCGACTAGAGCAGCCGTGATAAGCTCTGGTGGCAGCGCTGGAGCTAGAACGTGATGCATGTGGTCCCGGTGGAATTAAGGGGTCAAAGGTGAACGTGGAAATCAAATTAAAAAGAGCATGTGACCAAGACGCATAAACAATTACCACTAACACCTTCTGGGTTTAAATCAGATCCAAACTAGCACTGAACCTGCCTGCTCTGAAATATAATTATGATATAATAGTACTTGTTCAAAGCATGTTTGCTGTCTAAATGGCACTTGCGATCCATTAAACATAACAGCACAAATAAAATCCACTGCACATCTGATTAAAGCAGGCGCTACCTGAAAGTTTCTGGCCATGATGGATTTCCTGTCGTCCTCAATCTGTCTGAACTTGGTCCTCAGGCCTTTCATCTGGTTCTCCATCTTCATGACATATTGGAAATCCCTCTGAGTTCTCAGGTTCAGCACCTCAATGGACTGAGACATGTTTTGCACCTAGAAAAACCCACAAAGCAGCCACAACCTGCGATCAGCTTACGGGGGAAACACAGTGAACACTATATGACGTGTTAAAGATAAGTTGAAGAGCGATGAGGACTCGTTCCCACGGCGTTGCTGCTCGGTCTCTTACCTTCTCTAGCAGCTGGCGCAGCTGCCTGCTCTTGGCGTCCCTGGAGCACAGACTCTGCTCTGGTGCCACCACTGTGCAGATACAGCGTCCATCCGCATCCTGGGCTGAGCTGTACACCTGCCAGCCTTCCTTAGGGCCGATAGTCTGCATGGACGAACAACCAACAGCTATAGAGCAGTGGTGGCAATTCATTGTTCTAAGCAGACATTACTGGGCAGATTTGATTTATTTGTAGGTGTGACAAAGGCTATCTGTTGCTATCTTTTAAATAGAGTAGCCAATGCGCTGTAGCATCTGACCCCAGTGTGAGGGGCACATGAAGCATGAGCATCCAGGGATCTGTGCGCTCTATGTTTATGGCTGGAGAAGAAAACCTGCAACCCACAGCCACATGACCCTCTGCAGAGCCTGTAATCGGCCTCCTCCCACGCGACATCAGCTCAGTGATATTTGCAGACACAGTGGTCTCACTACATGTACAGTATGTTAATTATCAATGTGTGTCAGACAGCCTTCTATAGACACACAGATATACAGTAGCACCTCCAATGAGGCTGACGTATTATAAATGTGTAAATTATCCTAACTCTGTGTTCTACTGTGCAGATAAACAGCATTGCATTTTATTTGCGGTGAGGTGAAGATTCCTCTATTTCCATGCGTTAGGAGATGATCGGGCTCCATGGCTACATGGTTTCACTGAGCTGCGCCAGAGTCTAGTCATTAATCATCCCCTCAGCAGCAGCACAGTTTACCCACAGTACAGTAAGTAGGCTCACTGAAACGCACGGGTTTGAGGTCTTTGGGCCAGGGTTGGATCAACTATCACTGTTTGGAGTTGACTGATGATCAGTTATCAGCTTTTTGAAAATGAATTTGATGAAATAAAAACGTATAAAAACATTAGAACTGTGAAATGTTAAAACTGATGCGAGAACAGTTCACTCCATCCTCTCCTCTTACATGTGTATCCATGTTCATGTGATTCATATTGTGGTTTCATAAATACATTGCGACTGTTGATTGACTTTTTCTATTCCTATAGACTGTATTTTGGAATTAAACTGCTCCATAGAAGCTCTGTTTATTTCCTTTCTTCCTGTGTCCTGTCCTGCAGCTGAGCATGTAGCCTGAAGCACTGCACTGCGCCGGATGCTCTGGAGTATTGCAGTTTTTAATTTGGTCCACTGAACGTAGTTTGTGTCAGCCTCAAGAAATGGAATAGAAATAGTGTGTTTATGTCGACCTCAAGCAACAGGTGAATCAAACAACAGACAATTAACACACATTCACATAATGAAAAATAATAATGTAGATAACTATTGATGTTTGTCCTAGTTTATAGTAGGGGTCCCATCTACTGTATGTAACTAACCTGCCTACTTTAGCTTACTTTCTAACTAACCATTAAAGTTGAACATTAGAACTCCGGCAGGCATTAAACTTAAGCGATCATGACTTCATCACTTGATTAATGTGGGACGAGACTGAACTACAGTATGAATCAATGCCTTCATGCCTCAGTGAAGCCAGGAGTGACGTTTAAAGTGCAGAGTATTACTGGGAGCTATGTTGACAGGAGAAGAATGGAGGAAATAGAATCATGACCTGACAAATTCCCCTTTTTAATTTAAATTCTGTCATGTCAACAAAACAGCATCTTATCAACAAGAGTGAAAACTGAATCCTTTAGCACAAACACCATGTTGCTTCATTGACTTTGGTGCTGCCCTCCTTGGTGGTTTTCTGTCACATTAACTCTTGCGGCTCCAGGCTCCTTCTCCTGTACAACCTGTTGCTCATTGGTGGATCCTCAGCCCCGGCCTCCAACCCATCACCCTGTTTCTCTTTATCTCTTTATGCCAGTGCAGATTCTTAACTTGTTGTTACTGTTAAATTCATGCACTGTGTTGAACTTATCCTGGTTAATTCAGCTGCTTATTCTTTTAGATATTAATGTTTTAAACAAATATGTTTCTTAATTAAAAATAAAAAAGTAATTTTTTTAAAACAATTGATCAGTTTTCAACAGATAGTTTTGAAGATCACTGTTTATAGTTTAACGCTACACACTCATATTAGGATTGTTGAACTTATTAAAAATGACTAATGAAGTTGCTCAGGTGGTTTTAATCAAGTCCATAATTTTTGTACAATTCAGAAGATCAGCAAAGGTTCATTAACTAGTTTCTCAGTGGCCTCTTGTCCCTTATGACACAATATATTAGATGAGGACATGTTAAGACTGTCTCTCAGGCCTTTGTTTCTTTGATTCATTCCTTATTTCCCACTTTAAATGATTCACCTCTTCTTCCTACACCACCTTCATTTAGCTGCTCTTCCTCATCCTGACTTAGTAAACGTACAGCAGAATAAGATGACTTTAATAGATTAGGTCAAGACAGGTCCTCGTTATCTTAATTGATTTGTATGCCTGTTATCTATAGACACTGCAGTTAAGACAGACTGTTGTTTATTTCCTCTTAACTTGTCTCATTTTTCCTGTTCTTGAACAAAAGTATGACCTCTATTACACTAATTTTTATCTGCTGTCTCCATGGAGATACAAACACGTGATCACCACCAAAACTTTGATTTTTTAAGTACATTTAACTAAGTTGCCCAGGTTTTGAACTGCTCCCCGGTTTTAAGTAGATTTTACTCTGAATTAGTACAATGAACTTGAATTTAATAGTAATGGCACAAAACCTAAATAGCTTGGGTCGATTGTACTTGTTTTCACTAAAGTAGACATGATGTCCAGGCTTACAGTGTACTCCTGTTATTTAATAACCTAATGCTTAATGTTAGGAACCACTGCCTCTTTTTTCTGTTCAAATAAACCACAAATATTGATCAAAGGCATGTAAATTCTGGATTGTACTATTGCACCGTTGTCAGCGAGCCAGCCTCATAAACAGGAACCTAAAAGGTTGCAGTTGTATTTGATAGACAGCAATAAAATATACAAACTCTCTTTTTTAGCTTTAGCACAAATTTTAATTAAATCAATACTTTGGTTTAAGAACAAATTATTTTCAAACTACGAATTACAATGCATGTTACTGCATCATGTTAGCTGCTTATGTTTTATCATCTGAACACCTGGGTTTACAGCTGTCATGCTTCCTGACGTGCAGATTGCCCAAGAAGCAGCCGAGGCTTAAACAGTAATGGTAACGAATTCCTCCTTGTGAAACATAGGATTCATGCTCTCAAGCAGAATTTAATGAAAGCTAAGAGATTTATAAACTTGGCCAACTGTGAGCAATCTTTAAATACAGTGACACCAAATAGCTCAACTCTCAGTTACTTACTTCACATTCAACTGAACTGAAAATAATGTAAATTTCAAACAGCAGAGTGGATCTGTTTCAGACTCTGCCAGGATTCACAGCAGGTTTCTATGCTGTAAGTGATGCTGTAAACTAATTCCCACCCTGATGCATAGAGCTTGGGACTCTAGGGACTCTAATTTGTTTTGCTGGTCTCATAATGGCTGAGTCCTTTTTTGCCACACTGCAGCAGTGTGAGCGAGAAAACTCCCCGGAAAGACACCACACGTAAGAAGACGTTGTTGGAAATGAAAAGACTGTCATTGGTAATCAATCAGAGAGAAGATGAGTAGTATGAGAGGCAGCGTTAACTGTGTGGAGCCCACAGTCCAGTCTAATGCACAGCTGCTGACTAATAAAGCTACAGTGACAAGCATTCAGACCTTCATAAAAGACAGAGCTGTAATTACAAGGTGGTTGTTCACTTGAATCCATTGCAGTGGATGTGATGGGTCCCATTCCTCCTTCTGTGCAACATACTGTAGCTTTGAGATGTATATCTGAAGTCAATGAGATCCATCAGCTGATGGTACTTTATAATTCACTTTGCTTGAACTTTTGATTATTTATTTGTTTGTTTTACATTATCATTATTTGTCAAAATGACCATTGTTTGCACATGCACTGTTTTCACCCAACACTTCCTGCATCTGCGCTCATAAGTGCACCTGCTGGAGACAGACCTGTGAAAAAGCCATTTTGGCGTGTTTGGGAACACGTCCAGGTGCCAGCGATGCCAACACAGCTAATTCCCGCATCACATAACGCTGCCGTCGTGCCTGCCACAGACAGAGGCCTAAACAGATGCTATCTCCCCCGTCATCTATCATCGGAGGCAAGTCAAGCCAATGCGCATGTCAGTGCTATAACTGATGATCATGCTGCTTAAATGAGTTAACATTTTAGCTCTAATGGCAGAGGAAGATGAACTTGTATGTGCAGCCAGCTCTGTAACCAGACTGATGCAGGCGCCTGAGGCAGAAATGACAAATGGCAAATCCCCGACCTACAGGAGCAACAGCAATCCTGGCAGCAATAACCCTGAGACCAAATAGGTTCCAGTAACAGACTGACAAAGAAACGGTGCGTATTATGCAGGGCTGAGGGGGGGGGGGTGCGAGCTTCTCTCTCAGACGCGACAGTGATGAAAGCCATGCGGGGAGATGAATTTCCTGGAGGCGTGTCACCTCGTTGCCGTTTCTGACCCCAGCGCAGAGGAGATTGAATGGACGATTCTGCGAGAGCTCGGCGCGTTGCGCCCTCGACGGCCCCGAATGAGCGACTGTCCAGCCGCTTCATTCTGGCTACAGCAGCAATTATTATTACTGCACAGGACAATCAGCGTTTTTCTCAGCTTGGAAAAGGACATGGCTGCCATCTTAATGCCGTAGACCACGACACGGTCACAGAGGTCAAGTCAAGGCGGCGCAGCTGGTCCTGCTGGTCTTCACCCACCACTGAGGCAACGCTCCCGAACCCCAGGCTCCGTTTTGAACCGTCTGCGCGCTCGCACTGCCTCGCAGCACCCACGCAATAATCATTAAGTGCAATAATGAGATCCACTTGAAAATAACTTTATACTGCCTTAAACTTTCATATCAGTATGTGCAGTGCGTTCCTGGAGCTTCTTTGAAGTCCTATTCCAATTTATTTGCTGTAACTACTTTTCTTACGCTTACTTCTCGTCCTTGCTGAACTAAACTTTCTTAATGATTTCCTATTTCTTAGAAAGTCTTTAAACAACTTTCAGGGAATGTGCCTAAACGCATCACTTCAAAACCCAATGGGATCCATGGACGCTCACACTCAGCAGTTATCTGGCTACAGAACCCCCCCCCCCCCCACACACACACACACACCCATGTACAGAGGATGCTGTTTGATTGGTGCTGCTCTCTACTGTGAGACGGTTCATGGTGGTGCTTCGTTGCTGCCCCTCTGGAGTTTCCACTTTCCTTCCATCTAAAGACATGCAGTCTTTGTTAACTAAGTTGCCCGTAGGTGAGAACGTCTGCTTATTATTCCCTGAACAGTGACTTCTTCACATGCTCCAGTGATGTGCACGGGGTTGTAGCCTGAATGTGCAGTGGGTGCACGGATGTAAGTGACTGAAGCTCACTGGGACCTCACTGGGCCGTATACAGTAGACAACACTCGACTGCAGTGCGAATACGCAGAAGATTGGATTCATTTCTAAGCCTGGAATATGGAGGCATGACATTTATAGAATAAATCAGGCAACAGCCTGTAAGTGTTCAGTTCTCCGGAATGTAAAAATAATTTACACAAGCAAATGTGGAAGCCAGACATTTTGGGCTCCTGCAGCCTAACATCCACAAGCTGAGACCTGACATCTAAGGAGTTCAGGGATGATATTCTTAGGGTGTGTGCTTTGTTTTTACGTTCGCCATAGCCGCATGGTTTCAATGAACACTTCCATGTCCCTTAATCACTCGAAGCACCATCGAAGCAACCAGACAGGAAGGGAATGAGGTACAGTAGGAAGAGATAGAACTAGCTTTGTTAATGCATCTTATTAAAACATATCTAATTATTTGGGTCATCATATTGAACTCAAACTCACCAATCTGCTGCTGCACTTGATCCTCAGTTTAAATCTGTCGCTGTGTTTCCAGCTCCTCCAGAAGTGATACCACGTTTTATCTGCGCTAGTAAAAAATTAACGAGCACAGCCCATAATCATCTCCCTGCTTGGCTGAGAACATTTCCATCTATCGAGAGCTCAAACGTCCACCGGTGCTCGCGGGTCCAGCCTCTCAGCCTCCATCCAGCGACATGGATCTGATACAGAGATCACTTGGGCTGTAATTACAGTCATCATATGAGGAATAGAGGGAAAGCGCCGTAGCTGTGCCCCTGGTTGGTTCATCAGCGTGTCTCAACTCCTGCAATTATGCTCAGACTATTCGTATCTTATTTGAGAACAGCAGCTCAAAACATTATTATTATTACCACTTTATATTTACACATAATACTTGGACATGCGTTTCTTTCTAGAATTAGGCTTGAAAAGGTCAAAACAGCAGGAGACACTTCCAATGTTTTAATCCAAATGAGGATGATTTTGCTGGCCTGATAAACATAAGCTCAATTGAATTAGTGACACAGTCCTAAAACTGACACTTTGCGAAGCACATAGTGACAGAAACCTCATTACAGCCTCAAACACACTACAACAGCCGGTCAGCGAGCCAGCCTCATAAATTCTTTGTAGGTCCGAGCAGAAAGCGCCACGTCCCCCCCCCCCCCCCCCCCCCCCCCCCCCCGAGGCCGCTTCACACGTGAAACACGCGGCGGCGCAGCTAACGGCTTTGCTGGTAGTCAGGAGCCTGGACGTTTGCATCGTTAGTGTTGACACACAGAGAGCGTCGTCTCATATTCGGCCGCTGAAGGTAACGGGTGATGAGGAACGTGCGCGTTGGCTCAATGGCTCAAGTTTCCAAAATCACTTTTTCAAATGTGACCTCAAACCTTTCAGCAGAGGTTGAGGGTGAAAACTGTAACTCAGTAAATTGTTCAAACTGGCATTTACAGTTCGACACAAGTGGTTGTGTGTGTGGATGAGTGGATGTGGGTGTGTGTGTGTGTGTGTTCCTGCTTTCCACCTACTCACACTGGTTAACACACACAGAGCACACAAAGCTCCATCCCACTGCTGCCGTAGCTAAATATTTAAGAGAAACTACCCATAAAAACCCAATTATTCACCCTGTGGCTTGGTTCCAGCCATGAACATCATTTGTTGTTTTGCCACAAAGGTGCAAATATTAAGGACTGAAGCCCCATCACACGAAAAAGACAATATTCGCTGTGAATGTACAACACCCCAACTCCCACATAACAATATGTAGTCAAATTCATAACACCACATAAAAGCCATGTCAAAGACAATGCTTGTGTTAGAAAATAACATTCACACATTTAATAATCCTCCATTTAACAATAAAAACATGTGATTTCACCCCAAACCTAAATTCAAACATCTTTATACAACAATTAAAGCCGAGGCCACAAAGATCAGGCCCACATGTACAGTACACAGTCATGCATAATGACTGCTGGTACTCAGTCAAAGTAAGTAGTAATGAAAGAACATCCCTTTATCAAGTAACAACGCGTAACATTACATTTATAGTAAAATATAAAAACTAACACCAAAACATCTTCCTTCTCTAATCTGTACTCCAGAATTCATGTGAACACTGAAAAAACTCATCTGGTAGTAGAAAGTTCTGTCTTATGCACGAGCTGAACTGTGTGAGCTGGGGCTGGACAAACATCTGTCTTGACATGGGTGTTTGTCTGACGAGTGTGACATCAGACTCCTAAACGCTATCAGGTTCCGCACTGTTTCCCATCCAGGTGCAGAACGTGGTGTTTGATCATAAAGCACAAATTCCCGTCGCCGATTCCATCGTGATGAAAGTAACACACTATCATCATCAGCAGCCACTGTGTAATCGCCTGGCTGCCTAAACTTGACCATGCAGCCGTTTCAGTTCTCACCGAGGCTATTTATATTATGTACAGTACAAAGCACATAAAGTCAACCTGAAATCCATGTCCATTAATTCTTTAGTAACGTTTGTGCCCCTCATTCAAGTGAGATCTTAGTTGTTACTCAGTTGAACATGTACTGTAGGAAAACAAACAGCCAGCAACAGCACACGCATGTAAATTCCAGTGTTGGTTGTGGTTGACAAACCCTCCTGCAACTGAAGGAGTGACAGTCTGGGGGTGACAGCTGGATCATTTCCAGCTTACTGTACCATTACACCATCACGTCCCCAGACCCACATCACTTTTATTCCCTATAGTCACAGTTCACCGTGGCCAGACAAAAGAGCTATTGTATGGGAGGTCTGCTCTGTTTCACCATGTTCTGTTGAAGACGGGGTGGAAAGTGTTTTCTTCTCCTCTCTGTGTGTGTCTGCGTTGCCAGAGAGAATGTGTAATGAAGTTTGAGCAGCAGAGTGAACAGCTCCACACGCTCACCAGCACAACACACACAGTCCTGGGCAACACATCGATTTACCCATTAATTATGAGAGTCTCTACCCGCGGTTACTCCATATTTTCTACAGCACAAAACTATAATTCACCACACACACACACTCACACACACACACCATAAAACAATAGGCAGTGGGCGGTAAAGATGTTCTGAGACAAAAACATCCATCCTCACAAGCAGCACCATCTATTACATGAACAATAATCTGCTGTGATGAAATGAAAATGTGATGAATCTTCGTTACAGAAAATGAATAATCTCAGGTGAAACAGCAGTTTTACGTTTTACAGGCAAAAACACTGGCGCTGGCGACTTTTCAATTTCTGCGCACACTCTACACGTCCCTGCGTTTTAAACACAATCAAGACCAAACGGTGTTTGAAGCAGGGAACAGCATTTCGTTGTGCGTAATTTCCACAGCATGTCTGGGCTAAAGTGACAGTTTGTGTTTCAGCTCATCCAGACTCCGGGACCTGGGTTCAGGTCCGTTCTGACCATACGTGCAGCCACACGCTTCCCGTGGGTCCAACCAGCCTCGCATCACCCACGGTCAATACAGTAACTTTACACTGGCGAACTTTTCTGTGACGCTCGTCGTGACACTAAAGCACGCGCGTCCGGGCGACTGCACGTCCTCTAACCCGAAGAAAAGGATCCGTGAACTCACCACAGACGGGCACAGTCCGAAGATGGTGAGGGAGAGGACGGGGCAGAGGAGACCCCACAGGACCCGCATCCTGATGAGCCGCAGTCCTTCACCATAGAGCTCCGCTCCGCTCCGTTATCGCTGTCGAACCGCAGAGAGCGCGCTGCGGCGGCGGCGACCACACGTTCACCGGCATCACACCCACTGCCCCCGCCCCGGTGCTCCCACTCAGCGCACGGTGGAGCCGAGATATATATATATAAAAAAAAAAAGTTTGGAGCGTGGAGAAAATACTCAGATGGTCCAGTTCCAGCAGACCGCAGGGGAGGCGCAGCGAGGCTGTGACATCATCGATCTGTTTATTGTGTCTCCATAGTTTATGCATCGGGGTGTTTGGTGACCATAATAAAATGCTTCAATTTACGCATCGGATCTTAAATGGAGATGGAAACAGCCCCAAAGCCCAGTCTCCGGTCTGCTTCAGTCAGAGGGATCTGGGAAAATGCTCAAATCCACCCTAAACTTGATGCTAAGCGGGACAGAGAGACTAGAGCACACGAAGGCGAGCCCCAGATGGTAAAAAATATAACTAAAAGAGTAAATGAAGGATTATTTTCGCTGTGCTTGAAAACGGCAGCAGAGGCGGTAATGTGCACATTGTCTTGGTGGTTTGATTGAATTCTGTTAACTAAATCATGTTTGAGGTAGAGGGTTATGGAAATAAATAAGTTATTGTTTAAGATTATTAAAATATAAAAAAATGAAGAATAAATGAAGTTTTACTAAGATACATGCTTTAAGCAGAAGGGACACATTCACAGGCAGCTAATGGAAGATTGAAGGTAAGCTTTTCCTTCAGAGGTTATGTGCTAAAATGCACCATGTCTTTAAATAGAGACGCTCCAGTGAGCATATTCAGAGCAGGTGCTTCCAGGATATAAAACCATTCTGCATCTATCAGTCTCAGAAGTCTTTTCTCCCTTCATGCATGTGTGCAGTGGTCTCACCTTCAAGCTCAGTGGAAAGCAGATGACAACGATAAATATACCACAGGTAGAAAATCCCTCAGAGGGAAGCAGTTAATGAGTCTGGTTGCTTTATGAGTCTCGTTCAGAGCCGGAGCTGAAAGGTTTTTATTTACAAGGTTAATGATGGAGAGGCTGTGGGTTCTCACATGTGGTTACCTTCGTACACGTTTATGAGTATCTCATGCCTGAGGTATTCATCAAACTGTTCATCAGCGGAGCAGCAGTCGAGAGTTGAGGTGCTGGTGCAGTCGCAGTGTGACAGTGCAGCCTACACAAAAGCAGTGGTGTGATGCTTAGATGCAGGTATCTGGAGTCAGCCTGACTCCTAATAATCTGTACATCAGCTGATGTACAGTAACTCTGTGCTGTGGGGGTGAAGGGGGATTTCTTCTCTCCTTTCTTTTTCGTGTTCTCAGCAATGGATTCTTCAAACAATGCCCTAGAAATCAGTAAGTGTAGATAAATCAAATAGACTAGGGAACTGGAACCATGTTTCAGTCATAGGCTGGTTTGGATAGACAGTAATGACGTAGAAGAGAAACACAAGGGAACGGAGGAAAAGGTTTACACCAGCTGGAGAGGTTTGGGAGAACTGGAAGGATGCTGTAACTACCAGATCACGCCAACTGAGGGAACATTCTCATGTCCAGATGCTCCCATTTACTGGGTTAGATGCTGTGTTCATACAATCATAAATTAAGCATTCACAATGTGATCTGTCACTGATGTGTTCCCTCCGTCGCTCATAGAAAGAGGAAAGATGACACTGACACAAACAGTGAAGAGGGCTTGAATCAACCTATGCCAATGAAAGTACTGAAATCTGTTTCATCAAGAAGTTGGAAAAAGTATAAGACTACTTAGGTATAATATACTGTATAAAGAAAGGGGATTGAATTGAACTGAATTAAAGTCGAGCTGGCTCCAAATATTACGCTGGAGGAATTCAGCAGACCTGCTACTGTTTTCATATTCTTTTAGATGTTTGTGGTTTGTGGTGTTTGTGAAGTACAGGCTCTGCTGTTTGTCATGTGCACTGCTGATAACGCCTATATTTATTTATACTACACTACTTATGTATTATTTAACTGGAATGTAGCAGACAGTGCTATTCAGCTAATTAAAAACATACATCTCCTCTATTTTACACCCAGAAACAATTAAACTCAGACTTTTCTCATCTCCTTCTTTGCTCCTTGTCCTTGAATCAGTCTATTATGGGCAAAACTCTGCAAAGCAGCAGAACAAAGATCTAAGGTGCATTAATTATTTAAACCAATATTCTTTTCACACATGTTGATATACATGCACATGATCAGACGTGAGCTTCTGGTTGATGTTAATGCCTCACAAAGACATTAATGTGTGTGTGAGTTTTCGTCTGCATCCGTTCGCCCAGAGGTCGTTTAATGAATCATCTGGGGAAGAGGCCTGCGTCACCAAGGTGGTCACTAAAAGTCTTGGTAAACAAGGTTTTCCAGCAGTGTCCACGGTGTTTGTTGTCCTGCTGCGTCTGAGCTGAGCATAAAAGATTTACCAATAACGAGATGCAGCACCTCAGTGATAAGTAGGAGCAAATTATGAAGACGGTGGTGGCTGTTATTCTAGTTTGACCTGTGTTTACCTAATGATTCAGTGCTAGTGGGTTAAGTAGTGCATGTACTATGACTAAGAGTCTGTCAGTACTTCCACAGGAGATAACTACAGTACAAGTACCGTACTTATGTTCACTTCGGATGTACTTTACTGGAGGGCTGCCATTTTATCTCAACTCCTCTGAGTTCCATCCATCCATTTTCCATCAGCTGGCTCCTCTCGATGTGAAGGAGCAGCAACTCTAATCTGAGCTCCTCCCTGGTGACAGAGCTCCTCACCCTATCTCTAAAGATACGCCCAGCCACCCTGCGGAGGGAACTCATTTCGTCCGCTTGTATCCGTGATCTTGCCATTTTGGTCATGACCCAAAGCTCATGACCATAGGTTTAGGGTAGGAACGTAGATTGACCAGTAAATTCACCACGATGGATCTGACCACATTACTGCAGCCACCACACCGCTCTCACCTAGGGCGTCAACTTGGCCAGGCTCGACCCTGAAGACCCCCTTCGGCCCCTGGCTGTGCATAGAAATTTTGTTCATAAAAATAATTAACAGAACCAACTGACCAACCAAGAACTCACACACACCCTTAAGCACCCTGTTGAGGGTGCAGAGCTGGTCCAGCTTTCCACAACCAGGACGAAAACTACATTGTTCCTCCTGTATCCGAGGAATGACTACTAGCCATATTCTCCTCTCCAGTACCCAGGCATAGACTTTCCCGGGGAGGCTGAGAAGATCGCCCTATAGTTGAAACACACTCTCCACTCTCTTTTTATGAAGAGGGACAACCAATGTCGCAGAGGCATGTCACCCAAAATAGCCCCACAACATCCAGAGACTTGAAGTACTCAGGGTGGATCTCATCCACCTCCGCTGCCCTGTCACAGAAGAGCTTGTGAACTACCTCAACCTGGGTGATGGACAAGTCCACCTCTGAGTCCTCTGCCTCTGCTTCCTCAGAAATCCCACAGGTCTCCAGCCTCCCTCAGAATCTGGTCGAGGCTCCCCCTCTGTCCCTCTAACAAAAGGTTCGGCGAGACATTCCCAACAGACCACTAGGGGGGTGATTAGTTGACAGTTCAGCCCCTCTCTTTACCTGAGTGTCCAAAACATATGGCGGAAAGTCAGATGACATGACTACAAAGTCTATGATTGACCTCCGGCCTAGCGTGTCCTGGTGCCATGTGCACTAATGGACACCCTTTTATTCTGCCAGACTATGCCTAGCACAAAACTCCAATAACATAACACCACTCGGATTCAGATCAGGGGAGGCCATTCCTCCCAATCAGCCTCTCTTGGTATCACTGTCATTGGCAATGTGGGCGTTGAAATCCCCCAGAAAAACATTGGGGTCCCCAGTTGGAGCCCTTTCCAAAACTCCCTTCAGAGACCCCAAGAAGACTGGGTACTCCATATTACCGTTTGGCCCGTAGGCACAAACAACACTGAGTGACCTATCTCTGATCCGAAGGCGCAGAAAAGTGAGCCTCTCGTCCACCAGGGAGTATTCCAACACACGGCCGCTAAGGTGGGAAGCTATGAGCAAGCCCACTAAGAGCAAGAACTCATCTTAAATAACAACATTAAAGCGACGTCAGACAAGTGTGTTTGTGTGTTGTGTTGTTTGTGTACTTCACAGCTCAACTCAACTCAACACTCCAGCAGTTGTCACGAATCTTTTAATGAGCTTTAAAAAACTTCTAACTCAGCCTCTGAGGTACAGTATGTAAGCCTTAGCTCGTTCAAGGTGAGGCTGCTGAAGATCAAGATTGATCTGAGAGTCACAGAAGATAAACAATAAGATAAACTATTCTCACTTTCATTCATATTTCCTGTCTTTATTTTGTTCCTTTGTCAAAAGCATATCAACATAACACCTGATGCTGAGGAACAAACACAACATAACAGAGAGAGAGAGAGAGAGAGAGAGAGAGAAAGAGAGACTTTACAAGGCACCAAAACAACAGCTAAAGCAGCTGCTCTGACAAACTGTTAAAAAACAATAACTCAAAACGCAGTCACAACTAATGAGGCCATGAATTATCACCACACAACCCATTTACACCAACAGGAACTATGCAGCAAACAAGAAATTAATGACTCTTCCACTTATTTATTTAATCATGAACAAGTGGCCAGTATAGGGTACAGGAACATCTGTGCTGAGTACAGGTTGGAAGTCCCAAAGTCCAAATGGGACACACCTCCAAAGGTGGTTGAGAATGACAGAGCTAAGATCCTGTGAGACTTCCAGATACAGACTGACAAGCTGGTAATGGCCAACCAACCTGACATAGTAGTGGTGGACAAACAAGAGAACAAGGCTGTAGTGATAGATGTAGCAGTGCCAGATAATCAGCAACCTTAGGAAGAAGGAGCACGAAAAGATGGAGAAGTACCAAGGGTTGAAAGTAAAGATAGAGAAGATGTGAAGGGTGAGGACACAAATGGTACCCATGGTGATAGGAACACTAGGGGCTGTAACTCCCAAACTGGGAGAGTGCTCAACAGCTCCCAGGAATACACTCACTCAGCCAAAGAGTTGGTATGTTGTTGGAAAAACAATAGCAATAAAGTATTAGTTGTATAATTTTGGATTTTATTTATATCTTATATGTCAGTGTTTTTAAATACCTCAGGTTTAAGTAGTCCTGGTGGCTCAGTGAGTAAAGTGGTACAGTCAACTGGACTAGCAGGAGGTTTTTGGTTCAAAACCAGGTGATCTCACCAGTACTGTACTTTAAGACAACTTTGCGCATGTCCTGGGCTGCTTGTGAGTGTAACAGGTCAGATACAGAGAACACAATTTCCCCAAAGGAATTAATGATACTTTTTTATTTATGGAAGTTACAGTATTATGGAGTTCCTCATTACCTATACAGCACAGTACATCAGGTGTCTGAACCTAAACCTAACGGCATAGCCCTAACCTGACTGAAACGCTTTACATTGAATGTCACCTAGTATTTACGTGATACAATTACATAGAAAATTGATATGTATTTAAATTGCATAAAGTCCAAGTTTTAGGCCTGATTATTTTTTTGAGTGTATTATTATAGCTCACGGTGTTTACAGGCTGTACTTGGTCTGCTCCAAAAGTCAGAACAGAACCAGATGTCCAGCTGACGTGGTGTAAGGGTCTGTAAACTCGTGCCTTAGCCTGAGAGGGGCAGAGTCCCCCGGACTGGTGGATGACCCGTATCTGGGAACACTGGGTTCTCAAGCTGATACTCTTCTCCTGCAGGAGACCAGGTTCTCTCGACAGCGCTTCTTCTCTCTCTTCCTTGTCGAGAATAACGTAACGTAATCACAATCTAAAAGTATTTGTTTAAACCAGTGTTGGTTTGAGTTTGTCTATTTCAGTCTAGCCACTACATTTTTCCTATAAAGCAACATACAGATCAAACACTATTCGGTTCATCAATAATCCTAGATGCATTTAGCTTTGGGTGGGTTATGTCCATTTTACCCTTCTTTCATCTCCCTCTGCAACGTTTTGTTCCAAACTGCTGTTTTTGCTGCGCTGTCCTTCCTCTTTCATTCTCTCCGCTGTGTTTTTCCCCTTTCGTTCTCTCCCGTGCGCTTCCGGCGTTAGTTGCTCAGCAACGTCAAGTGATATTTGGCGGCGCGGTACAAATAGTGGGGAAGAAAGGCACATTCAGCGTGAGGGCCCCTTTGTCGCGCCGCGGAGCTGGTGGGTATTAACGGCCCTTGGATGTTTGAGTGGACCTCAGCTAAGGCTGTTTCCCACTGATTAAACAGTTCTACTCAGGCACGCACATGAACGGGGCTTATTAGCAGAGCCCTGCAGAGGGTGGTGTTTCGTAATATCGTTTCCCATCGTACACACTCTTGGAGCGTGATGCATCAGTAAATGAAGCTGAGCAGCTGGTGGCAGCAATCTGCTACAAAAGGCTGTAAAGCTCCATAAAAGACTTGAGTTAAAGTGGTGCTAAAGCTGGTGTCACCAGATATTTACAGAAACACTAAAACAGTGTTTTGTTTCAGGACAGGTGTCGTGACGCTTGCTTCCCCGGGTGGGAAGTCTGCCACCGAGGCAGCTCACTGAACCTGCATCACGCTGGTTTTATGTGTGTTTACAGCTTTGTGTTTGATTTATTCAGAAACTGTGGTTAAGGTTCAAATCAGGGTGACACAGCAACATATCCTCCTCTGCCTGCAGGCCTTATTCCATTGCTACGATATGATTCGTCTTCAAACAACAGCGCTCTGATTCCAGCTCATTACTGTACTGTGAACCAATTAGCGTTCATGTAATTGCCTCTTGAATGCTGGAAGTCGTGGGGCCTCTGGTGAACGACTCAGCCTTCGCATAAACCAAATATAGACACCTTTATTATCCTCCACGATGCCTCGCGCCTTTGCATATTAGTGGAATGTGATGCCTGCCTTCCTGAAACTAAAGGTATGTGGGCTCCCTGGGTACAAGGTTACAAGGTTTGGTGTAGCAGCCAGGCTCCTCTCATCACCCAGGCTTTCGGAAGTGGCATTGTTCATGCTCCAACGTCCGTCTCCCCTTTTGGTGAATAATGTTACAGATTTACTAACCTTGTAATGGGACGCTCAACAGCAGAGCCGATAAACAGGCTTCCTGATCTTAGCTGTTATTTGTTATGGTTCCTGGGGCGTTTTTGTATTTCCTTTATTTTGTTGGCTTCCTGTCTTTGTGTTTTTGTTCCGGGGTCGCTCCGGGTCACATGACCCCGCAGCCGGTTTCTATCATGTAATCAATCAAGGTATAAAGGCTCTGGCACTCACCTCATACCTCTGCCAGATTGTTGCGTGATATCCACCACATTCCAGCATACCTTTGATTGTCTACCTAGTTCGAGATCGTGTTTCTGTCCCTGACTTCTGCCTGTGCCCTGCCTGTATCTTTGCCTTGAACGCTGGTAACGTATCTGATTGTCTGAGAAAGCCTGCTCCTTACCTGGTACCTTTGCCATGTCGAACTGTTACCGAACTCCTGTCTGTCCCTGGACCCGATTGAGCCTGTTCCTCCTGTACTTACCATTCGAGATTTTTCTGTGTATGACCTGGACCGTCTGTACTAACCATTTTGGAATAAAGACTGAGAATTCTACACTAACGATACGTGTCTCCTGTTGCACTGTCCTGTCTGCACTGTGCATGTGGGTCCGACATCTGCCAAAGCCTGACATTATTACTTCTGTCATTTACTGGTATCACTATTAATGGTTGATCATAATAGTTATGATCTATATATTTTCATATATATGTTGAAGCTATTATTACTGTAAGTATTTTTTGGGATTTGAGCTCAATGCATAGATCACATGAAAAAACATGTGCGTATAAGACCAGGGGTTTCTAGATTCTAGACTGTTAACTTGCAAAGTTAGGAGCATCAGAGCAACACTTTTAGAGAGAGAGCGAGTCATGTAGGACTTGTTGTAATTAAGACTTGTAAAGTGAGGTACAGTAACAAAATGGCTCCAAGGTGAATAAAGATTCCAAAGGTCTCTCATCTCGCTCTGAAGCAGTGTTTGAGACTGGACCAAATGGGAGTCAATCAGAAACAGAAAGTTGTTAATGTGTGATCTATTTCAAATCTTATACAGTAGCTGCTTTACAGCAGCCCGTGGGAATAACAGATACTGTAGCGGTCACGCGTCCTCCACTCAGGCTGACTGCTCTAGCAGTGATGTGCGTGGAGCACACCTACAGGTCCACAGGATTAATATTCACTGCCACATCCTGACCGGAAGACGAGTGTCAAACACTCTGACAGTGTGTCAAGTACAAGAACCTGGTATGATGAATCCCCTCATCCCACAGAGATATTATTGTCCTTTCATCCACTAGAAGAAGAGATCCATGGGGTGGCTCTGCGGTGAGCCAGCAGCGCGTTGAATAAACCATGGATCCGTTTAAACATGAGGACATTTCTTCTGTCATGGTCAGGGACAGCAGCGGTGAATCAATTCCTCCAGGCACGAAACCGCCTCCGGCTATTATATGGGACGCTCGTAATGTCAAACCCACAGGAGTTACAGTGCTGACAGCGCCTCTCCAGATGCCCAGGTTAGTTTCACAATCTGTTTCTTGAACCAGTTGGCCTTAGCTCATATGTTTCAATGAGGGGAGAGGTTAACAATTAGAGTGCTAATTCGTAGCTCAGCAGGACTCCAGCGCTCCTGACGCCGCCCCCGACGTACTGCGACAGGGCCTCAACTGTATGTTGACTTTTAGTGGTAACGTGATGCATTTCAGGGCAGCTCCATGCATGTTCAGCTCACTGTAGCGGACAATAAGCAGGGGTTTTAGGCTTCGATTTAGTGTGGTATATAAATGATGCATTTTAATCAGATTTTGTGCCTTTTATTTTGAAGGACACCTGACACGACCGGAAGGAGTTGTGCTCGTGACCAGGATGTTGAGCCAACGGTGCAAAATAAATGCAATGTATACTGTAGTCCAAGAAGTCCGGTCAAGAAAGATTTACATTGTTTGGGTTTATGGGCATTGTTTGTTTTATGACGGTGGTGTACAGTTTCTTTAAGGACGGTGTTTTTCTTTGATAAAAGCCAAGGTGTTTTTTTCTTGTATCGCAACATGGAAACTCAATAAACTTGAAACTTCAGGTGTGGACGGCTTCATGTGTGACTCCAAGAAGACCAACAGGCAGCTGTTCCACATTTCAACAACACAACAGACACAATCAAGTTTGTGCACCAACCTGCTAACAAGCAACTCAAGAGTGTCTCCCTTCAGTCTGTTCGTCTAATGCTCTAGAGTCAAAGCATAACCAGGTAACCAGGTAACCTGAGCTCGTGCAGACACGGGCAGAACTATCAAACTTTTCAGTATCAGGACAATAGATTACTTTGTTGGGTTGGGTTCAGCACAGTCCTGTGATTGACTTTTATACTTTTATACCTATTTTGAAATGTTTGTGTCTGTACTTTGCTTTTATTTGATACACAATTATGGATTTCTATCTGTAATTCATCCTTCATCCACTTCATTGTCCTGTAATGAAATTCAGAGGATGTCCTTGTTTTTCACTATTACACTGTCAGGAGCAATGACCCAGCTGTGTCAGTGTGGAGCAGCTGCTTCACACCAACAGCACAGGTCTGACAGTAACGTTAGGAAGTGTCTGTCCCTCATCACAAGCTGTTGCTATTGAGCGACAGCTCTATCATATCCACACAGACACAAAAGATTCAGGACACTTTGGACTTTTGAACAGTGGGAATCCGATTTACTGGAAGTAATCAATACTTCTGTGGCCACTAAAATAAAAATGCTACATAACACAGATTCTTGACTCGCCGTTAAAATGTTTTTCTCATCTTCAATGACTGCATTAGACCTGTGACTCACTTCCTGGTGTTGGTTATTTCCTCAGTAGTAACGTGAGCTACAGTACGTAAGTTAAAGAGGGGTTTGGTGCAGTATCAGGTTTCCTACTAATCCATGATTTTTTAAGACATGCTTTATTGATCCCCTTGGCGAATCAGTTAACACTTCCTACTTAACTCTGCACTGTCAGCGATGTCCATCAAACATAAGCTGCTACTGGTTTGTTTTAAAAGATTTCAAATTAATTTTTTTATACTGCTACTGTAAATGTTTATGATTATGATTCTTTTTCCTTTTTTTCTTAGATTCAGAACGGCAAATGTCCCATCAACTGTTATCTGGTTGTGGTTATGTTTTTTCTGGGTAAAAACAGTAAAAACATGTTTCATGAGTCATTTAAAGTAGTTTTATTTGAAATAGCAAGTTGTAAACACTATCCAATAAAACGTGAATCTCTGGTCCCTCAGTTTCATGCAAATGAACTGACTCTTACATTTTATACTTGCTTACACTTCGACATGTGCTGAAATCCTGAAAGTAGAGGGATGGAAGGATGGAAATAATCTTTACCTGTAGCTAAACGTGTTCTTTGTAAAGCAGCAGCAGCCGTTAGCCAGAGGTGGTAAAGATGCAGGTGGTTTTTTCAGAACAGCTGCAACTGCAACCCACTGGTTTACAGTAGCATCAGCCTGAACAATGGAGATGACGGAAGGTGAGTAAAAACCAATGAAAACAATGATGTGAGGTTGCGCTGACACACCATAATGTGTTGACTGATTACTTGGGAGCCCTAACGCGGAGGTAGCAATATCTTTTCTCTGTAGCTCTGACAAGGCAACTAAAAGCAGCGATGATATCGCGTCTCATAAAGAGCCTCATATCTGCAGTTAATGTGGCAGGACACTTTTTGTTTGTGTGTGTGATGCAATGTTGACACCACGGGTTTTGTCAAAGCACAGGGCAAAGATGATGTGTGTAGGTAAGTCTGAATGCAAGTAAGACAGAACAGAATGAGGAGTGTCTCATTCGCATGTACAGAGAACTGTCAGTGTTGAGTGTGTCGTTTTACTGAATTCCCATTATTATTATTTTAATGAGCCACTAGGTTTCTCAAATTCTCAAAGGGTTGCTTTTTCTCCTTTTTGCCTGTGTGGGTACATGAGCGGCCTCATTCTCTCACACTCGTGATCGCACCCGCTGTGAATGCCTGAAAAGTCACCAGTCGATCTTTTGAGTTCGACCAATTCATACCGGTTTGTCTACGAATTAGTAACTTCACACAAAAACTGGATGAGAATTATTATTACCACGCTGTATAAATGTAAATGTTTTTTTTGTGACTCCTCCTCTCTGCCTGAACGTCTTGTCTGTCCTTGACACTCGCTGTTCAGCCACCAGCTCCATAATGTTTTGAGTAGACCTGTAGCTGAGATGGTGAAACAAACATGAGCATTAGCACTTACAGAAAGAAATGTATTATAAATTGACAAACGCCTCGACCCTTTAAGAATATGCTTCCACCTGACCTGAAGTTCATACATAAAACGTTTGGCGTGTCCTCCACCATATCCCAGATGTCCCTGAAGCCCAGCTGTTTCGGGGGCATAGGATGCCTCAGCATCCTGAAGGAGTCCTGCTTCAGCTGATCGGGGTCCAAGCCCATTCTGGATGGAATGCGCAGAGAGAGAACATCGTTCGTTAGCATTGCCTAAATGTCTTCCTGGCTCATCTTTCCTGCCCACATCCAGTGTAAATTGACTTCAAACTAAGAAAATAGTGAAGCAGCACCTCGCATTGTCTGCTCAAACAAAAACATTCATTTTCAGCTCAAGTCATCAAAACTAATCATAAGGTTAAATGAAGCTGTACGTATGCAAGGCCATAATGTAGAGTAGATGGTAAAAGCAACCTCATGATACTGGAAGCATTTAATACGTGATGGTACTGTAGTAACTGTCAGGGATACGAGCCCTAAAAGCGGAGGAAGCCTACAGGCCACGTTGCAGAAAATTCAGAATCTTCATAGACACCCGTGGGGTCGATCCAGGTTCAGGGTTCATGTCTTTTCCTGTTTGTTCTGCAGAGACAAAGAAGACACCACCACCGGTCTCAACACCAGTGACTCAAGAGAGAGAATACAGGAGAAAAGAAGTATCACTGACTGTTACTAGCAAACACAGGAAGCTAAATGAAATATTCAGTCAGCTGCTGCAGTATCTCTGCTGTGGTCAGATCATTAAAAGCTTTCTGAGCTTCACAACCAGCTCACAGACAATCAGAGACAGGCAACACGTTTAGATCTGGTCACTTCTGATCAGCTTCACCACTGCTAATCTCCACAAAGCAGTGGCTCCACCTGCAGGACAGCAATAACTCCGCTCATATTTAAAGGATGAGTTTCATCTGGTTGTGGAGTAAATATGTGAAGGATTATATGCACAGGTCATGTAAAACAATGTCATGACCTCCAGCTGGTACAATGTAGAGAAATACATATTTTACATTGCAAACATTCACACAATGAACTAACAATAAGTCTAATTTAAATGATCCACATACAGTAAGCTCAAATCCTCATTTGGTTTAAACACAAGTACTTGAACTGAAATGAACTAATACATTTTGTTGTGTTTCGTGTCCTATATAACCTTGATCATAATTATTATCATGTTATCACCCCTCTTGAATCAGTCTCGGTTCTGGCCATTTTGGCTTCATGGCTTGTTTTAAGTTCTGTTGATTCTTGTGACTTGTAATTACGTATGCAAAAATAAAACACTGTTCAATCAAGTTAAGTGAATGTCTAGATTTAACAGGAGCGCTGACCTGATTACAAAGGTTTCACTAACTTTCTCTGTGTTATTGCCGCTCTATCTTGGAGGGTCTCTACCATACACATCACCAAATAAGATTTACACTCATAGTGTGATTGTTGATCACTTGAACATTTTGACAAATGTTTGTAGTTCCGTGTTGTTTGAACCACAGAAATTATATATATGATTATGTACAAAACAAAACCCTGTAATTAGAGAGGCTGTGTAAAGGAAATTGATGCATTTCATGCTTACCTGTGACCTGGTGATTATATTATATATGGAAAATCCCCAAATCTCGTTACCATGCCTATGCAGATTCATGTTGCCTTCTGATTATTGAACAAGGAGTTTTCACAACTTTTGCACTGCAGAGGAACATTAGCCTTCAACAATACCATTCTCTTTTGGGTAACATCCATGTTTGATCCAATCTTTGGTGTATTCATTCTTTTGCTGATGGTCTAAATCCAAATGAAAGAGTTATCTATTTCACAAAGGTCAAAGGATAAATACAAATTACTGAATGCAATGACTGTGAACTCAAGCTTCATTCATGGTTCATCGATGTTCATCTGTAAGGTTTTATGCTTCGTTTAATACTTAAATGAATGGTAAAATACCACACAGCCAACTGTGTGTGTTCACTGTGTAAATTAACACAGATGTGACACAATCCTACTTGCTGGTAAACAAATTCAAAATTTGCCTGTGTTATGGGAGTTGAAACATAACAGGTTTGGCACATATGTACACCAACATTAATATAGGAGACTTCCCACGTGCTCTTTGGCAGAGGAACAGGGTGCAGGAAATCGTCTCTGTCTCACATCTGGGTCCATTACATGCATCACAGGGTGATCTATGGCTCAGCAGGGTGATCTGGCACTAGCACTGCAAATATTCAAATACACACACAACAAAGAAAATATAATATTGATAAATAGTTCTTGCTGCATGCACCCATCCGTAGTAAGTTGTCTTTGAAGTCTGGTGTTTTGCTCCTCCTGAGGATAACAAGAAAAAACAACAGAATAGTTAATTCAAAGTAAAAATGTACTTTTCAACCACTCGAATTATTTCACTTCGTGTCTTTAAGTTGTCTTTTAGAAAATGGGACATTTTTGAAGATTCCGTCACAGGACCGCGCCCCCTGCAGGATGAGGCCGACAACTGTCCTGACGAGTTTTGTTTTTTTCTTCCGGTTTTTGCACGATTGGTGACGGTTTATTGTTGGAGAAGAGCCAAGCTCCACCTCTCACAACAGGTAAACGAAATGTTTTGGTTGCTCATCTTCCATGCACAAATTTGAAAAAAAAAATATGAATCTACGTTTCTGTGTGTGTTTGCTCATTCTCAACAGGCAGTCGCTGCGCTGCAGCACTTTCGCTGCCTCAACGTCAGCTGAGGCTCCAACTGCGAAAGTCTCTGAAGCAGGTAAGAAGTTGTGAAATACAGCATCACACATTTCACAGCTGACTTAGAGTGCAGCTAGCTGCTAGCGGCTAATGTGGCTGGCGCTAGCTTGTATACTAGCATAGCTCAGAAATCCACACACACCAGCTTAGATCGACCCATCTTTGTTGGCAGTGGATGGAATGTCGTATCTGGGCTCCAGCGCGCTCGGAAGGCGGTCAAATCCAGTTTTTTTCCAGTCAAGCTAACACTAAGTTAGCTTCTGTTATTTGCACAGCCTGAGTTAGTATTAGCAAACTTGTTGTACTGTGCATTTTGCTAATTGTTTGGATATTTTTACTCCCTTTCTTGACAATTTAGAAAAGCAAAGTTCATTATCACTTTTGTCGTTGTCACTTGTTTAAAAAATAAAAAGCCTTCCCGCTCGTTCATTCTGCCACAGTACAGTACTGAGGTCAAGTTAGCCGTCGTTCAGCCAACCGCGCTTACTGTATAAACCATAAGTAAACTATATAGTAAAAGTACACATCTAGTAGAAAAAGGTTATTTGGGCCTGGCATTATGTGCCAAAGCCAAGTTATTAATCATCAAAGTTGACTGTAAGGGCCATATTACAATATGACATGGTACTTTTAAATACTGAATTCCTAAATTGTACAGTAAAAGTACACCGATTTTTTTTTAAGTTATATTGTACTACCTCTAGTACAAAGACACACTGGTGTGAGTCTGGCATTATCGACCAAAATCATTTTAATCAAAGCCAAACTAACACAGCTTTTTAGCATTAGATGTCAGCTAATAAATTAGACGTAAGCTAATAAATACTAAAATACACAGTAAAAGTACACATATCTCGATTAGGCGACAGTTTTTCTGTATATGCAATATTTTTTCCGTAGTTTCCATAGTTTGAACAGATCAGACTTCTTGTTATGAAAAGAGGAAGTAGCAATGAGCGTGTTTTGTGCCCTGCTGTAAAGCGCGTAATATGGGCGCACGACGTTTTGTATGGCAGTGTGCAATCCATTATATATGCAAATTAGCCATGTGCACAATCAGAGACATAGTCTGTTTTTTTTTAATGCAAGTTAACAATTTGATACGTCATTAGATTCTCCAGCACTGGTCTGTTATTTTGCTGCTGAGTACGCCGGGGGTTGGAGAAAGTTAGGTGAGAACTGGTCTCAGAGTTGTTTAGACTTTAAAGGTGGTGGTGGTGGATGTTTAGCTGCCCTGTCCTCAGCAATGCACATGGTGATTTCTGTCATAAAGGCCTTCACAAGATTTACCTCTGGCTTTAAAAAATGAAGAATTCATCCTCTGATGCTTAAACACAGCGGGTTAACTAGAGTCAAAACTCATTCTGATGCGTGTTTGTGTATTTTACACAAATGTTTAGTTGTTAAAAAGTTCTTATTCATTTCCCCTTAGGTTTTTTTATCACACTCTGATCTCTTAAGTGTTTTCCTTTTTTAATAGTATTTTCTCTGAGGAGCTACAAATTCTTTCCAAACATTAGATCACAAGGTTCACCAGGCATCTCGCCTAACTCACTAAATGCAGGGTTTGTAGCCAGTCTAAGTATCCAAGGTGTCACATTTTCCATTTAAAACCACCCATAACGAATACATTTGTCCATTATTACAGTATTCGAACACTGGTAAAAGTTATTTGTGCAAACACAGCATAAATCTCAGTCCTTTATGTCTGGAAAGACAAGAGGAGACCACACTGACTCATTGTAACTGTAACTTTGCACAATGGGAATATTTGGAGAGACCGCTACAGATTCCAAATGGACATGATCAACCTGTTTAAACCTACAGCATGTAACCAAAGCCCGATGATACAGTATATTCAATATATGATCCTTTACACTATAATCAGTTATGTCATGCATTTACTTGGTTTATTCTAGTTCATTAACTCTGAAAACCTTTACAAATCACACATCCCCTCCTTTCCCTTAGGTGTGGTGTAACTGCTCATGCTGTAGACCCTTTTTTTGGCGAGTACCAAGATCATATGGCACATAAACCAACTTCATGTTAAGCCTGCACCTTCGTCTCCTGCAGAGGAGCTCAGCAATGGGGGGATTTACAACATTTAAGATGCTGCGCATGTCCTTTCTCTTCTTCAAGAGACTGCACCCTACAGCACCTTGCAGCGCAGATGAAGGCACTCCCTAAAGTTGTGGGCTGTGACCTGCCACCTACTCGGGATCTGCTGGCGATAGACGGACATGGATCTACTCTCCAGCTTGCATTATTACATGCTAAATGTGTGTTTCACTGTTTGATAACAGAAGGAAACAAACTCAATACTTAGAAATGCTCTGCTACTAGTAGAAGTCACACTTTGAAATGATTTACTTGTTTATTAAATGGGTATGATAGAAAACGTGAGAAAGTAACTGAAATGAACTTGGTGGAGAAAACGTTGGCTGCAAAACTTTTGAATCTAAACTAAATCTGTAATAACTCTGTAATAAAGTAAAATAACATGTGGAAAAAGTTTGTCCCAGAGCAGGAACACAGGAAGGAAACAAACACACCGTTATGTTTCTGATAAGTTAGTCGGTAATAACGTGAGATGGATTCATAATGTTAGCTGATACTACAGAAAATGTTATATTTCTAATATGTTTCTTCATTGTGTAAATTTAGGGGATTGATTTGTTTTTAATTGTTTCTCTGACATGTCTTTTTCGCACAGTCGCTTTGGTTTTGACAGTAACTTTGTCTATTTGATTCTGCTTCATCAAAAGCTCTAAGATTTTACCACTTTACGAGTGGTGGGTGTGAAAGTGCAAAGAATGGGTTTTAGATTTATTCAAGACATTAGCACAGACAAATCTACTGAAGAAGTGGCATAACTGTACTGTAGCTAAATGTACAATAGTACCAGTAGTTCCACTCCTCTATTGTAGCTATGACTTGCCTGTAGTTACGTTTCAAGTTTTTATCCAACATTTGTTCTTGTTTAAATGTTGTTCTTTGTGTTTCTGGATGTCCTGATGAGATTTGTACAAGCAGACTTGAAGCTACTATACAACGTCTTAATGTACAGAAGCCAACACTTCCTAACCACCTTTTATCACTTCGTTATTGAGTGCTTGCTTTCTCCGTCACCTCCTGGTTTAATTCCATTAGCCTGCAAAGAAAGAAATCTGTCGGGACCTCTCACATCCTAACTCCCATGTTCCAGTGGTTCCCATCAGGACACAGACTGTCCCTGATGCAGGACTCAAAGGAGGAGAAACCCTGTAAACCCAGCAGTAGTTATCCATCTGAACGCTGTCCTGTACAATGATGCTTTTAATTGATCCTATTAGTAATATTAATTTTCCGGAATGCTCCTTAATTGGCCTTCAGTGATAATAGAGATGAAGTGTTTAAAATTGAATTGATCAATACATTATAAATACATGAAATACTTATGTATAAATTATTAAATTTATATTATTATTTCGCTCATGCACGTCAGCGTGTGCGTCAGTCAATGCCATGGTAACGAATGCTTGGCCCGGCCGAGTCTATATAAGGCGCGCAGGCGTTGGGAATTCCCCTTTTGCATTTGGACACGACTTTTAGAGAAGCAAACAACGACAGGTAGGTAGTTAATTCCGTGCAAATTCAATATTTATCACTTAAATAGCCTGAAATGTGTGGAATGCATAAACGATATATGTGTCATTCATGTATATATGTATTTATTGATAACGTAAATTGTCATTTTGGTGAAAGTGTAAAAATATTTATATTTTCAAAATATCCCGCAGCGCTCCAGACCTTTTCCGTAGCTGCAGCCTTAAACATTAGTGACTACTTATTTAATTAAGTTAATCTAAATTTACCGTATATACATAATAAGGACATTGTTGGACTTCGCTAACGGATCATTCTTTTGCCATTAAAGTGTCGGAGTCGAGCAGTGGTTAGCGCCGTAAGCTAATTAGCATCCGTACCAGGATGCTATCACGCAAGGAGATAAACATCTTTGCCTTTTTCGCTCACGCACGTCAGCGCGTGCGTCAGTCAATGTCATGGTAACAAATGCTCGGCTTGGCCGAGTCTATATAAGGCGCGCAGGCGTTGGGAATTCCCCTTCTGCATTTGGACACTGACTTAGAGAAGCAAACAACGATAGGTAGGTAGTTAATTCTGTGCAAATTTAATATTTATCATTTAAATAGCCTGAAATGTGTGGAAGGTATTAACAATATAAGTATTATACATGTATTATTCATGTATATATGTATTTATTGATAACGTAACTTGTCATTTTGGTGAAAGTGTAAGATTATTCATATTTTTAAAATGGCGACTGCACCGACTGTAAACTCCCGCAGCGCTCCAGCCCTTTTCGCTAGCTGCAGCCCTAAACATTAGTGACTGAGGTTATTTAATTTAGTTAACTCTAAATCTACCGTACAGATATAACAAGGTCATTGTTGGACTTTGCTAACGGATTATTCTGTTGCCATTAAAGTGTCGAGCACCAGTTAGCGCCGCAAGCTAATTAGCGCCCCTACCAGGATGCTATCAAGCAGGGAGATAAACATCTTTGCCTTTTTCGCTCACGCACGTCAGCGCATGCGTCAGTCAATGTCATGGTAACAAATGCTCGGCTCGGCCGAGTCTATATAAGGCGCGCAGACGTTAGGAATTCCCCTTTTGCATTTGGATACTGACTTACAGAAGCAAACAACGATAGGTAGGTAGTTAATTCTGTGCAAATTTAATGTTTATCATTTAAATAGCCTGAAATGTGTGGAAGGTATTAACGATATACGCATTATACATGTATTATTCATGTATACATGTATTTATTGATAACGTAACTTGTCATTCTGGTGAAAGTGTAAAAATATTTATATTTTCAAAATGGCGACTGCACCGACTATAAACTCCCGCAGCGCTCCAGCCCTTTTCGGTAGCTGCAGCCTTAAACATTATTGACTACTTATTTAATTAAGTTAATCTAAATCTACCGTATAGACATAACAAGGACATTGTTGGACTTCGACTTTTTTGGCTACAGAATTTCTGTAATTTGTCAAACACGTTTTATTAAAAGGAATGACCTTTTCTGTTTTGTGTCACCTTAGATCAACAAACGAGCAAGAAGATGGCTCAAAAAAAGAATCGTGTCAATAGCCAGAGAGAAGAAGAGGTCATTAAAGGAATAATGGAAGAGGAGCGAGTAAATTGGGCCTCCTCATACATTCAAGAGCGTCGCGAGCAGTTGCAGAACATGCTAAGAAGCCTGGACAAAAATGCTGCATGGATGACAGAAAATGAAAAGATCGAGAGAGTGTACTTGAAAGATCAAATTGAATCTCGCATACAAATGGATGCTGTGCAGTATGAGAAAGAAATGGAGAAAGAAAGACAGAAACAGCAGCAAGAGAAACGGAAAAAGGAGATTCATAAGAAATATGAAAGATACATCAGTGCCAACAATGAGCTTCCAGACCTTATAGAAAAGAGAAGGTTGAAATTAGAGAAGATGAAGGAAGTAATGACACTGAAGCAAGAAGTGGCAAAACAGCAAAGATGGGAGAAAGAAATGGAACTGCGAGAGACCTTTGACAAGTGGATGAAGAAAGAGCAGATGAAAGAGCTAAAGAGAAGGGAGAAGTGGCAGAAGAAGGAAGATGAAATCGAGGAGAAGGAAGAGAAAGAGAGACAGCAAATGACCATGAAGAATGCAAAAAAGCAACGGAAGATGGAAATGAGAAGAGAGAAAGCTGTGAAGAAAATGGTTGAAAAGGAGATCAAAAAGGAGGATGAAAGACTGAAACTGGAAGAGGAGAGGAGGAAAAAAGAAGAAAGAGAAGAGCAGAAAAAGGAGAAGAAGGAGAAAAAGCAGGAAATGAAGAAAAGCATAAAAGAGGCAGAGAAACTAAGACAACTGTGTGAGAAAGAGCGAAAAAAGTACCTGGAAAAGGAAAGAAGAGAAAACAAAACCAAAGAAGAACAGAGAAAAGGAAAACATCCAGAAGACTTTCAGGATGAAGAGGAGAGGAAGCTGGAGAGGCTGACGCACAACACTAGGAGATTTGTTGCCTGGGACATCACTTGTAAAAGTAAGGAACACATTTGTCACAAGCATTAAGTTTGGTAGTTTAGTGGTATTTTTTAAACCTAGTGTTGTAAATTGTTCCTTCCTTTTTTATTTCTTCAGATGCCACCACCCAACAACAGAGCGCCAGTTTGAAAGGTGAGCAGATCTAAACTGGGGCTACAATTAAAAGGTTGAAATTGGTTAAAATGTCAATTTCACATTAACACACTGACGACTACTTGATAACAGCTACAGTAACATTGGTAGAGCAACTTGTTTCTTTTGTAGGTGGTTTTGGAGACTTTAACTCTGGTGCTTTGTCTCTACAGGCGCTCCCTTCCCAAGGATGGACCGTTGTATAGGCCCCGTGTCCCTGGAGGTCATCCTGGTGGAAGACGTGGAGGACGTCCTCATGTAGAAGTCCTTCTTATCAGAGGAGTATTAATATAGAATAAGTGATAAGATTTGATAAAATAGGAAGATAAGTACAAAAACTTAAAAAAAAAAATAGGATTAGATAAGTTAGGTTAAGATATTATAAAAAAAAACATAGGATAAGAGATAAGATAGGTTATAATAAAAAAACAAACAGAAAAATATAACATAAGTTAGGTTAAGATATAATTAAAAGCATAGCTTAAGAGTGTCAAGTTTCTATGTGTGTCACTTGTGTTGTTGCCATTTCCTGTTTTATTTTGACATTTCCTGTTTTGTTCCTCCGAGTCAGTCATGTGTTCCACCACCTGTTCCGTGTTTGTATTCAGCCTGTGCATATAGTCATCAGTCTCCAGCTGAAGCTCAGGCACGTGCCGCGCGAGCTCCAGCTCCAGCTCCAGCTCCAGCTCCAGCTCCAGCTCCAGCTCCAGCTCCAGCTCCAGCTCCAGCTCCAGCTCCAGCTCAGCCACATGTCGCGCACTTGTGCTTCTGAAGTTAATGTTCACACAGATGCAGCTGTGGAGGCCGGAGAACTTCATTCAGCACCTTTATAACAGAGATGAGATGCTGACTCCATATCAGATAGAGGGACCATAGGACCACCTGGAGAACTGTTGTCACTTGTGTTCCCGGAGGCTCAATAAGTAAGTCATCACCTGAGTAGTAGCAGTGACATAAAGTGGTAATAAGTCTAAACTGTCAATGTGTTAACAACACACCTGTTCATCATCCTTCTTCCAGCACCCTGCACCTCTTCCTCCAGCCTCAACTCCAGATGAAGAGGGGCCTCTGAATCCCAACCACATAGTGCAAGTGACTGAATCACTGCTTCCTCTGTGCTGTTGGGTTTGGAAGCTCTTCACACAAACATCGGTAACTCACTGCTGGTCTCCCTCTGCCAGCAGAAGACCGTCAAGGCCAGCCATGTCTGTATGTAGTCTCTGGCCCAACTGTCCTGTCTGCGTCTGTTGTTCTTTTCTCTGTCTGTCCCCTCACCCCAACCACTCGAGGCAGATTTGTGGGGTGAAGTTGTGTAAGGGCTTAAACCTTACCTTGACATAACTCTTGTGAATGAGTATGTTTGTTTTCTACAGTTACCCTCAGAGTCGGAACCGAGTCCATCCAGCATCCCGTCTTTGGGGATTCTGGAGCAGACGCCAGCCTTATTGATGCGGAGCTAGCCGAGGGGCTAGGGGTAGCCACTTCACCCATTTCAACCTTACCTTGACATAACTCTAGTGAATTGGCTCTATAATGAAATTGAATTGAATCCGATACAAATTTCAATAAATACATTTGATGTTAAACATATCGTTTTCTTTGTATTGCTAAGTTCCACTGTGAGATTGTGAATGTTAGTAAAAATCCTTCTACTTAGGATATAACTTTGTCTATTTGATTCTGCTTCATCAAAAGCTCTAAGATTTTACCACTTTACGAGTGGTGGGTGTGAAAGTGCAAAGAATGAGTTTTAGATTTATTCAAGACATTTGCACAGACAAATCTACTGAAGAAGTGGCATAACTGTACTGTAGCTAAATGTACAATAGTACCAGTAGTTCCACTCCTCTATTGTAGCTATGACTTGCCTGTAGTTACGTTTCAAGTTTTTATCCAACATTTGTTCTTGTTTAAATGTTGTTCTTTGTGTTTCTGGATGTCCTGATGAGATTTGTACAAGCAGACTTGAAGCTACTATACAACGTCTTAATGTACAGAAGCCAACACTTCCTAACCACCTTTTATCACTTCGTTATTGAGTGCTTGCTTTCTCCGTCACCTCCTGGTTTAATTCCATTAGCCTGCAAAGAAAGAAATCTGTCGGGACCTCTCACATCCTAACTCCCATGTTCCAGTGGTTCCCATCAGGACACAGACTGTCCCTGATGCAGGACTCAAAGGAGGAGAAACACTGTAAACCCAGCAGTAGTTATCCATCTGAACGCTGTCCTGTACAATGATGCTTTTAATTGATCCTATTAGTAATATTAATTTTCCGGAATGCTCCTTAATTGGCCTTCAGTGATAATAGAGATGAAGTGTTTAAAATTGAATTGATCAATACATTATAAATACATGAAATACTTATGTATAAATTATTAAATTTATATTATTATTTCGCTCATGCACGTCAGCGTGTGCGTCAGTCAATGCCATGGTAACGAATGCTTGGCCCGGCCGAGTCTATATAAGGCGCGCAGGCGTTGGGAATTCCCCTTTTGCATTTGGACACGACTTTTAGAGAAGCAAACAACGACAGGTAGGTAGTTAATTCCGTGCAAATTCAATATTTATCACTTAAATAGCCTGAAATGTGTGGAATGCATAAACGATATATGTGTCATTCATGTATATATGTATTTATTGATAACGTAAATTGTCATTTTGGTGAAAGTGTAAAAATATTTATATTTTCAAAATATCCCGCAGCGCTCCAGACCTTTTCCGTAGCTGCAGCCTTAAACATTAGTGACTACTTATTTAATTAAGTTAATCTAAATTTACCGTATATACATAATAAGGACATTGTTGGACTTCGCTAACGGATCATTCTTTTGCCATTAAAGTGTCGGAGTCGAGCAGTGGTTAGCGCCGTAAGCTAATTAGCATCCGTACCAGGATGCTATCACGCAAGGAGATAAACATCTTTGCCTTTTTCGCTCACGCACGTCAGCGCGTGCGTCAGTCAATGTCATGGTAACAAATGCTCGGCTTGGCCGAGTCTATATAAGGCGCGCAGGCGTTGGGAATTCCCCTTCTGCATTTGGACACTGACTTAGAGAAGCAAACAACGATAGGTAGGTAGTTAATTCTGTGCAAATTTAATATTTATCATTTAAATAGCCTGAAATGTGTGGAAGGTATTAACAATATAAGTATTATACATGTATTATTCATGTATATATGTATTTATTGATAACGTAACTTGTCATTTTGGTGAAAGTGTAAGATTATTCATATTTTTAAAATGGCGACTGCACCGACTGTAAACTCCCGCAGCGCTCCAGCCCTTTTCGCTAGCTGCAGCCCTAAACATTAGTGACTGAGGTTATTTAATTTAGTTAACTCTAAATCTACCGTACAGATATAACAAGGTCATTGTTGGACTTTGCTAACGGATTATTCTGTTGCCATTAAAGTGTCGAGCACCAGTTAGCGCCGCAAGCTAATTAGCGCCCCTACCAGGATGCTATCAAGCAGGGAGATAAACATCTTTGCCTTTTTCGCTCACGCACGTCAGCGCATGCGTCAGTCAATGTCATGGTAACAAATGCTCGGCTCGGCCGAGTCTATATAAGGCGCGCAGACGTTAGGAATTCCCCTTTTGCATTTGGATACTGACTTACAGAAGCAAACAACGATAGGTAGGTAGTTAATTCTGTGCAAATTTAATGTTTATCATTTAAATAGCCTGAAATGTGTGGAAGGTATTAACGATATACGCATTATACATGTATTATTCATGTATACATGTATTTATTGATAACGTAACTTGTCATTCTGGTGAAAGTGTAAAAATATTTATATTTTCAAAATGGCGACTGCACCGACTATAAACTCCCGCAGCGCTCCAGCCCTTTTCGGTAGCTGCAGCCTTAAACATTATTGACTACTTATTTAATTAAGTTAATCTAAATCTACCGTATAGACATAACAAGGACATTGTTGGACTTCGACTTTTTTGGCTACAGAATTTCTGTAATTTGTCAAACACGTTTTATTAAAAGGAATGACCTTTTCTGTTTTGTGTCACCTTAGATCAACAAACGAGCAAGAAGATGGCTCAAAAAAAGAATCGTGTCAATAGCCAGAGAGAAGAAGAGGTCATTAAAGGAATAATGGAAGAGGAGCGAGTAAATTGGGCCTCCTCATACATTCAAGAGCGTCGCGAGCAGTTGCAGAACATGCTAAGAAGCCTGGACAAAAATGCTGCATGGATGACAGAAAATGAAAAGATCGAGAGAGTGTACTTGAAAGATCAAATTGAATCTCGCATACAAATGGATGCTGTGCAGTATGAGAAAGAAATGGAGAAAGAAAGACAGAAACAGCAGCAAGAGAAACGGAAAAAGGAGATTCATAAGAAATATGAAAGATACATCAGTGCCAACAATGAGCTTCCAGACCTTATAGAAAAGAGAAGGTTGAAATTAGAGAAGATGAAGGAAGTAATGACACTGAAGCAAGAAGTGGCAAAACAGCAAAGATGGGAGAAAGAAATGGAACTGCGAGAGACCTTTGACAAGTGGATGAAGAAAGAGCAGATGAAAGAGCTAAAGAGAAGGGAGAAGTGGCAGAAGAAGGAAGATGAAATCGAGGAGAAGGAAGAGAAAGAGAGACAGCAAATGACCATGAAGAATGCAAAAAAGCAACGGAAGATGGAAATGAGAAGAGAGAAAGCTGTGAAGAAAATGGTTGAAAAGGAGATCAAAAAGGAGGATGAAAGACTGAAACTGGAAGAGGAGAGGAGGAAAAAAGAAGAAAGAGAAGAGCAGAAAAAGGAGAAGAAGGAGAAAAAGCAGGAAATGAAGAAAAGCATAAAAGAGGCAGAGAAACTAAGACAACTGTGTGAGAAAGAGCGAAAAAAGTACCTGGAAAAGGAAAGAAGAGAAAACAAAACCAAAGAAGAACAGAGAAAAGGAAAACATCCAGAAGACTTTCAGGATGAAGAGGAGAGGAAGCTGGAGAGGCTGACGCACAACACTAGGAGATTTGTTGCCTGGGACATCACTTGTAAAAGTAAGGAACACATTTGTCACAAGCATTAAGTTTGGTAGTTTAGTGGTATTTTTTAAACCTAGTGTTGTAAATTGTTCCTTCCTTTTTTATTTCTTCAGATGCCACCACCCAACAACAGAGCGCCAGTTTGAAAGGTGAGCAGATCTAAACTGGGGCTACAATTAAAAGGTTGAAATTGGTTAAAATGTCAATTTCACATTAACACACTGACGACTACTTGATAACAGCTACAGTAACATTGGTAGAGCAACTTGTTTCTTTTGTAGGTGGTTTTGGAGACTTTAACTCTGGTGCTTTGTCTCTACAGGCGCTCCCTTCCCAAGGATGGACCGTTGTATAGGCCCCGTGTCCCTGGAGGTCATCCTGGTGGAAGACGTGGAGGACGTCCTCATGTAGAAGTCCTTCTTATCAGAGGAGTATTAATATAGAATAAGTGATAAGATTTGATAAAATAGGAAGATAAGTACAAAAACTTAAAAAAAAAAATAGGATTAGATAAGTTAGGTTAAGATATTATAAAAAAAAACATAGGATAAGAGATAAGATAGGTTATAATAAAAAAACAAACAGAAAGATATAACATAAGTTAGGTTAAGATATAATTAAAAGCATAGCTTAAGAGTGTCAAGTTTCTATGTGTGTCACTTGTGTTGTTGCCATTTCCTGTTTTATTTTGACATTTCCTGTTTTGTTCCTCCGAGTCAGTCATGTGTTCCACCACCTGTTCCGTGTTTGTATTCAGCCTGTGCATATAGTCATCAGTCTCCAGCTGAAGCTCAGGCACGTGCCGCGCGAGCTCCAGCTCCAGCTCCAGCTCCAGCTCCAGCTCCAGCTCCAGCTCCAGCTCCAGCTCCAGCTCCAGCTCCAGCTCCAGCTCCAGCTCCAGCTCCAGCTCAGCCACGTGTCGCGCACTTGTGCTTCTGAAGTTAATGTTCACACAGATGCAGCTGTGGAGGCCGGAGAACTTCATTCAGCACCTTTATAACAGAGATGAGATGCTGACTCCATATCAGATAGAGGGACCATAGGACCACCTGGAGAACTGTTGTCACTTGTGTTCCCGGAGGCTCAATAAGTAAGTCATCACCTGAGTAGTAGCAGTGACATAAAGTGGTAATAAGTCTAAACTGTCAATGTGTTAACAACACACCTGTTCATCATCCTTCTTCCAGCACCCTGCACCTCTTCCTCCAGCCTCAACTCCAGATGAAGAGGGGCCTCTGAATCCCAACCACATAGTGCAAGTGACTGAATCACTGCTTCCTCTGTGCTGTTGGGTTTGGAAGCTCTTCACACAAACATCGGTAACTCACTGCTGGTCTCCCTCTGCCAGCAGAAGACCGTCAAGGCCAGCCATGTCTGTATGTAGTCTCTGGCCCAACTGTCTTGTCTGCGTCTGTTGTTCTTTTCTCTGTCTGTCCCCTCACCCCAACCACTCGAGGCAGATTTGTGGGGTGAAGTTGTGTAAGGGCTTAAACCTTACCTTGACATAACTCTTGTGAATGAGTATGTTTGTTTTCTACAGTTACCCTCAGAGTCGGAACCGAGTCCATCCAGCATCCCGTCTTTGGGGATTCTGGAGCAGACGCCAGCCTTATTGATGCGGAGCTAGCCGAGGGGCTAGGGGTAGCCACTTCACCCATTTCAACCTTACCTTGACATAACTCTAGTGAATTGGCTCTATAATGAAATTGAATTGAATCTGATACAAATTTCAATAAATTCATTTGATGTTAAACATATCGTTTTCTTTGTATAAGTTCCACTGTGAGATTGTGAATGTTAGTAAAAATCCTTCTACTTAGGATATAACGCCTGTACTTTATGACCTGCTTTATAACATACAGATCAGAACAGTGTTGTAACAGGATGTTCATTTGTTCATATGAGCTTCTTTCTTACTTCACTTTACCACATACATTGATTTACCTAATACACGTAATAATTAGTGAGTTGTTTAGTTTGGTATTTTGGTTTAATTCAGTAGAAATCACAACAACAATCTCTTACAAGTAAATAATAAAGTGATAAGTGGTTACAGAGTCCTGATGAAAGACGTTAACAGCTACAAGATTAACAGTGACATGTTTTAGTTGCTTGTCTTGATAGTGAGGCACAGTCAGTGGGAGAACTATTAATAGTATTAAATGCAATGAACGAAGTATTCCAGTGTACAACAGTTAGAAGCTCATGGGACGTCTGATGTTTATTTTATATCACGTGTCGAGCTCCAGACCTTGAGGGCCTAAACGCCATTGCTCTCACGTGCTGCTCCAGGAGTCATTACTGACGTGTCCCATCAGTATGCATCACCCCTGAAGCTCTGAAGACGCCAACTCACTAGAGTCTGGGCCATTTTCCTAAGAGTCACTGGTGCTGTAAACAAGCATCCCCCAGTGTGGTGTACTGTACTTGTGAAGTTAGGATGAGGAAGGAGGAGGCTGGAGCCTCCAGCTAAATGCCATCAGCTCACTGGGTGTGGTGGTGGGGGGCAACTGGCAGTCATTTTGTCTGTATGAACATTCTCATTCTTTTTCATTTATTATTTATTTTCTGCATTAGATTAACACTATGGCCGTGTATATAGTACATAGAATTTAGTAACTTTAGTAGTTTATATTTTAGATGCAGCTGACACCAAGGCAAGTTCCTCGTACTGTAAAGTGTTACTGTACGAGGAAATGAACACTGATTCCGAGGCTGTGCAGGATGAATGTGCTCATTTGTTACACTCTTGTTAAGACACCGTTGACACATTGGAGAAAATTAATTCACAATTACTCTTATTAAAAGTCAAATATATAAATTGGAGGGATTTGAGTTTTAGCATTGCATTAATGTTTGTATATGCATATGTGAGTATAATATTCAAGTAAACTACCCACTTGCCACCACAGAGACCTATTTTTTGTAATCACAATTAAACCTAGAGTCAAATCAATAACTATATCTAAATAACACGTTAAATACCAAGAAGTTACAGAAACAGAATTTCCACAAATAAATGCATGTTTCCTTTTTTAGGGTGTTTAGTTCCTTTGACCACTAGAGGTCAGACTTATTTTTTTTATTCAATTCATTATCAGAAAAACAAACACATCAACAAAAGCAGGTCTTGCTCTGACTACAGTAGCTTTAACTCTGTGTTTTAGGCAAAGCAAAAAAAACATGTTGAGGCTGATGTGATTCAGATGGACTCAGACTGTGAACACATTTTTGTGACACTGCTTTAGAGCGAAAGTGGAAGACACATACAATTACAAAGCATAAAACACTGTAGTACCAACCAACATGTAAAGTGAATTTGAGTCAGTGCTTCACGAGCAAGAAACCTGAATTAGTAGCAGGGAGAAGAGGGATAAGATCATTTTATAGATGCACTGGTTCACTCCATGCTGTACTTCAGCTGTCTCCCTCCCATCTGACTCTGCTGCTCTGCCAATGCCTTGTTCTCCAAAGATACAGTCCTTTAGCAAATAAAGAGAGAGAGAGAGAGGGCAAACATGGAGGCAGTGTCTGTGGCCCAGCACTTTCTGAGCTGAAGACAGAGCAAGCAGAGAGTGTTTACTGGAGAGTGAGAGAGAGGGAGGGCGAACAAGAGCCTGGAAGAATAGGGTCAGTTCAGGGATTGTCCTCGATAGGAGCTGCGTGTGTGTGTGTGTGTGTGTGTGTGTGTGTGTGTGTGTGTGTGTGTGTGTGTGTGTGTGTGTGTGTGTGTGTGTGTGTGTGTGTGTGCTCATTTTTTATCCTGTCTTTGAGTTAAACCACAGCTATGAGTCGGACCACTTTTTTTGAGGTAAGGACACAGATTGCTTTGACTTGGTAAAATGTTATGTATTTATTAAGTAGTAGTAGTATTAAGAATAATGTGGGTAATTTATTATTGGGTCATTAGTTATTGGGTTATTGTAAAACTCAGGTTTTCGCATTCGCATCATTTATTATTTAATATGTTTCTCATTTTTTATCTTGACGCTGGTAAGGCAAAAATAGGGCTTCCTGAATTCAGCAGATGTTTGTCTCAGCAGAGCTTGAGAAGTTTCTGGGTCACGACAATCAACTCTGAGCTGAGGTTTTTTGCATGAATGTTCTTTTCCTCCCAGTCTCGTCTGTGATGAGCAGTGAGGACAAACAGTGCATGTGATGACACCAGCTGTAAAACAAAGTAAAGGCCACATCAGCAAAGAGTGGTGCATGCAGTTTTTCCATTAACTCTGGTTGGTCCACATTTGGAAAGTGACAGGTCTGCATGTAATATACTGTATGATCATGCCACTATATGCTTCATAATATATATTTTAGTAATGAGCATTTCTAAGCCTAGGCTTCAGTCATAGAACGTGTCCTCCTGTCCGTCCATTTGTACAGTAGCTCCTGTGGCTCACACATGCAAAATGTATCTGAAACCTATTTGACCGAATATCACCAATCACACAGTCAAATGACACCAGCTTCACAGGCTCGTACTGACCGAAAGCTTACTGTACAACAACACACACCAAAAAGTGGCCCACCAGCAAAAATACCTGTGCTTGATACTTTAGTGATAAGTATTGTGGAGTGTATTGTCTGATGTGTGTCGCTCTTCCTCTCTCTCTCTCCACTGTGCACTCAGCGAATCATAAGGTATCCATTAGTGGGTTACTACACTGTCCGTAGCTGGGACAGCTCTGCTGAGCAGCACAGTGTGGAGTGCTTTCAGGGCAGATTGTGGCCGCTGCCCACCGTCCTGCTGTACATCACTACTGACATGGTCTAATTAAAATTAAGCTGCGAGCAAAAGTTCCTGGTTTTCCTCCACACACAGTGCTCAGGTTAGGACGGCTCTGCCTCAGGAAAACTGACAGCATCATGGGAGTTCCATAGTAGCGCTTCACAGGTTTAGCAATAGATGCACCTGTTGCTGTAGTTCATAAAATCAGGTATGAAGTGAATAGAGATGTTGTGGGTTGAAGCAGACAGACGGTGATGGGCTGTTATTTTACCGTCTGCTGGGAGGAGCCGTCACAGGCGGATGAGCTCTCAGAGCGGGTGGATGTTAAAGTCCAGCCTTTACTGCCCGCTGGTTTGTGGCGGAGGTGGCAGACACACCAGATGCTGAATCCCACATTTTACGTCTTTTCTTCAGGTGGAAGTTCTGGATGCCAGGACCCGAGAGCAGCTTTGTTTTTTAGACAAGGTACAGACAGGTAGACAAGGTGCGTTTTTACTGGTAACACATCACGACTACTTCATGTTTCTGTTCCATGTGTTGCTTTAGGTGGATCCCTGCTCAACAATAGGAGACATCAAGAGCCTTTTTTGCAAAACATGTGAGTTATGATGTTGATGCAACAATGAAGAATATAAGTTTCCAAAAAAAAACTCAGCGCATCATGGTGGTGCATTATTCTACGGAGATCAATGATTCTTGGGCCTGTGTGTGTTATCTACTCAGATCCTCACTGGTATCCATCAAGACAGGCCCTGAAGCTTGACCCCAGTAAGTCTCCATGTTGTATAAAGTGGTTAACTCTACCAAATGAGCCTCAGACCTACTGGGTGTGATGCTAAAAACACAGTAATACTGAGCTGCTCAGTAAACGTTGTATCATAATCACTGTAGCTACAAATATAAGCAAACACAATATTGCAGAATGAAAACAATTATCCTAAAAACAAACCCACCGTGTGTAGTTGTGGTTCCTCTGCTGGCTTATAATGTATTATTGTTTTATATAGTTAATCCTTAAGGTCTGTCTTCCCACTGAAAGGCACAGGCCTCTTATCTCGGCCAGGCCACCTGTGAATACTCTAAAAAGGTGGCCCATTAGCTGAGCGGAGCATCTATAGCTGTGTCCTTGTGAGTCACGCGCCTGCGACAACAGCTCTGCAGCTCAGCATCAGCCTCCGTTTCTCTCTTCCAGGCGGTAAATCGCTGAGAGACGACGAGGTCCTACAGAATCTTCCTGTCGGGACCACTGCCACCATGTACTTCAGAGATCTCGGTCCACAGTTGGGTTGGACCATGGTGAGAAATAAAGCAGGCAGAAAGACACGTGTTCGTGTTCGCACCGTTTATCAGTGTGTTATGTCTAATTCATGGCGTCCAGGTGTTCCTGGCCGAGTACGTCGGGCCTCTTCTCACCTACCTCCTCTTCTACCTTCGAGTGCCGTACATCTACCCGCACGGATTCGCCTTCACCTCCAGTCCCCATCCGGTCGTCACGTAAGGAAACGCAGCCTTCCGTAAACGGCGTGTGAGCAACGAGCTGCAGCGCGAGAAGCAGAATCAGTGCATCCGGTGTGAGAACCTGTGGTGAAACGCGCACAAGGTGCTAGTTGTGTGCAGCTGCTAGTGTTACTAGTCACAGTAGAGGGTTTGTCTGTATCGGTTGGAAGGAACCAACACTAGAGCGTCTTCAGCCGTTCATTTACTCCATATGTGATATTTGGAGCATCATGAGGTCTATGGAGGCTGTAGGCACTGTAGGACACCTGTTCCTGTGCCCTGTCTCTCAGACTTGCCTGTGCCTGCCATACCTTCCACTACGCCAAGAGGCTGATGGAGACCGTGTTTGTGCATCGTTTCTCCCGCGGGACCATGCCTCTCAGGGCCATAGTCAGGGTGAGGATGGAGTCCAGTACACGGAAACGTGCTGCTCTCTTGGCTGCCTGTTCACGCACTTGTTTCCTCCTCTAGAACTGTGCTTATTACTGGGGTTTCTCAGCCTGGTTGGCCTATTACATCAACCACCCCCTGTACACGCCTCCATGTAAGTCAGCACACGGACACACAGCCAGTGCTTCGTGCTTTATACAGTTTTAACAGTCTCTCTCTTCTCAGCATACAGAGAAGTGCAGGTCACCGCTGCCCTGGTCATGTTTGTGGTACAGTACATTACTGATATTCACACTGTGATTCATGAGCGTATGAAGCTCAGGGGAAGTAAAAAGTGCAATGAGCTTTTCTTCTCCAGATGTGTGAACTGGGAAACTTCTCCATTCACCTGACTCTGAATAGCCTCAGAGGGGACGGTGAGTGCTCTGCTCAGCTGACTCCAGGCCAGTCAACTCTCAGGGTTGATGGTTGTTTGCAGCTTTGTGCATCATTTTCACTTCTTTTTCTCCACCAAACGAAGCATCTAGGATCAGACGGTTTCCTGTTCCCACTAAAAACCCCTTCACGTGGCTGTTTGTCTTTGTCTCCTGTCCCAATTACACATATGAGGTAAGACAAAGGCGCAAAGCAGCACTTCATCATAGTGGTTCATATCAGCTCTAAAACCTGTTATTCTGTTAATCGTGCAGGTTGGCGTTTGGGTGAGCTTCACCGTCATGACCCAGTGTCTGCCAGGTATTAGCTCTTGTTAATCAGCACAGTGACACCACCTATGAAGGCACGTGTACATGTCGAGCCTCAGTCGTACCTCTGCTGTTGTACGTTTTGTCGTTCAGTGGCATTATACACTTTACTGGGCTTCATTCAGATGAGCATCTGGGCCAAAGGGACGCACAGGGCCTACAGCAGGGAGTTCAAGGACTACCCCGGCCTCCGCATGGCCATCGTCCCCCTGCTCCTGTGACAGAGGGTCAGAGGTCAGAGCTCCACAGGCCACCAGGCCATCGCCGCTTGACTCTAAGCATGAGATAAGCTTTTATTCATAAACATCTGCTACTGCCAAATAAAGAGATAGTCTAAAGATTCAATGACGTTTAAAAGGTCGTTCAACACGGGGTTTTAGCTTAATTCCCTTTTTGGGGGCTTTGGCTAAATGATGACATGCAGCACGTCAGCACTGGACAAACTCTCACTGCTCTTAAACCGAATGCTTAGCTTAACAGTTTTAATTAAGTTTTTAGGTATTATACAGATATTACGATCTCGTAATGAAGTGCCTGCGGAGACAAGGTAACCATCCAAAAAGCCATTTCGTTTTTATGCTCTCAGGACGAACGCTGCTAGCGCAGATATTTTATCACGCTAATGTACAGATTCCACGCTGCGTTTGTGATCATCAGACAAAAGCTACAGTAGCTGCACAGTAGAAGTGTAAATATTCACATGTGAAGCGGTCACTTTGAAATCTCAGGTTTAATTGACAATGTTTTGTTGTCAAGAGTGACTGTAATAGTTAAGTTGTAATAAAAATCCATACTGAAATCCTCATTTCTGTGATGTTGTGTCGCGTTTCTCTGATGAGGCCAGATGCTGGAATTCAGACACCAACCCAAACTTCAAAGCCATTTGTGAAGGATTTGTATTAGACTGCATACAGTAGGTTCTAACGCCTTCACAGGCAACTGCATAATAAAATGACACATGCAAATGAGTGGAACATTTGTTTTGTAGCAGCAAGCAGAAAGTGTCAACTAGTTACAGAATCACTAGCAGATTGTTTTAGCACATGTCCAAGCGTTTGAGTAAAAACTCTTGATTGACTGAGATCATTTCATACTGTACCTAAAGAAGGCAACAAGACGATGGGGCTTGGCATCTGAAGCAAATACACAGGACCTCCTCTCCCTTCACTGTTGACATCACGGTCCTTGTCTAAATGTCGATCTGAAGCTCATGTAGTCGCTGACTTACGAGGTGAGTGAGCATATACAGTAGCAGGCACAGAAATGCTCCCACACGAATGAAAAGCCGAGCACAAATGCAACGCAGGCGTGCAGCAGTCGGTCAGACACACCACAGGTTTCCCATTACAGACTGCATCTCACCTCAGAGGAGCAACGCAGACTGCTCTGCTCATCATGTCAAAAGCTTACCGTCTACGGTTTGTCCCAGAACAGCTGATGGGCCCGTTCTTTGTGTTAATCAGGAGCGGAACAATGTGACAGAGCATCGACACGCTAATGAATAATAGGTTTACTGCGTCACAGGCTTCGTGGGCGCTGCGTTAATATACCGCTGTGCTCCAGCTGCTTTAGGATGCAGCACGATGGCCTCATCCTCCCTGGACTGCTGCTTGGCAAAGTTCACAAAGACCTGAAACGGGAGTGGCAACATCTGAATGAACAATGTGGGAGCAAGGTAGTAAACATTTGCTTCATATGTGTTATCGTGGCAGCAGCTGCATTCAGGGATTTTGCCTCAGGATAGAAGGACTTGTGATTTGCATTTCCCCAGGTTTCCACCATCATAACATTCTAATTATAATGTATATGTATTTATAATACTCAGCTGATTTACCTGGTCCAGAGTGGTCTGTGACACTGAGTAGTCCTCTATGTTCAGCTTGTCTTTATTTGCCAGGACCATTTGAAAGATCCTGGCCAGAGAGGAGGAGGAGATCTTGTACTGTAGAGTATTGTAGTGCTTCTCTCTCTGGATGCAGTCGGGGAAGGTGCTCTCCATGAAGGCCTCAGCGGGGTTCAGATCTGGGGAGCAACCGGGCTCAGAGCTTCTGATCTTCATCGTCACCACGTAGCCATCACCGAATCTGTGTCATGAAGCAAAATCAAATAGCAGCCGTTTCCTCGCGCTGATCCTGTGTGATGTACGGTAAACATCACGTGTAGGCATCAGAACGAACTTGTATTTGAGGTGCTGAATCGTTCCAAGACACTTGAAGGATCCATTGACCATAATGGCCAAGCGGGTGCACAGCGCCTCACATTCCTCCATACTGCAAAAAATAAAGCCTTGAATCAGATAAAGCGTTAAAAAAACTATGGTGACATAAGTCAGACTAAGTAATACTTTACACGAGATCCTACAAAAATATTGCATTAAAATTTGGCGAAGTTTACAGCATCTGATGAAATTAAATTAAAAGTAGCTTCATATGCACTATTTGATATTTGCAGGTGCAATTTATTAATACAAAAAGAAAAATGTTCTTCCAACCATATGGTCCATGTAATAACAGCACAAATAGAACTTGGGCTGTAATACAATATGCTCTACTTTTAATTAGCATTTCACCTGTGCTAATATGGACTTAATACACGCATACAGAACATCATCCATCGTCCAACCACCTTAGAATGTGCTAATTTGCGACTAGTCCAGCCATGGACGTACAATACAGTCCACACACCTGTGAGAGGTGAGAACCACGGCTCGTCTGTCCTGAATGGCACTCATAATGGAGTTCCAGAGGAAGCGTCTGGACAGAGGGTCCATACCTGTAGTGGGCTCATCCTCAGGAACACAAAAAGAAAGCCAGTGACCCACACAGCCGACGTGCTGTCTATCCCAGCTGCGGGGCTCCTTACCAGCAGCACCAGAGCGGGGCAGCCGATCATGGCGATAGCCGTGGACAGCTTCCTCCTGTTCCCGCCGCTGTAGGTCCCAGCGCTCCGTCCCGCGTACTCTGACAGCCCCAGCTTCTGGATGGCCCACTCTGCAACCTGGGCACCAGAGGGACACACCAGGAGGACACACCAGGAGGACACACCAGGAGGACACACCAGGAGGAAACACCAGGAGGACACACCAGGAGGACACACCAGGAGGACACACCAGGAGGACACACCAGGAGGACACACCAGGAGGACACACCAGGAGGACACACCAGGAGGAAACACCAGGAGGACACACCAGGAGGACACACCAGGAGGACACACCAGGAGGACACACCAGGAGGACACACCAGTCAGACGCTGGCCGGCAGCACCGTTAGCGCATGCGTTTTCCAGGCTCACCCTGCTGATCTCCGACTCGGGGACCCCACGCAGGCGGGCGTACAGCTGCAGGTGTTCCCTGCCCGTCAGCAGCTCGTCGATGGCATCGAACTGTGGGCAGTAGCCCATGTTCTGATGGACGTCCAGGATGTTGGTCAAAATGCTGCCATGGCGACAAAACAGTGATGAGCGAGACTTCTCTCCGAGTGCACCACAAGTAGCGGAGTGCAGCGTCAGCGACCTGTAGCCAGCCACCGAGGCGTCGCCCGAGGTGACGCAGATGTCGCCTGTCAACATCTTGAACGTGGTTGTTTTGCCTGCTCCGTTTACGCCCAGGAGGCCGAAGCACTGTCGAGGCCGGAGCAGAAAAAACGGACGCGTAAACGACTTGAGCGGAACGTTGTGACGGCGCTGTAAATCATTGCAAGCGTAGAGACCTCTCCAGGTGAAACTCCAACGCAGATGCGGTCCACTGCAGGGATGATGGTCCCTCTGTACGTCTGACGCAGCGAGAAAACAATCCATCAAAGCGTGTTTATTGGATTTACTTCTATCCCCAACAGATGTCTCACCTTGGACAGGTCTCTGATGTGTAAAATGTCTGTTGGTTTTTCACTCTGACAGATTCGCTCCCTTTCTTCGGCGACGTCTACATCGTCATCCAAAACAGAAGACTTTGGAGAATCCGACATCCTGACAAATGAACTTTGTATGAGTCTATTGATCGAACACATCATATTTTAGATTGGATTGTTTCTGACTGCTGTGTTCCACTGACCAGTGATCCAGGAAGAAGCCGTACTGGAAGAAAATGTTAAGGATGAAATAGACAAACCCCTCAACCGTCATGCAGAACAGGTTCTTCCCAATAAAGTCCCAGTCATAGGGATCTGGGCTATAATCCTCACCTGAAATACAGACAAACAGAACATTCAAAGCAAAGTTTTCAAGTAACAGGAACTAAACGTCATTTATTTCTTCAGCGTTGTTGAGTGTTGAGGCAGTTTCTCTATAACTATTACCAAAGCGGGAGTAGACGTCCGTCAGGGCCTGGTTCATGGCCATGTCTATGAGACCTCGGCCCAGGCAGTAATGAGGGAAGACGAGCAGCACGGCCTTTAACACCTGGTTGAATCTGTACAGCGCCTGAGAAAAAAGGTCCAACGTGTGAACGAGAGCGAGGCGGACGAACGTCGGAGCGGAGGAACCGCGGCGCTGGTTTTACCGTCGTTCTCTCGAACAGATCCAGGATGAAGGTGACGGCGCTGCTGTTGAGGCCGATGAAGAGGTTGATGCACGACAGGGACACGTAGGCGGTGCTGGGGACGCTGAACAGGCAGGACATGGGGTACATCATGGGTGTCACAGACCAGCTGGGAGACGGAGACGCCCGCTGTTTAGTCACGCTCCAATTCACGTTCAATGCGGAAAGCCAAGCGAAGGCACCGCGGTGAGACCTACCCATAAAGCATCAGCAGGGCGACAAACGGCTGGAGGTTGGTTGGCGACGTGTAGCACTTCTTGTCAAAGAACTTGAATATCTCCAACACCAGTGCTGCACTGAGGGAGTAGTTCACCTGCAGATGCAAACATTAACGCTGGATTCCGCGGCTCTGTGTGGACGCTATGATCCCTGCCTATCGGCTGTACCATGTCCCAGAGGAAGCAGGTCACCCAGTACAGCAGCGGGCTGACGCCACTGACGAACTGCAGGTGTCTGGCCTGGGTCACCCTCTCCTGGATGAGGTAGAGGACGAAGCTGGCCGGGACGAAGGACATGGCGAAGATGACGCAGATGGACACGGCCGCGTCCACGGAGGTGGTCAAACTGGAGGCGAGAACCCCGTGAGTCGCCGTGGAAACGTGTGTGTGTGTGTGTGTGTGTGTGTGTGTGTGTGTGTGTGTGTGTGTGTGTGTGTGTGTGTGTGAGACGAGAGCCACTCACACTGTGACCTCCGACAGCTGTTCCCTGCTGAGGTTCAGGGGGTGGTTGATGGCGGTGATGCCGTAGCGGTCCAGGTCGGCGCCTCTGGGCAGGTGAGCGCGCAGGATCCCGTTGTTGGCCACGTTCATGAAGGCCACCATCGCGTGCCAGCCCTTGTTGTTGTACCACACCTGTGTGGAGACAGCCGAGCCTCGAACCGGTGCCAGCGAACGGGGGGGCACGTGTGGCTTTACCTTGACGTTGTCCGGCGTCTCCGCGAACCTGAGGAGCGCCCCCACGTCCCTCAGCGTCTGCTCGGAGTGTCTGCCCTGCAACAGAAAGCGCACAGGCCCGCTTCAAGCGGCGCCACTGGTGTGACGACACAAACGCGCTGATGACAGATGAAGACAAACCCCGGTCACGTTGAGCAGTCGCCCCAGTTGTGCCGCTGCGGCGCGGACGGCGTCCGGCTGCAGCCCCAGAACCGGGAGCCGTCCTCCCACTGATATCCCTCCGTATCTGGACAGCACAGGGAGGAGCTGCTCACGTCTGAACCGCTGAACGCGCCACTAACACATCTATGCACTGGTTTTACCTTTGTTCGTTCACCCAGTATTTGCTCTTCAAGCTAGAAGAGATCACAGATTGATCAAAAGCTGTAGCATTTCTCAACACTCTGACTTCCTGGTAGGAAGAGACGCTCTCTACACCTGGTTCTGATGAGGCTCGGGTAGGTCTTCACCAAGTAGTCAGAGATGTTCCTGCCCGTGAGGTCCATGAGAACGTCGCCCGTGGACTGGATCCTCTGGCGTGCGAAACAAACAGCTGGTCAGCACTGCGCTGGGGCGCTTCGTGCGGAGGAACCGGCCCGGTCGGTACCTGCGGGGGCGGCGGACCTCCCGCTCCCTCGCGGCACACGGGCAGCATGGTGAGCCTGCTCGCCGCGCTGCACTGGCAGTCGGGGGAGGGTCCGAGGGGGGTCCGCCGTGGCCCGGCCGGCGTGTCCTGCAGCGCGCGGCTCAGCGGCGGCACCTCCCACTCCGTGGTGATGTTGTTGCAGGGGAATTCTCTGAGAGGCGCAAAAAGGCCGACGTCAAGCATAACGGCAGCGGACAGTGTGGAATGAAGTCGGAAGCCGGGGGGACTCACTCCAGGGGCTCGTCCACCATGCAGCGCGTCCCGAAGCCGGGCTTGTCCAGCAGCACCGTCCCGAGGTGGCTCATTTCAGCATCCGCAGGGCGCTCGTTGCTGCGATGCACAGGACCAGTCCAGCATCTACTCCTCCCATTCATGCGCTCCCATTTAAACCACTGGAGTCTAAAGGCTCACCTGAAGAACGTGTACTGTCGGCCGTACATCCAGGGAGTCAGGGCCAGACTCGGATACTCTCCAAACGGTGGAACCACCAGAGCGAACGTCAGCGCCAGGAAGACAAAACTGGCCGGCAGCACGATCTGCGGTGAACAGGCGCGTTACAGGCTGCAGTTACGAACCGGGAGCTAGGCTTCACACCGCGCGTCAACACAGCGGAAGGTCACCTCGGCCAGGAAGTCCTTGTAGGAGCGCGTGGTGTGACGCAGCCTCTTGATGAGGAGAGCGGTGAACTGCTTAAAGGCCAGACGCGGGCCTCTGACCTGGTACGACCCGCGGCCTGAGGCGCCGTCCCCACCGGTGCTCGGGCCGTGGCCGTTGGCGTGCGCCGCCGCCTCCGCCTCCGCCTCTGCAACACAGAGTCAGGCTTCCCAGCATCAGGACCGGCGAAGCGGCGAAGCGGCGAAGCGGCGAAGCGCGTCTAGTCCTCTGCCACTAAGCAAGAAGAGAGCTGTGCTCTGCTGCTGTGCACGTGTGCAAAGCCTCTGTGATAATGAAGCGTCACCTTCCGACGATGTAACTTCTAACACACGGTAGAACTAAATGCAAGGCAGCGTTTGTCTCAAGTCAAAATTCAATTCAATTCAATTCAATTTTTTTTATATAGCGCCACAACTAAACAACTAAACCCAACAAATCCCACATACAGCAAGCATTTAATTTGACAGCAACAGTGGAGAGGAAAACTCCCTCTCTAATGAGGAAGAAACCTCCAGCAGAACCGGGCTGGATGTGGGCGGCCATCTGCCTCGACCGGATGGGGTGAGGAGAGAGAGAGAAGAGCACAGCAACAACAAAAAGCAACAAAAGCCCAAAGCCGCTGTCACCTTTCAGTGGCTCCGCGTCAACAGTCCCTCTGCTGAACCCGCAGAGACGAGATGAAACCGGCTTCAAAGATTCCATGTCTGCCAGAGTTGGGGAGCGAAACCGAGACGAGCTACGACGGAGCGCATCGGGGAAACTAAAAGCTCACGTACCTTTCGTGCACTTGCTGCTGGCCGCGTTGCCGTCAGCCGTGACCTTCAGGAAAATCTGAAAAACACCCACGGACAAACTGTCATATAACAGGATGTGAGGCAGCAGCCGTTTGACAGATCGCCTCCTGCTGTTCATCACGCTGTTTGCAGGAGGGGCTCCTACACTGGGCCCACGCTGTGCCGTCTAATCTCTGGTCACTACGTCCGTTTCGCAGCGGGCTCACGTGCCTCTTCGAGCGACGTGTCGGAGACGCCGAAGCTGCTGAGGCCGATGTCCACGAGCGTCTCCTCCAGCTCCCTGAAGAGGCTGGCGTAGGCCCGGGGCTGGAAGTCCCGGCTGGGGAGCAGGTAGGTCAGCTCCTGGCCGATGGCCTCGGTCAGACGGGCCTGTGGCACGTGATGCTGCACCAGGGCTGTGATGCGGTCCACGTTGCCTGGACGCCAGGACAGTCGTGTCACGAACCCATGAGATCATTTCATTTTTAATGATGTCACCGGCGCCTCTCACGCTGCCATCTCACCGTCCATCTGTCGATCCGAAGCCTGACTCTCCTCCTGGTTCGCTTTAAACTTGGAGCATTTGGAGCACTTGCAGGAGCAGTCTTTGGTGCAGGTGCGGCTGGTCTGGAGGACAAAAGGTCAGCAACAACTTGCGCTGTCTTCCAAACAGGAGCCAAACTAAGCTTCTCACCTTGGGAGCGTCGTGTTTCATCCGCCGCACGAGAGTGAGGTAGAAGCCGGCTCCGAAGCAGTTCTTGAGGAAGATGGGGGAGCCGCAGCAGTGGAGGCGGCCCTGGGAGATGATGGCCACCCGGTCGCTCAGCAGGTCGGCCTCGTCCATGTGGTGGGTGGACATGATGACCGTGCGCCCTGCGGAGAGAAACAGCAGGGTGTTTGACAGCAGGGTGTCTTACTTGCCTCTGACCAGCAGGGGGCGCCGGTACCTGCGCGATACTTCAGCAGCAGGTCCCAGATGGAGCGTCTGGAGTAGGGGTCCACCCCCGACGTGGGTTCGTCCAGGATCACCACCTTCGCCCCGCCGACGAACGCCACAGCGACGGACAGCTTCCGCTGCATGCCGCCTGGACACGGAGAGGTCAGAGGTCAGAGGTCAGAGGTCACGCGTTCGGCGTCACACATCATGTCCCGGCCTCGCAGGCAGCGAGAGGCCGACGCCCGGACTAACCGGAGAGATTCTGCGTGAGCTCGTGTCTCTTGTGGGGCAGACCCAGGTCCTGAAGCATGTTCTCCACCTCCTCCTCGGCCGCGGCGCTCGGGCAGCCTTTCAGCAGCGCGTAGAACAGGATATGCTCGGCCACCGTCATGCTGGAGGAGGGCAAAGCGGTGAGCTTGTGGGAGCGCGAGATGCTCCACAGAGGTCGCCTGACAAATACTCCCATACTTATGAAAAAGGATGTTGTGTTGGGGGCACATTCCCAGAGAAAGGCGGATGGAGTCCATGTCTGCGCGGATGTCCTTGCCATAAATGGTGGCGGTTCCCGACGTCGGACGCAACATCCCCGTCAGGATGGACCTGCAGACGAAAAGGCCATTTAGGAGCGAGCGTTTGAGCGCGGGCGCGCGCTGACGTGTGACGCACATGGTGGTGGTCTTCCCGGCCCCGTTGTGGCCCAGGAAGGCGGTGATCTGGCTTTCGTAGAAGCTGATGCTGAGGCCGTCCACGGCCGGTGGGCGGCGGCTGCCGAACGCCTTGACCAGGTTCTGGATACAGACGCCTTTCACCAGACCCGCCGGCTCCGCCTCGAAGAAACCCGCACCTGCACCCGACACGACGCGGTCAGCGGAGACGCACAAGCGCGTCCACGGGCGAGGGGTGAATCGCCGCACAGTCAGAGCTGATGGGCGGAGCTAGAGAGTAAACAGTGAACGGCTCCTCATAGATAAATGCGTGCTTCTACCGTGGTTCTCCTGCGTCTCCTCGCCCTCGGCCTCAGCCTGATCTGGGTGCTCGCACGACGTGCTCTTGCCCTGGTTTTCCCTGTTCTCTGCTTTTTTCTGCACTCCTTGCTCAGTGTTTGCCAGGTTGTCAAAGCCCTTTTTATTCAGCTCCAGTTTGCCGTCGCCTTTGAGAAAAATAACAACATAAAACACAAAATTAGACATGCAGAGTCATTGCTCTCGGTTACTCATAAGTGGTGGGATTACTTGAAGCTGGGGCCACAGTGTTGAGCCAGTAACAGGGCAGGAGGGGGAAATAAAAGGGGCGGCCGATTCCATACTGTCCTGTGACGGAAAAGGAGGATTACATAGAACTAAAGCAGACATACACACATATTCCGTGCTTGATTCTCTAATGCACTGACCTGGGAAGACATTGTCCAGGTACCAGGCCAGAACGGCATAGAGCACTGTGTCCAGGCCCATCATGCAGATTGAAGTGAGGAAGGAGAACTCGTCTCCCTCTAAAGGGCTGGTCTGGATGTTGTCCCACTGCAGACCCAGACCCTGTTCTTCATATCGAGACAGGTACTCTGTGCCGAAGCCAAAGGCCACCTGGGACAGCAGACTCTGAGGACAGGGAGGTTTTAGCTTCATGAGATGATGGACGTGTGGCAATGAGTGAGCGGGTTTGTTGTGACACCCACCACGAGGATCTTCATGTCCTTGGTGATGCGGTCTTGCCAGGCGAAGCAGAAGATGTGCGGGAGGTAAAGGGCAAAGTACACGATGCCACAGCAGGCTGCGGCCAGGTTGGCCTGGTTGAAGAAGACGCTGAGGAGGAAGCATTGCATGATGGTCGCCGTGGTGAAGGTGAGCAGGAAGAGGAAGAGGAGGACTGGGTCGCTGTAGTTGAGGACCCTCCCTCCCTGCAGGACAGAGAAGAGCAGCGAATGCCACTTCACTAACGTTCGCTTCAGACAAACTACATGGGTTTAACCAGAGCTGTACATCATTGTGACAAATATTGTACTGATGTTACCATTGATTTACACAAAGTGTCCACTAGAGGGCAGGAGAGCCGTGCCACTGAGAAGGATGTTATAAAGGCACGTGGGTTAATCATTGCTTAACATGCTGCATACTTGATGTTCTGGCATTTACTCTTTCTACATCAATGATTTATCTGTCAGTGAGTCACTATCATTAATTACTCACTTCAAGGATCTGATAATAATTCACAGAAAACAGAGGGAACCAGATCAGTTCACACATCAGAGACGCAAATAATTAATTATTAATTTAGTTCCTTTAAATGGAGTCATTGTTTTTATAACTTCAGTAAATCACACCATGGTAATGATGGTGAGGAGAACAGTGCTGGTGCCCATCATGATGAAGCTGTCGATAAACCAGGTGGACCAGATGACGCCGTTGGTGACCCCCATGACCTTGAGGGTCTCCTTCAGTCGAAGCTCCTTCTCCAGAACGATGCTCTTCACTGTCATGGACACAGAGTAGACCCAGGCCAGCACCATGAAGATGGGGAAACAGCGATTCAGAGTCAGCATGAAGCTGGAGCGGGAGAGGAAATGAGAAGAGACTCGAACTGTGCGGCTCTCACATATTCGATTGGTTTTAAATGAGGGTGTCTTCCACTCACAGGTCATCCACATAACAGGGGTAAGGCATCTGCTGAAGGTAGACGCCCAGCGGCCACTCTTTTCCTGTCTGGGTCTTAATAATCCCATGCTCAATTATGTCCTGGAGGTAAGCAAAGCCGCCCCAGACGTAGCGGAGGTCATCCATGGGATCTGCTCTGGGGCCAGGGTCCCAGTATCTGAGCAGCAGAGACATGCTGAGTCATCACTGTGCTAGACTGATGACTGCTGCTTGATTTAGACTCTCACCTGTCTTTGACCTTATTCGTTCGCTCCACTGCATCAATATCCATCCGGATCTTGAACTTGACATGAGGTGGGACGCTGTTGGTCCAGGAGTGCATATTCAGGAAGACGAGGCCTGCCCAGAACTTGCTGTCCTCCAACAGGCTCAAGGCCCGATGGGTGACAGCGTCCTCGTCAGGTAGAGGCACAAACTTATCCAGGATGACACACTGGGTAAACCACAGGAAGCGCAGAAGAAGAAGAATGGTCTGCACACGTAGGCATGTTTACTAGATCAGACCAACATCAGGGCTAATGGAAAACGTATGCAACAGCTTTTGAACCTATTCAGATATTAGCTTCATATTGATCAGCTATTGTCAGTCACCATTACTCACACTCTTCATTCCTATTTTCCATACTTTGACAGAGGTTTTCTCTGTGAAGCATCTGTGTGTGCTCCTACAAACACGGAGGGCCTGGATCCAGGAGTAAACACTCATCAAACACACATTTGATGACTAAAATCTCAAAGGCCGCCCCAGAAGCGAGGCAAGAGTTCACCCAGTAACGCCGCAGCCCCGCACGCACGCAGCCAACCAGTCACCAAACCACGGTCATTGTTGGCGTTTTGTAAAAGCCGCGGGACGGAGTGGCAGCTGTAGCTAATCGGCCTCAATCGTTCCCACTCTCCCTGTCACGCTCAAGTGCTGTAAGCTTCAAGTCGCACAAAAACAGAGCGCACCAACCATCCACCCATCCGTGGCCCGAGGTGCCCCTCGTGTCACCCCCCAGGACGACAGGCCTCTCATCCAGATTAGTCTCCACATCAAAAAGAGGGGGCGATTTAAACTGCAGTGGCCCACTTTAAACGTGGAGGGCCCACACAAGAGAAGCTATGTGATGTTTTTCCGTAACCCTTCACTCCGTCAGCAGGAGACAAAAGAGGCTCGACAGCGAGTTGGTTCCTCTGGCTCTCGCCCACCTGGGTACGTTTCAATGTGTCGGAGCCCAAAGACGGCTTGTCTAAACACTGGCCTCACGGCAGGAGGGGAACCGAGCTGCACTGTGAGAGCTATTAATGGGATTATTTCATGAATAGTCAGAAAAGTTCACATATTAGATAAGATGAATTCACACACATACACACATTCCACCTTTAGTTGGCTGAAAAATGGTCCTGGCAGCCTATTTTCATGTTCCAAGGGCAAACGCACGTTGACTCGCTGGAAAACGCGCTCTGAGGACAAATGCTTTTAAATCCAACCTATTAGCTGCTAAACGCTTACTCACATCCCCATACTGGTTGAGCATCCGGATGGCCCTGTCCGTGAGGTTGAAGATGTCCCGCCAGTCGAAGCTGGGCATGCCGTCGGGCCGGTCCTCCGGTGGGCCGTTGTGCAGGAAGTTGAGGATATGTTTGGAAGAGAACGGCGCCTCCTCCAGACTCCTGTCGATGAAATCCATCACCGATGGGTTTTGAATGGTGTCCTGGAAAGAAGGAAGCAAGTGCACAACCGCTACGTGACTGGTTTTCCCATTAGGAGAGCAGGGTTTTTTCCAAGGAAGACGTTGCTAAGACACCGGTGTTTACTGCACACAATAGCGTTTCATCCGAGTGTGTTGTAAAAGTTTGGAGTGAACAGGAAAACAAGGACAAAAATAAAACACAGGGTCTCTAAAGGGGGAGATGAAAGGATGGATGGCATCGAAAAAAAAGGTGGGTGCACTCAAAAGTGAAGAAAACGTCTTACGGGAACAAAAAAGTTTGTGAAGCTTTAATGAAATATGATGATGTACTGATGTACATGATGTACTGTAATCTTAGACCTTACATTAATGGCACTTTCATCCACATTAGGTGAATCTGCTGTGCGTGAATCTGTGTTTAGTTCTACTCGTGTTCTCTTCTGCTTTACCCGAATCATCTTGACTTGAAGTCCGTCCTGGAAAAAAGCCCAGATCTGTGGAGCCACCTCCTCCCAGGCCTTCCCCATGGTCCTCAGGCGCCCCAGCTCTTCAAAGGTAGTGTTGGCCTGCAACACACGCGACACGCATGGAAACGACGACATTTTGCACACGTGTGTAACAGAAGCGGAGGGAAGCGTCGAGTCCACCTGTTTGCACAACGTGCAGAAACTCAAACACACGTCCCCTCGGCCGCCTCCTAATCTCCTGCTACATACCGTTCCCACATCAAACCCTGTGAGAGCAGGCTCTCACAAAGACAACACACACATTCTCACACAAAGAATTCCCGCGGGCCTGTTCAGATAACCAGCAACATGTGCCACAAATGCACTCGGTGCCGGATTGTCAAATATTTACTGCACGCTTATCGTGACCCCCCCCCCTCGTGTGTGTGGGTACAGTACTTTTTTGTGTGGCAAACGCCAAAACGAGGCTCTTTGGGTGTTTGCTCATGTGCAGTGGGGGATGACAGAGCTCCAGAGTACACCCAATTAAACGCCTTCCTCTTGTGTGAGTCTGATTTTGGGGGACAATGGGGACAATGGAGGCCGTTGGTGACAACTGGCCCCAATTCATTCAGCCTGACCAGCGAATCTCAGGCAGGTTCCCACAAGCGAGCGCTTCCTCATTCCCTGGGGCAGTTTAAAATAGCTGGGAGAGGGGGGGGGCAGGGGCTGCTTAAGGTGGGTGCTGCCAGGGGGCAGTGGAAGGTGAGCCGGGTGTCGGATGAGGACAAGCACTCATTAACACTGTACCAATAATTGGCTTCAAAAACTTCAAAACAGTAAAGAGGAGGATTTCAACTTACTTAGCGAGACATAACTTCTAACAAAAAGTTTAATATTCACAATATTTTCATGGATATTAGCATGTAGGTGTCAGATGCCTTAGTCATTCAGTTCTTACCACAATCCAGATCTCAGTGTGAGAGATGAGGAATCAGGGACAATATGAGTGTGAGCATCTTTTCAGCATCTTTAAAGTCAGCCCCAGCTGCTCACGTACACTACCGTTCAAAGGTTTGGGGTCATCTGGACATATTTGTGCTTTCCATTAAAAGTCGCACATTTATTTACCAGCATGAGTTGTAAAATGAATGGAAAATATAGTCTCATTAAAAAGTAAGATAAAGTAAAATAATGATTTGTATTTGAAATAATACTGTTTTTAAGCCTCAAACTTTGCTCTCATCAAAGAATCCTCCATTTGCAGCAATTACAGCATTGCAGGCCTTTGGCATTGCAGCTAGAACAGTCATTTACCACATTAGCGATGTAAACAGTATATTTCTGAATCGTGAAAGTGCCTTTCTGTTAAAAATAAGGACACTTCTAAGTAACCCCAAACCTTTGAACGGTAGTGTAAGGAGCAGCGGCAAAGTCACGGCGACGCCGGTCACCACAGCCCAGGAGCTCGAGTTGACCTTTCGTAACCAGCCCATCCATGACCAGTGACCCCCTGAAGGGCTGTGACCCACACGTATCTGGGACTGGACATGACACGACACAGCATTGTCACTGCTCTGCAGCCAAACCAACCAGGACGTCACAGAGCGATGGGAGGCGTCTAAAGCTGGACTGTACGTTCATTTGTGTGACATTTTGCCTCTGTGTTGGAGCTGCAGCTTTTCGGACATAGCGCCTTTGGGCTGAACGCGCCCATCCAGAGGCCGGGGCTGCTCACGTTTCGTATGATCTGTCTGACAGCGGGTGAGTCGGGGGCGTAGAGGATGGAACCCATCAGCAGGGGCTTCACGGAGTTCCAAACCACCCGAGTGACAGCGTTGGACTCCAGGTCCCTCATCAGATCGTTACAGAAAGGAGCTGGAGGAAAATTAGATGTGTTTTAGACTCCAATGAATTACAAACTCGGACAAAGTGGATACGTACGTCAGTATAATAAGATTAAGAAGGGAAAGAAACACAATCTTGGCTTCAGGTAGAGCATTTGACTACATACACCTCTCAGTGCAGTTCCTGGCCTTCGCCCGTCTGTCATACTGGCCACTAGAACAGGATCCACTCACTGGTGCTGTTGTCGTACGTGTACTGGCTGGGAGCCCGGCCGCCGCTGATGCCCAGGAAGGCTTTGTAGTTATTGTCCTCGTACCAGTTGAAGGACGTGACCCGGGAGAAGGCGCCCTCCGCGTAGCCACACGCCAGGCCGGAGGCGGCGGCCACCGCCTGCCCGATGGACGGGTCGCGTTGGAAGAGAGGAGTCATGACCTGGAGGAGCTCCCTGGAGCTGTTCCTCTGCAGCAGCTGCAGGAGAACGGGGCAGAGGCACGTGCATGTTAACGGACAGGCAGCCCTTCACTACTAGGTCACAAACAGCGGGTGAAGAGACAGTGTCTTGAGAACCAGTCACATTTCCGGCCTCGTGGTCACTGAGTGATGTGTGTGTCACAATCGACCGCCGGCCGTCTCTCGCTGGGACAAGGACGAGCGTCCGGCCGGCCGGATGTCAGCTACATCACATGCACCATGGAAACACCCGCAACAAACAGAGCGTGTCCACTGTGTACACGCAAGGCTTCACACTCACCAGCCTAAAAAGTTAATATGTCACCGGACGGCTGCAACGCGGATCTGATCTGTCTCCACGCCGCACATCTGATCCAGCTGTGACTGGTCTGAGATCAGAATAACATGCAGATCAGCGAGGTTTAATTAGCTCATAATCTTCATGATGCTTCTATTGTGATGAGGGTGCTTCTGTATCTGCGGCCAAATGAGCCTGTGCTGCATTTATCCTTCCTCACACGCACTGAACCGTTCCCTCTCCCGTCTGTGTTTGTGTAAAACCTCAGGCCAAAGGAAGCAACTGTTTCCTGCCGACTATAAATAGGCGGCTGTGAACTTCTGAATGGAGCTGGACTGGAGCTGCGGCCGGGCCTCACCTCTCGCAGCTTGTCTGAGGCAGCGGAGGCGACCCGCACCCACAGCTGGATGTCGAAGCCTTGAGAGCGACTGTCCAGGACGAGAGGAAGCTGAGGAGAAGCAAAGGATTTCAGGAAGAATACAAACATGAACACTGTTGTGTTTTTGTTACATAACGGAATTCCCAAAAATATTGTAATGGAAATTAGAACATTAAATTCAGTTTTACACAGCGCTGTTCGGTCAAAAACTCTCACGTGCCATGCAGACAGACAGACAGACAGACAGACAGACAGACAGACAGACAGACAGACAGGCAGGCAGGCAGGCAGGCAGGCAGGCGGACGGACGGACGGACGGACGGACGGACGGACGGACGGACAGACAGACAGACAGACAGTCTTTTGGTACATGGAGAGAACCCACACAGACACAGGGAGGCACCATGGTAGCGAGCATAATCACAACTCATGCTTCAGACAATAGATCAAGAGGAAGTTCAATGTTTTTAAGTCAGAATCTGTGCTAAATTGTTTTATAACTGAAACTGTTCTATGGGCCGTGACACCGGGTTCAGAGGCCTGAGGAGAAAAAACAGAATATCTGTCTTCATCTGTTACTGTGCATGTTTCCCTTCCATCTGATGAGTCTGTTTTCCGCTGCTTGTGCCCAGAGATTCAACAGACACCTCACAACACAATAGACTGAAGATGCAGGAAGCAGAAGCAGCAGAGGTGACATTCTTCCTTGTGTGTGTGTGTGTGTGTGTGTGTGTGTGTGTGTGTGTGTGTGTGTGTGTGTGTGTGTGTGTGTGTGTGTGTGTGTGTGTGTGTGTGTGTGTGTGTGTCAGAGCAGGACAGTGAGTATGACACTAGAGAACGCAACCACAACCTGTGATTACCAACAAGAGAAGTGTCTCCTCACTAAGCTAATTATAGAGAGAGGCTCTGTCTGTCTGTCTGTCTGTCTGTCTGTCTGTCTGTCTGTCTGTCTGTCTGTCTGTCTGTCTGTCTGTCTGTCTGTCTGTCTGTCTGTCTGTCTGTCTACGTGCTAAGCTTTTGTTTTTTCTTAATTTCTTACCTACCTAGTTAAAATTAAAAGTCCGGCCTGGTCTAAATTTAGTTAAACAATCCCTTACGCAACCAGGGCAGTCAAACAGCAACTACCTTAACTGATCCTTCCAGATTAAAAGGATCTGATTTGTCTCTAATGCTCAGTTATTCAGACAGTTTCATCAGCAATAGCCTTAGTTTACCTCTATCAAGTATTTAATTGTGACATTACTGAATGTCTATGCATTTGTGGCATGAGAGAGTGGAGAGAGACGATGCCTTGTTTGTGCCATGTGTTTGTTTGAGTCATAGCAACAGCTGTTTATCCACTGTAGCTCCGGGTGTAAACTCGCTGCATACCACACGATCGAGCCTGTGTGATCTTGTCTACTGTCATTTTGATACAAGTGTGCTGAAACTCCTGCCCTGGAATCAGGAAGTATCTGTACAGCCACTGTTTGATAAACATGTCCTATTACCAAGAGAATAAAAATCATGCAACGGTGAAGGGTTTAAACAGTAGTGCATCAGATAATGAGCTTAATAAAGGGGGGATCCTTCAAATAAAATCCTTGGTTGCATTTGAGAAGATCCACACTTCCAAACTCTCAATAAGAATGAAGAAGCACTGACCAAGCGGAAGAGCTTGAAAAAGTCAACATTGGCGTAGAACCTGTCCTCGATGACCTGCAGCCACTGTGGTGTGAGGGGACACATGGCGCTGCGGACGGCATAGAGGCCTCTGTGGCTGGGAAAGATCAGGAAGCGCTCCAGCAGGTTCACGTTGCAGGCTACGTCTTTCAGGTGCAGCTCAGGGACCCCGTGGGCAAACTGAAGAAGACACAGGTGCTTTATATAATGCTGCGTACATGCACAGGGTCAGGAAGTGGCCCTGTTACAATATGTTCTACAGGCCTTTAGTCATTTGGGTTTGCCTCTGATCTACTCCGGCGTGATCCAACTTGGTGCCGTGCACAGTGGAATGTGTTTCAATAAACAAACTGCCCACAATGCACCCAACAACCCCATCATGTAGGTGTGTGCCTACGCAGGGATCCGTGTACCTGTTCGGGCCTGATCTGAGCATTGACTAGCTGATACACCACAGATTCTGTCAAAGGAATGTCTCTGAGCAGGAACGACGTCAGAGTCTCATCGTCCTTCAGGATGCTCTCCACTTTTACTCCTCGGCCTGTGCAGAGACAGAGATGACAGCTCTAGGGGTTTTTAGCTGTGTGTGTGTGTGTGTGTGTGTGTGTGTGTGTGTGTGTGTGTGTGTGTGTGTGTGTGTGTGTGTGTGTGTGTGTGTGTGCGTGTGTGTGTTTTAGGCTTAGCAGCTGTGTGTTGTCTATTAGCACACGTTTGTTAAAGCTGCTTTTCCGTCATGCAGCGGATAAACTGCTCATGTTGGAAGAATGGGAAGACTTAGGACATATTTTGGGCAAGTTTTGACATGTGCAATTACAGGATTGGAACACAGTAAAAACACCATCACTACAAGAGCATCGCCTTAGTGTTTCCCTTGAAGCTTGTGTTTGGCCTCTCTAGAGACAAGAACGTCCGCAAAGAGGGAAGATTCTTTCAGATTCAGACCATGATGCTCGTAACAGCAGTGGAAAAATCTGAAATTTTAACACTTTCCAAATCAAAGAACCTTTTATTACACTACAGTGAGTGAGAGAAAAGTTCAAGTCTGGTTTAGTAACATTCACATGTACTGTCCTCAGGGGATTCTCCTATCTAGGTTAAGCTACGTAGAGACAAAACAGCCAAAACATTCCTCACTTTCCTGTTGTCTTTGTAAAATCAGCATGAACTTGAAACAGTTGAGATGAGCATCCGAGCTGTATAATTACAATTAAGAATGTCTCAGGTTCACGTGAAGGCAATCAGCCTCGTCATCGGACAGCAGGTCTCTGCTTTGGCTACAATATTCAAATACTGGTTTTCTACATGATTGCATATTCTTTCTCAGGGCTCGTGGGAACTTGTGTGGGACGTGGATTCATATATCTGCTCCATTAGATCATCTACATACGTCATGAGACTGACAGTGTAGTGTGGGAGCAGATGTAAAAGTTCAGAGGCTGGAATGTGCTCATCACCATTCCTGCTGTATATGCAGCGTGTATATAAACAGTGTCTGGTGCCCCCTAAGATCTGTGAGTCTATGTTGGGAAAGAAGCGAATGTATATTAAAAAGTCTTTATTAGTGTATATTCATCAATTGTATGTGCAAGCGTATTTGTTACACAGGTCTGCGCCACAAACAACAGCCCACCACCACCCGGCGACCTTGGACTTGCTTGCTGCTGTTTTCATAGCATGTTGATGAAAGCCCGGAGCACTGACCTGAGACCTGTTCAGGGTGGGTGCGCAGCGTGTCCATGAAATCACTCATGGCATTCAGTTCCCTCCAGAGCCGGCTAAGCTGCAGAAGCTGCGGCTCACTAAAGAGGAGCTCCTGTGCATCCGAGTAGAACCGAGCCAATCTGGTGATCACACACATAAAGTCCGATATGATTGAGTGCACTGACTGGGAAAACGAGACGCGACTTGAGGCATTTGAACATGTTGGCTTTAGCTTGACTACATCATTTTGATTTAGTCTAAACCTCTTTTCCTCACATTGAGTTGTTGTAGTTGGACACCACGCCGGGAGATTCCCCAGGGGTAGGGTGCTGGAAACAAGGGTTGTTGGCATTGCAGAAGATTCCCTGGATCCAAGGCAGGATGCCCGTGGATGGCATGGCCTTGTTGGGGAAGTGACCTGAGGGGTCAAAACTGTCATCATCACACACGGGTCTCACGGCTGCTCTGTTAACAGAGACGTTTCCTTTGCTGCCTACATTCGTGTTGGCGGTAGAGTGGATTCACCCGTCTCAGCCACACCAGCCCCATGAACAGCATCACAGGCCACATGATCTCCACGAAGAAACGCACCTGGTACAAATAGGAAGTCATGCACAAATGTTTTCCAGTGTAATAGTCAAACTTTTTACATATGTAGAGACTTAACACCACCACATAAAATAAATCTAAGGACTCAAACATTTCCAAATTCTGCTTATTGGCTAAGGATGAGCTGATGAAGCTTAAAGACTTCATGACATTTTAGTTTAGAATGTGAGACATCATGTGAAAAGCAGAGGCTTATCTCTAAACTAAGCCCGCAACCACTCTGTACATCACATACCAGGAACATACAGATGACAGTTGGCAGGGATTCAAGATTGAGCAGAAACAGCTTTTCAGTTAATGAGTTAAGTCATCAGCAAAGAATGCGACCTCAGGGTATTTCTGTTAAATGCGATCCGCCTTGGGGTGAATTGCGTGTGGAATTGATGAATGAGAGGATTTTACCCTCTGCCTCCTGCGGATGGTCCAGTTCTTCCACAGCAGGAGTTTGACCTGTCTTCCTGCCCCCATTGCTCCTTAATTTCACCCCCGTCGGGGGCTGGAAGCGGCGAGTAAACCTGTATTCAAGCAGTCCGCGAGATCATTACGAGCAAAACCTGAACACTTGATGTGTTAAAGAAGCTTGAAAGACAATGCGAGAAGCTGTTTATGTCGTGGAGCTACAGAGTAGTAGTATAGAGGGCTTTACTAGTGAGTGCTACATGCGAGGACTAGCAATAGCTCTGTAATAAGGTTAATGAGCTCAGGACACTTTATGTGGTAACAACTACACAACTGTTGACAGTTTATCTTCCCACCCACTCACTGCTCAACTTTAACTTTACTGATAAAAAGGAGGATGTTGAACAATCCTCCTGCAACATTAGTCAAGCCTATTTTGTTACTGTTCTTCAATTTTGTGCTTGACCACAAATTTTAAATTATACAAAGGAGAAGTGCCGCACGTCTCTTACCTCAGAAGAACACTGGCTGTGCAGACAGATGCCCAGTAAATAAAGCATAACGCCACATATTCTACGAAGTGCTCCCTCAGGTTGCTAACACAGCTTATTTTCAGACCTTGTGAATAGTTAAGCTGATTAATTTAATCTCCTTTCTCTGCGCTATGGGGCTGCGGACGCCTCTCATCCATGCGTAGCAGCCTACACGTCCCAGCCACCACCTGCCACTGCTGATGTGATAATGACGTTAATTAGACTTGCCAGTGATCGCTCTCTTATGTTACTGAGTTTACTGTAATAAACAAGTACTAGATAAACAATTCCAGCAATACTAGCAATGCAAGTAAATCTGCTTTGCGAAATCAAATCCCAAAACTGGAAGAAAACATCATGGTTGGAAGTTTCCAGATATTTTTAATAAGTTACAAAAGAGTGTACCTGCTTTTTTTTTTACACTGAACTTTTCAACATCCTGCCAGCCTTGAAAAATACCAAGAAAAACAGATACTGTTTAAATAAATGATGCACTTACAAATAGGCTGTAAGGTTCAGGTTATATAAAACACTTTGGCTATGGAAATGTCAAAGTTATATTAAAATAAAAATGACTGTTTTTATAAAATAAAAGGCTTTTTCAGGTGAGTCTGAGTTGACGCCAAACAAGTTCAACAGTAAGAAAACAAGTCATTTGTGTCCTTGCAACAACACAGCAGTAACAGCATGTAACAGTGGTCATTATATAGCTTTTTATACAAGTTATCAATATTATAACCCGGTGTAACAGTGTAAAAACATTCACAGTGTGTAAAAACTCCAAGAACTTGTGAAGGAATATTGACGTTAGGTAAGTGCACCAAATATTTTTTTTAACTCATTAAACATAAATTTGGTATAAACTGCATAATGAGTCTGTAGGCGGATTATAGAACATATAATATGTAATTGCACATTATCAACCACAAATTATAAATATTCCGGCCAGCTGCCAGAGTGTACTGAGAATGCAACTGGTAAATGAATAATTGGTCAATTATGTTTCCTAAAAAACAGATTTGTAAGATGTTTAAGTGCATCCTGTTCTTTGTGAGGACCGACTGGTTTAGTGGGAGTACACCTGTAAATTGTCTTATTGTCTTTGCAGAATATGGCGAGCAGATCTGGCGGCTTGTTGTCACACAAAATGAGCCTCTCTGTGCTCCACCTCTTGGAGGCGCCTGGGCCTCAGTCTCTGATACACCAGCTTGGCCTGGTTTTGTCCCATTTCCTCGGGGCTAGAGCTGGGGGACGTGGTTAGCTGCTCAGGCCCAATGTCCTCCTCGAGAGGCTCATCTACAGAGACTTCTAACTCAATGCCCAGCTCTACCTCTTCATCCTCCTCCTCCTCCTCCTCCTCCTCATCTTCTTCTTCCTCAGCACTGTTACGCAATGGGAAGTTCTGCAGTGCTTTAGCTTTGGACCCTGATGGGGGCTTGTAGAAGGTTCCTGGTGGAGGTTGGAGAGTCCTTGGAGCCCTGAAAGCAGTTGATACCGGATTGCAGTTGGTTACATCTTCCTCCCTTTTGAGAGCTCTACTGGGTCGCACTGCGACCGTGCAAGGTCTGTTCGGGAAGATGGTGCTAACAGTGCCTTCAGTAGTAAGAGGGAGACTTGATGGCACAGAAGATGATAAATTGCTGGCGTCCGCTGATGAGCTCTCAGTGGGTGAACTGGCCATAATTCCAATGGATTTAGAAGAGACCTCGTGCTTGTATTGCTTGTCCCAAGTTCTGCGTAACGTCTGGGTGTCAATAAAGGTCCTCCGGTAATGTGTGGCCACTCGCACTTTTGGGTGCTCTGTTTCGTCCACCTCTTTGATGGACAGGTCACAGCTGTGTCCTTTCCTGGCTTGTTGCTCAGCGCTGTTGCGAGTGTTGTTCTCTTCTACTTGGCCTCGTCTGTGTGCCCGTTCAGCTGGCACGCTAACTGGTCGGGAGGACAGTTTGTTTCGAGGGTGTCGGAGCTGCACCCTGGTCACGGTAATATGCTGAGCGCGACAGAGCCCTCGCTCGCCAGACTTTGGGAGGCCGAATGATAACATCCCATTGGCAGCCTCTGAATCCCCCTCTTCAGCTTCAAACAAAGGTTAGAAAGAGGTTAGAAAAATAACTGGCTACAAATAAAACTTTGTATTTGCTATGTGGCTTCTTCGTAATACTGACCAGGTTCAAAATCACTTCCATCAAGGCTCGGCATGATCTCCTGAACCTCAGCTAGTAAGTTGGAAGAAGGAATGATGGAGGAATGCCTCTTATACACCTTAGAGCTCTCCTAAGATGTCAGGTCAGACAGAAAGAAATTGTAGAAGTATCAGTGTACAGGTTTATTTTAAATAAGAAATAAACAACCGGTATGTTGTTGATATGCATCACATAATCATTACCTCTTTCATGTCTCCCAGTGACTTTGAGTGCCTGCTCAGGTGCTGCTCCTTCTCCTGAGGGGTGAGGCACATATGGGCATCCACCTCTGTGGGTGATGAGCTACTTAGAGGGCTCAGGGTGGTATCAAAGACCATCTGATAGTGTCTTATCAAGAGCTCCACAATGAGCGCTTGATAAGGATAATCCACCAGAGACGACAGGGAAACCTCGGCGTTCGCCTGCCTCGGCTTGATCAGCGTGGGGCCAAAGATGATGCCCAAGTTGCTGGCAGTCATCTTATTCTCCTCCGAGCGTTCCGTCACGCTGGAGAGGAAACGAGGAGACGCAGCAATCAGAAAATCACCCCTTAAAATCATATTAGGACATTTTAGGCAGTACTTGACTGGGGCCTACCGGTGCAGATGCTCTATTAGGAACTGCAGGGTCTTGTAATGAGCTGACGGCAGCTGCCTCAGTAGGTCCTTTATCTTGAAGAGCACTCTGTTGAGCTCCACGCTGACCTGGGCTGGGGTCACTGGGCTGGGACTGAGCCGCAGCGCCTCCAGTTCCTCCACAATGATACTCTGGCTTTCTTTGGCTAAACCAATGAAGTCGTTGTAGTAGCGGAACAAAATGAGAGGCTCTGGAAGCTGCCAGAAGACATGGGTAGTCAAAGAAATGAGTAAGACGATAATAAACAAAGAAAGCTGATCTATGTAAGGAAATATAGCAGTGTTACATCTCATGTTACTAAAAAGGTTTGAGGCAGCCAACCTGTCTCAGGTACAGTTTGAGGACGTTGCTAATGTCATGAGGAGAAAGCTCAGAGAGCTCCACCAGGTCCTTTCCATTCTCAAAAGCCTGACACAACTTTTCCACCCGAGACTTGGCACCGTTCACACGGTAGATACCCTGCACAGCAAAAAAAACAAAAAAAAAACATTTAAGGCAAGATCATTATGTGAAATTGTCTGAACCTTGAGATTATACTTTTAAATGTTCTTAAATCTTGCTATAGATATATTTATTTATATATTATTTTATATAGTTTAAAATATAAATAAATATTATTATTCCTTCACACCTTGATGTTTAGTGCTCGGTTCTCGATTTCCGATGTACATTTCCGGATGATGAAGGGGATGCCACCCTGGCCGTTCTTAGCCGCTTGTGTGAAGTTGATGCCGAAGAGGTGAAGCCTTCCCTGGAGCTTCTTGTGACCACACTGGATGGCCAGAGTTTCCAGGCACTTCTTGTGGCAGGCCAACGAACACTGCACACGAGTTAAAAAAGTAAACTCAGTTTCACAAAGAGAGTGAGAGCTCAGCATGTCAACAAAAATCTGGAAAGGGCGGAGAACTGAGTTGATGTGGGTCTCGTTTCCATCGTTACATGCTTTATTATTATATTATTCATTTTAAAAACAGTCCTTTTTTTAAATCGATCAATCTAACACGTTTGGTTAAATCCAGACCATAAAAGGCTTATGATGATGATGATGATGATGATGATGATGATGTCTACAATGGAATAAATCCAACAGAACACAAAATGCAGTTTTCATGTCTGTTTCTATCAATGTTACATAAGCTCTCTATTAAATAAAATCCCAGTAAATCTTTTGTTATTGTTTTTTAAATAGATCTATTAAATATGGAAAGAAATTGGATCTAAAGTAAACATGTGAAAGGCCTCCTTAGGGGACGCAACAAAAGGTCTTTAGTTTCCACTGCCTGTTCCCCGACTGCGGCCAGTTGGTGGATTTGGTCACTAAGGAGGGATTGTGGCCAGATTCAGCTTTTCCCTTTTATTCAGACTTTTTGATGAGGGCAGAAGTGGCCTCTGCCTGTCGTTTTGGTTAGGTTTTAGCTCAGCCTGTGTCATAAAGAAGCCATTGTAAAATGTTGGCAATGTTCATCTTGAAACTGTGACCCTCCTAATAGAATTTTATTCTAATGCGGAATTTAAAAAAAAAAACTCAAGTGTACCTCCTCACACTCGGCTCCGTAAAACACTACCAGGCCGTCACACTCTCGACATTTGGAGGGCGCTCTGAGTTTCCTCAGCTTGTGTGTTTGAGCTGCCTTCGACATCTGGGTGTTTCGAAAGGGGCCCGGGGAGCTGGCTGTTTCTATCACAATGTCGTTTAAACCTGCAGAGTGAAAAGACAGAATATTTACATCCATCCTCCTCCCACCTACACAATCATCAAATACAGATATGTTACGTAGTGATGGAACTATTGAAAAATATTTCAAGAAGCAGTTTCACTCACCAGTATCAGAGGGTGAGGGAGGCTCTCGCTCGTCCAGGTCATCAGCAGATGACATGGTGCCAGTAGAGGGGGTTCTGGGTAATCTTCTCTTGAAGTCTCCTGCACAGTAAAGCAGAACGCACCAGTAAGTCCTCATGTCTGCAATTACATCAAGACCTGTCCACTGTATCTGTGGTCAATGCAACAGCTGAGCCAGATGAGAAACAGGGAGACAACTTACTGTATTTAAAGCTCTGAATTAAAAGGAGTGGCCCGTTGTTGGTTAATGAGACCCATCTAGTTCACACCTGCGTTGATTGATCAATGGATCCCAATACGCTCGGCTTTATTATGCTAATCTGCCTCATGTGCCAGTTGTCAGGCTCATCAGGGATAAACCTCTAAATCACAGACACACTGGGAACTGCTGGGGGGGATGTGCATGTGATACACAGGCTTGTTAACAGTTTACAGGCAAGCCATTACTCCTTCCTATGATAAAAGGTGCACTTGTCTAGACAACTGGTGGCAGACAATGAGATCAACAATACCTGCAGCCTTTTGTCGTTCCAATTGGATAAGTAAATACCGTGTGTGTGTCTGCCTTTGTCATTTATTAGAGATACATTAATCACTAGTAGGAAACTTGCAGGTGCTGCTTCAAGAGTCACATGATGCGGAGAACCACATATCTAAAACTACGTGAACCATTTCATTTCAGTTTCCTTTTAAACACTGGTTAGACCCTACTATGAACTTTTCATCAGAGTAATCACAGAGGAACCCAACATCCACCAGAGCTGTCATATTGTGTGTTTGTGCTTGGCAGAATCATAAAAAACAACAAAGGGGTAGAGGCCCTGAAGGCACTGATGTCAGTGCACAGTAATGTTTCTTCCTGTCATATCATCAGTGTGTGGTTACCGTTTGGCAATAAATTAATCCACATGACGTTTGGAACTCAGTGTTGTGTAACATAAGTGTGTATTTTTATTTCCTTAACTGCAGACACGATAGCAGGAAAAGAGTTATGCAGAAACCAAAGATAATATATCAAGTGTCATGTGAGTCCTGTTGATGACAGTACTATTGTTTTATATTTTTTAATATAGTATAAGTTTTAAAATAAAGTGTGTTAATTAGGAACACAACTATGTTGAATATAATCTTCTCCTTTAGATAATGTATATTTCTTTGTGTGTACAGCACTTTGGAGAATTGCGTTAATTTTAAGGTGAACTTATAAATAAAGCTGGATTAGATTGGATCTTTCTATAAACATAGCTGACAGACAGGTATATTTGAATTTACTAATTGGGTAGTAAAGCAGGATGATTGTACCTGGGCTTGCAGTAGGTGAATCCATGGATCGAGACTCACTGCTCCCTCCAGCACTTTCTGAGTCACTGCACATCCCTCCCACCTGGCTGTTTGTGGTCCATGGACGAAACGGGGCCTGAATTCGCAGTGCTGGGTGAAAACAGTATGTCAGCAATCCAGGTGAGGTGATGGCAAAGTTGATTCATGGCAACTCTTTTCCATTACTAGTTTGCGTTGCTCCATATCCAGATAAAACAGATTTCATCAGAAGGGAATAAACGCATGACAACACAAAGTCACACGTCACAGAAACGTACGGCTACTATGGCACAAAATGTAAGGTGGGTTAATATTTGACTTAAATCCATTATAGTCTATCACCTAGTCTTTGAATTTGTAAAAGAAGAAATAATGCCTTCCCTAGCCCCTTACCCTGACCCTAACCATCACAACTAAAGGCAGACGTCTAAGTCATGCTCTAATCAAAACCAAAACTCAATTCTAACCTCAGTCCTAAAATCACATCTTAACCTTCAAACAGGCCTTCAAAGAAGTGAGGACCTCACTTTGTCAAAATGGCCTCACTTTGGTAGGAAATTAGTTTTTTTTGCTTCTAACATCGATGGAATTATGCGCACAGGGCAAGGTGTGAAGGTAAATTTGCCTTTAAAAGCCTTCAGTATCCTTCACCTGTGGAACATACCACATCTTTTTAGCACCTATTAGCCCAGTGCATCCAGAACTACAGTAAATGGATTTAATATGCAAATATTAGCATGACAAAGATCAACCAAGACAAGACAACTGGCTGCAGTTAAGTATTTTCATTTCATTTTAGGTTTGGCAGTTTGTGTTTTACTCCCAAAGCAACTTGTATTATACGTGACTCCACAAGATGTTGTACAAGAGAGATAAATGAGACCAATCCAATCCAGCCTGTGTGTTATAATTTTACAAACTTACTTTGAATATCAGTGTTGCTGTTGAAGCGTCGCTCTGCAATCCTCGCGTGTTGGATGTTAAGGGGGTTGTCTATCTCATCACCACCGAGGACATCTGAAGTCACAGACGCTTGTGACAGGTTACTCTGGGATGAGTTGCAGCCACTCAGTGAGCGTTTGTGGAAAAGCATTCTGGGAAAAAAAACAACTGGTCACACCTATGGCAGCAATTTAATCTGAAAAAGGACATTAGTGGGCAGTTTCTATAACACAAAGTTAGGTTATACTTATTAAACTACTTTGGTTGTAACATACTATGGACAAGAAAAAAGTGTGTTCAACAAGTAAACACACTTTTAATTAAAGATTCTTACAAATGCTACTGAAATGAGCCTATATTAGGAGTGATGTTAGTCTGTTATGTCCCTCCCACCAGATAGTAGATCTTTACTGCTGTAGAACATTATTATGTGTGTTTAGAAGTTCTGCCAGGTCTACAAAATATCATGATAAAAAGTCTCATCAAAGGACAACATCTGATAGTCTTGATAACAGCGGACGCACAAACAAAGGCAGCAGCTGATATTTGAAACTTTCATACTGTAGCTAACAAAAACACTATGTAGGTCAGCAGCCTATTTATAAACCAGTAGTCAGGACAAATGTGTGTTGCACTTCCCATACTTCCCAAGCCAAATTCTTTTGATTGGTTTTAGTGAAAACCAACCTGTGTCAAATGTCTCTCAAAAGGAAACTTGGTTAAAATTGCTCACAACTCAAAGCCGATGTGACCTCAGCACCTCTTGCCTGTGACTGAGTCACTTCCATAGGAAGCCATGACTAAGCCAAAGGTTTCACAGTTTCAAGAACAAGCTGTCCACTAGTTGGTGAGGTTTCCAGTTACTACTGACAGACTTTGGTTTTGACAAAAGCCAAAGAAGTACAGTAGCTGAAAAGTGTAGCGTATGATAATTCAAAGGCCCAGCATGAGAAAGGAAGATCTCTTAGCTCTTACCCTGTGTTTTGTGAAACAGGGGAATCAATGGAGTGAGATTCCAGCCTTGGCCCGTCTGACGGCAAACTCCTGACGAAGTCAATGTAGCACAGCCCAGGCTCATACAGCTTGGCGTTCTCACACAGACTCTGATGGTTTACGGGCAAGGATACAACCTGGGCCTGCTGGAGCTGGAACCAGTTCACTGTCACCTAAGAAATACAGAAAGGCAGAATAATATTATCACAACTACTGTTTCCCCAAATTTGTAGATTGCAGTAGAAGCCAGTTGTACAGGCTATAAGTGGTATAAACTATATACATTTAATAATAAAAATAAACAACTGAATTACTTACAGCCTTGAGGGTGAGGTCACACTGAGACACCATCTCTCGGATCTTAGTGATAATCTCACTCTTGGTATTAGCCAGATCCACTCTTTTCTCTCCAACATCAATCTGACAGGCTTTGCAGTGCTCCTTGGCCTCCTCAGCCTGCCACACAGTACATAGGATCTTTCCACGAGGTTCTATTTGTTTGTTATTAAAAAGAAACCCTGACTGGCACTGTTTCATGGCCCAATGTACCACAGCCACACACGGCTAGTGTCTAGCAGCAGAGGCGCTTTACCTTCTGCAGGGCCTCCTCCTCCAGCCTGCGCCTCTTCTCCAGCTGTTTAGCCCCTGCTGCCCCCTGCTCCTCCTCCAGACGGCTGGTGGATACCTTGGCTTTCTCATACTCGTCCTGGCGCTGGGCCTGAAGCAGCCGAGCCTTCTTCAGAGCACTATCAGCCTCGTGCTGGAGACACACATGTTACACTCAGACAAATGTATAAACAGAACCCTACACAAGGTACACATTATATATTCAAAAACAAGTACCCACTTAAATATACGCTACAATGGTAAATCTTTAAACTATATCAAACTACAGGAATCTTTCGTTACACTGGTGTATGTAAAGCAATAATAACCTTATAATACAATCCATAGTTTCATGGAGAACAATGAACTGTAGCAGTCCGGTGTCAAACAAACCCACCATTTTCTTCTGCTCTCTTTGCCAGTGTTCCTTGACTTCTTTTCGCAATTTGTCCAGCTCATTCTTTCTGGCCAGGAGAGGCTGTAAGGAAAAACATAATCCTAATAAGCTCATCTTGTTTATGCCAAACTCAGGACAAATGTCCACCAAATGCTTTGGTGTCCTACCTGTATGTATTTGTTGCTCTGGAGTACTGCTGTGGTGTGAAGCACCAGCTGGCTGTACTCTATGTCATTTTTGAAAGCATTCATGTAGATCTCACGGAAAGGCATGAATTCCTTAGATGAATACAAGAAAGTCTTAGCGTTCCGTGTGACAAAAAAAAAAAATACATTAGTGAAAGTGGGAGAGGATTTTACTAACCTGCTGAGTTGCAAGTGTCTTGGCAGATTCAGCCATTTTAGCGTAACTCTTTGCACACTCAATATCTAGAAAACAAAACATAGGTACAATGAGTGAAATGAACCATTCAAACAGTGAATTGTCCTGGACGCGAGTGGTTCAAACTTGTCAGTCTATGTTTTGTCCTGTGGCTACACTTAATTCACATTTTATGTTCAGTGTGGGAAGGAAGCAGAAACCAGACGGAAGCTTGACTGAGCTTTGAATGGAACAGCTTATTAAGAACTCGTTATATTATTTTGAGTAAATAAAATGGAGATAATTAACGAGTCATTAATTATGAAATGAAAGTATTTAACAGTAGCAAACAAAGGGGATAATAAGGGGATAATCAAGAACTTGCTAATTATCCACCATATTATGGTGCTGGAAATTACTTCCATTTATTTTTTCTTACTTCAAAAGAAACTTAAAAACCTAAAGTTTTATATACTCAATACAATACTTAACTTTTGCTTCTCTTTTCCTCTCTTCTCATGATGGTTCAAATTCACATTTTGAAATTACCTTTATCTTTACACTGAATGTGCAGCACTAATAAAACCTATTCATCTGTTAATCAAACTAAATATGTTTAAGTTTTCATCATAAACCAGTAGCACTGATATGATGAGCTACTACAATGGTGCTGATTACATTTATGTAGGTTCTGCTTCCATATATACGTCAGAAGATACACTAATAAAGTATGTGTTTATTTTACAACAGCTGATGCTTGTACTTTAGTGTCGCTACAGCTCAGACTGGGTCCTTTCCTTTGTACCCTAACTCACCCATGCTAAGATGTTTCTCCACCCAGGCCAACAGCTCTTTGGTGTACTTGGACCAGGCCTTGGCGTAATGCAGCGCTGACTCCACCCCGCTGTCCTGGCACCGCAGTGTCCTGTCCACGTCTTCGGCTCGAACCGGCGGAGACAGACCTGTGACAACCGTGAAACGACGAAACCATCATGACCATTCAACAACGCTCGCAATGCTGTCTGACATACATGTATTTACAGTACTATTTGAAATTAAGTAACACTGACAAGTAACTGACTGATGGATATTTTGATGAGTGGCTAAAGTGACTGCTCATTAAGATTCAAGAGCTTGTATCACTCAAATCTGCTTCTAACAAGAAAGATGCATCACAATCATCGCCCTTCCCCATAATAATACAACCGCAGAAGCTAAGCTTCAAAATATACAAACTGACGTCTTTACTGTATGAACTCCTTCACCTCTGTTTCTTTAACAGTCCAGCACCAGAGTACAGTAGGTGTGTTCTGAGAGTTCTATCTTACCTGGCGGATCATCTTTCTCAGGACCGGATCCTCCAGATTCCAAAGAAAGGGTCTCAAAAGACTGAAAAGAACACATCAAACACAAGGCTTATCAGGTCCCTGCCTTCCTTGTCAAAATCTACAGCAGTACAACAACAATACCCTGAATTAATTATCATCTGTTGAGGAAGTGTCAGGAACTTGCGTCAACTCTGAGCTCTGCTGCTGTCATTTTTCATACTTTTTGCAATAGGCCACATCCTGACGCTGACAGGACCACAAATGACCCAGTGCAGACTTTATTAAATAACCTGTTAGACTGTGACAGTTGGGAGAACAGAAAACACATTTGCAGTGCTTTTCTTACCCTGCTTCTCTTAGTTAGGGGAAGCCCCAACACTGATCCATTCTCTACATCTCCCATAAGGAAGTCGGACACTCTGAAGAAAGACAGACAAACACACGTCAATAGTTTGTTAATAGTTTGTGTTAAGCCTTGTGGTTTTGGAGGAAATAATTTTTTTTGCTTTACCTACTGTGGATATTATTAATATACATTCTTTTATAACCAAAGTTATTTTTGCCTTGACACAGCAGTCATAGATGACTTTATACTTACACATTGCCAAATGTAAATGCTAATGTGTCGATAGCAGTGTAGATTTCCCCGAAAAGCTTCTGTTTGTTCTCTTCGTTCACCTCCTTAAAGTTCACACCTGTTGAGTTGGAATGAAGCAGCACAGAGTCAAACTTTGATGGTAAACCTAAACCCAACATATCAAGACATCCTCTGTTTAAAACATGATTAATCATCCTGCTCATGACGTCAATGCGTGGAGCCGTCTGAGTTACTGTACCCCACGAATCACACTGGGAGCTAAAGAACTATTCACTTCATATCTCTTGCATCAGAAAGTCCAGGGAAAACGTCCAAAAGCAACTGTGTACCTTATATCAGAAAAAGATAAGACAAGTGTGTGTATCTGAGTGTAATCTGGAAAGGCAGTAGCTTCCTGCTGTAAGTACAAACACTGTGATGACTGAAGACAGAGGTGGGGGGGGGGGGGGGCACCAGAGTAAATACGTGTGTAATCAGTCTTCACAATAAACTTCCTGCCCTGACTGAGCAATGAGAAAATAAACTAGGAGATAGGTGCTCCGAAAATGAGCCCGAGTAATAAATCAGTGACGTCGCTGCACGGCTCTGCTGCCTCCATGATTTCCTCAGCCTTTCCTTTCCATTAAAACAATAGAGATTTCTAGACTTCCAGGAGGCACTTTTGTGCAGAAAAAACACTTTTCAATTGACTTCCCCTTTCAACTGAACTTTCAAACATTTTTGTGAATCTTTTTTTCTATTTTTTCTACTTTTTATTCTATTTCATTTTTTAAAATAGTAGAAAACATGAGCTGTAAAAAAACAATAATCTTCAGAGAACATTCACACACCCACACAAAGTCATGGCATGTTAATGTAGATACTGCAACTTGTCTATAATGTTGAATTATTCATATAGCTGTGCTTCCAGGAGCTGCTGGCTTCAGACTGGTAAACAGCATTTCTCTATCTAAACATTCTCATCCGGCTCTAGACAACCAATTCTAAGAACATATTAGAGTTTTTACATATCCAAAAGTAAACAAAAAAATCACAAACGCAATTCAGTCTATATATAATAATAGTCTAGTCTAGAGTTTTAGAGGAAATTGGGACACAGTTAGTAGTTTTATTAGCTCTAGATGGATAACCATGAAATTGCAAACCCTCCTCCTAAATGTAACCTACAGGCCACAGAATGAAGTCTGGCAAGCATCCACCCACCAGCAGCAACCCAGTAGCTTGATTGTACCCATGTTTGGTAAAGACGTTTCAAATGACTACAAACTGCATAGCAACTAATTACCCACCTCAGAACAAGCTTTTCCTCCTCTTCTTCTCTTGTAAAACAAATATAGGCCTTCTTGATGACCTCTACTACAGGATAACTAGATCAAAAACTCTTATAACCTGAGTGTTCCATGGAAAAGATGACCAAAAATATGAGAAATAAATCCAATCCAACAGAACAACTCGTGGCTGAGACACAAGTTACGTTCAATCTGACATAAACAAAAATAACAATAAGCTGTCCTGATGAGGGCCAATGTAAGCTTCTAGGTAAAGCCGCCACCATTCAAAGCACTCTAACTGTTACATCTGATTCTGGTGTGTCCAACCCCTACCCCCAACAGGACATCCTGAGCCTTGTTAGAATACAATGCCAGCACTTGCTCAGGCCCCAATCAGAGGTCCAAACACAGTTACATCATTGAGGAAAAATGGCATTGTTTGACTGGAAAAAGCACAACTCTCTTGAAACGTTTGTCCACTGCTAAAGCATCTGCAGAGCATAGGTCTATATGGGCCGTCTCCCAGTAAAGAACGAGAAAAACATGAACTACAGCAGGATATCTAAATGGAACTGTACTATACAAGTACTGCAGTGGACTATTGATGAGCCAAGTTTCTAGCACTGGTACAAAACATTCAACTCAATTTTATTTTTATAGAGCCTAATCACAACAAGGTTATCTCAAGGTACTTTACAAGGTAAGGTTTAAAACTTTACACAACTCAACCCAAGAGATCTCACACACAGCAAGCCTTTGATTACAAAACATGCAATTTGTAATTTTAATCTCTAATCTGTCAATTAAGAAGAAAATACTCCTGACAAGTGCAATGTAACAACATGTACTAATAGGATGAATCTTCAAAAGTGTACAGCTGATAACATCTCATCTTGCTTTTCTTGGGGTCACTCAGCAATTCCAGCCGCCTAGCGGCTGAGAACATGTAGTGGCAGGAAGAAGGTGCAACAGTATCAAGTGATTTAATGCACAATAAGCAAACACAAAAGATGATATTGTCAGAGCTACCTGTTTCATGATTTGCTATTCAGTGTACTCACCTGTTCTAAATATACCTAAACCAGTTGCTGTTAGTATCAAGAGAAGCAGCTGCCAGCTGCATGCCTAACAATCCTTATTCTAGCCGCGCATGTGCACACATGCACGCACGCTCACAATGCCGCACACACACACACACACACACACACACACACACACACACACACACACACACACACACACACACACACACAGCTTTTCTGTGGAAATACTTGTGTGAAGGTAAGCTTCACTTTGTTCAGCTCCCTGTGTCACCATTTCTTATTAAGAGGAAGCAGTTGAAAAAAGCTATGCAGCCCCCCCTCTGTGTCCTTCTTTGCAATGCAAATTGAGATGAGGTATACTCAGGGGATTCTTGTGTGGCAGCCAAGTTAAGAATTGACCCGCATGCCAGATCATAATCTTGCAGAATGAGAACTTGAAAAGAACTGTAGTTCCCTCTGAACTGGCAGACAAAGCACAAAGTCCACCCACTTCTCCACTTCTCTTGAATTGGGTATTTGACTCCCAAATATTATTTTTGTTCTCTGTGTGGCGCCTAAAAACACATGCTGTTGCATTCTAGCACTTCAGTGACTTCTTTGAAACTATATCCCCTGAATCCTTGGGAATTCCTTTTTGAAACTTAGAGTATGCCTGTCCCTTGTACACTGTCTTTCCAAGTGTTCATCCAGGAGAGAATGGTGTCAAGGGAGGAGGAGGGTAGATAAGCAGAGACACAAACCAGATCGAGGAAAGAGAGGAGGAGTAGCTGGTATGTGTAACAGAAAGTCAATGTGTAGAAAAACACAAAAAGCATTTTCATACCTACGTGAAGGCATTTTAGGAAAGTGACGACATTTTGGACAGTCCTCAGAACATTTAAGATGTAGTTTTATGGGTAGGACTAGAGGTGAGGAAATGTATATCAATCCCACAGATGGAAGTACATAAGCTCACCTTTGACGGTGGCAATGACCGTTCCAGCTGCACTGAGGATGTCCACAGAGTTGAGACTCTGGTGTTTGGAGATAATGGCCTTTAGGACCCGCAGCAGCTCCCCCAGTCGTTCGTGGACCACTTGATGGAGGCAGTGCTGGTGCTCTATAAAGTAAAAAACAAGTTTTATTTCTTCACCAATAGAATTATCATGTTAAAAGGAAAACTTTCAGTGGGTGTAGATCAAAACTACCTCAGGTAATATTTAAGAATTAAGGGACACTCATATTCCATAATTTCTATGCAGAGAATTTATCATGTATTCTTCCAGTAACTTTCTTGAAACTTTCTTTCTTTGTCCACTGCTTAAGCATCTGCAGAGCATAGGTCTATATGGGCCATCTCCCAGTAAAGAACGAGAAAAAGATGAACTACAGGAGGGTATCTAAATGGAACTGTTCTATACTAGTACTGCAGTGGACTATTGATGTGCCAAGTTTCTAGCACTGGCAGGAGCGTAAGACGCCTCAGCAGATGGTTTGCCGTAGGCTCAAAAACTACAACTATTGCTTCATGGTTTCCTCTGTACCTGCCCCAGCAACGGTCGGGCTGAGAGGGGCAGGCTGCTGGAGCGAAACTGCTGCATTCACGTACAGCACTAATATTCAATGGCCGAAGGTCCTGTAGATTATTTAGAACCCAGCGAGTCTTCTAAAGCGAGCTTCTAAGCACTGGACTGGCACTGAACTCTGGCTCATACAACTAATCACGGATATCAGACTGTGCTGAAGTACTTCTAAATAATCTACAGCGAGACCTTCGGCCATTGAATATTAGTGCCGGATGTAAACAATGGCGGACTGAGCAGTTGCACTCCAGCAGGCTGGCTCCGCCCCACTCTAGAGGAAACCAGGAAGCACTAATTGTAGTCTTTGAGCCTGAGGCAAAAAAGCTTCTGTCATGTTTCAGAGGCTTTTTTTAAGGGCTCTTCATTCTTACGTACTACCTAGCAGCATAGACTAAATTCAGTCTATGCTGTAATTCACAAGATTGCTGGATTACTGTGGTTAAACCTCAATGAACTGAATGTACTGTAATACACTGAAAGAATTTACTACCCAGATTAAGAGCTTTATTTAGTTGTTTGGGATTTCATGGATCCACATGATATAAATTTCATCACCTATCAAAACTAGTGCAGACTTTGTGATCAAAATATGTGCTACTTCCGCAGTCATATATAGTTTTATAGAAAGCAGGGGACCCTAAGTACAAAGAATACTTTTGTGTTGTTTAAAGTGGGTGGATTTTGTCCTTTTTCTTGGGCTGAACACTTTAAAGCTGCAGATTCAGAGCTGGTGCAACTCAATTACATAATAGAATCAAACATGCAGCATGTAAATTAGAGGTAAAGAGACCTAAAGATAATCTAGTAATGTTCTTATACAATTAAAAAAGTCATAACTAAACAGCTGTGTTATGCTACAGACAATGTTATAAAAAGGGTTAAATTTGTTTTTCTGAGCTAAAGTCTGAGACATACTTTCATTTCACCCCTTGAGGTAATTACATCTAGGTCATGTCATAAAAAGCCCAAGCAGGCTGAATTCAGCTATTTAAACTAAATCACTTTACAAGAATGGAGCAATGTCTGTGGCAACTCATTACTACATACTGTACTATTGCAGATTGGTTGGCAGAAAGGGTGTAGAAACAGCGTCAGTTACGCTGATGTAATATGGGTAATCTCAGGTATGTGATGCTAGATGTGATTATACAATGAGCCACAACTACTTACTAAGTGCAGAATGTAACCCTGATCATGTGACAATGTACATTCAATAAAGGTGAAGGTGTTATCTCACTGCTTCCTGCAGTGAAATGTGACTTGAAGCACAACTAGGATGAGTGGCTTTGCCCAATCTTCTACACTTTTTCCTCACAGTTATTCCATCTAAGCATCTTGCCTAAGTACTGTATATGTATCCATGATCAATTACCTAGAGCTGAGTCAGTTATTGACTTTATACGGCTCCCATACGGCTTCATAAGTTTAAATATAGGCCCACGGTATATCTAGTAGTCTACTACAGATTTTACAGCTTAACTTACATCTTAATTTTAAAGCTTAAAAAAACTATACAAACAAACACACACTTTGACAGGCAGTCAAAGCTTCATTTCTGCTGATGACCGAGCCTGGATTACCCCGCCATAGACTGGGAGATCAGAAGGACTTTAGCTGTCTCAGATTTTTCCCTTTATTCGTTAGTCCTCTTGTTTAGAGTAGGACAAATAGTGCTGCCAGTGAGCTAATAATGCTGGCTTCTGTGTGGCTACCATGACAATGCTAACTAAGGCTGACCCCAAACCTGGCCAACTGACCAGCAGGGAACAATATCATAATATACATACACTATATCCGGGACCAAATGTGTGCGATGTGGGCCAGAGTTGATCTAGTACTATTATAATGTGTATCGTATAGAAGCAGCTTTTCCAGCAGGTACTAGAAACAACAAATCATCGTACAGGCTGCTATTATTCAGTAATAACAAATTGATTACATAACAGCACAGCACAGACCCGCTACTGCATGCACTCCTCCATGCCAATGTTGCCTGTTGCTTCTAACTTGCCAAAGGCTTCTCTGCAGGTCCCAGAGTGACTCACTCTGCTCCATAGTAACCATGTTGATCCATCTTCGTCAGATGTCATGCACAGCTCCTTTCACCACTACAGACCTGGTGGTATTTGATAACGAAAGCCTCTTTAACTTTTGTTTCAGCTTCCTGGCTCTCGTCAGGGCAGAAAAAGGGCCGACTGGCTGCTGCTGGCATGGCCACAAATACAACTCTGAGCTGATTCAGGGATCATAAGCGTACATACTGTAGTATGATTTATTTGGACATTGCAAAAGCAGAAAAAAAATCACCAGAATAATATAAATTTCCATTTTCCCTATTCACTGTTAACAAATCAGCCGTTCTTATCTGCTACCTTCATATAACCCCACACCACAATGATTTAATAAACAGTGAAATCAAAAAAGAACATACTCAACATCTCTGAGCTCATAATTGTATCTGGTAAGTTTACATCCCATTTACAGGTATTATTCTTTCAATGACAAAATACACCGATTGGCCCAGTTCCACCCTATACAGTCTATAGAGTCCATTCATTGACAGAGTAACTAGACCCTGAGTTCTGGAGGCAACAAGACTGGGCAAATGGGAGGTTTATTAAGGATGAGCCTAAACCATGAATTCCCAGCAGACAGTGGGTCTCCCTTCACTAATCCCCATGGGTTTTAGTCTCCAATTGAGGATGTGAGGCTTATTGGGACAATTCTAAATGGATGCTAATTAGCAAGACATTATGGTTGCATCCACCAGCCCAGCAGGACACCGGGTAATGTACAGAGACTGATTATTTAACCCCCTCAACTGCCATTTTGGCTAAGAGACAAAGGGAAGAAGACTTGTTCCCACCAGGGAGGGCCAGTTAGAGAAACATGTGCATTTAGATTCAGCTAGGGTAAGGTCTCTTTTGTAAAAGGAAATAAGATTCAAAGCAGACATTTTGTGGAAACAGTTAAAATGATAGAATGTTTAAGGGCATCTGAAACTGCCTCAAACAAGAAAACCACTGGGATCTTAAGTCTTTGACTGAGGACCCGACTGAATGCCAAAAAACTCACTATTGTACTTGGGGCCCACTAGCAAACAGTGGGACTGGTCACCGCATGGGCCTGTCACATTTATGGAACACTAAATCACAAAGACAGCTTTTCACTTTTCCCCGGAAAGAAGAATTGCGGAGCGATGGCTCAGATGGAAGACTCATGGGAAGTAGTTTTGTTGGATATGAGGCTAAAGCAATTACAAAGCAGAAGGAAGGGGGTCATGTTATTTAGAGCTGCTCTGTTCCTCAGGATCTGTCGCAAAATGTACTCCCGCACCCCACATCTCTGCTTCAGCAGGGGTATGAGAGCAGGAGAGGGTGAGGGACATTCCTAGGCATAATAAGCCCTGGTGAATGAAGGCTACAGGGGGATCAGACTCTGATCCTGATGAGAAGGAGGCCACAGATCAGGAGCTGCTCAGAGGCTGCCAGCACCACATTGCCAGGTTTTTACTTCATTAGCGTCATGGAAACCCAACATTCCAGCTTCTTGTTTTGGAGCTGGAACAGGGGTTGCAGGATCACCGGGGATAATTCTCCACTGAGATGACTTCTCCATATCAAAACATTCAGAAGCTGCTCTGAAGCAGAGACATTTAATTGTTAATTGTCTTCTCTACAAACATCATCATTCGGTCTAACATTTAATGTATGCATGATTAAGTATGACAGTGATTTTCCTAATAAAACATGCTGATGCCTCTCTTCTCATGTTTGCATCAATGGTTTGACTCTGTGAAGCCCTTCTATATACACTGTAGGACATGGCACATTATGACTTGGCAACATTCCTTTAACTGTGACCCTAGCTATGCTCAGTCATGCATTCCAAATCATGGCAGCAATGTATTATTTATGCTTCAAAACATCTGAGAGGACAGAGTAGTGCTTAGTGCCACAAAGAGAGTGTGAAATCACTTAACATGTCACAACTTGGGCTTCAGAGGTGCAGTCGAATAAAACACCTCTTTTAGGTGGAGAGAAAAGGATGCTGGACAGGCTCGCCATGACTAATGTCAATCAAAACCTCTATGTGTTCTACTGGGTCAGACTGCAGCTTGACATTCCAAACACTCGCCCCCATAACACGACATAGAGCTGCACAAGGACACTTGTTTTAAAGGAAAAGTGAATTAATGAGACTTTATGCTAAGATTTGGTTTGGAGGCAACCTAATGTAGATCTAATCCAACACTGAGGGACTCAATTACACCAATAACTCCCATACCTCACTAATATGGCAAAAACACAACTCGATAGTTTAAGTCTAACTTAAACAGTTTACTCAACTGGGGTCATGGAAAGTGAGTCCACTTGACCCTTAGCCTATAGTGGGGGGTCATTGAAATGGGTGGTCTATATGTCTCAACAGCCCCCTCTTTAAAAAGCTACTTCCTGTGGTCACTTGCCCATGTCTACTTCTTTCGACAGACCATAGGCATTCTAGAAAGACAGATGTTTTATTCATCCCAGAGGGAAATTCACATCTTCCAGCTGAAGTAATAATAATAATAATAATAATAATAATAATAATACATATTTAATAATAACAAGCTCACTAACAATGGATGCAATAGAGTGGACAGTGCATTGCGTTCATTTGTTTCAATTTTTTTTTAATTATTCAATTGTGTGCAAAAATTGTTCATTAAGGTGTTTTTCTCAGTGTTAAATGTAAATCTGTATTGAGTGTTAGCACTGGCTTAAACCCCCCTGAGTGGAATTAAAGAGCCGTATGGCCTCGGGGAGGAAGGACCTTCTAAATCTGTCTGTGGAGCAGGGCAGTGACCACAGTCTGTTACTGAAGATGCTCCTCTGTCTGGTGATAATGTTGTGCAGCGGATGCAGAGGATTGTCCATGATCGACGGAATTCTGTTTAGCGTGCAGCTCCATCACAGATGTTAAGCTCTCCAACTCTGTGCTGATGTCAGAGCCTGCCATTATCCAGTCATAAGGAGTCCTTTCTTTTGATGCTGCCCCGCTTGATGCATTCTTTCTTCTCTTTACCTATAAGTACGAGCTACTATTGCAAAATGCAAAACTCTCAAGATGAACTTTATTTATCCTACAGTGGGGTAATTTGAGCGCTGATGCAGCCACCGGTGGTCCTGAAGAGACTACAGTGGCTCCCCAGGTGGTACAATGTGAGCAAAGACATTAGAAGACCAGGGAGTTGGGAAATCTGTCTAACAAATGCAAACACAGGCCTGTCAGGGACAGAAATAGCATCTGAGGGAAGCTGTGATAAGGAGGCATCAAGAACAAGACACAGTTTACTTTAACAGCAACCTAATGCTCAGGGAATGAGCTGTGTGTGACCTTCACACATAATTACGCTCTTTCCAAGTGTCTTTATAAAACAAACTCAAGAAATTGACAAAGTGTATTATATCATTCACACCATTTGAACTATAGAGATAATTTAAGACAACACTCAAACAAAGACAAACAAAGGCAGAGTCAGAGTGCATGGCAGTCGCTTGTGTACCATGGTTACAATTAACAGCTCAAGCAGACACAGCCCTTAAATGGTGGTGAAAGTAGAGACTTACTGAACATTTTATTATATTGGCCCCCATCACCATTGAATTTGTGACAAAGCCTGTTGTCATATTATGAGGTGAGAGAACTGTGATCATTTCCTTTTAAGGATCACTATTCACTACCAAATATCACCTGCTTAGCCAACACCAAGCTTAACAACAGCTGCATTAGTGTCAGCAGTATTTAGCTACTGATTCAATTCATGTGTGATATTATATATATATATATATATATATATATATATATATATATATATATATATATATATATATATATATATATATATATATATATATATATATATATATATATATATATATATATATGTCGTAGCCACTCCTCCAGTTTGGGGGTCACAGCCCCTAGTGCTCCGATCACCACAGGCACCACTGTGGCCTTCACCTTCCAAGCCTTCTCCAGTTCTTCTCTGAGCCCTTGGTATTTCTCTAGTTTCTCATGTTCCTTTTTCCTGATGTTGCCATCGCTTGGTATTGCCACATCCACCACTACGGCTTTCCTCTGCTCTTTGTCCACCACCACAATGTCTGGTTGGTTCGCCATTACCATTCTGTCAGTCTGGATCTGGAAGTCCCACAGGATCTTGGCTCGCTCGTTCTCTACCACCTTGGGAGGTGTTTCCCACTTTGACCTTGGGGTTTCCAGTCCATACTCCGCGCAGATGTTCCTGTATACTATGCCAGCCACTTGGTTATGGCGTTCCATGTATGCTTTGCCTGCCAGCATCTTACACCCTGCAGTTATGTGCTGGACCGTCTCTGGGGCCTCTTTGCACAGTCTACACCTTGGGTCTTGTCTGGTGTGGTAGATCTGGGCCTCTATGGCTCTGGTGCTCAGGGCCTGCGCCTGTGCAGCCAGGATGAGTGCCTCTGTGCTGTCCTTCAGCCCAGCCCTTTTAAGCCATTGGTAGGATTTGTTGAGATCAGCCACTTCAGTTATGTTCCGGTGGTACATCCCGTGCAAGGGCTTGTCCTCCCATGATGGTCCCTCTTCCAGCATCTCATCCTCTGTTCTCCACTGCCTGAGACATTCACTCTGCACGTCATCTGTCAGGGCCTTATCCTTGATGTACTTATGGATCTTGGATGTTTCATCCTGGATAGTGGCTCTCACGCTCACTAGTCCTCGGCCTCCTTCCTTGCGGCTAGCGTACAGTCTCAGGGTGCTGGATTTGGGGTGGAACCCTCCATGCATGGTGAGGAGCTTTCGTGTCTTAACATCTGTGGTCTGTATCTCTTCCTTTGGCCACCTTATTATTCCCGCAGGGTATCTGATCACTGGCAGAGCGTAGCTGTTTATTGCCCGGGATTTGTTCTTGCCATTGAGCTGGCTTCTTAGGACTTGCCTTACTCGTTGGAGGTATTTGGCTGTTGCCGCATTCCTTGTTGCCTGTTCAAGGTTGCCGTTTGCCTGTGGTATTCCAAGGTACTTGTAATTGTCCTCAATGTCTGCTATTGTTCCTTCTGGGAGTGAGACCCCTTCTGTGTGGATTACCTTGCCTCTCTTTGTCACCATCCTCCCACATTTCTCGAGTCCGAATGACATCCCGATGTCCGAGCTGTAGATCCTGGTGGTGTGGATCAGCGAGTCGATGTCTCGCTCACTCTTGGCGTACAGCTTGATGTCATCCATGTAGAGGAGGTGACTTATGGTGGCCCCGTTCCGGAGTCGGTATCCATAGCCAGTCTTGTTTATTATTTGGCTGAGGGGGTTCAGACCTATGCAGAACAGCAGTGGGGACAGTGCATCTCCTTGGTATATGCCACATTTGATGGATACTTGGGCAAGTGGCTTCCCATTGGCTTCAAGGGTGGTTCTCCACAACCTCATCGAGTTTGCAATGAAGGCCCTTAGAGTTCTGTTGATGTTGTACAGCTCCAAGCATTCAGTGATCCACGTGTGTGGCATTGAGACATAGGCTTTCTTGTAGTCGATCCAGGCTGTGCACAGGTTGGTGTGTCGCATTCTGCAGTCTTGGGCGACTGTTCTGTCTACCAGGAGTTGGTGTTTGGCTCCTCTGGTATCCTTACCAATGCCCTTCTGTGCTTCGCTCATGTATTGACCCATGTGCCCACTTATCTTAGCTGCGATGATGCCTGACATGAGCTTCCATGTTGTGGAGAGACAGGTTATTGGCCGGTAGTTGGATGGGACTGTACCCTTTGAGGGATCCTTCATTATCAGGATCGTTCGCCCTTCGGTTAGCCATTCAGGGTGAGTCCCATCCCTTAGCAGCTGGTTCATTTGTGCTGCCAGGCGCTCATGGATTGCAGTGAGCTTCTTTAGCCAGTAGGCGTGGATCATGTCAGGGCCAGGTGCTGTCCAGTTTTTCATACCTGAGACTCTATGTTGGATGTCTGCCACTGTGATAGTCACTGGATTCTGTTCAGGGAGGTTGCTGTGGTCTTCCCTCAGATCCACCAGCCACTGTGCATCACTGTTGTGTGATGCCTCCCTTTCCCATATACCCTTCCAGTACTGTTCAGTTTCCAGCCTTGGTGGGTCTGTTCTGTTGTTATTACCCTGCCATTGAGAGTACACTTTCGCAGGTTGTGTTGCGAACAGCCGGTTTATTCGTCTGGCTTCGTTATCTCTGGTGTATCTCTTTAGGCGGCTGGCCAAGGCTTGTAGCCTTTGCTTGGCAGTTTCGAGTGCTTCAGGTATGGTCATCTGGCTGTACCTCTTAGGCATTGGTCTTTTCATTGCACCTCTCTGGGCCTCTGTCATTTGACTCACTTCCCTCCGAGCTGCCTTGATTTTTGCCTCCAACCTTCGTTTCCATGGTGGGTATTGTTTCTCATGGCTCCCATGGTTGCTCTTATAGCCAAGCACCTCTAGGATCACTGATGCTGAAGCGTATATCAGCTCATTGGTTTCTGTGATTGTTGTGGTAGGGATCGCTCTCAATGCTGCATTCACATCTTCCATGAGACTTTCTGATGGTACTTCACTTAGCCGTTGTAGTGGGGTTCGGGGTTGCCTGTTCAATCTCGCCATGATCTTATCTTTCAGGTCAGTCGCTGCCTCGCTCAGCGTATCTGTGCTTATTGGGGCTTCGTACCCAATTTCCGGTTGGGGAGATGGTGAAACCTCCCCTCTGACCTGGCGTCCTGGCTCCCCCTTGCCGTAGCATTTGTGTTGTATCTCGTCAATCTCAAGTTGTGATAGCAGTTGCCGTTTGTGGATGTTGGAACACTGAGCTACTAGTTGCTTCGCCGTCAGCCTTGAATGTGGGTTTCTCCGTTCCCATTCACCGCACATTCTTTGCATGTAACCCCTCTGACTAGGGTTACTTGAGTAGTAGCATTCCAACAGAGCCTTGTTCTCGCATCTCAGCCATTTCTTTCTTGTTCTAGTAGCCCACTTCTCGCCAAGGTGCTCTGGTTCCCCAACACCTGACGCAGACCTTGTTAGACCGGGCGACGTCTGAGCCGGTATCTCATGTGGTTCATTGTCTCTCATGATATGAGGTAGGCGGTAGCTTGAAGGGTCTTGCCCAAGGACCCACACTGGATGTATATATATATATATATATATATATATATATATATATATATATATATATATATATATATATATATATATATATATATATATGATTCATTCACACAGGTTTACTTGTTATATTTTGCTATAAAAACATTCCCATAAACATTTCTTCAGATTACATCATGATATAAACAACCAAATATTGTACACAAAGATTAACTGAAGCAAATGTACAAAATAGTTTAAAATAGAATAGTCAACAGTTTGAAATGCAAAACTACATGAGTGTTTAATTTTGACCTTGTCTAAAAGAATTTCAAATAAAAACTGCCTCATATCGAGATTATTTTATCTAGAATCTTGATATCATCAACATTTAGATTTGAACATTTAGATTGGAACACAGTCTAGGACAATTTAATGTTTTCCAGAGGATAAATATGTTGTCTACGCAATGGAAGTCTAAATTTGACAATGTTAGTTTCACCACACTGGTATAGTCATATTGCTCCATAGAAATCGCCTTGTTTGTTTGGATAAATGTATAACAGATAGCGAAAATGCCTTTATACGTTTAAAAAGCTGCCACTACAGTCAAAAGAACACAACCCTTATCTTATCATAATAGCTGTATGACATTGAGAGCCTTTTGAAACAAAGTAGTCCAAACAAAAGTAAAGGTGTCCGTAAAATAAAAAAGGATGGAATAATGACGATATACACAAATATTTAAGTGTTGTTAAACTTGACAATTAAACACATTTTACTGTTGTCTATGTTGTGTATGTCATCACTGCACACAATCAACATCTGATGGAACCTGGCAAATATATGATTGTATTTTTTGCTCTCTTGCCATATGTCATATTACTCTTTTTTTTGGGGCTTAAATCCTGGGGGGTTGGGGAACCTACTGTAGAAGGTCAACTAATGCTAAGACAATGATTGTGCTGTAAAATCTACACTCAACAATTAGGCCAATGTAAAAATCTTGTTAGGAACTTTAATCAGGGATGTAAGTTAAGATCTTTAGAAAGTTTTATCTATGGACCAGACTCAAATATTCTTGATTCAAGAGACAACTTCAAATAAAAGAAGCTCTGATATATTGTGCTAGGCATAATTTACAGGCCTTTAAATATGGGGGCAGTAAAAGCACCATAAAAGGAACTTTTTGGAGGCACGAAGAAGTCTGCGATGCTTTGCTGTGGATCCCAGACTCAGTGAAACAACCACAGTCACAGCTGTTAGGGAAGCTTGGAATGTTTATCCCAAAGTACGGTAGGACTAATTTTAGGCACAAAGAGTGATTTAAAATGAAAATCACTAAAATAGCATTTCAGCTTTCTCAAAGGACCCTGGAAAAAATCACTTTCCCACAAAACCTCTGTTGAGACCTAATAATCATTCAAAACAAATAACGGCTTTTGCATCTCAGCAACATACGTACTTCAACTATAACACAGACAAAATAATGAAAATCAATTTTTTCTTATGAGTTAAACAAAATAAGATTGTATAAGCTTGTCTGTGAATCATTCCTGTACAACAGTCTCTTTCTTCCATCCACCCATTGTCCTGCACTGCTTGTCCTCAGAAGGATTGTAAAACTGTTCCTTACCGAGTGGTCAGGTGTATTACAGTGCATCACTGTACATTACATAACACTTTTGGAACATCTGAGTGTGAACTTGTTAATCATTACAAAGAATAACATCTTACTGTGAGAAGAAACCCCACACTGATTAACTCACAACACCTGTGACTCACTGCTTATGACACAAAACACAGAACAAAGAATAGGTAGGTAGAAGAGAAGTGTACATTTAAGCCAGGCATCATTGTAAAATGCACCATAAAGCACCAAAGTGTATGTTTGTTCTGTAGGAATAATTAATAGAACATCAACAGAACCCAACTCAAGCTTGAAACCGACGTAAACCCAACAAGCAGAGATGCATTTCCTGTATGAGCCCAAACACAATGGGTAATGTTTTTCTGTACCATTCCATACCTTATGGTCCTGTGTGTCCTTAAATAAAAAACAACAAAATACTGTCCGCGCACACGCAAACTTACAAGTGGCTGATATACACAAATATTCTGCTTGTGAAAACAATGCCGACACACCTGTCCTTTTCAGCCATTCACAATAGATACATTGCTAAAAATAAATGATGAGATGAACAGTAATCTCAGACTGAAACACAACACACCCTCTAAAGTGAACCAGCCTTCGAAAAATAATCTCCAGTTTAATTAGTTGCATGTCCTCTGGACAAGGTCATGACTTCAAGAGAGAGAATGATGTGGGGATACTGTGAGAGGTCTTTCCCGTGCACGATAGCACACATCACTGACTGCATAAACAAATCAGAGCTAGCATGTAACGATGACCTTTTATGGTTGACATGCATTGCTAGAAATAAACTTTTTTGGCTTAAGACCCCCCCCGGGAGCAGTCCCACAGACCACAGCTATTCTTGACTTGGGAAAGTATCGTTTCTGAAAAAGCTGTGCGTTAGCAGCAGTCTGCTAGTCTGGAGATGCCTCCAGGGACAATGGGTGTCAGACTCACATTGTTGACTGTGAATGCAGGCACTGTTGCGAGGAGTATAAGGCGGCTCTAAGCTCAATATTACTCCTGACTATTGCCCCGACATAGTTGAAAGAAAACGGGGTGGGGGTGGGGAGTGTATCCCTTCAGTTTCAGTGAGTAGATGGAGTAATGGTTTTTTTGAACCATTATGATGCATTACACAGACAATATGGCCATAAATTAGACCTAGACCTAAATCACGTCTAATCACAGCACAAGTCGGTACCTCCAAACAAACTGTCTCTACTAAAGCCCCACTTGGCTACAAATCAGCAATGACAGTTCGAAGTTGTTTGCAGATGATGAGCATAACTCATATGGATAAATCCAACAAAATGAGGCTATATTATTACACACGACTAATTTTGCTTTTTTGATAGATAGGAAAAAAGTCTGTCTGTTTGCAAAGGTTCAAGGGTGTCCCAGTGTTAAATCGCTGACTTAACAAACATTCTCATTCAACTTTACCTGAACTTTACAATGATGCTTTGTTAAATTCCTAAGTACTGTCTTTATTAATTTCCCTAAATCTTTCCTATATTTAGACAGAACTACTGGGAATACAGATGTGCCGTTATCTCGTTTGCATAATTTAATCTGTGCTTGATGGACCTGTAAATGATGCAGTTACATAAGCAGCACAGTGGGCCTACGTTTCTTCAGACATCTCATGTTACTTGTGAAAAGTTTGTGTAATTACAAATGGAGAGAACAGATTATAAACCGGTTTTTAATGACACACAGCACGGGCTAGACTAGAATGAACAGCTACAGTAGGAGACCCTTATGTGTGTGTGTGTGTGTGTGTGTGTGTGTGTGTGTGTGTGTGTGTGTGTGTGTGTGTGTGTGTGTGTGTGTGTGTGTGTGTGTGTGTGTATGTGTGTGTGTGTATTATAAAAGACTAACTTGCACCATTACTTAATAGACTAAGATCACAACTGAGTTTGGGAGAAGGTACAATAAATAAAGTAATTGAATGTAAAATGCAAAACCATAAAACAAAATTGCAGCACAGAATTTGCTGCAGACATTAGTCTCCAGCATACAAGTATCTATTGCTTTATTCTGACACATGCTGACAGGTCACTGAAATGTTTTTTGGGTCTAAAAAGTGCTGCTCTGCTCTATATGTTCAACTGGGCCAAGCACCTTTATGTGACTTCAAAAAAAAAAATCTGGGATTTATTAATCCCAGATAAACTAATTAATAATGACTTATTAATTAGTTACATTACTATTATTTTAACATTCAGATTCAATATTTAAAGGTTTTGCTGCAGAGAGCTGACTGTGTACTCATTTATCACAGTCAGACTTTGAGATAAAGGTCGGTGACTGACCGTACAGCCAAGGCCACACGCGGGACAAAACAGGCAAGATAGGCAAAGGACTGTGTACTCAGTATTGAGAGGAATAGTGTGTACACAAGAGCTGACTGGGAGCTACTGTACATTCCGTTATATACCCCTTCAGCAGCGATTGCACTATTCACAAGCACTTTTCAACAATGGTCCGTTGTTGCAGAAGCGAATCATCAATAGGTTAGCAGGTGAAAAGACACCTCGTATTTGACTTATTAGTATCAATTTACTGTAATTGACTTATAAAGCTAAGAGCATGGGTTGGGGACATGCACTCTTAATTAAAATAGATGACAATAAAAGTCTGCGCTCTACCAGTTTTTCTAACCTACCATTTGAGTTGAAAACTTCTTTGAGCTGTAGAAGCACATCAGCAAACTTGCGCACGTCACTGACGAGCTGCATGATGTAGTTGGGGTCTGAGACAGGGTTGTCCTGGTTGCCCGAGCTCCCCGAGCCCCTCTTGGTGGCTCCAGCAGGGCCTGCCAGCGGCACGCTGGAGCTGGACAGTCTGGAGAGCCGGCTTCCGCTTCCACTGGCGCCGCCGCCGCCTCCTCCACTGCCCTGGCGCAGCATTGACGCCAGCATGGCTTGCTGTCCAGTGGCCCCTACGCCTGGTGGCGGTCACCGTTCAGCTTGGTCTTCACTCCCAATACTGAAGCAACCAGGGGATGAGAGACACTGAACACCGAGGAGAGAAAGAGGAAAATGTATGATCCTGGGAGAAATATACAATATTGTGGACTGATAGCCTGGTGCGTTTCTGCACGTAAAACTGAGCATCATCATGTTTCTTTAACTCTTTAACTTCTTTAACTTTATGTCTTTGACTGAATATTCAAGTAGTTATTTTTTCCTAAATATTACAACCTGTGGATTTTTCCTGTCTTAACTATTCCTCAGAAGCTGTCTTCCAGTAATATTTAACAAAGCGTGTAGCACTAATAACAAATTTTTGAACATTAAAACAATAAAAAAAATATTGACCTCACTGTGGCCACCTAAAGTCTCTGCGACTATAATATTAGAGTGCGGAGAGACCCTTTTAATGTAAACACGAACTTTGATTCTAAGCGAACCTGCCAAAGAACCAATTCAAATGAAGTGTAATAATACGGAGATACATTGTTTGTTCACTGACAAAAAATACCTGTTTATAATTAAGTAAGCTCCATTAGTTAATCCGGCATGTATAATATCTAATAAAACACATATAGAGTCATATAATGTGTGAGGTTGCAACTGGTTGTCACTGGTGTTGCGGCGGCCATTAGCTCGTCATACAGGAGAAGACCAAGTCTGCAAAAGTTTATTTACTGAACTGGGACATGAATAATGCCGAATGAATGTGTCTGTGGTCAGGAAAGAACTGGCTTCGCGGTACATGAATCGAATTCACGTAAAGCACTGTACAAAAGAACTGATGTAAGTTTGCAGAGCTTCTTCTTCTACTACTCTTAACATGTTTGTAACATCATAGTAAGGTTTGCTGCATTTTTGCTAAAGTTTTGCTACCGAAACAAAAGGTTAAAAACACAAAAAAACAACAAGTAACGACATACCTTTAATTACGTCTGGAAACATTTCAACCGATAAAATCCTGAAAGGGACCCATGTAAATCAGATTAATCCACACGAGCAGCGCTATCCACAACCATGTCCCCAAAATCCTCGCAGTGTAACTCAGCTCCACCGCGTTGAATCGCCTCCTCTACCCACGTGACTCCGTCTGGAACTTTTGATTGGCGCACGTGTGTACCCCCACCGACTACAGGTGTCTGTTGTTATTATGCTGAAGGCGCAAGTTAGCTGTAGTAGTACAACGTTGGACTTCCGGTTATCCCTTTAAAATGAAACTCGATGTATCTAAGTGTGACTTAAAGCAGTCTTATTAAATTCAAACAGTATCACATTAGAGGATTTCATCCTGTAAACATGTTATTTAAATCATTATTATTTTGTAGTAGTTCATGTCATAATATAAATGCATAAAAAATGACAAACCAGCAATATATTTAGCAAGGTGACTGGAATCAAATGCTCTTACACACTGTTTAAAGGCCGGGAAAACTAAGGAATAAAGAAAGCAAAGGATCACAAATATTTCCACAGGTCGAGTGATAAGAACGTCTGCGGGAGATACATGACATCTGCTGGTAAAACGAATGTACTCCAACAGTTAGTATAGTAGTTATAGTTGTTTATTTATTTTTTAAACGATCCAGAGGTATTGCACTTGTTCATTTCATTGTTAGTTCAACGCAAGAGTGATTCATGATGTGCCAAGTGCCAAGGGCACATCATGAATCATCAAGAATCACCATGCAATAAAGATTCATGGTTCTGACTTCCAGCTCTGACCATATATGGTCTTCTCTGTTTTTGCTTGTTTCTTGACTGGATATTGGCAGCTGATCACATATTTACTGGCTTCTAGTGTACTTTGTGGGACATACTAAGTGTGGGGCTTTTATGACTATTCTGGTATTTCTTACCTTTGACATTGTGGTTTTATTGCTGGGTTTATTGTGGGCTCTTTTGAGTTTCCCTGTTTTTCTCTCATCTGTCAGACTGTCATGAGATTCCTCTACTGTACATTGTACATGTCTCTCCAGTAGAGATTAGGCCATGTCCTAATATGGAAAATGGAAAATCCTGGACTCTCGTCCTGGGAGAGTCCAGAGAAAAGAATGTTTAACTATATTATTGCTATCTTTGATCCAGTGTATTTAAGCAATCAAGTGAAAATATGCCATATAAATGACAAGACAAGAAAACTCTGTTGTTACTTCCATGCAGCACTTCAAAAAAAGGGATCTCTAGATCTTTCCAAATTTATTGCCAACTTCTCTCTGGGTGATTGTGTTACTTATGTTACAACAGTTAATATAATACATGACTTGTGTGTGGTAAAAATGACTAAAACCAATTTACAATCAAGAACTGCGTTAAGAGATAAATATGTCATATTTATGACTTATATTAAGTCATAATAATCATATTATAAATAATTATGACAATTTATTCCATGCTGTCAGAAAAGCAAAAAGGGATTTCATACTAAAACACAAACATTGGGACACCGCACTTAACTTTGATATATAAAGACAAAAAAGGGAACTTATTCTTGCAAATCAGGAGATGGCGGCAATGCACCACGGTTATCAGAAAAAGAAAGAGGCTTTTATTTTGAAGCGCACCGCACGTGTTTCCTGACGCTGTCCGAATTCTTCCTGTTGTGGAGGATGTTACACATTGAATGACCGCAGTGGCTTTTTAACCGGTTCAGTGGTTCGGTTCTCCGCTCCTGTAGTAGAAGTGGCGCTAATGCAAGTTTAGCGCCGTGCTGCAGCCATGGCGTCTCTCGGCGGCGCTGGTGGAGGGATTCACGGGCTCCTCCTGAAACTCCACGAGTCACTTTCAGACGAAGACGCACGAGCCGCAGCCCTGCAATGCCAGGATCTAGTGCGTGACCTGGGGCAGGAGTGCATGCTAACGCAGTCCGACAGTGAGCTCGGTGAGACGGCAAACAACGCCGTGACGTCGTTGAGTGAATACGCGCCAAACCCCCCAAACAACACTGTGTGCGAACGCTGTTGAGCAGCATTAGACGCGTCGCGTGCTGTGGCAGCACAGGGCTTTGTAAAAACGGCGTACTTTAACTCTAATAAGGTTTATTTTGCTTTTTTGGCTTTGTGTTTACTTCCGCCACCTTCCGCCAAAACTTTGCTGGGGGCGGCAACGCTGTAATGAACACGTGATTATTTTATAATAGACAGGCCGCTTAATAAATTAATCAGAAAACTGTGTGCAGTAAATGTTAAGTCAGAATATGAACGTATGCACTTACAACTTTCTGTGTCCTAGTTTAGATTTTTAAAATGATGGCAGTTCGGATTGATCCCAGCCTTTCATGATTTTGAACAGTATAAAGCTGAAAAAATGAATAAATTAATTAATTAATGCTAAGTAATACAAAAACAAAAATTGACATTTTCTCTTTTTGCCTGTTTTCCAGCTTTACACGCATCCTTATTGTTCTCGAAAGACTATGGCCTGCTCAGCTTCCTTAGGAAGTCCCTGTCCTCAGAGGAGGTATTGGAAGAAACTTTAAGTGATGCAGTACATGAGCAGTTCTTACCTTGACATAAACCCCTGTCCTCCATGTTTTCCAGCATCTGGACACGCGAGTCAAGGTCTTGTCTTTTTTGGAGCCATTTTTGGACAAGATGTCACCACGGATCAAGGGATGGGATAAGACCTACGCACTTGATATAAGAGTAGGTTGTTTTTGTCTCTGCTACAGTATGTAAATATGAGTGACTTCTAGTCATTGAATCACTAGTTGGCCACTGGTTGTTTACTGTGCTTTAGGAGAGTCAAATTTTTACACCTGTCAAAAACATCATTTTGTGTTAATACCTGTAAAGTGGATGAGTGGATGTGTTTTAAGTCTGTATTTAGGTAAAACGATGCCAAGGAGATTTTATCCTGCAGGTGTTTTAGACCCTGATTTCAGTGAATCTGGAAATCTGATTTTTCTCTAAGCTGTTATTATGGAGAATGTTGACTAGTTTTATTAATTCCTTTTATCCATCCAAATATTCTCCTATTTCATTTTTTTATTAACTCTTTTCTGATGCAGGCAGTAGCACAACATATATCAAATAAATTGCATATGTTCAGTAAATTTCCCATATTGACTTGTCTTTTTTTATTCCTTGTGTGCAGGACACATGCATGGCTGTGTACACAAAGGAAAAGGTAGCTAAATGCAGAAGCCCAGTCCTGGACCTTCTCATCAAGGTACGTTTCTTGTGTGTTTTTCCTAACATACAGTATGTGAAGGCCGTACTAGTGTACACAGCCTTGTACTTATTCTCATGATATCTCGACTGTTGATGTTTGACAATTATAACCTTCAAAATTTTAAAATAAGAATAAAAAAGGATTTTTACTCTGTGGGTTACTTTAGAAATACATATTTATACCTCATTATTTGTAAATCCTCCTCGGTAGGTTCTCCAAACAACAAAGGCTTCGAGTATTGCTGCAAACCTCAGAATCTCTGAAATATTCAACAGATATTACAGTGAGCTTTGCCAGAAGAGCAAGCTGCCAGATTCAGGTGAGGTTTTATTTGGTTCTTTGTTCTCAGTTTAACATCAATAATAAAAATATCAAATAATAAAAACATGTTCATGTTTGGTAACAGTACTCGGCAAAATCTATGAGTTGCTGGGAGTTCTTGCAGAGGTTCACCCTAGTGAGATGGTCAACAACTCTGACAAACTCTACAAAGCCTATATGGGGGAGCTAAAGGAACAGGTTTGCTTTTCAGACCATACAGCACTGACACACCTGTCAATGTCAGATTTTGTAACAGTCGTACAGTCGTTGGATTCCACAGCAAATATACTTTAGTTAGTTGGGCTTCTTTTTTCAGATGACGTCTTCAACCAAGGAACCGAAACTTTTGGTTGTTGCTGGGTGTTTGAGAGGAATCACTGCCCTAATGGTCAACTTTAGTAAATCTATGGAAGAAGGTGTGTGTGTGTGTGTGTGTGTGTGTGTGTGTGTGTGTGTGTGTGTGTGTGTGTGTGTGAATATTTTCTCATATTTTGTGTGTGTTCATTCTTGAGTGTGTACCCTTCATATTCACAGTTGCATCTGTTTTCATATGTTCCTATAAGATCAACAAACAAGGTTTATTCAGATGTGTGTCTCTGATTTACAGACCCGGCAACATCCAAGGAGATTTTTCAGTATGCCCTAAAGTCAATCAGTCCTCAGGTAAGTCCTGTTACATGCATCTCAGCTCTGTTGTGTTGTTTACAGTTGGAGAACCAGGCTTTATGTGTGATGTGGATAGTCAGGCATTGTAAATGTGTTAATGGCAGCAAATTATGAATGTAATTATAATGTCTGTTTTGCGCTTCATTGTACTGTATGATGCACAGTTTCAATCTCTTTACTTTGTCATATTATGTAACACTTTTCCTGTAATTTAATTGTTGTTATTCTAATCTTGTAGATGGAAATGAGTCGCTATGCAGTTACATTTGGTAAGCTAAATAAAAACAAATTTTGTAAAAAAGTAATTTTTTAACACTTGCTTTTGTTGTGTAATATAATTGCAAAATAAAAGTTAAATGTTGATTTATTCCTTTTTAAATTTTATCAGCTGGCCTTAGATTGTTTGCCAGACACGCGACCCAGTTCAGTAGCTGTCTGATGGAGCACTACAGAAGCTTGTTTGAGGTCATGTCTAAGCTCTGTGGACACATCAATGGTGAGATGAAGAAGACAAGTTACTATGCACTTGAGTCCTTCCTCAAACAGGTAAAAACATGCACGCACAGCAGTTTTTTTGTTTTGGGTTGGGCTTTTTGGTTTGTTTTATACATTTGTTTCTTTACCACTTTTGTGTAGCTGTAAGAGCTGTCTTTGGATGCCTGCCGTCTTTTTGTGCCTAGTGTGTCACTCTTGGTTTTTCATTTCCATATTCTTGAATGTGATTAAGATTAAACTTCTTGTGTAAAAAAAAAAAGATTTGTTTCTTAAATTGATCATTTTTGATATTTACAGTTTCCGTATATAAAGTTTAAAAATGCTCAGAACTGCGATAAATGAGACTCTTTACTTTACAATGTTTTTTTTCTGTCCATTTGTAGGTTGCATTGCTGGTAGCAGAGAATATTGAGGAGCACAAACACAAGCTGAAGTTCTTCATGCAGAAGTTCTGTGGGATCATTAAGACCATGGACTCAACGCACAAAGAACTGTCCATTGCAATACGAGGATATGGATTCTTTGCAGCTGTAAGTAAGCTTGTTGACTGTTCCAGTTGTAGCCCATTACCTCAATTAGCTTCAGCCTTTCCCACCTACAGGATAACTGAGAGAGGCAGGGATGTTCAATTCAATTTAATTTTAATTATACAGCCTTACCTTAAACAACTAAACCCAACAGATCTCACATACAGCAAGATTTAAATAATTATTTGACAGTAATAGTGGAGAGAAAAAACTCCCTCCAGCAGAACCAGGCAGGATCTGGGCAGCCATCTGCCTTGACCAGTTGGGATGAGGGGATAGGGAGAGAGAAAAGCACAGCAACAACAGAGCACAGGCAGGATGTTAGGACCAAGGACTGGACACAGGCATTATATTATAATAATAACAACCCCTCTCTTAGCTGTGGAATAGATTGGACACCATCAAGGAGGAACCTTTGATATAAATGCTTTTCTTAGCCATGTTCTTAAGACATCTGGTCTGAGCAGGCTATTCCAACATTATTAGAAGAAGGTGGCCCTAAACAGCATTCTCTACAGCAGGGATTCTCTGACCCAGCTCTCAAGAACCACTGCTCTACAACAGCTGTAACTTGGTCACATTCAGTGAACATTTCCATGACACATTAAGTACTTCTTGAATTTGTTGAGCTCCATGGAATATAAAGAAGCTGAGACAATGTAGCAGAATTTTACTCACAAAGGGATTAAAACGCCTTCGTTTTAGATCTCAACTTTGGATTTTTGACAAGGTTTTTTGACAAGCTAGTTTCCTATCCAAAATGCATAAGTGTATTTTGACTGTTTTTGAGAACTGAAATCTTTTTCCTGTGTAGCCATGCAAGAAGGTCTGCCCCCAGGACGTGGACTTGATGTACACAGAGCTTATTCAGCGCTGTAAGCAGATGTATTTGACAGAGTCTGATGGGGAGGATGATAGCTTCTATCAGCTGCCCAGCTTTCTGGACTCAATAGCCAGTGTTATAATTCACCTGGACAAGGTAACTGTTCCAGTCTGTCAATGTGTTTGTTATATGTGCCACTGTGAAAATATAATGATGACCCTCTGCTTTGTGTCTGTGGCCTCAGATTCCAGAGGTGTACACACCACTGCTGGAGCGACTCATCGTAGTGCAGATTGACAGCTTTCCTCAGTACAGTGAGAGAATGCAAACTGCTTGTTCCAGGTCCATACTCAAAGTGCTGGTGGCGATAGCTTCGAAAGGCCCTGTACTGTGGAGTTTCATCAGCTCTGTGGGTAAGTCATGGACACATTAATGCTGTTGGATAAATAAGAGTTTAACTGTAACAATCTAGCAATTGGTAACCAACCTTTAGGTTATATTTACCTAAAACCTTTTCTTCCCTGTCGATGTACAAACCCCAGTACATGATGTTCAAACTGGATATCTAATTTTCCTCTTTTGTAGTTGAAGCCCAGTGAGATTGTAATAGTGAAAAGCTTCTCCCAAAATACTGGCTGTTACTGTTGCTTGAAAGGAAATGGAACATAAGATCTGCTGAAACCTTCTTCTGTTTCTTTTTCAGTGCACCAGGGCCTAATTAGAGTCTGCTCAAAACCTGTCATGAGTTCTGAGGTCAGATGCTTAATTTCATATGTTGTTTTAGTAAAATTATTGAGTTTAGTTTACAAAATAAAAATTTGTAAATCAATGTCAAACAGTGTTTAATTTGAAAAATGTATATCCGTCTTTTCACAGGACAAAGACAGTGGAGACAATTCTTCTGAAGTCCGAACTGGAAAATGGAAGATTCCAGCTAGTCATAACTACCTTGGTTTATTTAAAGGACTTTTAGACTGTGATCAGTTGAAGGTACCGATGTGTAATTTGGTAGATTTTGCCTACTCCAGATCAGATCTAGTCACCATGGTCCAAACAAAAACAAAGGTTGTGGGATTATGCATGTTACTTTTATTTTGAAAACTGTTTATGCATTTTCATGCATTCGTTTTTAATTTATTTTATTACTACTTTGCTTGTGTCTGATACTGCGCTGTAATCAGAGATGAGCACCTCTGCTGTACATAATTCCAATTATCTAAAAGTTCTAGATGAAAATGTAAAGGCAACTGAGATTTGCTTCAAGAGAAATGTTTTTAAAAGTATCCATTTGAAAGATGAAAGATAAAGATAAATGTTGTATTGTGTCTATATTGTGTCTCTTTCATCTGTAGGATTCTGGGTTTCTGGATGGAGCTTTTGAAAGTCAGAACACTGCTCTTGTCTCTCTGAGCCGCCTACTGTATGATGAGTTGGTGAAATCGCTTCTCCGAATTGTGGAAAAATTGGACTTGTCAGTGCAGAAAGTGTCAACAGACGAGGAGGTGAGGTCCCTCAGGTTTGATATCCCGCAGTTCGTTGTTCCACACATTCTGAAAAGCATGTCCTAAAAACAGGAAGGCCTTTTTCTGTTTCAGGATTCAGCGGATGCAGCCCATGTCCTGCCCTCTTCTGACCCCACAGCTCACCTGTTGCCTAATAAAGTCAAAGACTTCATGGCCTTCATCAATCTTGTTGACTTCTGCAGGTGACAGACACACACTATGCACAACAATCCTTCCAAGGATGAGAAAAAACTGACTTTTCTAGGATACTTTACATGGGTGTTTACCTTTTTTGCTACACACCTATGACAAGGAAAACAAAAAAAGAAATTGCTCACCGCCCTCAATCTAAACAAACTGCACTATTTTTGGTACATTTTGACATTCATTGTTTTCCCTGTTCTCTGCAGTGAATTGCTGCTGACCAAACATGTGGAGTATTTTCAGTCCTGGATGTATCCCCTGAGCCATGAACTTATTCTCTGCTCTATACAAAATCCACTTGTCAGCGGCTTTTACAAGCTGCTATCTGTCATCATGACAATTGCCAAGAAAATCAAGTACTACCAGGTAATATTACATCTTGTGATTCTTTGCTATCCCAATTTATTGACAGAAAAGACGAGCATTAATATCACACATTGCATTTATCATATTGAATTTACTATATGCATAAATATCCACACATACAAATCTCCTTTTGAACAGAGAGTCGACCCTAAAAGTTCCACGTCCCCCCAGACAGACACAGTGAAAAGTGCCTGTTTTGCACTTCTCTCAAAGTTTGGAAAAGAGGTACAATCGTATATCATTGTAATGTTATAATAAAACACTTGCGGATTAGCGTCATGTAGTGACATGTAAGTGCCTTGTTTCTAGGTGTGTATGAGAATGAAGCAGTACAAAGATGAGCTCCTGGCATCTTGCTTGACATTCATTCTTTCGCTGCACCACAGCATCGTAGCTCAGGACATCAGAGCGTACAGTCTTGCACTTGAGGTGAGATTTTGTCATGTATTCAATCATTGATTTGTTATTATAATTAGTACATATTTCTGGTGATTGTGATTTAGTGTAATAATATTCACCAGTGATACTTTGTCAGGGGTCACATTTGCTGTTGTCAAGTAAGTTAAAAAAAGAAGGAACTGCAGGTTAAATTATGTATACAAATTTAGTCCACTATAATTTAGTTAAATAGTACAAAAGATAAAGTACTGAGCACTGACAAGTAAGAACTAGCTACAGTAACTAAAATCACCAGATAATAGGCCAAACAAAAGTAGGTACAGCTATTACAAAAATAAATTATTAATAGTTGACCGAAGCTTGAAATCATTTTAAATGAACACAGTGATTTTTGGTGTTGTGGTCAAGCTGTTACAGGATGTTTATGTGTGTGTGGGCATCTAGGTGGCTCTAAAACTGGGTTTGAGCCATGTCCCTTTAGCCAATGCTGCTCTAGATGCTCTTGAGGACTGGTCCTCCCACATTTCTGTGGAGATCATGCAGCCCTGCTACACCAACATTCTTCCGCTCCTGGATGGATACCTGAAAAATACGTCCACCAACAGTAAGTCTATGCAGTGCTGGAGGTCTAGCTCTTGTAATTAAGTTAAACTACTATCATCTTAAAACATGATGACATCAGTCAGACTGACAAGTTTAATCTATTTGTTGCTGACCTTAGACAAAGATGAGAGCAGCTGGGAGGTGATGTCGTCCTTGTCTTCAAAAAGTGAAGGATATAACCGCGTGATGACAAGGCTTCTGAAGCAGTCCAAGCAGCTTTCCATGGTAATGGATGGGAAAGAGGAAATAAACACGTTTGATTTGTGAATGCTGTTGCTGAGCACTGGAATTTATCAGACCACAAGTGAAGATTTGTTGCAAAAGATCAGTTTGATTAAGATTAAGATTAATAATACTTATAATTCCTCTAAGTAAAGTACTCGTGATCTAGTACTAATCTATGAATATATATCTAACTGCAGGCAGTTTGGTCAGAGATCCTCTGGTTTAGCTCACCGATTTCCTTAATCTGAATGCAGGAAGAAGCTCCGCTTGTCGCTGTGAGACTGCGAGTGGTAAAGCTGCTGGGTCACTTGGGTGGAAAACTTAACAGGAATCTTGTTACTGGTAAGGACTCACCAAAAACTCTCCTCATTTACAATGCCTATTGTCAGAGATGTGTTCCAAATGTTTCTGTAAACCCCGCTGCCTTTGGTATTTTAGCTGTATCATCAGAGGAAATGTTGAAGAAGTTTGTTGCCTGGGATACTGAGAAAAAGCTGAGCTTCGCAGTGCCATTCTCTGACATGAAGCCAGTCATTTACCTGGACCCCTTCCTGCCTCGCATTAGTGAACTAGCTTTGACTACAAGCGACAGACAAACCAAAGTAAGTTGTCCAACAACTGGAAGGTCTGCTGTTTTTTGTTGCTAACACACCATCACAGTTTGGACAAAAGGAAGAAATCTGTATTACAATCAATTTGTCTCACCAGGTAGCTGCTTGTGAGCTGCTTCATAGCATAGTGGTCTACATGATTGGGAAAAGTGCTCAGATGGTTGAAGGGAAGAATACTTTGCCACCTATCTACAAGCTGCACAAGAGGCTTTTTCCGGTACTGTTGCGGCTGGCCTGTGACGTGGACCAGGTACGTACACAACATCTAGATCGTTAATAGAGCTGGACCCTACTTAAACTCTCTCAGGCTGGAGGGATGCATGGAGAAGGTTACTATGACTCACAATCTGAACAAAGGTGTAGCTGTAGAGCCGGATGCGGGGGCTAAAGTCACAAATTGTTTTGGTTCAGGAAACCCTCAGACACCAGTTAATGCAACTTTAAGTTAAACACAGTGCTGTAACAGAGAAGGCACTCTCTGAAATATGCCACTTTCCCAATAATCTCCAAACCTGTGACAGGAAGTCCCAGCTGTCACCCTGGACAAGTCACCAGTCCCCCTGAGCTGACACGAAGTAATGACTAGTGCTTATTATTCAGTTTTGTCATCAGTGCTTATTATTTAGTTTTGTCATCGTTGCCGGGTTATTTCCTTTACAGTAAAAAGTTGTCATCGTTCTTGAGGGAGAGGTTTGTAACAATATCTGCAGATTCCTGAATGTGACTTTCTTTGGCAGATAACCAGACAGCTATTTGAACCACTGGTTATGCAGCTGATCCACTGGTTCACCAACAACAAGAAGTTTGAGAGCCAGGACACAGTAGCTGTCCTAGAAGCAATACTGGTATGTGGTGATATTCTCTATCAGCCTTAGTTGGTTATGCCGTTTAAAGTATGGCTCTTTTTATACCTTATTCGTTTCTGCTCAGGATGGAGTGGTCGACCCCATGGACAGCACTCTGCGGGACTTCAGTGGCCGCTGCATTGAAGAGTTTGTCAAATGGTCAATTAAACAAACGACACCCAAGCAGCAGGAGAAGAGCCCGACCAACATGAAGTCCTTGTTTAAGCGGATCTACAGCCTGGCACTCCACCCCAACGGGTTCAAAAGACTCGGCGCTGCCTTAGCGTTCAATAGTATCTACAGACAATTTAGGTATGATGATTGAAATTGCTTCGTTTCAGCAACATTCTTTCTATATCCACTGTGTAGAGCTCTCTTGATGTCATTCCACTGCATATTGGCACAAGTATTCCTTGGAGTGACCCAGTCAGAGCCCAGATCCCTGAACTGATTTACCTTAATGTTTTGGGTTATTGCTCTGCTGCATTAACCAGGTTCAGGTTGCTGTCCAGTGATAGGCTGATCCTTACAACTGCCAAGGCCTGTTTGTGGGTTTACACTTATAAACTGGGTGTGTTTACTCTGTGCTTATGTCTTTTTTCTGAAGGGAGGAAAATTCCTTAGTGGACCAGTTTGTCTTTGAGGTTCTTGTTGTATTTGTGGAAAGCCTGGCTCTGGCACATTCAGATGAGCGATCTATGGGTAAGTGTGGGTCAATTACAGTTTCATAAACAAGGCACATCATTTTTTGTGCAAATAAATAAATGGCTCTATGTGACGGTATGGTGCCTGACTGTGATGATGTGACACTACGAAAGTAACTATTTCTTAGAAGTTACACTACATCTACTGTGATAAAAACTCTTCCTGACTTGCATTATTATGTTTTTATTTATGTTGCAGGAACAGCACATTTTCATGCCAGTTGAATCTTATACTTATTTCAAAAGGCATTTATTACTTTTCTGTTGTAACCTGAGCGTAGAAAGATCTCCGTGCACATCAAAGGAAATTAAAACTAAAAGTAAAACTGTTTTGCCACCTTTTGGTCATCAGGGACATTGCAGCAGTGCAACAGTGCCATCGAACATCTGACAAGAATTGTCAACAAAAAAGCCCCTGCCCTCAACCAGTACAGTCCTAAGAGACGTGTTCCCAGGTAGGTACTTGATGTTAAACTAAAGATAGAGCTGATATTTGTTAAATGTAGCTTTTAAAATTACATTCAGCATGCTAAACTGTGTATATTTAAATTTACATTTTGTAGTATTTGACTTCATAATTGGTGTAACTATGTAATTGGATGTGATCGTGTTTATAAGTTATGAAATTTATAGTTCTTTTCTTGTTCTTTAAGGGGGTTTCCACCTGATGCAAAGCTGCGCCTCTCTGACATGGTTTTATGGCTTCTAGAACAATGTGGCCGACCTCAGACTGAGTGTCGCCATAAATGTTTGGCCCTTTTCTATGAGTTTATTCCTCTTCTGCCGGGTGAGTATTAACCTGGTTAGAGAATATGAAATTTAAAAAGAAAGTGTGTGTGTGTGTGTGTGTGTGTGTGTGTGTGTGTGTGTGTGTGTGTGTGTGTGTGTGTGTGTGTGTGTGTGTGTGTGTGTGTGTGTGTGTGTGTGTGTGTGAATATTTTCTCATATTTTGTGTGTGTTCATTCTTAGAACACAATTCTCCGTGTCAGTGGCTGGATGCCATGCTTAAAGTCAATGGAGAAGACTTCCTGGTCTTGCGGTTTGAGGGTGGAGGTCTCCTTTCACAGCCCACCCTTAGGGACCTCTCAGGTCCTTTTGGTGTTAAAGCCACCTTGCAGTGGATGGACCTGCTGCTGGCAGCCCTGGACTGCTACAACACCTTCATCAGATTACACATAATCAGGCCTCAACACATGCTCAGTAAGCCACTTATGTTGTTCTGTCATTACTATTAATGGGGTTTGGTATCAGCGCTGAACTTATTTATTTATTTATTTTAAAAGGTTCCAAAGAGAAGTCGACTTTTCTGAAAGCTGTCAATTTTTTTCTGACTGAACTGGCATCTCACAGCCTGGCAGCAGCAGAGAGCTGTTTCAGTCATGGAGAGAGGACCTCTCACTTTAGCCCAAGAGAGGTGGACCAGTACAACTACAGCAAGTGCACTATCATTGTTCGTCTGCTGGAGTTTGCCACGATGGTTCTGGTCAAAGGAGATCCAAAGATGTTGAAGGTATTGCTGGGTTTAGCTGGGAGAAAAGTAGTGATTCTCTTTTTGGGACTGACATCTGACATTTGTCTTATTTTCATGTTTCCACAGCTTCTGGAACACGGCCTTTTTTGCAGCGTGTTTTTTGAGTTGACTGCATCCGTTGTTTGTGAGCCTTCCACTGTAGGTTTCAACATGGCAGATGTGGAGGTAATGAACAATCTGCCACAAGTGTGTGTTCCTCTACTGGAGGCCCTGCAGAACTCGCCGTACTTCACTCTTCTAGAGGGCAGCCTGCGAACAAAGATTTCACGCACAAGGTGTGTTAAACATCTGTTTTGAATTCATTGAAACCAACACCATAAAGGATATTAGCCATGCTGGTAATAAAGCCAACTGTTCCTTTCCTTGTTTCTGAATCTCCACAGTGTGGAGAAATTGTGTGCTGTAGACCTTTACAATTCTAGCACTCTGAGGCACCATGACCAGATGGACATGGTCCTGTCTTCCTGTAAGCAGATCCACAAAGCTGGCTTCCTCAACACCATTCTCCAAAGCCAGGTACTGTATGTGGCCATGGGCACATTCAAATGGAATGGAACATTTTTCCTTTTCTTGGGTAAACTGTCCAAGGACAGAGTTTGGTTTTTCGGCAGCTGTTTGTAATAGCTCACACTTCCCCACTGTACCTGTACCTGGCAAGATAACTGCAGACATGGTGAAATATGTTGATATCATATATTGTGCAAGTTGAGGTTAGTGGATAAAGTCTGAGATGAAGATGAGGATAAAAACAAAAGCCAGTGGCAAATAAAGAGAATTTATCGCAAGTTCAATTTTGCCACTTCTGATAATAACACAGTGAAATTGACTGACTGAGGCAGGGAGTCTGGACACGTTGACAGTTAACAGGTGGAAAACCATTTTTCTCTATGCATTTCCCATCAACCTAGCAGAGCAGAGTGTTGCTTATCCTCAGACAGGGCTTTTTTAAAAGCTGGTTCCATGCGCAACCATGATCTGCATTGGCTTCCTGTCCACTCATTTTTACATCTTGCAGATGCCACAAAGCTGTTCCAGTCAAACAATGCGCTTTGGAACATGTTTGAACACATCCCATAAATATCAAGTCTGATTAATTTTTTTTATTTCTTGTGTTTTTTGTCAAAGGATTCAACTTTTACAAAGTCTCTTGGCTTCCAACTTCTGATGAGTGTCTATAAAGGCATTGCACCCGGTGCAGACAGGAAGGCACTTCCATCCTTGGACATCAATACCAGAAGGGTAGCAGACGGCCTGCTTCAGCTTGCCTTCTGTCTCAATCAGCAGGTAGGAGACACTGCTAAATGCACCTTAATATCCAGGCTACACAGAGAAGTGATGGATGGGACTGGTTTACAAAAAACCTGACGTAGACACAAAGCTACAGACACTTTCTAAGTTTAAAGTTTGAAGAATTATCCGATGCATAATGCATAGGTTTTAAAATTGTACTTCATAATAGAAGACACTACTGTGCTAAGAAGGACTTTTAGTTTGAACATTTTTTGTGTAATTGCACCAATATTGTCTTTCTGCAGAGTGAACAGCTGGTGGACCTGCTAATGAACACCATCATGCTTTCTGTGCCAGTGTCTGGAAGTCACAGTGATAACTTCTTGACCTTCTCTCATGGCGAGTACTTCTACAGCCTCTTCCAGTCAACTGTCAACACTGAGCTGCTGAGGAGTATTAACACCACAGTGCCGCAGCTCATGAAAGCTTCTTCTCAGAATCCCAGCATGGTACAGCAGCTCTTCCCCTTTCACAAATATTGCTCAGTTTCATGTCATCAGAATAGGACTTTTAGTAAACAATTGACTTTAAACTTGAAACAATATTTTAAGAATATAATGTTTTTTATGTTGTTTACAAGGTGAGTATGTTGCTGAATGGCATGTTGGATCACAGCTTTAAGGAGCGCTCTGTGAGGAAGACTCAGGGAAAACAGTTGGTGGAAGAGGTGCTAAAACGATGGAACAGTCTGCAGACGTGGTGGGAAGGACCATCCTGCACCCCAGAAAGCAAAACAGCTACACTGCTGCTGCTCTCCAAGCTCCTACAGGTGCAATAAGCCAAACAAAGTTGTCAGTCATTAACCAGATCTGTAAACGTGAAGTTGGTAAATACTGTAAGTGGTTATTTACATTAACTCTTGTAAGTATTTTATGTAATATTTCCCCTGTTTTGTCAGATTGACTCCTCGGTCTGCTCCAATAACAACCATGAAGCATTCAGACCAGTGTTTTCTACATTTACAAAGCTGCTGGTTGACATGAATCTACCTCTGAACCTCAAGGTAACAAGTACAATCAATTCATTGGATTACTTCAATCCACGTTGTGACTTATTGTACCTTGTGACCTTGTGAGTTCATTAACAACATTGTGACTTTTCTCATTCATATAGAGTCAAGCTCTGTTGGTGTTGCCTTTCTTCACAACCCTTCCAGAGGAGCTGCTTGCTGAACTTCAGACAGCTCTTGATGCCCTTGTAGCTTCACATTTTCCCATGCAGTCAGATGAGTTTTCTAAAGGTTCGCTGCACCGAAACAACTACATGGACTGTATACGAAAGGTAAGGGCAGTATGTTGTGAGGGTTCTCTGCAGTAATACAAAGTCTGTATAGAAGGACAACATCAAGATAGATATGGATACATTTTGACCATACTGTAGGATAGGTGTATGTGTAAGGAAAGGTACTATAGATGAATGAAAAGAGGGTTGTAACATTGCTCCCTAAACTTCTCTTTAAGTTGTTGGATGACCTGGAGCTTTCACAAAGCCCTCTGCTGCTCAAACTGCTGGCAGGGATTCTCTGTCGAGACAGAAAACACATCATGGAGGAGCAGTTCCAAGTCTGTTTCCAAAAAATCGCCAAACGGTAAGTAAAGGTTTTAAAATAGAAAGTAAAAAGTGAACTTCAGTTGCTTATTGGGGTCAACGCCTTTTGTCTTAATAGGTCAAGCCATGAGCGGCAGCTGCAGCTGCTGTCTACCGTATTCGGGGTGATCCAGCAGGGAGATCTGCCAATGAGCTTCATGCTTCAGGCAATGATGGAGAGGGTTCTACTGCCTCTGGCCTCTCACTGTAGCACTGCTGCCTTAAATCAGTTCTTTGTGGGAAATGTCTCTGACATAATCGCTTTGCTTCTCAGTCGTTTCACCAAGGTTTGTCCTCCATTTTTCTACAGCATGAACGTGGCTAAAAGTTATAATGTGGAAAAATGTCAGTTTTGTCTGAAACAATTGGGCACTCATAGCGATTGGCATCCAGTATCCCAGTTAAAGAGAACCCGTATATTTTAAATAATTGAATTTATTTTTGTTATTTAAAAAAATGTTAATAATAATGAAACCATAACTCTTGTCCTTATCAGGCATTCATGCTGTTGGTGGCTTACAGTTATTCCTGTTTCGCATAATGCCTGATCTTTATTAAAATGGCAAATTACAACATTCACAACTCATGTAATGCTAATTAAAACCATTCAAGTTTTAAGAATTGAATGGGTACCAATCTCAGTATTTCAGTGCTGGAAGTTTTGGATCACAACTCTTCCTACCAACCTGGCTACAGAGTAATATAATAGCAGTCTATTTACTTTGTGTAAAGTAAAACTTAAATCACTTAAATTGCTCTTTGCCAGTTTTATGTAGGAGTTTGTTTTTAGAAAGTATTAATTATTGCATTTTGAGCATGAATATTAAAATCTGGCAGCTGTCTGAGCAGAACACTGGAATTTGATTGTGGACTTTTCATACATTTCAGTCAAACGAAATGGCATTTGAAATTCAGTTGCTGAAGAAGAATGGTGCCTACAAGCTGATGGAGCTCCTGTATTCTCGGCTTCCCAAAGACGAGGTTTACTCTAAGGAGTCCCGCATCAATCAAGCCTACTGCCGCTCAGACAAGACAGAGGGAAACGAAATGTCCAAGATCCTGATTAAGTAGGATACTTACAGTGACGTTATATCTGTAGTGTCCTACTAATAGTGACCTGTTGAGTTTTTATTTTAGGTCATGTTTTGAAGCGTTCACTGAAAACATGTCTGGTGAGACTCAGCTCCTTGAACTGAGGAGACACTATCATTGTGCGGCATACAACTGTGCCATCGCTGTCATCAGCTGCAGCTTCAGCGAGCCCAAGTTTTACCAGGGCTTCCTCTTCAGTGAGAAACCAGAGAAGGTAGCAGCCCTCTAATGATTTCCAACTCTGGATCATATTGTTGTATTATATTGAGCTGTGTCTCTCTTTTGAGGACAGAGTGTAGACGTCTCCTAATGTGTTTTTCCTTTCCTGCACAGAATCAGTTCATTCTGGAAAACATTGTTGATGTTGAAAGGAACTACAACTTTCCCATTGAAATTGAAGTAGGTTGCAGTTGATTCTTCGTGTTCTGTATATGTAGTCATCATCCACTGCCATTCTCTTTTCTTCTTCGATGCAGGTGCCAATTGAGAGAAAACAGAAATACATTATGATTCGAAAGGAAGTCGGCGAGGAGAATGGAGGTATCAACTGCACAGAACAATGTCTGAGTCCTATGTGACGAACTCAGTGCTACTAAGTGCTACACATTACCCCATGTGCTTTATGTGTGACTTTCACAGAAGCACCAGTATATCTGTCCTCTCAGTCTTACATGGCTGACAGCAGCTTGAGTGAGGAGATGAGTCAGTTTGATTTCTCCACTGGAGTCCAGAGCTTTTCAATTGGTTCACAAGTCCCTGAAGTCCAAAGACGCACCATTGTAAAAAGAGTAAGTCTTCTCCGTGTTCTCTTTGTGAGCTTCACATGTGTTGTTTGACTGCCTAGATGTTGTAATCTGCTTTGAAATGTAGGAGGCCGAGGACACAAACCTCTCACAGAGCGCAATGGTGGATCTGGAAATGGACGAGCTGAATCAGCACGAATGCATGGCAACCATGACTGCTCTGATTGGACACATGCAAAGGAACAACATAACCCCCAAAATTGATCATGTGAGTGACACTCTCATTAAACTGTTCTATATAAAAATATTACTATTGTGAAGGTCAATATATAGTTTTTTTGTTAATGACACAGGGAAATGTGCCCAGTGAGCTTCCTCCATGGATGAAATTTCTACATGGGAAACTGGCAAATCCAGCCACACCTCTGAATATTAGACTCTTCATTTCAAAGCTAATAATCAACACAGAGGAGGTAAATGATTTTCTTGCAACTAATTTTAACTAAATAAATCTAATGACAATACATCCTCCTTTTTTTGTCATGACTTATTTTTACACTTACTTCCAGGTTTTCCGACCATATGCCAAGCACTGGCTGGGGCCTCTCCTGCAGCTCGTTGTGTCTGGAAACAATGGAGGAGTGGGAATTCATTTCATGGTGGTGGATATCGTGGTCACCGTGCTCTCCTGGACCAGTTTGGCCACCCCCAAGGTTTCTTTTACCTCTGTATTAAAGGCTGAAATGATTGGCATTAGCACTAAAATGTTGACATGACTAGAGTTTATTGTAAGTATGTGGATTGGAGCAGTGTTGTGAGGTACTGAAACATTTATTTGGTCATTGTTTTTAGTAGATGTCATTTCTTTTCCTCAGGGTAACCCCAGGGATGAAGTTCTTGCCAACCGGCTGCTAGAGTTCCTCATGAAGGACAGCTTCCACTCCAAAAGGGCTGTTTTCCGACACAACCTGGAAATCATTCGCACCCTGGTCGAGTGCTGGAAAGACTGTCTGCATGTGCCCTATAGGTAGTTCATGCTTAAACTTCTATAAAGCGTAACGGGTCACGGCTCAGGATGGTGGTCCTCATTCATTTTGCTCTTTTTCACACTCTGTGACTGAGTCCCGATTCACTCCCTTGTGCACTCCCACTATTCTATTTATGATGTACTGCCATATTATGGATTTTCCACTTTAGCGATGTCAAGTGCACAGATTTACAAACTCAGTATTTTGAAAATCAATGCGCTATTGATGTTTGAAAAGATGCTTTTATGAAGTTTAATATAATTTTAGTATATCCGCAGGGCTGTAGAAGTCTTTGAGATGAGCCATTAGGTTGTGGAACAACATGCTTGACGATTTAGCAAATGGAATTTTACACCTGACCTTTTTGCATCACACTTGCTTTTTCAGGCTGATATACGAGCGATTTTGTGGCACCGACCCAAACAGCAAGAACAATTCTGTTGGACTTCAACTGCTGGGAATCATACTGGCCAACAACCTTCCTGCTTATGATGCATCATGTGGCATCGAATATGACAGGTAGAGTAGTACTGTACATGTGTTCAATGTGTTTCCTGCATGTAAGCTTAAATGTGTTTAAGCTGAAAGATGAAATGTAGACAAAATAGAGAAGTGTATTCAAACATGGTTCACGTCGCTTGTTGTGTTTTTCAGTAATTCAGATAAGACAACTCCTTGCTAAGTACTATAGGTTTGTATTGTTTCAGATACATCCAGTCTCTCACCAACAATGTCTCCTTCGTGAGGTATAAAGAAGTCTATTCAGCTGCAGCTGAAATAATCGGCCTCATGCTGAAGAATGAAGTGAATGAAAATGTGAGTTCACCTTAGTCTTACTCAAACGAGTTTGATCTTTATATTGATCTTCTAGTTTTATTTTAAATATCTTAAACATAAAGGTTTACGTTTTTTATTTGTTTTCTATCACAGCAACATAAAGAACTTTTTGATCTTGGTGTCACTAAGATAACAAACCTCAAGAAAAAAGACCTGGATGACAAGTTTATTATTTGCTTAAACAAAGTGTCAAAGCACTTTCCTCCATTTATGAATAGGTGAGTATATATATGAGGTAATTTACCTGTGACTTAGGTCATGTATGTCAGTGTTTTCTGTTTAGGTGTTGAGTTCCTGTCCTTTTTCAATACAGGTTTTCCAACCATGTTTTCTTCTTGCTGCCAAAGTTGCACGGCATCTTAAAGACTCATTGTTTGGAGTGTGTGCTGAGCAGAGCTGATGTGATCCCAGACATCTTTCTACGGCTTAAGACCACGGGCTTCATACAGATGATGAGTCATAGGTAACTCTTCAAGTCTTTCTTCTCTGCCAGTTTTTCTGGAGTGACAAAACTTTAAAATAGTCTGTAAAATATTAAAATAATAACAGGTAAATCACAGTGAGTGATCATCTGCATTTGTGTTGTGTCCCTTTTAGAGATGAAGCCAGACAGAGGGTGTGTTTGGATCTCATCCACAAGATCATTGCCCTTCTGTCTCCTGTTGAGCTTCAAGAGTTCCTGGGAGCAGTGACAGCCTTCATCTCCCATCCATCAGCAGTTTGCAGAGAGAGGATGTATGACATTTTGATGTGGATCCAGGACAACTACAGGTTCCGTTAGCATTGTTTGCTTTAGTCCTCAAACACGTCATCAAATTATATCAATTTTGTTACTACTTTCTCTACTACTCTTCCTCTAGGGATCCAGAGAGCATGAAGGACAAAACCTCAGTGGAGGTTCTGGATGCAGCTAAAGAAACCCTACTTCAGGGTCTGTCTGAAGAAAACCAAGGCCTTCAGTAAGGATCCAATTTCTCACTTTATTTGATCACACAGATGACATATATTCCATTAATAAGGATATGTAATCCCAATTCCAGTACAATTCAGCATCCATTGAATTTATTGCTGCTTTCAGACTTTACGTTCAAAACTTCTGGAGTCAGGAGGAGAGACTTCCCACTACGACCCTTAAACGTATGCTGCAGGTGCTACAGGGTCTGTACTCATGTCAGATAGAAAGATGTTTCCTAAGCCTGGCTACTAATCTGCTCCTGGAAATGACCAGTCAAAGCCCTGACTTCAAACGGAGCATGTTTGAGTATCCTCTGTCAGAGTGCACATTCCAGGTCAGTGGTATAGTAATATTCATGTTTTTCTCTCTGGATCAGGTGAAGTTTGAATGATTCTCTCTGTACGAAACCAGATTGATGGGTTTGTTTTTCTTCAGGACTACGTTATTGATTCTAACTGGCGCTTCAGAAGTACAGTGATGACTCCCATGTTTGTTGAAACGCAAAGCTCTCAAGGCCCAGAGAGCGTGGCAGTGTCCCAGTCTGTGTCCATGAAGGGCAAACTCAGAGCCACTCAGACTTCCCTGGACTTCACCCAAACTCAGGCAGCAGGTACCACTGTAGCATCAGATGTTAGGTGTTCAGATGTTAGATGTTAGTTTTAGTGTGGTAACAACAAATCATTTACATCAGAATTTTTGTTGGTTTTCTGAAACAGAACAAACGACTCATACAACAGTATATGTTGAACAGACACGGCAAAGTTTCTTTTTTAACCCAGGTCGGCGTACAGCCTATAACTGGCTGACAGGAAGCAGCGTGGACACACTGGCAGAGTATACACCGGGCTCAGAATCCTTGTCATCATTGCTTGTGTTTGATAAGAAAGCAGAGAGACAGGCCACAGCAAGGAGACCAGTAGGAGAAGGATTTGGCCTAAGGCGCCTTACAGCATCAACCGATGAGGTGGACAGTCGCACTAGAGGTTTGTTGCTGAGAAACTTGCCGTGTAACATTTTAAAGTAATTGAAATTCTGTCAATGTCAATATATTTATTTTTCGTTGTTTTGTGGTTACAGCTGTAAATGAGCAAAGAAATAACATCCTAAGATTGAGACGCAGATTTCTCAAGGATCAGGAGAAAGTCAGCTTGAGTTATGCACAAAAAGAGATACAGCAGCAAAAGCAGAAAAGGGTATCAACCATCCACTAACTATTATACTGACTGTTTGCTGTTATCGCTGTAATATTACCTGGTGCATACTCCAGGTCAATAACTTATCCAAACTGAGACTCCCTTGGGTGTCCTACAGGAAGCAAAAGCTGACCAAAGGCTACGCAAAGAGGCTCAGGTGACGCTCTATCGTAACTACAGAGTGGGAGATTTTCCAGATATCCAGATTCCGTACAGTAGCCTCATCGCCCCTTTACAAGCGCTAGCTCAGGTCAGACTGCCTCTGCTTTCTGTGTTTTTCCACTTGTAATCAACTGAAATAGGGATACAAATGTACAAACTCACATACTCAATGTTTATGTTTTTCCTTTAGAGAGATTCAATTTTAGCCAAACAGCTGTTTAGTTCCCTGTTTACTGGCATCCTTGAAGAGGAAAGCAAAGTAGAGTCACCAGCAGAGATGGCAAAGACTAAGGAGGAGCTACGGTGCAACATGAACACTTTCTTGAGCAGGAGTACCCTCTGCTTCCCTCCTTTTATCGCATGTGTGCAGGTATGACCCTCAGTAACTGTTCTGCATGTTTGAATTCAGTTGATCAAGTTATTCATTTGTAGAGTTACACTACGTTTTGATTATAATGTTTAAATTGAAGACCAGTTCTGTGCTGTACCTCTGGAGGACCAGGGTTGGTGTTAGCTTGAAGACAAAACTGAGCTGAAATCCTTCCCGTTCTCTTGCTAGGACATGTGCTACCAGCATAAGGAGCTGCAAGAACTCGATCCAGCCGCCATCAGCTCCACTTGCATGATGAGTCTCCAGCAGCCGTGGGGCATCCTTCTGCTGGAGGAGAGCCTGCTGCATGCTGGCGTCCAAGCTGAGCCTCCTGCCAAACGATCACGAGGACGTAAAGAGATCCCCCCAGACACCAAGAAATGGATCCACCTTGCAAAGTATTACACCATACTGTAGTTCTACTTGTACAGTTACTTCGTTGATATATACAGAGAATGAACTGTATTAAAGGAAAATCCGGTCAGTGTGGGGGAACTGTAACTTGTAACACTCTGTAACACTCTTGATGTGTGCATCTTCTCTATAGGCTCTACAGAACGTTGGAGGATTATGATGTTGTTCGTGGCATATTTGGTGGGAAGATTGGGACCAAGTCAATCACCTCTTCGGCTCTTCTCGCTGAAGCCAACAGTGACTTTTCAGAAGCTGTGAAGCTTTACAATGAGGTAGACAAGTTGTGGGTTTTGTTCATCAAAGTAAAAAACAAGTGGTCAGTTGCAGCTGTAGTAGAATAAGTACAAAAACAAATAATCACTTAAGTGACAAGTGCAGTGTCTTTCTGACTGACTCTCAGGCTCTCAACACTGAGGAGTGGAGTGATGGTGAGCCCACTGATTCTGAGAAGGACTTCTGGGAAATGGCAGCCATGGAGGCCTACAGTCATCTGACTGAGTGGAAGTCTCTGCAATACTGCTCCACAGTGTACATTGACGAAAGCTCCCCACCAGACCTGGAGAAGATGTGGTCAGAGCCTCTGTACCAGGTACAGTAAAGTAACTGACTCCTGTCTATTCACATTGAAGGCTTCTCATGCACCTGAGAGGGATAATGACAAATAACAGCATATATTACCTGCATTTTCTCCTGTTGAGTATTCTGTATTGAGTATTCTATCACTTCGTCATTCCAGTGCTGCAGAAGAAATGCAGCGCGCTATAAGATATGTGGTATAAACAAAGCTTTAAGATGAAATAATTAGACTCAAATGTAATCGCAGATCGAATTGCATAAAGGGAACTTCTTATATTGTTTTTCATGCTAAAGAATATTAGACTGCAATGTCTCAAGGTGTCTGTAAGTTTTCATGTCAAACAGCCCTGTAGATCATCAACACTGCCCGTCTCAAAGTGTGTATTTCCAACCTCTTGGTGGAAAAAAAGCTTTTTTAGTCTGTCACACGTAAGGTTGATCGTCACACCTCCTTGCAGAAACGCGCGCGATGTCATGTGGGTCACAGCATCCAGCTTGTTGTTGCTTGTTATTGGCGCACTAACAGCATTGTGGCTGCAGAGTCTGACACCGTAGATGACCTGAGCTCATGCAGCACCATACAACACGGCTATAGCTGCTTAGCCTCTGTGTTGCTGGAGCAGTTGCTGTCTGTGATACACGGCTATGCTGCAGCTGCAAAGTAGATTGTTTCAACCCTACTTGTAATGAAAACCTTTCTTCACTTTCTTTACTGTACACGCAGGTTTGTTAGTATCATGTACATGCACACATATTCTGAATGTTTTTTCCATTTCCATCAGGAAATGTACCTACATCACATGATCCGCAGTATGTTGAAGCAGCTGCAGCTTGGCGAGAGGGACCAGACTCTTCTGAGCTTCATAGACAAAGCTATGAGGTTGGAGGACCGTAAAAAGCTCCTGGAAAGTCATTACAGCCAAGAGCTCAGCTTGCTCTACATCCTGCAGGAGGACTATGACCGTGCCAGATACTACACCAACTACGCCATGCAGCTCTTCATGGAGGTCTGTGTTACACAAAGTCATGTTACAATTTTGTCCTGAGATATCTGGTGAATAATTAAAAAATGGACTCTGGGTAACGACGTACACTTTGTTTCCAACTTAACTTACAGAGTTACTCCAGTGTGGATACGCTGTTGACGCAAAGTCGTCTCACCCTCCTGCAGTCAGTGCAGGCCTTAACTGAGATCCAGGACTTCCTGCTGTTTATTAAAGGAGAGGGTGTGTGGATAACATTTTGAAAATTCAAACTAAGTATCCAAACAGTTGTTTGTTTTTTTTACTTGTGTTTCTCAACAAACTAATTTTAATTTGTGTTTGTGTTCGTTAGTGTCTGTGAGCTCCCTCAAGCGGCTAATCGGATTGTGGGCTGAGCGGTATCCTGACCCCAAAGTGGATCCAGTCAATGTGTGGGATGATATCATTACATCTCGGTATGAAGAAGACATTTTCTTTCGAATTTTCAAATTCAGATCATAGTAAGTCTGATCTCGGTATTTGATCTGTACGCTGTAGGTGTTTCTTCTTGGACAAGATCAGAGAACAGCTACAGGGCCACACTCCGGGTGACGCCATGGAAGTGGATGTTTTAGACAACCCTGTAGTTTGCATCGACACATTAGTGAATGACTGCAAGTTTAGCATGAAGCTACACATGGCTGATAGCGCTTGGAAGCAGGTGAAGAAGTCTTTTTTTTCCTGTCCTGTGCTCTCACATGGTACCTCCAAACTCACCATAGCTCCCTTAATGTCTTTTTAGAACAACTTCTCTGTTGCTACCAAGCTGCTGAAGGAACTTCACAGAGATGCCAAAACTAATAGAGGCTGGTTGATGCAATGGGTTCATAGCTTTAGCCGTTACAGCCATAAGCGGAGCCAGGCCCAAGGTCCAGTGGAGCAAATCAGCCTCATGCTGAAGATCGTCCCACTCCTGGGTAAGATGAAAACCACAACCCATGTAGGATTGTTTGCTGCCTGTGTCAGACTGTTGATTAGCCGGGGTGTGATATGTTTCTGCAGAGGATATTCAGAACGACTGTCAAAGTTCCACATCTAAAGTGTTTAGGAGCCAGAAAATCCTCCAAAGTTCATCTTTGCACATACTGGCCACAGCTGTGAGCAGAAGCCCCTCAGTCTTGGGAACTATTGAAGTAGAAAAAGCACAAAAGGTTTTAAAGCTTTCTGGAGCTGCTGGGACCATTGACAACCCAAAGGTATTACATTGTAATGTTTAGGGCTTTATTTTGAATCACTTATACTGTATGTCAGACACATGACCAAATTAAAATGAAAATAATGTTATTTGAAATTAAGTCCTGTGTCCTGTGTCCTCTAATAAGACACTTGGTCATGTACGGTAGAATATAAACTGAAGGAATGAGGGGATCTGATTCATCAAGGCTGTTTATCATGCAGGATGTGGAATTGAAGCTGCAGCTGAAAGCACTGACCTTGCTGCGTGATGCTACCAAAAAGGCAGATGAAGAACTTCAGTCTTACAATCAGGACTGTATAGAGACCAGCAGCCTCATCGACACATACATGGCTCTGGCCAACTTCTGTGACAAATGTCTGCGAGAGGAGGAGCAAGGTGATAGCAGTGAGTAATAATACTCACAATCAGTGACCAGGTGACAATGATGTATTTTAAGCTGTTTGTTTGTGTGTAGTTACAGAGAGCCAGGTTTCAGACCTGCTGCCCGTTCACATGGTGCAGAGCATGTTGAAAGCACTGAAGCTGAACTCGGAGGAAGCTCGCCTCAAGTTCCCACGTCTGCTGCAGATCATTGAGTTGTACCCTGCTGAGACCCTGGACCTCATGACCAAAGAGGTGAGCGTGATGCCCCTCATTATACCTGGCCTACAGTTGCAGCATGGCACTAACGCGAGGCCTCTTTTCAGATGGCGTCGGTTCCGTGCTGGATGCTGATCAGCTGGATCAGCCAAATGGTTGCTGTTCTGGATAAGCCACAAGCCGTGGCAGTGCAGCACTGCATAGGGCAGATAGCGGAGTGCTACCCCCAAGCTCTGGTTTACGCTCTCATGATCAGCAGTGAGAGTTACCAGTTTGAGGACTCGGCCACAGGACACCAGCAGCGGGAATTCGTCACCAGGTGAACTGCTTGGGTCACAAATAGTCTTTACCATCCCATAGCTTGACAAGTTCTCATTCTCAGTATTTGTGGTTACATTATCTTGATGAATATTAAACAGGCTCAGCAGGAAGTTGGATAAGGGAGGAGCGGTGAAGACCTTTGTGGATGCACTGCAGCAGCTTACAAATCCTGAGATGATTTTTAAGGTAGTGGCTTCAACAGTGAGTGAACAGTGCTGCCCCCTGCTGGCTTTTGGCCTCTGTGTGATGATGCTCATTTGTCCACACAGGACTGGTGGGACAGTGTGAAAAATGAACTGGAGAAGTCCAGTTTTGACAAGAAACGGATGAGCGTCATGTATGACGAAATGCGTGCTTCACTTGGAGATCCAAACAAAGATGGTCATGGGACGTTTCGTAAACGATTCATCCAGGTTTGTTGTTTTAGTCCCGATTCCTCAGCCCTGCAAAAAAAACTGAGCTACCTCATTTTATAATGAAATGGCAAAGCAGCAGGACTTGGTCATTTAATGGAGTTGTATGTAGAAACTAGCACATACATACAGTAGTAGCAGTAGTAGTAGCAGCAGCATTGAAACCATTACCAGGTAAATGAAATCCCTCCCTTTTCAGGTCAGTTAAGGACAGCGCGTTGTGATGACAGCAGTTTTGTGAAGTGCCTCACCCATGTCTTGAGATTGCGTGGTGTTCTGCTTTCGTCCTCCCATTCCCATTGATCCGAACAGTTTTATTCTTTTCTGACATCTGACCTGACAACATTCCTCCAAAGGCTGGAGCTTTGTCACAGTGCTCTGTGGCCTATGCCTTGGGAGCTAACCTTTCATGATACTGCCTCTCTTTGGATATAGATACATTTGTACCTGTTACCTTTATATATTCACAAGCTGTCCTGGAACAGGTGAGAGGCAGGTAACATCCTGAACTAGTCCGCTGTCACAGGGCCAACTTACTGTTTAGACACAGACAGGTTCACCAATTACACATGTAGTAGAACATCCACAACCCACTGTCTTCCTTCTTTTAGTGTAAAAAGCCTTCCCACGTTGGGTGTTTGTTTTTATGCCAAGGTCTTGGCTGAGCTTTTTCCCATAATGAATAATTCTTGTTTTATTTAACAGAAATTTGCCAAAGATGTGGAGAAACTGCTGGGTCCGAAAGGCACCAAGCTGTTTGAGAAGAGGAAAGACAAAAGCTTTTTGCGGCAGGTTGAGGATCTGGCAGCATCCATGCGTGGTTTTCATAAAGGGGAACCTGGGAACCTGAAGGAATACTCTCCCTGGCTGAGCGGCTTCAAAGCAGACCTGTTCATCAATGAGCTGGAGATCCCAGGTCAGGAGCTCCCAAAGACATAACCGACTGTCCATGTTGCAATCAGTACATAGTAATAGGTTTGTGTTTGTGTCTGTGTTTGTGTAGGACAGTACGACGGTCGATCGAAACCGTTGCCAGAGTACCATGCAAAAATCACAGGCTTTGATGAAAGGGTATGTTACTGACGCGTGAAGCCTGGTTCCATCCTATGTATTGGCTGCACAGTAAGTCTGTGATGTCCCCGCCCTCAGGTAAAGGTGATGACTTCCATTCGTCGCCCCAAACGCCTGATCGTCCGCGGAGACGACGAGCGGGACCACCCCTTCCTGGTGAAGGGCGGAGAAGACCTCCGTCAGGACCAGCGCATCGAGCAGCTCTTTGGTGTCATGAACATCCTGCTGAGCCATGACGCTGTCTGCACACACAGAGACTTGCAGCTGCGCACCTACCAAGTCATTCCCATCACCACGAGGTCAGTGCATCCTGACCCATTACTGAGGGCCCGAGAAACATGATGCCTTTGCTTTTAAAATGGTGAATTATTTAGTGTTTATTATTTAGAGAATTATTAAGCTCGATATTTTCACTTGTCTAGTAATTTAAATTTAATCAAATAAAACCACAGGATGTTTAAGGAGCAAAACTATTTTTTTGTGCCTTTACAGAGTTGGATTGATCGAGTGGATGGAGAATACCTGCACTCTTAAAGAGTTCCTGTACAACACAATGACTAAAAAAGAACAGGATGAAGCATTGATGTACGAGTAACAGAAGAAACTGAAAGATTTCTTGCACTATAAAGTGGAAATCGCATGATAATTCCTATGTATTTAAATCTTCTTTTGGGGTGAAGAAAAAGAAAACTTTGTGTTGTGAACTATATGATTTCTTCCTTTAAGGATTCCTGGACTCTACAATGAATGGCTTTCATCCTTTGCTCCAAATTCAAAAGATGGTGGCATCGCACTGTATGGTCTGGCTTACAGGTAAGTGTCCTGGATGTTGTGCAGAATACCAGTTTGTATTTAAATATGCAGCTAACCTAAAAACACCAGACAGATGTGGACTTAAAGATGGATTCTTTTGTCAGGAAAGCAAAACGTCCTGAGACCATCAGCAGCTTCATGAAAGTGTTGCAACACGTGCCCAGTGATCTCCTGAAGTATGTGAGCAATGGATCACTGCCTACTGACTCACTAAAAGTGTGACTTCACACTGTCCAGAATTCCTCATGCGATGAATCCTTATTTCCCCCTTTTTATTGTGCAGGCGAGCTTTTCTCAAGATGTGCAACAGTCCTGAGGCGTTTCTGTCTCTGAGGTCCCACTTCATCAGCTCTCATGCTTTGCTGTGTGTGAGCCACTGGATTCTAGGCATCGGAGACCGTCACCTGTCCAACTTCATGATCAACATGGAAACAGGAGGCATGATCGGCATCGACTTTGGCCACGCGTTTGGTTCGGCCACACAGGTCCGTGAGATAATGAATGAAGAGAGAAATGGTTAAACACAGAAACGAGCAGTAGATGCTGGTTTTGCGCATCAGGTTTGCAGGTGTGATTGGAGCAGACACAGCCATTACCTGCGGCTTTCTGTCCTTGCAGTTTCTCACTGTGCCGGAGCTCATGCCGTTCAGGCTCACCAGGCAGTTTGTGAACCTGATGCAGCCCTTGAAGGAGTCAGGCTTGATCCAGAGCATCATGGTTCACTCGCTGAGAGCTTACAGGGCTGAGCCAGACCTTCTGCTCAACACCATGGATGTGTTTGTCAAGGAACCCTCCTTGGACTGGAAGGTAACCAGCATTTCTACTACAAAAGTCCCAGTAAACTGCAGATTTCTAAAATGTCTCCACTCTTTAATGCTCCACAGAACTTTGAGCTGAAACAACTGAAGAAAGGAGGCACGTGGGCAAAGAACATCAACACCAAGGAAATCAACTGGTATCCCCTACAGAAGGTGAACTTCGCCAGACGAAAGCTGGAAGGCGCAAACCCATCGGCTATAACCAGGTACAGTATGTCATCACATGTAAAGCAGAGATACAGGAGTGTGTCTTCGCTCTTTACTTGTGTGATAACCGGAGCCTTATCTACCAGCGAGGAGCTAAAGCTGGGCTTTGAGAAGGACCCCGCCTTCTCAGGGATGCAGTCCGTGGCTCTGGGGACAAAGGAACACAACATCCGTGCTACGCTTCCAGCTGCAGGCTTGTCAGTGGAGCAGCAGGTGAACTGTCTGCTTGACCAAGCCATGGACCCGAATCTGCTGGGCAGAGTTTATGCCGGCTGGGAACCGTGGGTGTGATTCTATGTGTAGAGAAAGTAAGTTTGTATTCTGATCACCGTTGGTTTCGGTATGTTTTTCTGTCTACATGTATACGTTGAGGGGCTTCTTGGGACTTTCTCTGTTTGAGTTTAATCATCGTCGCCTTCATTTATTAATGTTTTGTAACTAAAGTACAAATAAAAGCAACACTGATCGACCAACTGATGTTATTAATTAGCATAGGACAACATTTAAAGCTTCACTCTCCTTCAGTAGGTACTGCTGACAATAACATGTGCCACCATGGACTATTTTAGGCAAACAGATTAACAAAGGGAACTCACAGCAGATTGTCTGTGCGGGAATTTGACTTGACGGAAAAGGAACGAAAGGACCCAGTCCTGTGTTTGCATCAAGTGAATCGTAGTTAAGTAGAGGAAATATGGCACCACAGTAAACTGGCAAACGGACAGCAGCTGTTCTTATAAACTGTCCAGACCAAATAATCTACCACCTCTGGTTATAAAGTAACGCTCCAGTGAGAAGGAACATCCAGTTTGGGAACAGGTAAGTTAGGAGGACGCCACTCTGAGCTTTATTCTAAGCTACTTCAATCAAAAAGCAGAACTTGTTTTATGTTTTGAACTGTGAGATGTAAACAGACAAAATCTGAGACAAAGTGACAACATTTCACATCTAACCAAAAATCAAAGGTGTAAATGAAGTAGTGGTAGTGAAAGTTGCCTGTGCTCCAGTCTCCACAGCAGGATGTCTGAGATGCTGCTGTTGATCCACATTAAGAGCAATGTTGTGCTGGGTTACATCTGTAAAGCTTGAGGCACGATGTGAGATGTCACGTTTAAATCGAGTGGGAGGATTCTGTGTGCTTTCAAAAGTTTGTATACTTATTTTTCAAATGCTCTCAGTGGATTTAACTATTCATATTTTATTATATATTTCTTTGGTCTGTCATGTTTGAAGTGTTGATGATTCTGTAAATTAATTATTTTGATGATTAAAGTAAAGCACAAAAGTACAGACTGTACTGGGCTGTATATATATTATAGCTACTGCAAATATGAAGTAGCTCATGGAATAATTGCTAGATTGTGTTAATTAAATGCTATGCAACCCTAATCGTAGGTACGTTTTAGGTGTTTCATTACGTTTTATAAATTCTATGCATGCAGGTGATGTTACATGTTTTTCTAATGGGTCAAGGGTTTCCATCTCTCTTGTTTGGCCGCTACCTTTTCTTGCCCAGACTCACTTGCAACAACTCAGTGTTCAGTGTTTTGTCCTAAGAACAACACAGCACATCAACGTCCTTCTTTACCTTAAGCTTTTCTTCTTAATGTGACGCAGTGTGATTAAAACAACAAACAACAGTTAATTCATTTTAATTGATCATACAATCTAAAACAGACAGAACACGTGTTAAGTTGAAGGCTGAGTTCATGACTCCAGATTAATGGTGACCAACAGTATTATGGAACCCAGTGCACAGTCGCTGCTGGATTGGGTCAGGATTTTTCAAGTAGGACTGCTGACGTGGATGAAAGTCAGAGGTAACGGCTCGACTCCGTTTTCCTGCTGTTCTGCTTCTGTATAGTTAATGTTGCAGCACACACACAGTAAATGACTTGGTTGTAGATGTCGCATGTGTCAGTGCTGCTGTGTTTACTGGCCCGAGTGAACCAAACTGTATGGAGAAAGACACATGACACCTCTGACCAACGTTCTTCACCTAAACAAACCAACAAACAATAATCCTGTACTGTGACGTTCCTCGGTTCTTCCTCTGTCCGACTTGTTGTCGTACAATGGCTATTGCATAGGACTTCAATCGTCATGGAAACCATAAACACAACATATATACTATTTGGTCACTGTCTTTGGAGTGTGATTGAGGCCAGCAGAGGTTTCTCACCCGCAAGTATTGTTTTAATGCATTTTTCAATTAGTAAACCCAAGTACAACCAAAGTTCTGCATAAAAAAATCCTTAGAAAAAATAATTTCAACACCAGTATAACTTTTCTTTAAAAAATTACAATTAATTTGCATATAAAATGAAAAAAAATATCACAATAAAATGTAACACCCCACTGCAAAAAGTGTCATAGAAAAAACTAAACGTTTTGGTTGTTCACATAAAGGCTGTTGCAGCAGAGGCGCCTTCATCGAACAACTGCTCTGCATGTTTTGTACTGTTTTGTACTGAAACGTAAACGCACAACTCAGAATCAAGGCGGCGGGTACCAACAACAACTAATAAAACAGTTCAGCTTGCGCGTCTGTTTCTGATCAATCAAATACATACTTTAATTCAAGGTCTTTGGGTTAAGGCGCAGAACATCTGAGCTTTAGTTAGTGTGTTGCATTAGAGGACACCTACACATGTACCGTTCTAGTTAGTGCATTCATGGACTGCACATTTCTGCAGCAGGCTTATGGTATTTCAAGACCATAACTAATTAATTCGGCTGAACTCCAGCAAAGTGCATGATGCATAATTTGTATTTTCATAAAACATCAAGGTCCTTCTCTACTTCTATTAGGGTTTAGGTTGGGAACATCCTTCTATTGGGGCACACACGGTTAATTTCCAGTTATAAACAGCTATATTATATTTAGTGGAGATGTTTTGGTTAAATCAAATACTACTAGAATTCACTGGATACCGATTGTTTGGTTCTGCAGGCAAAGAATCTTATCTCTCTTTTCTTAGCTCTTTGTGTGTGAGTGTAATAAAGGCTTGAGGGCAGGACTAGTTCTTGCAGTTTGGACTAAAAGGCAACTTAGGGCTCCTTAACATACACTTTAAAAGTAACACAAGTATCCCTTAATACCCATTACGTGAACTATGTTTGCTTGCAGTAAGTTCCTCTGAACCTTGACCAAACCGTCACTGACTGCGCAGCTATTTTACAAACACTAGCACAGACAGTTATGCTGTCCTGCCACAACTGTGGGACACAGTCCTGATAACATTCTGTAATAGTTTTGGTTCTTCTTCTTTGACTAGATGAACTGTGGATGGTTACATCAGCTTTGTTTACATCTGCTGATGTCAGAAAGCAGACTTGAAGCGCTGCACTGTCAAAGTGCCATTCTGATATTAGTTGATGAATGCTGATGTTCTCAGGTCTCACGAATTCTTCATTCTTCTTCTCTTTCACAGATAAATACTTCAAAAAAATGATATGCAACAAGACTGTGCAGCTAACACATTTAACACATAACAGTCTTGCAAGGTGGCCACAATCTTCAACAGGAAGATCCTAAACTTCATCTCATTAGTGTTTTCATTAAATGGGTTTCTCTAAAATTAGGATTTGAGTTATGACATGAACACTAGTGAGCTCCTAAGTAATGACATCATAGACAAGATCTTCATGAAAGTGCCAAAGGATTCCAATCTGTTAGCCGAGAGCAGACCTGGGCTGAAAATGATTCAACAAGGAGATCAATTCATCCAACGCAAGAGGCTGTGGCTTGGTGTGCATAGCATATATATACTGGAGGCATGGCGTTCTGCTTTGAGTGTCATACATATACTGGCAGTTAGATCTTGGGCCTCCACCCATTTATAAACTGCATGAGCTTCTTTACCTGTAGTTTGCTCAGCTTGAAGTCCTCTACCAGAATTTCCTCAGTGAGCTGCAGGAGTAAATTCCCATCAATTTTCTCAGACACAAAAAGCAACACAATGTCATCAGGCAGGCCGATAAATCTCAGACACTTGGACACCTCCTCAATGGACAAGCCAGCCAGGATGGACGGAGGCTGCCACTGTGCACCAGCGGACAACGGGGGACAGTTAGGGATTAATGAGTCAGAGGGGGAATAAGTGTCTTTGGTGCCATGATCGTGGGGAGCAAGTGAACAATTTAAAGTTTCCTGCTTGTCACAGTCGGACCCTGACAGTCGCTCTGTGCACTTTAGTGTTCTCGGTGGTAAGATGGGGCAGGACAGGCTCTGCTTAGTGTTGGATTCTTCTATAGGCTTGTCTCTGTACATTTCTGAATTGTAACTTGAGGATTTGGTGCAAAAGTGATTTAGAGACGTTTTCTGCAGCATCAAGTCCTTGCTGCTGTGTGCGTGCACTCGGCCGTCAAAGTCCACGAGGCTCGATGTGCAGGTTTTCAGGGAGCTCGGGGACCTCTTCCTGGGGTAGCTGTAGTAGCTTCGACAGCTGGCCGGCAGAAAGTCTTCCACGCACTGAGAGTCCCCACTGAAGTGATTTGGCCACGACAGCCTGGAGGACATCCCGTCTGAGGGAGGGCTAGCGCTGAATGGAGCAGGGTTTGGCTCAGGGTCGTTGGACTGACCCCAGGTACAGGGGTAGCACATCGGGCCTGACTCTGGTTCGACTGCTTCTTTCTCACATGATCCACTAAAAAAACAAAAGAAGAGCAAACACTCATATTACAACAAAAACTGCCAAACAATGGAACAGATGCAGCATGAAGACACATAACTTTGCATCTGACCTGAAGATCAAACACATCTAACGAACATAAATGGAAAGCGTTTACTACCAACTCTGAATCAGCATGTTGACACTGAAACGCGTTTAGTTCTTACATGCTGTGGAGACCAGAGGAATAGTACGAGAGGGTTGGACTTGGAGACCGGGTGTCTTGCTGCCGCGGCTTTGACGGAATGGGAACTGATGGCATTTGCTTCAGACTTCGTGGAGGGATGGGGGGGGCATTCAAAAGACGACATTCTTCCTTCACCTGCAAAGAAAATTAACACTGAACCTGGTTTTTGTTGATTATCCTGTGGTTCTTTATGCAGTTTGCAAATTTAAGATTGGGGTTAATCTTATCTCGTACATAAAAGCATCAGAGCTTTAATAGGTTTAGTCAGAAGTCATGCTTTTAAGCTTTTTGTCATTTTGTCATTAGAAGCCTACATCCTGTGGCTGGAAATGCTTATCACGTCTTTCAATCTTCTTTTGTAAAACAATGTGTGCTTGGTTTGGATCCTGATGTGTTTCTCAGAAAGCAGCTGCTCAGTGAGTATGTTATGAAAGATTAAACAACAGAGAAACTAATCAGGCAGTCTTAATGGAAATACTCACAGCTTCAGATTTGGGTGGAACTGGTGGTGGAGTGAGGGAGACGTCTGAGCTTGGTATTGCTCCAAGAGGACATGTTACTGCATAAGATAGGGCTGCTGTTGTTCCACAGCCATTGTTGATGCCTCGAATTCCCTCACTTGAAGGGGGCCTTGGGAAGTAGCCTCTTAAACTGTCCAACCACAGCTCCTCATAGGGAACGTCAGACTTAAAGGGTGGCTGTTGATGCATGCAGTCCAGTGGCTCCGGGTAAAGGTGTTCATTTTCCCCCAGGTCTGAAGGAACGCCATCAGATGGAAGACCAGCCCAATCTCCACCAAGAGTCATACAGCCCTGCAGGTTGACCTCGCTGTTCCCGTGCAGGTTGCTGCCGTACACGCACACAGAGAGCCGATGGAAGGACTGGGTGAGGTCATCCCGCGCATGAGTCAAAGAGCTGGGGGTCTGCATGTGGTTGGGACACCCGTTGGAGCTGCTGCTGCTGCTTCCACAGCACGTACCATTCCCGCTGCTTTTTTTAGGGCTCTTCCCATCATCGCTCCAATCGCTGCGTACATCCCGGACAGCCCGAGAGTAGTCATCAATGTCAAACTGCTCCTGGCAGAAGGAAAACCAGCGATGTACCACAGTGTCCAGCCACAGCTCTCCCTGCAGGAGCTCCTCTGGAATAATAAACCGAGGCATTGCCAAATGAAAGGGGAAGTGAGTGGGGATGATTTTGTTGCTGCGCAGGATGCAGCACACAACTACTGTCTTTGTTTGAATGTTGACCAATTTGTAACGGTGACCCTCCCGGATCAAGTGGAGATCGTACTGGTTGCGAGGTGGACTGCTGGGGACTGTGACGTTGACTGGGAGGCGGGTTTTCTCCACGATGTTTCTGATCGTGTGTTCGCCGTCTTGCATCTGCAGCTCCAGCGGACTGCACGTGCTGAACCTGCCTTTGCACTGGAAAGGCAAGCTGATGCTCTCGTTGGTCCGATGGTTCATGCAGATCAAGCACGGCATCTTGCCCCGACCGATCTTACTGATGGAGTTGAGCTTCCCAATCTTCTTAAAGATGGTGTTGAATCTGGACTTTTCTTTGAATGTCTTGGCATAGAGGATCTCAGCCTGGCCCATCAGGGTCAGTTCATCACCGGTGCTTAGTGTAATGTTGTAAACTTCTGTGTCTTCATTGCATTCCCCTGAGGCCACCTGAGAAAAAGTAAAATGGTTTAAAACTGGTGAGGCTTGGATATCAACATTTGTGTGATCCCAAAAAAAGCTCAACTTAAATTGACAAAAACTGCACCAAATCAAACATTTGAAGTCATACTATAACTGGTGTTATGAGTAAACAGATGCACACTATTAAACAAGGCAAGCACCTCCTGAGAGCAAGAGTAGGACCTTTGGTTGAAAAAGAGTGTTCAACCACTTAATTTTCTAATACAGTTCACACAAACGTTAAAGTCCAGTTGACCTCTCTGGTGCAGAGTCAAATGTTGAGCTGGAAGACAACAAAAACCCGATAGACCGAAGAGGAAATTAACATTATGATAGTAAAAGTATAAACCAACCTTTTAACCCTGCTAATAAATGCATTTGGCCAATGATGTGAGTCAAGTGCTCATTCCTAATGGGTCAATAATTCATAACATTAATGCAGTTGTTCTGCTGTTTGCTTTGTCACAAACAAACACGTAACAGCATTTAAAAAACAAATCAGTCTGTTGGGATTTCATTCACCTACAATCTAACCTCCAGTTTGCTGCATAGTAGCTGCGTAAACTCCCCCCTTCAATTCAACTAAACGTCTGTGTGACTTTAGCCTTAACAGAATGATTGTTAGTAAAACATATCAGCATTATGACTGTAAGAGCTTAACCAGATAAATACATACCTTAACATTAAAGGTGATTTCCTCCATGACATACACTCTTTCAGGAAATGCTTTTGCTACCTCCTCCACGCTGTTGAAATACTGCACCGGCTCCTTGACATCTCTGTCCTGCTCCAGCAATTTAAATTGACCTTCGGTAGAGAAGAGTATGAACTTCACACACGCACCAAGCCAGGCCACATGAGCATTGTTGCAATATCATTAAAACGTTAAGACTGACGATCTATTTAGATGTGCCTCACCTTCATAGTGTACTGGGATCTCTATTTTGGGACCAATGACATAGTGTCCCTCCTCCAAACTGTGAGCAGTAATTGTTGTCCACTGACGGCAGGAATGAATCAAGAGGTAGTCATTGTCTCTGAGCCCTTCAACTGGTTGACCTGCACACACAGGACAGCCATTAACCAAAGACAATACAATTGCAAATTAGGTTTTACAGTATAATAAAATAGTAATATAGTTCTGCAAAGCGTAGTACCATTGATTAAATTTCAGACGATTTCAGAATGTCTCTTTCCAAAGTATTTATGTAATTTAATGTTTAACAAGTTTTCAGTATCATACACTGGCAACTTTTTAACTACTTTATTAGTCTGATTTATTGGCTGTTGTTATTGTATATATTATGACAGCTTGTTACACTCAAGCTGCAACGCTGATGCCGGATTACACTATTTACTATATAGTCACGATTCTCCACAGATGATGGATAATACTCTAAAACACAACTAGTGCCATTTCAAAGACCAATACTGTATGTAAGTATGAACAAGGATGAAGACAATAATTCATTAGATCAACATGAGTATCATCGTATTAACACAATTTCTGGTTAAACTAAAAACATCCCAAATCCAAAAGGGAACAGGGTGTTTATTGTTTATATTTGTACTTATATTTATTTAGTAGTTGTTTAGACTAGACTTGTAATCTGATTAGGGCCATACAATGCATTGGGATGCAAGTGTGATTAGATAAATATACATTGTCACGCAATCAATTTGTCTCAAAATTCAATTTTAAATTCGATTACATATTGTCCTTTACATTTGTAAAAGTTCTATTACGTCCACAGATCCACTGGGTTTTAGCTGATTTCACCATGACACAGGTGGCTGTTCCTTACATACTACATTCATTTGTGCTGAACAACTTTAAAAAGGCTAACAAACATCGGCCACTTACGCTACTACTTTGTGTACTTTACTGTAGCTATCTGCTAATTAGCAGGCTAGCAAGCACTTGATTGAAGCTTAAAACATACTTACCGTTCCCCAATTTGACAATCTGAGGCAGCCTGTAAGCACCGACAAGTTGATCCAACGGCAATGACGTCGTGCTCCATGTTATATCTTTTAAATTGTTGTACAACATTGTTCCAATTTCCATCTTGCTAGCTTACATTAGCCAACTGGACAGCTAGCTATGCGTAATCACGGTCCCAAAAGATTACACTAAGCTAATCAATTTAACAACATCTACCGCATCGTAATGTCATGCTTCGAAATTAATCGTCACATATTTCTCTTTTTTTCCCGTCATTAAAGTCCGTTGTCTGATAACGCACTGTAGCAGAGCCATGTTTACTTAGCCAGTGACGGCTACGGCAAAGCAACAGATCCTAAGTCAGTCTGACCAATAACGGAAACATGATTTGCTTTCAAAATAAAAGTATTATTTATTTTTGCTACATGAAGAAAAATTAAGATTGTGAACTATACAATAATAGAAAAATGTCATACCAAAACCTTAATTAGCTTAAAGCGAAAATATTAAAACACATATTGATTGTTATTTGCTAACACTCTTTCACATGTGATGTAGTTTGAAAATTGTTTACCGGAAAAAGCATTTTGTGTTAAAACCTGTGACTTTTCGTATATTATATATTATATGTAGATATAAATTCTCAAAAGGCTACAACTGATAACTAACATCGGAAAAGCAATAGCAGAGTATTTACTAATAAAGTCTTGCAAATCATGAACGTTTAATTCTTGAACTACTTAAAGTTATCATCATTTCATTGTTATACTAACCTAATATAATCTTTGTGTTTCTAATAATACACAAATAATCTTTGTGTACCAGTAATTAAAGTCATTAGGCAGCTTATCTTAGTTTTATTTTCCCAACAACTGCAACCAGTAGATGAGATACTGGTCATGTGTTGATGAACACACATGCAATGAATTGCAACATAGAGCAAACATGAACAACCAAACCAGGTGATGCAAACACAAACGTACCAACAATGATGGTGTCATCACACTTCCTGATTTAGCTGCTACAAATAAGAAGCACTTCCTTTAATTGTTGTGTAGCTCACCGCAGCCTCGAACAAACAACTATGTCTTTTGTGGAGACTCTGCGTCGCTGGGATGAGGCCGTCAATTGTGTCGACAGACAGGAGTTGTCAGAAGCGCTCAGAATCCTCCTGTCGATCCAAGAACCAAACTCCAAAATTTGCTTTGACATAGGCTGCCTACATCTCCTTAACCAGGACCTAGATGCTGCAGAAAAGGTGCGTCCAAAACTGACACATCATCATATCTGGTGTTTTCTAACTATGATAAATCTAGAATTCAAATCTTATTTTGATGCACTTGATAATAGTATTTTATACCTCACAGAAAGTGCAAGTCACTGAAAAAGAAGAAGTGCAGTTTGTCGTTTCTCCTTTTCTCTAGAGGAAGTGACTGCGTTTTGTCATTTCTTTCAGGCCTTTGATTGCAGCATACGCAAGGATGAACATTTGGCCATTGCCTTTTTTCAAAGAGGAATCACCTTTTACAAAAAGAAAAGGCAAGACACATACAGTAGTTTTGTACAATTAAAAGTAAGACAGACATGTGAGACTTAATTCTTGTAAAATGTGACATTAAATCGTTATTCCTGCTTTTCTACGTGAATTGATGCAGATGAGTTAACAGCATGTTCTGGTTGCTAGATATGAGGAGAGCTTGGGTGATTTCCAACGTGCCTTCAAAGCACTGAGAGGCAACCAGCTGATAGATTACAAAGCACTTGGTCTCAGATACAAACTATATGCATGTGAGGTGAGTACGTGAATGCATCATATCATTTATAATGCTCTTGTGAAGTGAGGCATTGTTCCAATACTGTGGTCTGCATATGTCATTCATATAACAGAGTTATTGTTTTCCAATACAATGCAATGTCTGTTGCCACAGATTCTCCACAATATGGCTCTGGCTGAGGCTCAGCTTGGTAACTGGGAAAAAGCCCAGGACCACCTTGTCAAAGCTCTGGACCTTAAGACAGAGGCCAAACTCAATCTGATTGACAGGGCCCTGCAGTCGATCCTGGTCAGTGGCAATGTGCTTAGGAACTAAAAATGTCACTTATTATAATTAACATTCAAAAAAATTCATTCCAGTTATATAAATTGTTTATCAAACATATATTTTTTTACTAAGACAAAGGCATCCATTAGTGTATTTATAAATAAATCCAATCAAGTGAAGGAAAAAAGATCAGTTTCGATATATTCTTTGATATTTGAAACAGTTATTATTATTATGCCTTTGCAGAAACAGAAGCTTTTTAAACTAGTGGAGTTCCCATCCAAAGAGCTGTTTAAACCAAATAAGCACTATGTTGCTGAGCTGGAGAAGAAGGACTATCTAGGTAAAGCAAAGGTAATACTTTAAGGAAGACATGTCTTATTATTCACAGGTACAGAATTAAACCTCTGCATTTCTAACAGTAATATGATGGATGATATCTTATTTTATTATCTTCAGGTGGTTGCATCCGTCGTGCCTCAGGATGACTTCTCAGGGTTCGCTCCATTACAGCCACAGGTGACGGGGACTGTAATGTAATGAACTGAAAGGCTCACGCGGCCAAAACCGGTGCTATCGTTAACAGAATCCTTTAGAAAATTCTATGAAAGGGTTTTGATGTTGGTTATTCAATGAATTTTTTTCTAAATGAATCAATAGTCATGTTTCTGGTGGTTACACATTAAACAAATGATCTTAACATACGACAGGTTGAAGATGGTCCAGTTCAGAAAAAGGAGCCAGAGGTTTTCAGGTACAGTGCTGCCAGTAATTATACTTAACCTAAAGACATGTGCTGCATCCAGTAATAACTAACAGGTATGAATACATCCTGTTTCTTCACAGAACTTTGCAGGGAGAACCTCACACTGTCCTGTTTGAGTTCGTCCCTGAAACGAGCGATGAGTTGGCTGTGGTGCCGGGAAACATAGTGTTTGTTCTGCAGAAGGACGCCGACAACTGGGCCTCTGTGGTCTTCAATGAAAGAGTAAGATGGAAACACTGAAGCGTGTCCCAGAACTAAAGTTGAGCATTTTTTTCTGAAATATGCAGAGAACCCATTTGTTATTATTATTTAATTGTATAGGTTTATTTAAAAAAAATGTATGGCTGCCTTTTATTAATTTTGTCACTAATTTAATTACCTTTCAATTCAATTACAATTCGTAGTTGGTTTCACTTAATTATTTTTCACTATATAATTACAAAAATTATGTTTGAAACCTAAATAATAAAATTTGAATATTTAATTGCAATGCAATTCAATGTTGTGAAACAAGGTATTTTGTTTTTCTGTATTTAACCATTGTTTAGAGAGGACTGGTTCCTTACAATTACCTGGAACGCTTGGAGCTCTCACTGGCTTCCAAACAAAACGAGGTAAGAAATAAAAATTGTTTTTCATCATAGAATGATGTATTATTATTATTATTAATAGACAACAGAGCTATGTATATTTCTTGTTTCCCCAACTTACAGTATATATTTCATTCTTTTGCTTTAAGAATGTTTCAAACCATAATTTGCCTTCTTAAGAATCTGCTTTTCATAAAGATAAATATAGAGATAAATTAAGTTTTTGTCAATATGATGACCAGTTACATAACTTCACTACATAACCTACATGTCAAGCTCCAGTCCCTGAGAGCCACTGTTCCTGCTGGTTTTCCAACTCTCGCTGCTCATCACCTGATCAGGTGTCGGTAGGGTTTTCCAGCGGTTCATTGACTGAACACATCTGGACAAGGTAATCAGTAGGAGCTGGGGAAGGAAGAGGTGGAAAATCAGCAGGAGAGTGGCCCTCAAAGAGAACAGTTTGACACCCCTGAACCTAGATACTCCCTCACACACTGTCTTTAATTCTATTGTGTTTAACATTGTTGAACAGGGAGAACGCGCATCTCCCAGCCGACCGCCTCCGACCAGACCAGAGAGAAAACAAGGTAAACGTTGTTTTTGGCACAATATGGAGCAAATTAAAACTACATTGGCTGGAATAATTCCCAATCTAGTAGTGGCATGGACACACTGTTGAAACGCTTAGTATGTACTGTAGTTCAGATGCCATCATATACATTATATATATACTAATTAGAGTCATAGACTCACCTTTTATCTTTCACACAAGCATAAATATAATTTACAAGCAACTTAAATGCAGTTTGATTTGCATATTGTATACTATTCAATAAATGGAACCCAACTCAAATTCATCTTACATCTGGACCAACACTCTGCACCCAAAGGTGACTTAGGCAGGACTGGATAGTGGCTACAGTAATTGTCCATGCAGTCAGAACTCATTTTTTCTCTGATCTGTGTTTGAAAGGTTTCACTCCCAAAGAGAGCAGAGCTGCACCCACACAGCAGGAGGTATGTGCATTCAAAACGTCCTGCTCATGAACCCGTGTGCAGACATGTTGCGCTTCACTGCAGTAGCTACGCTTCCTTTTATGTCTGTGATCTATCTGTGAATGTGACCTTTCACCTTTTCCAGGATGCACAGTCCACTGACAACTTGTGTATAGTCAAAGTCCACTTCACATTCAACTTCGCTGTGTCAGTGCTGTGTGGATCCCCTTCTGTGATACTCATCGACAAAATAAGTAAAAAACTAAAAGTCCCTTCTGCTTCCATCACCTTGAGGTACAGTCACTTTCAGTGAAATTCATGTGTTTTCTTACCATTAGCACGCAAATTGTAATCCTTGTTTTCTAAATTAGTAAAAGCCCAGATGCCAAAAGACAAAATGAAATCAGTGCCAACACAGAAATGGACAACGTGTGGCATAACGTCAATAACAGGCGTCTCACCGTGTGGTGTAAAGTTAAAGAGGTACCAAACATTTGGCTGATAATGTAGTTTAACCATAAGGATCTGAATCATACATGTATTTATGAATGAAACCTGTTTTAAACAACATCTGGTGACAGAGTTAAGGCTTTAATGGCCAGTTTCTGAAAACAATGAGAAACTACTGTTAACACTAATCATTGACTTGAGTCGAGCCACTTACAGTAACATTTTGATTATAAAAGGTCCAAATAAACACTCTCCCCTTTAACTTTTCTAAAAGCTTAAATTACTTTTTATGTCATATGTCATTTTAGAAAACTGAGGAAAAGCTGAAGAATGAGATTCACCTGGTTGCCCTTCATTCCTACAAGTCTTCAAACCCTGAGGACCTCAGTTTTGATGAAGGGGATACAATCACAATGCTTTCTAGAGGTGAGGCTCTGTTCTTTGGAGAAGAATCTTTGAAGAATCAAAATTGTAATTCTTCCGTCCTCTTTCTTGTTTAGTTAACCAGGACTGGTTGGAAGGAAAATGTAAAGGGAATACTGGAATTTTCCCTGCATCCTTTGTACAGGAGGTTCCTGTGGATGGCCAGTAATATTATGAGGTCACAAAGCAGTACAGTGACAAAACTGTTCAAATCTGGTGTTTATGGAAAGGGAATTTTTCCAGCTCCAGTAATTATGCATTATACACAGAACACACATGTATGTAACTGCGGCTAGTCTTAATTAAACAACTGGAAGACCTTGAAGAGTATTTGTGGATCATGAAGGCGTCCCTTCCTCTTCATAGGCAATAGCTATACCTCTTCTGCCCTCTACTGCTTTCACCACAGGCGTCTCTCCCAGCTTTTGCTCTAAGCCACGCCAGCTTCGATGCGCCAGAAAAGATGCTGAAACGAAAAAGTCAAGACGTGTCATTCTTTGTATTTGGTTTAAAGGCAGGATAATGATGATGAGCGCCAAAAGTAAAGCTTAAATGCACAACTCTACAATAAAGATATGGATGCACTGAAATTCAAACAAAGAAGCCTTTCTTTGTCATTGTCACGTACCAGCTGAGCCTGTGTTGGCTACAGTCATCGTCTGGTTCCTGAGGACCACAGAGGAGCCACATGAGGCTTCAGGCTCACTCTTCAACAGGCTGTGGCTTCGCAGCTCTCCGGTGATTAGGGACACATCAGTCTCGTCCTCCTCCTGCTGATCGGCCAAGGGCACGTGGCTTTGTCCCCCTGTGCATGGTTGGAATAGACAAGAAAAAAATAGATGACATGGAAAAAAACCAATGTAGGTTTGGTCACAGGAAAAGCAAAATTACAGAGCAAATTTTACATGTGAACAGAAACAACATAAAACGCTACACTTTAATTGTTATATAAACCAAGACATTTTCCCTTAACATAAAACACGTAGATTCATGGCTTTCTATATTAACAGGGATCTGACCTGGCAGGAGACGCTGGAAGTCTGTGACATACTCCTCAGACCACTCTCTGTTCCTGTTGCAGGCCACCTCCATCTCGAACGGCGTCACCACGGGTTTGTAGAACTCACTTGTGTCCAACAGTGAGTTTTCAGGGCACGCGATTAAAACGAAAATGTCAATTTCGAGGAAGTTTGCCAGCTTGGGCACGTTCAGCTTCCCCACGGCGAACGTGTAGCTCTTCTTGCCAGCCCCGCGAACGGTGTCCTTCAGCTGCTGGAGGACGGCGAGGTAGTCGCTCACCCCCAGCGTGCCCACCAGGATGCCGACCACGCTGGCGTCCTTGGCCTTTTCTATGGCATAGTAACGCTTCATCAGCGCGCGGTTGATGCTGACAGACTCGGCTCGTCCCGTCGCCGTCACGGGGTCAAAGGAGCAGAACGAGCAGCGGTTCCAAGTCATCATGAAGTTTCTCAGAGTGGCTCCCTCCTCACCAACATAGAACATGGTGTAATCTGTTATACTTAAACCACTTTTCAAGGAAAACCGCCTTCCAAACTGAAAAATCACGTGGTTGTTGTCTCGCTCCGATACACAACTGTCATTAGGTTGATTTTTTAACTGTCCATGACTGTAACACTGATCCCCTTCGACAACAAGTTCTGAGGTGACGAGGTTCGGATACTCCGCAGACAAGAGAGACAGAACATCACCTAAAGGAAGAAGCATGTTTGGCAGTGTTTGGTTTTTTTTAAATGATAAACACTTTAAATGCTAAATGAAGGCACGTCTTACTGATAGCATGAGAGTAGTTGACATCGTATAGGATGATGGCGTGACTCTGTGTGCCAGGGTACAGGTCCCTGAATGCTGCAGCACACTTCTCCACATCCACTGGCCTTTTCTCAAACACATACATCAAGGGCAGCCTTCTGCAGGGGCTCAGGCAGGCGCCGCCGTAGTGCACGATGCAGTCAGCTCCCACGTGCTCCGCCGCGACTTCATCCACACAGCAACTGTAGACAGATCAGCAGTAGTGTGTGTGTGTGTGTGTGTGTGTGTGTGTGTGTGTGTGTGTGTGTGTGTGTGTGTGTGTGTGTGTGTGTGTACCAGATTTGATGTGTTACCTGCCATATGAGGTGTCTCCCAAAATGAAGGTTTTGGCACTGCTGTTTTTCTCTATCTCAGCTGCTACCAACACTGAGTCAACCAGCAGCTCGTCTGGAAACTGCAGCGCAACCTGGGAAGGTTAACGGAGCATTAACATTATTTAGACAAATCGATCCAAGCACATTCTGGAGCTTTTCTGCTTGTTGTTTAACTGACTGACGGCAAACAAACCAAGCTTTGACTGTGTCCTCACCTTTTTAAATTGGCGCTGACTTATAAAGTCACAGGTCTTTTTAATTTCATACAACTCCTCAAGTTTCTCTGGAGCGGTGTTCGTTCTCGCTGCAACGTCTATCGAACGCTGAATGACCGTTTCCGAGCTGCTGCTGAACGCATCAGCCATAACTGAACAGGAAGCACCTTGTACCTGCAAATATGCAATAGTTAGGTTGGGTGGTAACAAATACTCATGAATTTTAATTAGCTGGTAATGACAGACTTGCTAAAGTTCCGACTAAAGCGATGTATGAAGTGAATGATAGAAATGAATAGTAGTCCAATGATACCACAGTCAAATCCATTCTTGCTCCATACAGTAAAGCTCAGGAAACATACTGCACTACTACATTGTTGATGTATGCTTAGCCTTAGGTAAAAGACTTCATTATTCGTGAAACGTGTTCGTGAACTGAAAAGACAATGCACACGTTTCATTTTACGCCCTGACAAAACAAACTTACGGTTCAGTTCCTTTACGAATATCGAAAAACGTCAACAATCCCTTTGACACAAACACACGTGGTAACCGTAAGACGTTATTTCTTCCGCCAGAATACTTCCGGTTCAAATGTTTCAAATTAAAGTTTAGTGCGTTGCGTTTTTGCTGTTATTACATCAAAGAAGTTGCTTTTCTCCGCATTCTTTATAAGAAATACATTTTTTGGATTTCACATTGCATGAGATTTTTTTTTAAATACAAAGATAAACATTACATCAAAAAATACAATTTTGCAACTACACACCACAACTACGGTACAACAAATAATCTGTATAGAAGACCAGAAATATTGCAGCAGGCACTTTGTTTCTTGCCACAGAGTATTTAATTATTAATAATTCATATAATTGGAACATTGATTTCACAATGCTGCTAAAACAACACATGGACTACAAACACACACAATTTAACATCTGTAATACTCTCTTTAGAGTTTCATTACAACTATATGCATAGTGTATATAAAATGCTTACATATTGTTACATTGCATTCAGGTAGACTAGACTACAGATGTGTGTCCACTGTAGCAACACACAACAACTTTACTAATGCTGTTGCACAAAGAAACAAATGTCTAAAAAATGTTAAAAAGCATTCATTCATTTTAAAAACAATAAATTGTCACAATGCATTTTACTATGGGCCACATTTAGTATTTTGTCATTATCCCTCTCAGCCTAGGGAATATGTTTTGTCTTAAAGGAACATTCATTTTATAGCAATAAGACACGTCTCAATTTGATGTGTTTTAACGTAACGTGTAAAAAGGGACGTGTAAATGTTCAATATTGGCCCTCAGTGAAGCTTTAAGTTGGTTTTATTATTTCAACGCTTGAATTGGTTTACCTAGCAGTATTCAATGTTTTTTTTAATTGCAAGCCATGTGTGGTGATACCCTATGTTATAGGACGGCAACAGCACCCCCTTCTGGATGACGCGCGGCCCTGTCCAGCCTCCCGACATGGCTTGTTGCTGCGCAGTATCCTTGCTGTTCCTAGGACTGCACTTTTCTGGACTGAGATTTCGGATGTTTTTCCAGGGATCTGTCGTAGCCACTCCTCCAGTTTGGGGGTCACAGCCCCTAGTGCTCCGATCACCACAGGCACCACTGTGGCCTTCACCTTCCAAGCCTTCTCCAGTTCTTCTCTGAGCCCTTGGTATTTCTCTAGTTTCTCATGTTCCTTTTTCCTGATGTTGCCATCGCTTGGTATTGCCACATCCACCACTACAGCTTTCCTCTGCTCTTTATCCACCACCACAATGTCTGGTTGGTTCGCCATTACCATTCTGTCAGTCTGGATCTGGAAGTCCCACAGGATCTTGGCTCGCTCGTTCTCTACCACCTTGGGAGGTGTTTCCCACTTTGACCTTGGGGTTTCCAGTCCATACTCTGCACAGATGTTCCTGTATACTATGCCAGCCACTTGGTTATGGCGTTCCATGTATGCTTTGCCTGCCAGCATCTTACACCCTGCAGTTATGTGCTGGACCGTCTCAGGGGCCTCTTTGCACAGTCTACACCTTGGGTCTTGTCTGGTGTGGTAGATCTGGGCCTCTATGGCTCTGGTGCTCAGGGCCTGCTCCTGTGCAGCCAGGATGAGTGCCTCTGTGCTGTCCTTCAGCCCAGCCCTTTTAAGCCATTGGTAGGATTTGTTGAGATCAGCCACTTCAGTTATGTTCCGGTGGTACATCCCGTGCAAGGGCTTGTCCTCCCATGATGGTCCCTCTTCCAGCATCTCATCCTCTGTTCTCCACTGCCTGAGACATTCACTCAGCACGTCATCTGTCGGGGCCTTATCCTTGATGTACTTATGGATCTGGGATGTTTCTTCATCTTCTGTTTGTTCTTATGTTTGATTCACTTCATTATGAGATCATCTGTTTATCATCTTGTCTACCATAAGTCAAGTAAACCCTCCCGACGTGATTCAAACAGACAAACCTCCTGCCTGACATGTGACTGCTCTATTAAAGGCATGGGGTTCTGAACATTAGGAACACTTTGTGAAATTACGAACTATGAATATAAAAACATTTTGTGACTTCATGAACAGTGAGCTCTTGAACATTAGGACATTCTACCTTTTGACTGGGACGAAGGCCAGTTTAAGAGGGTGAGCTTTCAGTTTAGATTTAAAAACAACCAGACCGGAGGATAACCTGATAAGAAGTTCCATAGTTGTGGGGCCAGAACACAGAATGCATGTTCACCCCAGTGCTTAGTGTTGTGCTTGGGAGACACAAAACAGAAAATGATTAGCAGAGTGTTTTATGTATTTTATGCCTGATGCGAAACTCAACAGGCAACTAATGGAGAGACCTAAGGACAGGGGGGATGTGACAGTGCTTTTGTGAAGAGGTCAGGAATCGGGCTGCCGCATTTTGGACGGATTGTAGACATGCAAGTAGTGACTTGTTGATGAATAAAGAGCAAGTCAAGTCTAGCGCTGATAAGAGAATGGATGATGTACTGTACCTTCTTGAGCAAGCGTATCTGATAAAATGATGCTCGCACAATGCTGTTCACCTGATCCTTGTTTATTGTCAAACAGTACAACAAGTTTCCTGTCAACAGGCTTTTGAGGGAATGATAGGGACTCCAATGGGCAGTGGTCGCTGCAAACAAAATAAGATTGCATTTCTTTTAATTCAGATTGAGGAAATTATTTGCGAGACAGGATTTGATTTCCTTAACACAATATCAGAGAAGAAAGAGGCGAAGAATCAGTCATGTCGACACAACAATAGATCTGCAAGTCATCAGCATATAATGATAGGACACATTAAATCTCTTTAAAATCTCATCTAAAGGAAAGCTATAAAATGAGAATAACAGAAGTCCTTCTGACTCACTGCCAACTTGTGGAGCATACCCACTGACTACATTCCTCATCACCCTTTCGATTTCCAGCTTTGAGTTCATCACCCCCTTCAGGATCACTCCTACCCTGTTTCTCTTCCTATCTACACCATGGTAGAACGGTTTTTATCATCCTCCAATACTACGTGCTTTGTTGCCCTTCCACCTCATCTCCTGCACACACAGTACATCTACCTTTCTTCTCTCCATCATGTCTGCCAGCCTTTCCCTGTCATCGTGCCAGCGTTGAGTCACTATTCTCAGATCTATGCTCCTAGCTTTCCTCTTCTCTCTCTGACCACGAATCCTTCTGCCTCCTTTCATAGTATTTACATGCCCTTCCTTACGCAGCCACTCTCTATTTATCCAGGCTTGGGACCGGCCCAGAAGTCACTGGCTTGCAACCCCTGTGGCAAGATTAGTTCACAAAAAGTTTTAATGTCACAAAAACATTAATGAACACATTAGGCTGGCTGTACAAAGTCATGGTGTAAATTAAATCTGACTGTAGGCTGCAAAATTATACTGGTCACAAGCTGTAAAACAGGAAATGAAGCACACGGGCGTGTGAGGCCCTGCCTCATCTGACCGCACATCACTGGTTCAGCACAGGATGGTTATTTCATGTGGCTCTCACTGTTCCTAAACAACAAAGTACACAGAGAGAACGGAGGCAAAAATAACACAACAGGGCAAAGATTAGAAGCCTCGAAGTAATTAATTTCTGTGCTACTGGTTTCCCTCACCCTTCAGTGATTGGTTTCTGTATAATACGTTTGAGAGACAAATGCATTTTATTAATATTGTGGTATTAAGTAAGTGGTTGAAAATGGATGGATGGATTTCATCCATATTAGGGTTTCTTTTGAGTGGTCATTCCTATTATGTGAAATATACAGAACCTCTAGCAAGATCAGTGCTTTAAATTAAATCTCCAATATTTTGGAAACAGTTCCTTAGTTCCCTAATAAACAAGTCAGCTTAAGACAAATGGTGAATTAGTGAATGATAAACCACATCTGTCTGTCTGAAGCTCTGCATGATGTGTCAGAACTCAGTAAACTTAACTTCAAGTTCAAGAACTGGTATTTGTAGGTCACACTGGTCAAAACGCTACCATTTCCTGCACTGGACTCCTCCCTGGTCCCAAAGCCGTTGTCTGCGATTGGTTCTATTTTTGTAGGGACTTTGAACAGAACCCCTACACACCTTTGCTAAATCATAAAAGAATGTAAGAAGTGTACAGTCAGAGAAAGCAGTGTAAACAGACGCTACTCTTTCTTTGCATCCTGGTGGCAATGACCTGTGGACAATGAGAAGAACAGAGGTGTTTGTGCTCCTGCTGCTAAGAATGGATCTGCAGGTAAATGCTACTGTAGACGAGACCTCTCCAGCACAAACCTCCAGGCCAGAGAAGAAGGTGGAGACAGAAGATGGAGCTAGTGAGACTAACCCTCAAGTCGACACTGCTTCTCCAGCTTTCTTGGGTAAACTGTTGGTGGTACCGCCGGATGGAAGCCACTGGGTGGGAATAAAGGCTATAGCTGAAGAAATGGGCCGACGTGGACACAAAGTCACAGTGGTCATACCAGAAATTAGCCTAACGTTAGGCCCAGGGAAACACTATGACACTGTGACCTTCCCTGTTCCTTATGACAAGGCTCATCTTGACTTTGTGATGTGCACATATAGAACCAAAGTGGTAGAGCTTACACAGCTCAAGGCTCAATTTTTACATTTACAACAAAAACTTCTACCTTTATACCACATGACTGCAGAGAGTCTACTGTTTAATGCCAGTCTCATCTCACATCTGGAACAGCAGGTGAGTTAGGCAACATACCGTAATCTAGCCTTTCACTCTGTGCTAACTAAATTTATTGTCTGCTTACCGCTGCTGTGGTAGCAAATTATACAATGATTTTGGCTTTTATATTTATGAGTCATACACAAATGAATGCAAAGAATGAAACAGCTCAGATACAACCAATTACCTCTATCTATTATTTTACGTTTGTGTCTCTTCACCACCAATGTCACAGGGCTTTGATGCCTTATTGACAGATCCTATCATACCTACAGGCACAATAGTGGCTCGAAAACTAGGTGAGTTCTTCAACACATGGGTCATCTGTGTTTATCTGTGTCTGTACATTTTCTCACCCTTCCATTACTCTCAGGTCTTCCTACTATTAATTTACTGCGATCAATTCCATGTTCCTTGGACATGAGGTCTGCAGGTTGTCCCTCCCCTCCTTCATATGTGCCTCGCTTTTTCACCAGCTACACAGATAAAATGAACTTCAAACAAAGGCTGCTCAACACAGTGGTGAGAAAATATGGCCGCCAATACATGACTGATGGGTGAATTGTATGTTCTGTAAAACAAGCCACTACCATTAAACACTTCAACTTTTACTTTTGTGTATTGTTGGTCGGTGACCTTCAGGTGTCTTTTCTGGAGCCACTGATGTGTCAACTGCTTTATTGGCAATTTGACAACATGGCCCATCAGTTCCTGGGAGATGAGGTCAGCACAGCTCAAATGCTGTCCGACACTGATATCTGGCTGCTGAGGTACATGAATATTGGAAGAAACAAGTTTGTTTTATTACTAACTTATGTTAATAACCCAAACTAGAATAGACATTTGCATGAGAAAATAAATTGTGACTGCTGCACTCAAGCCCTATTGTCCTGGAAGTACTCACATCTTTAAAAAGCTTCAGTCAAGGTTTCAGTCAAAAACGAAAAACAGATAAATCTAAATAGCAGAATGTCTTTGTGTGCATGTGAAACTGTTGTGTGATTTGGTTTACAGGTTTGACTTCACACTAGATTTCCCACGTCCTTTGATGCCTAATTTTATAATTGTTGGTGGCATAAACTGCAAAGTGAGGACTCCTTTGTCTGAGGTGAAGGTGGCTGTTTTAACATGCACATTTCATGCACATCTTTCTCTTAATCTTATTGCAGCAATACAGTGCCGAGTAAATTATCACGCTTGTGTATTTACAGGACTTGGAGTCCTGGGTGTCAGAAAAACAGGGGTTTGTGGTGTTCGCACTTGGCACCATGGTGTCACATATGCCAGAGGAGATAACCTCTGTCTTCCTCCAGGCCTTTAAGCAAATTCCACAGAAGGTGCAGGAGTTAACAGTATCTCTATACCTACCTAGGTTACATGTTTTACAACAGTGCTTTAACTGAAACAACCGCTTTACTTTGTGTTACAGGTCATATGGAGGTACACTGGGCAGGTTCCTGGTAATGTCCCAGAAAATGTGAAGATAATGACATGGATCCCTCAGAATGACCTGCTGGGTCAGTGCTTGCATCACGTCATCATATCAGGCATTATTGTCCTTTGTCTGTCTAACGGTGTGTTCATGTATTAGCACATCCTGGAGCTCGAGCCTTCATCACTCATGCTGGATCACATAGTCTGTTTGAGGGACTGTGTCACGCTGTTCCCATGGTGATGTTACCGATTCAATGGGACCAAACAGACAATGCACACAGGTTGGCCAGCAGGGGTGCAGGCGTGGTCTTTGACATTTATTCTATGTCTTCAGAGGACCTTGTGTTGGGATTGAATGAGGTCATCAATAAGACCAGGTGAGGGGACAAAGGGTTGCTCACAATGTAGTTAAAACATTTAACATTTTGCACTGATCAAACTTAACTGTTGTATTATTAAATTCTTCTCGTCTGTGTCAAGGTGTAAAGAGAACATTCAGAAACTTTCCATTCTCCATAAAGACAGACCCGTTGAGCCACTCAACCTTTCAGTTTACTGGACAGAATTTGTGATGCGCCACAAAGGAGCAAAGCATCTCAAAGCTGCTGTGTCTCATCTCAACTGGTTCCAGTATTTCTGTCTGGATGTTGTAGCACTACTAGCTTTTGTAGGACTGGTTAGTATAGGACTAACAGTAAAATGCTTCAAACTGTGTCTGAGGAAAGTGAGTGGGAAGAGAAAACTAGACTAAGATACAGTAGAAATAGAATACAAGGATTTGTATTGGAAAGAATGCTTCCATTTTTAAAAAAATCTGTAAAATTACGATGATTACTTCCGTACGTACACTTAATCTTTTTTCTTCGTTTTCACCTTCTCTCTAAATGGAGACAAGTATCTGCTGCTGCTTTGCTGTTAAGGGAAGCACAACCCAATCTGTTCAAACCTTATCATTGTGATCCTAAAGTTAAATTTTGATTATATAATAATAGATTTTAAAAGTTATACTGACAACCTTTTAACTTTACTAAACGAAAAAAATAAATAAAAACAACAGTAATTCACTTTTTAGTATATCTTCTTTAGTATATATTTTGCATATGCTTTAACCTTATTAAGACCAGAACAATGTTTAGGTCAATCTAAAAAACAGAGCAACTTCACAATGAATATGTCGTATTTTGAGTTTCTTTTCAGCTATTTCCGGTTTTATTTTGTAGTCAGTTCCGGTTTCTGTTCCTCTGTGCTCCATGCCACCTTTAATATGCATCACCTGATCAGCCACCTGTTCCTCATTACATAATGAGTCAATCAGTCACCAGTACCCCAGTCCTTCGCCAGATCTTCAGCTTTTTCCAGCGTTGTACTCCACTCCTGGTGATTCTGTAAGTTACGAGCCTTTGGTGAAACGTCCTCACCTGTACCTTAGCCGCGCTTGACTTGTCTGTTGCCGACCTGAGAGAATTGTGACTCTGCCTTAGCCTGCTACCTACCTGTGCCTCTGCCGATCACTTACCTGTGTGTCAACCCATGCTTGTGTACTGGCTAAAGATTCTACCATTAAAACCTGATTCTCTATCATCTGACTGCCTCCGAGTTGTGCATGTGGTCCGCCATATCCGCACTGTGAAATTATGCTCCAGTAGCTTTAAACCTCTCTGAAATCATAGGGCAATTGAACACTTTTATCAACATTATTTCATCAAAGATCATGATAAAAATGAAGCAGAACAAAAATTAGAAAGGTTAACAAGATGTATCGGTTTTAAACCCTAAAGAAGGTACTGTCTGTCAAAAATCGATTGCCGAACGTGGGAGCTCACACAAGCTATCGCGAGACACAGCAAGAAAAAGAAATACATGATGTGGCCTCAGAAAAAGGTCCAGGTTGAATGGGATATGGGAAGAAGGTGCTTTACCATCAGAAAAGAAAGTTAAAATACCGATTTGTAAACAACGTAGAAGCTCAGGGCTGGCTAAGTGTTATAGGCCTAAAGCATTGACTTCCCATATACAAAGAACTATAGAAAAAAAATATATATAAAGAATTAATGAGACTATTTTACAGTTCAGCCAATAACCCCACACACACTTATTATGGTGCCTTTATTCTGAAAGGGTTTAATCTATATATTTTGCTTTAATAAGGCAATCTTTGTTTTTGAATGATAAATTATGACTATAACAATTATTTTATAGATTAATAATCACTTACGCATGACCTAAATCCTTTTAAAATAAAAGAACCAATGTAATTGTTTATTTTAAAAAAGGAGTATGTGGATGTTTTTACATGTGACAGATGTAGACAGAGAGTACAAAATTTATGTAGATGAGACAGTACAGCCCAGTCACCACAATGCGCCACTGAAAAGAAGAGTTAAAAGAAACCAAGAAAATGGATCGACCCACGACCTTTAAACAAAGCACTGAAACAACTGTCACTGCAGTGTAGTAAGAACCCAGATTACCAGATTACCTCAACAAATGAACATCCAGAATGCCAAAGGCCTGCAATGCTGTAATTGCTGCAAATGGAGGATTCTTTGACGAGAGCAAAGTTTAAGGATTAAAAAAATATATATTTCAAATACAAATCATTGTTTTTAACCTTTTTAATGGGACTATATTTTCCATTCATTTAACAACTAATGCTGGTAAATAAAAGTGTGACTTTTAATGGTAAACACAAAGCTGTCTGAGTGACCCCAAACTTTTCAACAGTAGTGTATGTATGAAGTCCCGCTTCAGAGGTTTTTCAGAGAGAACTGACACAACCACTAGAAGTTTTGCCTGGAATCTACAGTATAGCATTAAAGCAGATTATTCATCACAGGACAGGGTGACACGCAGGAAGCAGCTGACAGAGACCATGATAAAAAACCTTTCACCAGTTGTAGACACAAGCAGATAAAACTGAAGCAAAACATGTTTGTCAACTGTAAAGAATATGTACATGTTTCATTTTACGCTCTGACAAAACCAAACTTATGTTTCAGGTCGTTTATAAATAGGGAAAAACAGCTTCTCTGACACAAACACACGTGTTGACAGCAAAACGCAACTTCTTCCACCAGAATACTTCAGGTTCAAATGTTTCAAATTAAAGTTTTGTGTGTTGCGTTTTTGCTGTTATTACATCAAAGAAGTTGCTTTTCTCCACATTCTTTTTTTATACGTAAACTAAGTAACATTTCACGTAAATACAAGGATAAACATTACATTAATAAATTAATACAATTATGACCACAACTACAGTACAACAATCTCCACAGAAGACCGGAAATATTGCAGCAGACACTTTGTTTGTTGCCACAGAGTATTTAATTATTAGGAATTCATGGATGATAGAACATTGATCTCACAATGTTGCTAAAACATTTTTGAAACCATGGACTATAAATACACATAAATAAAACATCTGTAATACTCTCATTAGCGTTTCAGTGCAACTATATGCATAGTGTATATAAAATATTTACATATCATTTTACATTGCATTCAGGTAAATTGGACTACAGATGTGTGTCCACTGTAGCAACACAACTTTACGAAGAAACAAATATCTTTTAATTATTGATTTTAATGAGCACTCATTTATTTAAAACTGAATGAATCAAATAAATGTTAAAGCTTGTGATTGCTCAGTCTGTCTGCACACAATGATAAAAGAATAAAAGTCCAGTATTGAACAAACTCATTTTGATCAGTAAAATACAATAGAGACCAGAATGTGATATGAATTGCTACCAAAGATCTGCTTACACTTATGTCCTGTGTATAAGTAAGTGTTCACATCCAAATACGATAGAAACCCAGGACCACAGTTAGACAGGTGAACACTGAACCTATCGGACAAAAAAGAAACAATGTCTCATTTTTATATCAGTCAACTTTTTAACAGCTAATTGTTGAGTTTTTTGCAAAACATATGTTCCTACCTGCAAGATATTTTATAGTATCCAGTTTATGAGACTCTAGCATTGTTTTTAAACCAGCTACTTCAGTGTCTATTTTCATTATGGTTTGAGTCAAGTGCCGATCCTGCTCTGCTGTCTGTAGAAGAAGCAGAAACCAAACATCATTACAGTATGTGTCCAAATCTGTCCCTCATTATCGTATTACTGTATGTAAGTGCACTACGTATAAAATATACAAACCATTTCCATGATCTCAGTTCGCATCGCCAGAAGCTTCTTCTCATGCTCAGCTTTCTGAAAAGAAAAGTTTTGTTTAAATAATTAATAAAAAACAAACACAAAATTGGATTCAGAACATGTAGAACCATAGAACCTGTTGAAGAAGTTGACAATTGTTAAAATCTCCAGAACCTACCAATTCCTTTACACGACTTTTCTCCACATTCATGTCCAAAATATTGTCTGATCGCACTTTATTCATTACATCCTGCAACGTAAAAACACACCATGAGAATTAACAGCAACTCCACTGCTAAAGTAAGACATTAAAATTCTTCTAATGAGTAAACAGGAGTTAAAGACTTACAGTCAGCTGGACCTTGAGCAGTAATATCTGGATCTTCAGTTTCTGCGTAATGTAAAGCCCACAAAATTAACTATTAGGTCTTCTGTCATTAAGAAGTATCAGATATCTGTGAAACTCTTTCACATTTGTCCAAGTTTAATGTTAATGTATTAATTGGGCAACAGGACTTCAACAGGTTGTTTGGAGGCCACACAAACCTCTGTAGACACGTGTAACTTGGTTTTACATCTTATTTACTTATATTCACTTATTTAAACACTGCTGAACAAAATCTCAAGACCGAGGGACCGTCTGTGAAGAAACAAACGTCAAAAGTCCTTACTGATGCGAACTTCAGCCTAATAACCATTAGATGGCAGGACTGCACAACTGCAAGAGAAGGGCTCAAAGAATAAAATACTCTTCAAACAAAAATAATCTTCAAAGGCATTGTCTCTTCATGGGAAACGGAAAAGTGGAACAGTTAAACATGACAAAGACATGTTTTCTATGGGGCGTAGAAAGAGGAGACTCTTTCACGATCTGGGGCGCTCTTCTCTACATAGGGAAGATGCATCTTCAGGTCGTAGTGGGGTGTGAAACCAGCTAGTTTCCACCAGCAGGTGGAGGTTTGCAGGGTCTTTCAACAAGACAACACTGAAGTCCACAATTCCTGGGAGACTGCTGTCCTATGAGCACTTCACCATCCTAGTCCTGTTTTGCCTTTTTTAATTATGGTCTTAAATTATTGATCAGCTGATAACACGCCTAGTTGACATTAAAAGTAGTGTTAAAAAAAGGATTTAGTGGTTCTTTCTGAGTTTAACACTTCAAAGTATGACATAAAACCTGGTCATGTCTCACCAATACAAAATATATGTAATGTTTTCCTTGAGTAACAATTTTGTATAGGTTTGTATATTCTTTACATACTTTATCCACTACTGCTTGTTTTAATGATCTATCAACCAAACAGTAGCTAGAGTTCAGATGAAAACAAGCATTCTGACTCACACTTACTGTTCATATAGACAACACGCGTACCTCGTTTTCAGCCAGTAAGGCAGAGAACTCGCTCTTCTCAAGGATGATCATATCCTTCTTCACTGCTGCTATTTGAGACATTATACGCTGCAGCATTATCTCCTGACAAACATCACACAACACACAAAAGCTGAAGAGCAGCCATTTGATCTGGTTTGTCAGAGACGTTATATAAATGGATCATAACAATATGGTCAAATAGACAGTTTTACCTGCTGCACTTTTGTAACCAGGTCACAATAGATAACGTCCATGTTAGAGTTGGTCATCCTCATTAGAACTTGAACTATCACCTCAGCTTGCAACGTGTTAAAACCTGTAAAACAGATTATTTATTGATCGTCTTCTCCCCTGCATCCTCTACATCGAGGTTGAACTGTATCAAATGATGCCCAGCTCCTCAAATTTACAGTAACACTATTATTGTGAAAAAGACTAAGGGGTAAAGTCAAACCATTTTTCTCAAGGAGCTGAACCACCGCATTTGTGTCAAAAAACAGCTTCCGTCCTTCACAGTGAGGCACCTCTGGTTTCAAGTCGTACTGCAGGGCTCTGCTGGAGGTGCTCAACTCTGAAATACAGGGAAGGATTTAAAAACAAATGTACGTACACAGACTACCTAAGGAATACATCTAAAACATTTATTAATCAGTTTCCCTTCCCTTTTCCAAAGGTTTATAAATAATCTTCATCAGACTTATACAAATACAGTGATACCATCATGCTCATTGCAAAGGGGAGGTACAGTATATGGTGTAAATACAGAATGTGGGCAACCGTTTCCAGTTAAAACAGCTTATTTGGCAATAGGAGATTGATCTAAAAAATTCTACACTGAAGAGCTGTTACTGCAGCAGTTCATGAGCTTTTTCCATTGTGGTATTAACTATAAGTAGAATGAAAATCCTTTATTTGTCCAGCTTCACAATATGATCTTTATGTGACTCCCAGAACCGTCTCTGGTTTCATTTTATTAACCATTATTGTTGTTGTTGCTGTTGTTAAATCTTATTTATTCTGCCAGTTTCCACTGTAAACAGATTTAGATCCTGAAACCTTTCAGAATAAAAGTTCTAAAAACTCTCGTCTTCCTCGCTTGTTCTGCTGCATGATGCATTAGTTCGTCGTTGTGTAGCTCCAGGATCTTCACACCAACAGTAAGTGGCGCTAAACAACCTCACGGAGAGTGAATGACGCTTAACAGATTCTCCTACTGCATTATGGCAACAAGGCATATTCTGCTAACTGACCTTTCCAAACCCCAGAAGGACACAAACACTGAATTACAAAAACGTTTGAGTTCCACTAAAAGTTGTTTAGAATGAACACAACGCCGTCTTTAGGAAACATACATATTAAATTACGAGTTTGACGCTGTTTTTTTTTTATTTACACCTTTGATTGGACCCGTGTTTACCTCTTAGCGCCGTGCGTGTTCGGGCCGGAAGTCGCTCCGCGCTCCGTCCAGCGGCTCGTCGGCGGCTCCACGGCTGCTGGTCACCGTTCGTGGAGGCTGGAGAGAAGACGCGCTGGAGACACGCCGATGTGTTAAAACCGGTCCGTGAACTCATCTCCGCCTCCGGCACCAAACTACGACCGTTGAAGCGGCCTTCCTTAAGAAGCGGCTCCTTCCACGTCCTCGGGTGCGTACAAACACACCGTGTCAGTCGCGAGTGACACTGTTTTATCACCATGGTCGCTGCTGCCGTTTTTCCGGTCTATGAGGCGTCTCGTGCGTTAAACCAAGACCGCGCTTCCGTCGGGAACGTGCGCTGGCTGTGCTGCAACTTTTTGCCCTGTTCGTGCATCATCAAGCTGAACAAAGTGTCAGGTAGACAATAAATAAACATCCGGTTGTGCCTTTCAAAATAAGACCGTTTTTGCTTATGAAGAAAATATAATAAGACAGACCATGATTTCCAACAACTGAGCAAATGAAAACACATTAGCCTTTTTTGTCACAATTATGGAGGGATCAACGAGCAGTTCATTTAATTATTATTTTAATGATGTAGATCAATAAAACTAATGAAATAGCGAAAGAATATCATAATAGAAATAGATATTTACTGTACTATTATTACTCATATGTTCCAAAATAAACTAAATCAGCTTGTCAAAGTTAACTTAAACTACAAAGCATTTGCACCCATTGGCTGAAGTCTTCTTCATGGCAACAAAGAGTAAAATGACACGTCAAAAATATTAGATGTGCCATAGACCATTTGTTACACCGCAATAATAATGAATTAATACCTGGCCATGTACTGTACTTTTGTTTTATGGCAGCTTAGGATTCACTGTGATAAATAGCAAACTCAAATATTTTTGATAAATGTCTTATTAAAAAAACAGCGAGATGAAGACGACACTACTATATTTGCAAAGCTTGCCAGTGTTTCCAGCATCACTGAGCATCATGCTCATGTTTTACTCAAAGAAATCGTTGCAATAAGGATTTACTATGAAAAGAAGACCACACAGACAGAAAGAGTGGCTGCCACCAAAACGACAGCGAGCAGCAATAAGAGCACAATCATGTAACTACGCCGGCGTAGGGGCTGGCGTCGCGGCTGCTCCTCATCCACAGAGAGCAGAGCCAGGGAGGCGCTGTTGGTGCTGCTGATGGGATCCGCGTACTGGCCCCCGTGTGGCTCCACCATCCAGCGCAACACGTTGACCTTCGTCTCCATGTCATCGATCATGTGTCCAAGTGTGCTGATCTCCAGCTCCAGGGCGCTGTGTTCCCGGCGCTCCAGGCCAGCAGGGAGGTTCCGAGTTTGAGCCTGGGTCAGGTCTGGAAGACTCAGAGCCCGAGCTGCTACTTCACTGCTTCCTCCTGCATTAAAAAGGTCAAAAATCAGGAACCCGGATTTCGTAGCACGCATTTAATAAATACATTGTCTATCTTTTGTGACCATGTGAATTAATAATTAGTAATTAGTAATTGTGAATTATCAGTTTAGAAACACATTGGCTGATGTGTGTTGATGATCAGATCACAGTTTTCATATGAACCTGCAAACTCGTAATTGTAAGAATGTTTCTTCATACAATGAACAGTAACAGCGTTTTCATTTACCTTGAAGCCCAGTCTGCACAAGGTTGCTAGAATTGACTGGAAAGAAGACATTGTACATGTTGAAAACCTTGCACATGTCAGCGTGGAGGAGCTCCAGGCTGGAGGAGAAGGCCACCCAGAGGAGCGCCATCTCCCTGCGCTGCTCCTCAGGCAGGCTCCTGTCCCTGAGATAGGAGGTCAAATGATGGCAGATGGCCACGGCTAACGTCTGGGCCTTCTCTCGTGTTTGGCGGAGGTCGTCTCTCAGTTTCAGGCCATCTGTGGGACCACCGACACATGAGGCCAAGTGCCGGTAACACGCCACCACCTATGAGAATAGTCCAAGATTGATGTCAATGAACATCTAAGGCAGCTTCGTAAAGTCAACCGTATCTGCAAAGTGTCTGCAAGTTGTTAAAGGTTCACTACTAGTTAAATGACGATTATGAATATAATAAGAACATCACTTCTCAGCTTTAAAAGAGAACAGTAGACGGAATGCTCCTGGTTTTATAATGTCTATCATGTGACTGTGTTTTATTAATAGGCATTGGCTTAACCCTGGAGGATTAACAAACATGGATTCAATAAAAAACATATCACAATAATCCCAATAATCCCTCATTGATCATAGATAAGACAAAACAACCCTATGTGCCGATGTGATCGCTCACGTTTGTATTTTTCTCCTGTCTCAAAGCTTAAATATTAACTCTGGTGCAATTACACCGGTTAATTATTGTAATGAGAAGCCAATACCTTGATGTTAAGGGTCGTTTTTCCTACTCTTTGTGTGATCATAGCACACATGTACGCAGTGTACCAAGAAACGCCTTTCACTGAAAGTGCTTTTATAGCCACAGGGAGATAGAAGATGCTTCAATAGCTTGCGTTCAGAAATAAAAAGTAATAGTAATAGTGATGATACAATTTTTAAAGCTAAAAGATTATTTCAGCACTTCTCTTGCCCAAAAGTGTGTATGTTTTAGAGAAACTAATTTAAATACACTTCATTTACAGATGTGCTACATATCAACCCTTGTGTTTCTTAACATTGAATTTGCAGGAACATGTCAGAGGGCGACCTGCATTAATTTGCAGACTATCATTAGAAATTGAACAAGTATAAACCGTTAAAGCTTACTTTAATCAAAGAATCCACCAGAGCCTTTCCATCAACCAAAGCCTTGTCTTTGCTGACTGTGTGCTCATCCCTCACTCTGTTAATTATTAATGGCATGAGGACGACTCGTCCGGCGTCTCAGTCTGTGCCACGGCAGGGAAATGTTGGTCTGAGCTGCCCTTCGCCTCCCCGTCTCCCTCTGCTTTGTCCCAGCAGGAAGCTTCATTCAGCGGAGGGTGGAGGCGGACGCGGTCCCCCAGGCTGCGCGCGGCATCACGACGCGTGTGCACCATTAAAAAGCACCTGCAAAGACCCAGACGTGGGAAAAGCCAGGTGAGAAGGGGAAAGTGATGCAGCGATGGGGCTCCTAAGCGACGTGCTAATCCTGTCTGACCCCTTTGCACTGACGCAGGATAAGGTGAACAGCTAATCTCCTTAGGTTTCACTCAGACCGCAGGGAGACGAGCAGCTGGCTGCCTCTCAATGGAGCTGTCACTGAAAGGAGGCAGCACTCGGACCTCCTTCATCCACAGACAGAGGTCAACGTGCTACATAAGAACCAGTGACCATGCAGCAATATTCTGACGGAAATTTCAGCTTTAATAAAAGTTAATGCAATTTAAAATTGATATAATGTAAAATTCTAAAGAGAACATTTCAGAACAGTGATGCACTCAAGGAACGTTCCAATTGTACGCGGTTGCCGAGGCTCACTTCCCCTCAGGCCACAGATAATGGACGTCCTCATTTGACCCAGCACACTGTTTGGTTTCAGTGGTCGCAAGGCACAGATTCCACACGGCGTCTGCACGCACGCTACCATTTGTGGGTTGGTTTTGCCTAAAGCCTGCACCAAACGAAGGCGTTCTGCTTGTTGTAGCATGTGACCATTTTCAGGCACAACACATTTCTCCCATTTTCCCTGTTCTGTAAATGTTTTTTGCTGATAAAATGTCAGATATTTATAACAACTTTCAGCAGTGAAGTATCGCTTTAATTGCACCATTTATCTTTTATCTTGCTAAAGTTTTTTTTTAATTCTTGAATTATGTGCAGTGTCTGTGCTGATTACGGCTTTAGGAATTGTTTTACACCCTTAACATCATCTGTGCCTCAAACTACTGGTTTGCTTTGCAGGAGGTTCTTCCTGACGAGCAGCGTGATTTTCATCCACATTCGCCACTGATGCATGGTTTGAAAACTGATCATCTATTGTGTTAAATACGCTCAACATAAGGTAAACATTGAATGTATCACTGTTGCCAATAGTTTTTGGAACATTCGCACATTTAAAAAAATTAAGATAAAGAACTTTATTTAAATTCTGATTCATTTTATTACAAAAAGATACAAAACACTACAACCATGTAAAAAATAATAAATAGGACTTTGTCTTCACATGTTACAGTCTCTTATCCAAATGCCCATTAAAACTATAAGCACCTCCTCTCAGTGGTGCCCAGTTCGGGGGGTTTTCCTCAGGGTTCTGGCACTCGTAGCCTTCCTTGGAGAAGTCACGGCCTCCCTGATGTTCGCCAGCAGGCCGCGCTTGGTCTTCGCCTGCACCGGGGACTTCTGGGAAAGCTTGGCGAGTTCCGCCTTCAGCGAGGACACTTCCATGTCCCTCGCCAAGTCCCGCTGCAGGAGCTCCTCCATAGATTTAGTCTTTATGGAGAGAACACATGTTTACACACACACACACACACACACGATACCAAGATCAGTCCAGATCCATTTTATGCCTTTTCAAGTGTTCTACTGAACGACTGTACCTGAGCATTAGACTTGATCTGCAGAGCCTCCAGCTCAGAGGACTTTTCCAGGAAGCTGTCTCGAACTGTCTGAAGTGTTCCACTTAGCTCCATAAGCCTTTTCTCCAAGGATAAAATCAACTGGAGACCAAACATTTCATGAGCAATAAAATAAATGTAACTAGGATGCAGAACTGAGGTTTTGTCCTACCTGTTGTTTGTCCTCACACATTTTCTCTAGAGCACATTTCTCTTTGTAAAGCCATTTGCAACGATCTTCACCTGCATGAGGAGAAAAAAAACACTTTACTTAGCTGAATGCTAGGGGAAAACATTACAAATGACGGGCAAAGTGTTTCATGAAAATCCATTAAATACAAAATACTTAAGTCAATGGAGCAAACCTTTAAGCACTGAGTAAAGCTACTGGTATAACTGAAAGTTATTTAATGTTTAATGTTTTACTTTACAGTTTAAAGTATATCCAAAACACATAGATTAAAGCATGGGCTTTTAGACTCTGCATATTAAAAGTCTATTATAGACAATCATTCATCTGAGCACCCACTGAACCTGAATGGATTTAGACTGTGGGCAGCGGTTGGAGCACAAGGCCTGTGGATTCAAACCCACAACCTTTGCACTGTGAAGCAATTCACAATGTCCAGCAGTTGTCTTTACAGTCTCCCAGAGGGAGAGCAGATCTTTCTCTAACGACATCATTTGACCGCGTACCAACCTCCAGACTGATGACTCTGGCTGGACTGGTCCACTGCAGACACACCTCCTGTGCCGGATGTTAAGATCTCCAACTCTGAGACTCTACGTCTGAGGGCCTGAACAGAGGACAGTTACGTTCAGCTTGGTTTAAAGAGAGACAAAGGTCTGTTGATGTGAAATAAACTATACCTCCACTTTGTCCTGTTCGGCAGTGAACTCATCCAGAGGCACATAGTTGTCTTCCAGGTTGTTCATGGCGCTCTGGTAGGCGTGCTCCTTGATGGCCTCCTTGTACATCTCAAAAGTGTTCTCCAGCTTTTCTTGGTAGCTTTCCTTCAGCTCTTCTATCTGTCGACTAAATGCAAAATAAATACAGGCTGAGGGATAATGAGCACTAAAATGGAAAAAAACAAAACTTCTTCAATGTGCCAGACAGACTTAAATCATGAGACCTGTATAAACACCACATACGTGCGGAGGTCTTCGCTTTCCATGAGCTGTTGTAACATGGCATCTCCCATCTCTTTGCGAATTTCCATTTCCTGCACGAGGTTTCGTCTTCTCTCTGCCAGCAGTTTAGCTCGGAGGTTTTCAATGATATTGACAAGCTCCTAATACAAAATTTGGAAAATGTAACAAGATACAAAGACTAAAGTCAATGGACTAATATGTGGATCACAAACATGGTTCTTGCTCTACAGCCAGTGTGTCAGTGTGAAATGCGGTGGCAGCTGTACATTCTGTGGCATCACGGTCACATCAGCCTCGTCCTCCTCATCGAGCAGCTCCTCCTCAGACAGGCAGCTCTCCAGGGCCCGGTTGTCCATCATCGCGTTTCTGGCCAGAGCTTTTCCATCCCGGCCGACTAGACAAGGAGCCAGAGGCTCCAGGGGCTTCTCTGGGATCACCTGCACCACCTACACAGCACAAAGAGCGGTGCTGCACACTGGACCTGCAGCTCACACAGGTCCTCCTTCGACCAAATCACCTGCTTGGCAACCGCTGAGAACTTCATCACGTGGAGCGTCTCATCGTAGGTGGAGGCACACTGGTTAATGTTGACGATCATCGATGCTCGGCCTTTGCCACAGAAAAACGTCTGGAACAGCTTGGTGAGTTTGCTCTCACGGAACGGAATGTAGCTGCTCTTCATTCTGATGGACAGACAGACATTTGGCTAAAAGGCATTAAAGGGCCGTGAGAACAGTCTAGCATAGATTTAGAGGAGTAGAACAATAGAGACCCGTCAGTCTGGTTGTTGCGGAGTGCGGTGATGCACTTCCCCAGAATGAGCAGCGAGTTGTTGATGTTTCCTGCCTCCTTGAGTCTCTCGCCCATTGTCTTGGTCTTATTGCATCTTTCAGACCCAGCGAGGTCGCACAGAGACAACCTGATGGAGGGAATAAACACAGCGCTATGATGTAGAAGCCATAGAATGATCATCTACCTGGGCAATGACCCCCCCACAATTGGTTTCCATGCCCGTCAGATTACACAATAGAGATAGATTGAACCAAATAAAGGAAATGGCTGCAACATTGCTCAGTGACTCTGCTAGCAGACGCCCATTTCTCTCCATAAGATAAAGTTTGGAAAATCACTGCCAAAAAAACGTTCATTCCAAGTTCATTTCAGTATGTTGAAGACTGATCAAGTAAACAACTACAGAAGCATAAGGAACCTACTCAGAAATCTGTTTGACTGAGCCGTCATCAATCTTCAGTAACTTCATGGTAAATATGCTGTGGCTGTTGGAACAATCTGGGGTGAGTTTGACAACAGAGGACGACATGAAGCAGAGACGTCTTTACAGTCAAAGCTTTGCCTTCTGCTCGATGACTGGTTCATCTTCGTGGCTGCAGCGCTCCGGTTCTTGTTTCCAAACTGGAGGAGTTTGCAGGCCTCAGCCAGGTTGTGGATGTTGATCCACCTTAGATCTGAAACGAAGCGAGTTCTCGGCACCTCAGTGTTGTGGAGAACGTCGGGACGCCTGCTGGCGCCGGCTCTGCGCCTGCCTCACCTTTAACGTAAGCATTTCCAGCGCCGTCGTCGCACACGCGCAGCGCGGCGCGCTTCTTGGTCTTGGCGCACAGCGAAGGTTGGAGCAGATCATACACGCACTCATTGTAGATTTCAAAGAACGCCACCCACAGAGCAAACTGGCTGCTGCCCGCTTCTGCCGGGCTGCTGGTCTCCCCTGGAAAAGGAGCACAGAGGGACACAGGAGTTGTTCCTATTCGCACAGCGCGTGTGTTCATACGCATGAGTGCTACCTGTTTGACTGCAGGACGGGACGGAGGATGAGAGCCTGGAGGCGGAACAGGAGGAGAACTCTGACCCACCGCTGGTCCTGAGACACTCGCCGTCCTACACAGAACACACTGGCAATGTCTGCACTGTGGTGGTGGTGGTTTTCAATTACCATCAGAAGTTGAAAGCGCTCACTTCTTTGGCTGAAGCAAAAATGGCATCTTTTACACTTCTCTCCTGCTTCACTTGATCAGGATGCAGATACTGGGCGTCATTTCTGAGGTAGGGTTTCAGGTCCATCCCCTCGTACTGATTGTGTCCCATGTGACTGAAGGTGGCGTGAAGCACCCGAGGAAGTATTCCCGGATCCTTCGGTGACCCTGAATCAGACACTCAGGACGTACTGCAGAACTTGGCAGGACCTTGGACGCTCGCAGACAACCTAGGTTTTACCTTGAATTGTGAAGGTTTTGCCGGCATTGGTGACTCCGTAGCTGAATATCAGCGAGTTCCTCCCGTCCAAGAAGTCCGACATTTGGCTTTTGACGGTGCTCTCGAAAAGCTCGGCTTGATTAGCCTCCGGCCCAAAAATCTAGATAACAGGGTTTCAATTTAAACGACCAAGCAGGCCTGTCATGAAAACCATAGCCCTGTCATTTTCAACACAGATGAAGAATGTTTTGGAATAAATGTATAGTATAGGTTTTGAAGAGATTGAGGATCAAAAGTGTTACCTGTGTAAATGTAAATTTGTGGAGCGACATGCCAATGCCCTTCTCACTGCTCTTCAACGTGGCAGAACCCTTGGGTGCATTCAGCGTCACCATCTGGCCATTCTCAATCACCACACAACCCTGAGCGATGAGGAGCACGTTGTCTGTACTCAAGCATTAAATGCTTTCCTTCCAATGTCTTTGACTCAACAGCACATTCTGGGCTGATCACTAGGGGAGTACTTTTCAGTGGCTGCATTTTACCTGATCCTCGTTGTCACGGAGCTCCTCTTTAGAGAAGGGTCTGACTCGGAGGTAAACTGTCATCGTCTGCGGCTCTGCAACACTTGAGACGTCCTTCATGGAATAAAAAAAGAAAAAAAGACAGCATCAACAAAAATGTCCTCATTGTTGAAGACTACGCTCGGTTTTGTGCTGATATTTGTGGACAGTCAAGTTAAGTCAACATTACTAAAAATGAATTTTTTATAACCAACTTAAGAGGAGGAGGAGAAAAACAGCGGTACAAGTGAGGAGGGGAGACGTTACCTGCTCAGGAGCAGTGTTACAAGTCAACTCCATGTCATCAGGTTGCTGGACGCTGTTTTCAATGGGCAGATCTGTAGCTGTACTCATGTTGAAGCAAGAAAAGTCTCAAAAGTCTGACAATGTCAAGCCGGCGCGAAGTGCACAAACTAGTTCAGTTTTAGAAATAACGCACTCCCTCCAACGAGGCCTACAGGGAGCTGTGCTGATGTTGCCCCACTGAGAGTGGAGGGAAACGTTTTAATTAACTTTAATTGAAAGCAGGTGACAATCCTCACAAATAACTGGTTGGAATGAACCAACCAGTAAACAGCTGCTTTGCTGAGCTGTTCTGCAGAGCTTTAGTAGCTCACCGTGAGTCTAAAGACATATTAACTCTGACTTACAGGACAATAAAAGCCTCCTTTGCCTCGTTCCCGTTCGGGCGCGATGCTTAGGCCAAACTGCTGCATGTTCAGAAGAGTCTGCAGCTTTCTGCCTCATATTACTTGGAACAGCATGGGCAAGGCAGAATTAGGTGTAAAGCTGTATGTCATATATACAACTTAAAGCATGAAATAGTAATTAAAATAAGGAATTTGTGTCAAATTTAAACCTTACATTTAAGTGTACCCAATGAAGGACAATGATCTCTTAAGCACAACACGACTTAGATGAGGATAGTACTGATTTTCTGTTAAGAGTCAAGGACAGCTTGTATTTAAGCCCAATATTGACAGTCATGTTTAAACTAAGTCATGGAACCATTTTAAAGCCTTTTAGTTTGAAGCCATGCAGCTGCATTGCTTTTCTATACATATCCATCACAACTTAAGTCTGACAATTTTACTAAAATGACTTTGACATTTATGCCATAGTATACTGTGTTCCCTCCACAGTTTATGTGTGTCTGTCATCCACATTGAGGCCCAAAAACAAGACAGACACATTTCATTTTTAATTTCTTTATTAAATCTTCATCGCTTTTGTTTACGCGTCGGCAATGGTAACTTCAACCTCCACACCAGGTTCGATGCTGATTGATGTGATCTGCTTGACGATCTCAGATGGACTGTGCAGATCAATCAGACGCTTGTGGATCCTCATTTGGAAGCGATCCCAAGTTTTGGATCCTTCACCACAAGGGGTCTTCCTAGTGGTGATGCGCAGAGTCTGGGAAGGGAAAAAGAATTGTGTTTACAATACCTCATTTAAATACAGCAAGGGCCAGACGTTGGGTCTTGCAAATGAAAAGCATGATCCAGCTGGAACCTGTACACTTCGATGGTTAACACAGGGCAACTTTTTTCCAAGAAACTAGTTGTAGACAAAAAGTTTGGTCTTTTTCCATTTGTGCACGTCAGTACCTTGGTTGGCATGCGGACGGGTCCCTTCACCTTCAGGTTCTTCTCCTTTGCCCCACGGATCAGATCTGCACAGACTGAGAGAAACAAACCTTAAAACGTTCTGCGAGAAAAAAAAAACGTTTTGTTGCATTTTGAAAGCTGTGGCTCAGAATAGCGTACAACGTCGTCAGGGTTCATCAATCAAAATGTCATCCTCATTGCTCAGATGTGCATTAAACACGAATTAAGTGGTATAAGTGAACCTACCCTTCTCCAGAGATTTGACGTTGCGGCTGGTGAGGGTGATGCGGATGCGATGAATGGCGACCTCGGTCTCAACAGGTGCCTTACCGGTGTCCTTGAAAGCCTGCGTACAAAAGGCAACACGGGTTCAGTCTCCAAGAATTACAGCATCTGCCTGTGTACAAGTGGCCAAGACAAACTCAAACGCAGAGTTTCGGTTATACTGAAAGTTCAGGGCTTTGCAAAGTGAACCAAGTGTTTCTGTCCTTACTGTGGCAACAACTTTATTAACGGCACTCAAAGCGTTAATGTGGTTCCCAACAACAGATGCTAGCTACGGCTAGCTACCGCGCTCTGGCAATATTATACTTGGATGAACCTACAGAACTATTTGACTAACAGAAACGGCTCGTTCCAAACAATCACTTCGATATTCTTATTATACACACCATTTTCAATTATTCCTGACCGACTTATTCGGAAAGAACTCAGACGAACAGCGGTGAGTCAGGAACAAGCTCCACCAACGTGGTTAGCTCTTCGGAAAAGAACGAGCGCGAGGCTGTTTCCGGTATATATACTCAGCATCCGGGCCCGCGCGTCTTCTTCTTCGATGATTCGCATTAACGTGACCAACAGCGACATGTAGTGGAAATCCTGGACTCTAGAAGTAGGGACACCGGCCCCGAGGACAGTAGTTTGACACCCCTGACGTAAATATTTGTTTGCTCATCTGTTGGTGGGCCAGTAACTGAAGCAGATTCACAATTTAACAGAAACCTCTCTGGGCCCCTTCCTTCCAGGGATGTTTTACCCATATCTGTAAAAATGGGCCTGAATATTCATTCATGTCTCAGTCTCAGACAACACAGGCCTGAGTTTAGCTACTGCTAAAACTGCTGAAAAAGTTCTGCTATAACAGTGGTGTCTGTTTTAGAGTGCGTTACATATTGTCATTTGCTGTAGGTCCACATCTGCACAATAAATATTATCAGTTCATAAACGACGCATTTGTTGAAATATAAATAACTGTAATAAAATATACTTTGTGCTTGTAAGAACAAAGATATTTTGGATTTTACTTTGAAAGGGGAAAGCGGAAGTATCCTGTTGCGTCGTAAATGGCTTGATACCTGTTACGCTGAAACAAGTAACGGGACCGGGCACCGACCAGTTGCAGAAAGTGTTTTTTGGAGTTTGAAGTTCTGAATAAAGTGTAAATTTAATGTGTAAGTGAGTTACTGGACGCGTGAGAGGAAGACGACGAGGAGGAGCGGTCCGGGAACTTGGTTCTGACGTGTGTCATGATTTCCAAACACAGGCCGCCACCGAGTGACAGAGGAAAAGTCCTGGACCGATGCGCTGAATGGAGTCGGACACTTGAAGCTGAGGGATGAACTTCGGCGTCCCCGCTCACTGCTTGCTGCTGTTCCGGGCGTGCGACGAGGGCGACTATGAGGCGGCCCGAGGCGTCCTGGAGCCCAGGGAGTCGGGGCGGCAGAGCAGGCTGCGGTCCGAAGCGGGGTCGGAGTGCGGCGCCGCCGACATGTTGTCTCTGGTACCGGTGGACTGCACGGACGAGGAGGGCAACACCGCCCTGCAGTTCGCCTCGGCCGGCGGCCACGAGACCCTGGTTCGGTTCCTGCTCCGAAAGGGGGCCTCGGTGGACAGCCGCAACAACTACGGCTGGACGCCGCTGATGCAGGCGGCGAGGTGGGGCCGCGATCCATTACGAGCGGAGAGACCTTTACGGTTCATTAACACGTAGCAACCACGCTTCAGTTGCGTCTGTTTACCACTAAATATTTGAATTGTGTTGTCACACTGGTTTTTCTAATTTAAAGCTTGGTTAAATGTGCGTTGGTCTATTTGTGTGTAAACATTTGGTCAGTCACTCTTTGGTGAAGAGAAAAGTGGAACGAGCCCCAAAATCATAATATAATAAATCAAATTCTTGACGTTGTCAGTGTTGCAGGCAGCTCTTGCTTTGCACTGTTGATACAAAATGTGACTGAATTAAAACGTGTTGCTTCATTTCATGCCTGATGTTATGTGGCATGTATGCTTTATGACTAACACACAGTCACTGCTGTGGCGCTCACTCCGTCTCCTGAACCCTCTCCCGTCCTCTGACCTGCTCTCCATCCAGGTTTGGGCACCTCACCGTTGCCCACATCCTCCTGGAGAACGGGGCAGAGATCAATGGACGGAACAGGCTCGGCGCCAGTGTCCTGACCATGGCGGCGCGTGGAGGACACACTCATGTGGTCAAACTCCTCTTAGAGAGTGGCGCCTACGTTGACGACTACGATCATCTGGCTCTGACTGCGGAGGCAGTCTCCAATGGCAACAACAACAACGGCTGCAGGTTGGGACTGTGTTTTTTTGTGTTTGACCAAAACTTAATTCAGCTAGATATTCTGTGCATGAAAGTTCAGGCCTTCATCCACCAGTGTGACTTCTTTTACACAGTGCGGCTGGTTTCGGAGGTGATGAGGCCTGTCCAGGAGGAGGAGGCGGCAGAGAATTCATGGACATCACCGCTCTGATGGTGGCGTCTCAGCACGCACACGAGGCCACGGTCCGACTGTTGCTGGAGTGGGGTTCTGATGTCAACTTCTCCCAGAAGACCACCGGATGGGGCCCTCTGATGGCGGCTACTCTCAGTGGAAAGGTGGATGAGGAAGCCTGTTTGGCTGCGTTTATCCATGACACAGCACAGATAATGTAGCCAGCAGAACCGAAAGGCAAACAGAATAAAGTTGTATGTGTTTTGAAAGGTGGTTGTGGCTCAGCAGCTGGTGGAGCATGGAGCCGACCCAGACCGCCTCAACGTTCTGTCCAAGACGGCGTTTGAACTGGCCATGCAGCTCAAACAGAGAGACATCAAGACCTATCTGGACTCCATCACCACGGTGCGGCCGCAGACAGGTACAGAACGTGGAACAGTTTGCCCCTCGTCTTTACATTTGTTTTCTAGGCTTTTAAAGGTTTCATGTTCGATCATTCAGTCATAGTAATAATGTGTCTTTCTTGTCTGTTTTTATTTACAGTAATTAGGCAGAAAGAAAAGAAAAAAGCAACAAAGCTTCCTTTAATACGTAGCTTCTACTATATTATAAATGTTTACTTTTATGGTCATTATATCTATTTAAAATCTGCAAGAGGCGAAGATTCAATTATGTTAAAGATTTAGTCCGTTGGATATTTGGAATGTGATTTACGATGTTTAACAGTTAAAAGGAAGCGTCACAAACAGCTGATCTCTGTTTACATTTCACACTGAAACGACAGTGGAACTACTGTAACAGTGTTCCTGTGTCTGTCAGGTTCTTTGATGTTTTAAAGCTCCCGTTCAGTTTTTCGGTCAGTGGTGTTTTTACAGCTCTGACTGTAGCACAGATGTCTGTAACCAAGATTTATAGAGAGTTATAGGAGAAAAATCTGGAGAGATGATAAATAGGTAGTAAATAAGCAGTGTCAAAAAAGGTTTTCATCCACTTCATCCTTTTGATAAACTTATCACACAGAGTGTGATGTCAGAGCGAATTGGTCACCATGTGAAAAGCAGTAAAACGTGAGTACAGACTCATTTAGGAATTTGTAAGTGAATGAGCAAAAGGAAAATCATACAGTTGATGAAGCTGAGTGTTTTGTCGTTCCGCTTTTTCCTCTGAACATGTTTTAACACTGACAGGGTTCCTATTTGTTCACAGACGACGAGAGACGGAGACCAGATGTATTCAGCGCCCTCAAGTTTGGTATGTGAAGTTGTGCGTGTACTGAAATAGCAAATAAAAAGAAAGGAAGGGCCAACGAGAGGCTTGTGTCCCAACTCAGGAAACTCCCAGCTGGTTAAAGAGATCTTGGAGGAGGATCCTGCCCAGGTGAATTCCTTAAATCAGGAGGGAGCGTCGCCCCTGATGATGGCAGCAGTGAGTGGGCAGTTGGAAGTGGTGCAGCTGATGGTGGAGAAGCACGCTGACATAGACAAGCAGGACGCTGTGCATGGCTGGACTGCACTGATGCAGGCCACCTATCACGGGTGAGAACGTTTTATTCATCTTGGTAAAATAACGATGAAGTAGAGAATCCTCACTTGCAGATAAAGGCCATTTGGAGGGTGATTAAATATTTGATGATGTTCCTGTTTTCCTTCTCCCTCCAGTAATAAAGACATTGTCAAGTATCTGCTGAGCCAAGGAGCCGATGTTAACCTCCGAGCTAAAAACGGATACACAGCCTTTGACTTAGTGATGCTTCTGAATGACCCAGGTACTCGCCCTGTACCTGCCGCCATCCACGGATCAGGACCCAGTTCTTTCAGTGAACTCTTATTGTGAATTTTCCCAGACACGGAGCTGGTGCGTTTGTTGGCGTCGGTGTGTATGCAGGTCGATAAGGACAAGTCTAAACATCATGGCCGAGGTTTTATGACTCGCTCCAAAAGTCGCCAGTCCCTTAGCAACATCCCCGTGCCACCCGACGAGAAGGGAGGCCTCAAGGTACTGTCATTTAATGGGGAGAGGATTTTGAAGGCTTTAAGTCTTTATACACCATGGTACGAACATGTGACTCCGCCATTTTCCAGTCCTGGTGGAACCGCATGTCAAATCGGTTCCGGCGGCTCAAGCTGACTCACACCCTGCGGCACGGCCTCTCATCCAATCGCCTGGCTCCGTTTCCAGACGATGCTGAAGCGTCGCTGGATGCCACGATGAAGGCGGGCGTGAAGCCCGTCGCGGTCTCTAATGGATCCCCGACACCAGCGTCGGCCCTGGGAGGGAGCGACGTGGGCACCGCCTGGGCTGTGAAGAGCAAGGAGGCTGGTGAGCCACAGTGATGGCTGCAAGCTGTTGTTATGTATGGAAGCACTGTGGTGTGGATGTGTTTTACATGTTACAGGAGAAAGGAAGTGTAAATGTGCATTTTCTTTTTGACAGGTGTTTGCAGGGCATCCTCAGAAAAGGACGACTTCCTGATAACTACAATGGTGAGAATCACTATGTTGTGCACTCGGACTTGTGTTGGGATTGGGTTGTTGATCCATCTCCTGTTGTCCGCTGGTCTCCCTCTCCTCCAGCTGAGGAGCGGCGCGCCGCTGACCCGGCTGCCCAATGACAAGCTGAAGGCCGTGATCCCTCCTTTCCTGCCTCCGTCCAACTTTGAACAGTGGAACTCGGACCGCTCGCGGCTCCTCGGCGAGGGGAAGAGCGACGTGGCGCGCCTGCCCATGCCGCCCCAGAGGAAGCTGAACAGCAGCGGCAACTCGGATATTGTAAGTGGCGGAGGCCGAGCGGGAGGGGAGGTTAAGGGCTGCGGTACATGAGCCTGTCTTCTGCTCTCGCCTTTCATTTACAGACGTCTGTCAGCCGTGTGGTTAGCAGGTCCATTAAGTTTCCCAGCATCACCAAGGGCCCCTCCTCCTCCTCCCCCTCGAACTCGGGTCACTACCACTCGCCCCACTCTTCCGGTGGCTCCAATGGCGTCGCAGGACTCAACCGGGACTCTCATAACCGCTCAGGTTAAAACAGACCTACAACCACACAGTCGTGCACATGCATCAGTTGCTTTAGATCTCTTACAGGGCTCCTTCTTCTTTTATCCACCAGGGGGCAGTGCAGACAGCGTTCTTTCCCAGATAGCGGCTCAAAGGAAGAGAGCAGCAGGCCTGATGGACGTGAAGGTCCCAGCTCCAGAGAAGCAGCACAGCCAGGCGCCGCTGCCGGGCTCAGCGTCTGGCCTGCCGCAGCCTGACATCAGCCTGCCCGACATCCACTCACGAAGGGTCAGTGTTCTGTTTTTCACCACCCAGGTCGGTGAAGCAGTGCTGCTACTCACACTCATCTCTCTGCAGAAGTTGGAGTTGAAGAAGAGACCTCAGTCGGGGAATTCCTCCACCTCCAAGAGCACGTCGCCCACTCTGACCCCGTCTCCTTCCCCAACCCCGAAACCTCCCACTGGTCCAGGGGACTCCCTCTCATCAGCCTCTTCTCACCCTCGCTCTAAGAGCAGTGGTGGCTCCAGCAGTGGAACCATCACGGATGAAGGTAACACAACCAACCGGCAATTTATTGGGATGTTCTGTGTATAGTTCTAGAGGTTAAAAGAAAAATTTGTTAGATACAAACCAAATTTTGTCTTCTCAGATGAACTGTCCAGTATATTGAGGAAACTGTCCCTGGAGAAATACCAGCCCATATTTGAAGAACAGGAGGTACAAAACAAACATACAGACAGTTATGAGTAAGAATCATTTACTTTTTTGCATATATTTAGAATGGCCTCTGTCTCCTCTACTTGTAGGTGGACATGGAGGCATTCCTGACGTTAACTGATGGAGATCTGAAGGAGCTGGGCATCAAAACAGATGGACCCAGACAGCAGATTTTGGCTGCCATATCAGAGCTCAATGCTGGAAAGGTAGTGGATAACAAAACCAAGACCTGAACCCTTCATTCATAGACTGGTCACTTCCCCACACTATGTTGTAGCGAGGTTGGGGTGCAGGAAGGTAAATAGAGTACTTATATATGTATTTGATATTGATGTTTGTCATCTGCTGTCAGGGCAGAGAAAGGCAGATCCTTCAGGAAACCATCCATAACTTCCAGTCGTCCTTTGGCAGCAGCGCCAGTAACCCAAGACCAGCAGGTGAACCCCGCTGTGAGTATCAACTAGAGACGAAGTCTGGAGCCGGAGCCGAAGCACAGAAAACATAATCACGTCTCGTTGGCTTTTTTCAGCTCCGACAGGGTGGATGAGACACCAGGTTCGTTCCTCCAACAAGAGATAACCCGAACCACGACCACGTCAGAGGTACACGCTGTCCACCAGCCTCAGGACCAAACCTGGAGCTTCCTGGACAGAACATGATCCTTATGATCATGATTATGATCCTTATGAGAGGAACGTCATATCTGATATAATGTGAGAGATCCCGCTTGTGTGTTGTAACAGTGGCTATTATGTGATTGTAGGTGATGATGTACGATGAAGCAAAGACACTCAGCCCAGTTATGATATAGTCTTTTGATACTGATTTGTATTATTTTGTATGTTCCAACCACCAGGTACACAGATGATTCTCAGTTATAACTGTGCTGTTACAAATAAATCAATATCATTATGATGCATGTTTTGTACTTAGATGTTATTGGCCTTTAGCTGAGAACACAACTGAAACACATGGGAGCGTTTCATGAGCAGAATAAATTGAATAGTTTCTACTGAGCGCGTTCTCTCCTCAGACGTGTGGCTCCATGTTTGCTCACCAGGCGTTTACAGCACATGTCCTGAAGTTTAAATGTTCAGGATGGAAGTTCCCAAGCAGTGTCGATTCATTCAATAAACGCAACAATAAATTAAAATTTTATTGAACAGCGAATTAAAATATTCAAAATTAAGCAATGTAAAATAAAGTGAATTCAAATTATACTTGTTGGAGGTTTGAATATTGGGAAAGTGCTGGTTCTGCTTCACTAAATCTCCCACTTTGCACTAAACTACTAGAACTATAGGTAAAAACTGTAAGGTTTCCTCCAGCAGATGGCAGTGACCTCGTCTTGATGCAGCAGATTCAGCACTGGCTCTGCTCTGTAATGTGAGCAATAGAGCCGATCCGTATCCGATGATCGGTACCGGGCCAATCCAACACATTCCAAAGCATCACTGCTCTATGCAGCCGCGTGCTTGTGTTCAGTAATGAATTCAGTCAAGCTTCCATGTTCTAGGCTGTGAAAGTATCTGTTCTTAAATAAAGTGAGTCGTGGTGATGTCATCCACAGCATCCTGTCATGTCATTGTCACATTCTGAGCGTGCACTAATGTTGGACAGCTCACACATACATGGGCCGCATGGTGGGTTTCAGCCTTCCTGCTGCTGGGTGCTGCCCGTGTCTCCTCACAAGGTTGACGTAGGTTCGAGTGTGAGTGCTTGTTTGTGGCGATCCGTCCGTGCCGCTGTGAGGTTCCGTCCACTAGCCTCACCCAGCAAACCCGGTGTCCTGTTTAGAGCAGCAGCCGGTGACTCAGGCGGTATTTTTGTTTGGGACGCTACTGTCACCATGTGAGCAGCAGCAGCAGAACTGCGCTGCCTTCGAATCCCCAAACACGGGCAAACAGCAACACGCCGCCTTCGCCGCGGTCCGCATTAACGAGCTGGACCCGGACCGGGCCGACAGGCGGGCGACAGGGTTCCTGTGCAGCCTAATGAAAAGCATGGCTCGGCATAGGAGGCCTTCGCTTCATGTACACTCACATGTGCGCTGTCAGGAACCCAGAGAGAGAGAGGGATCCATTTGGAACGCATTAACACTGCTGTGGCATGTGGGAAGCAAATGGAGTGACTCACTCAATTTCCTCTCAATAGTTTTCACTCACACAATGTTTTGATTTGATCGAATAACATTTAATAATGTTGCCTGTCACTGTGAGTACAGTAGTGCTGTACTGGGACCAACACATCTACATGCATGCGTGCCTGGAGCTCCCACAATCTGAGGAAATTATTACTTTCATAATTATTTAAATAGAACTAAATATAATTGTATTCACGAACAAATAAAGTAAACGTGATAATTAGTGTCAACCAACTGCAGACTTTAGGTAAAAGGTGACATTTCTTCTCCGCTCTGATGTAGATTTGCTGCTGCGCTTTGAATGCTTGTCTCGGTGCGTGAACCCCTCAGCTGTTTGCTCCAGAACGCTGATCCAGGGAGGAGTCCACACCCGCTCAATGCCTGCGAGGTGCCAGGGCCTGTGGCTGTAAAACGAGGCCAGACCCCCCGCTGGGCCTGACGCTGGGCGTGAGGTGTTTCTGCCGCCATTTGTTTGATGCTCCTGATGGTTCAAATCTCAGCTGGTCTCATCTTTTCATAGATGGTGAATGATGAATGTTCATTTTATACATAATAGGCATTTTCAAATGTAGCAAGCATCTGCCTACATTTTATTTTTTACTTTGTTTATTTTAAATAATTTCCAATTATACTAATGTCTCAGTAAAAATTATATATATACATATTTTATAGATTCTGGTTTTCAGACGCGCATCATGAAGGCGATGACTTTATTGCAGTCCCTTGTTGGTTTGTGTGTGTGGAGGAGCTGTTACTTGAACACATAAAGCATCAATGTTTGGTTATTTAATATTTACATTTTGTTCCGTCTGAGTTTTTACGAACCCCTCCCTCCTTTGAGAGGCAGCTGATCACAGCCCTGTTTGAATGGACCAACTCTGACTCCCTCATTTCACAGCGACCTTTGAGTCAAGTGATGGGGCCTCGTATTGACCCCAGCGCGGCCCTTTAACGGACCGCAGCCCGTTTCACGCCGCTCCGTCGCCCGTGCACACGTGTGACGGAGCGGATTACAGCGAGGGGAGCGGAGGAAGGAGCTGCCCTCCCTGTTCCCACCACGAAACAACCTTTGGACAAACCCAAATCCAAATGTCATGAAAAGATTATCCCGACAGAGGCTCCGCTCACAACTCTGCCTCTGAGACTGATTGATGCAGCTCGCGATGCAGGACGCACGGAGATGTGACAATACAACACGGCTCTGGCGCGTCTTATACAGTATTTGACATGCAGGAATACAGACAAGCGTTCATGATATGTTTGTACCATCACATTAAATGTGGACGTCCGCTGGACTCGGACGTGTCGCGTGCGCTAGATCCCGCGGCGATGCTAACGGAGGCGTCTTGATCGATGGCTGCCACGCTGCTGCACCTGGCAGATGCTCGCGCTAATTCCTCTGTGGCCTCGCGGTCATTGCGCACAAATGTGCCCTCGCGCACATGCGGGCGGTTCGCGTGCAAAGGCTTGCCCCAGTAGCGTTAGCTGAGCTAAGCCAGGGGCTAATCTGGAGTGAGCTCCGATGCAGTGGCCAGTGGATTTGCATCGATACCAAAGCTCCCCGTAGCTTTAATGGCACCCACTGACAGTGTTAACGGGACCTTTTAAGACCCTCAGATCCGCCTGCCACAACAAGTAAAACCTCACCTGACTGACATGTTTGCACAGCGGCGCGGCTCAAACCCATCTGCTCGGCCCAATCTACGACGTCGCTGTCTTCAAGTGCAACGGTACAAGAGTCAGAAGAGCAAAACGCAGAGACGGGACCCTCTTCTCTCACACGCTGGACGCATTAGTCCTCACCTCCGCGGAGACCGGTGGAGATCAAACAGTGATTTGTTCTGCGGCAAACGTGTGGCTCTGGGCTGCTGAAGGTCTCATTAGTTCACAGATTAGACTTCTAGTTAGATACACGTTACTCGGAGCTTTGTAGAAATCAACTCCACTGTCTGAATTAAACGCTCGCTGGTGGAGCCGCGTGATGGGAGGCGAATGTGCTGTTGACGCCAGGCAGTAAGTGCGGGTGCTGTATTTTTACACTAGGGTGCAGTCATGCCTGTACACACCACGGCTGCGTGCTATAAAACACCATTTGTGAACGAATAATGAAGTTGGTGGGCACAAGTTACTGTAGATACGAGATCTAAATCTCCTCATTTAGAGAAAAGGTGATTGGGGATTAGTTGCAGCTGCTGTGGCGCAACAGGTGCCGTGAAGGCAACAGCGAAGTAGCCTCTAAACAGGGAGAGGTTTGACGTGAGGCGATGACACGCGGATCCTCTCTGTCCTCGTCAGTGTGACGTGTGGGCTTTTGCTACATCGTGTCACTACAGTGAACGGAGATACAGCAGCAAACCCGCAGCGCGACATCAGAGCGGTGTCAACGCGTCGTGGCTCTGCACGAGCCCTCGTCGCCGCGCGCGTGCTTCATTCTGCGGGCGTCTCTTATAACGTTATTGACCGTTACAACCACTTTTTAACCCCCGGGGCTCGTGTCACGCGGCAGTCACTCAGCGGCGGCGCGAGCAGAAACGGGGCTTCAGATTCTGTGTGGAGATGAAACGTGTCACATTATGCTAATTGGCCGTCACGTTCTTATGACTTGAAGATCCTTCGGCTGAGATTGTGGTTATGTTAAAAAAACGTGTTTCCCTTTCAGACAACCTGATATTTTTGGGGGGAGTTGATTCTCGAGATGCCTTTAAAAGACGAGCAGCTGTAGTTGATTCAAAAAGCCAGTGTTCACATTGGGAGGATTCCGTTCAGCTGCATAGTTCCCAGATTACCTCCATTTCTGATCACCTCTGGCAATGACCTCCAGAAATGAACCGATAAATAAATAAAAATAGGTAAACTCCGCTGCAGGCTTCACAGAACGAGCACACGGCCCTTCCACGAGCACTGTGGCCGCTTTAGACACTCGACACCGCCCGTTTCCAGACTCTACTGATCGAGCGCCATAACCGGCGGCGATCTGATCCACGGCGCGTTCACGGCTTTGTTTTGAAGGAATAACATTAGATTTCCTGCCGTCTGGACCGAGCTCGGCGCGGTTTTCCAAAAGCCTGAGCCGACATTTTACTAAAAACTAGGCCTTGCTGTATTAAATATTTTCCACAATTTCCGTCCAAACACAGCGTTATTAGCGATAACATGATATGGTTGCTTTAATTTTTTATTCCCGTTAGCGGGCGCCTGGGTAGAAACCCTCCCGTCCGCGAGCGCCGCCGCCTCGGTGTGAATCTGGAGACCCGCGTCTCCGCTGGCCCTCGCGTGCGATCCCTCCGCTCCCGCCGTCCACAGAATGTGTGTGTGAGCTCTCGGCTCTGGTTGGACTCCTGCTACCTTTACGTACACCTCGTAAATATAGCGACTAGTCAGACGCAAATGGTCAAAAATGCCCTTTGTCCAAAACGTTTAATTAGGATTGTCCATTAACATAATGTGGATAGTAGACAGGTTTATGTGGTAAGACGAAATAATTAAAAGCAACATAATAGACCGACATAGCGTCAGCATTAGCATGTTTTTAATATATAGCCACCGCAATCAGACGAAACAATATGAAAAACGTGATGGCCTATAAATGTGTGTGTAGACGTAAAATGTATTTTTTATTATAACGTGTCAAAATCATATAGAATGTGCGTGTGTATAAAGATATGACATAAAGTCGCTGAAATGTGGCAAGCGCCATTGGCCGACGGTACGTGAACGCAGCATAAGCCCCGTGCATGCGTGTGTGTGTGCTTGTCGGTGTGCGCGCTCGCGCTCTGTTTGTGAGGCAGAGAGTTGCGTGCGAAGAGCTCGACATGTCATTCAGAGGAATCCGCCACCTGAAACGCGAGGAAGTGAAGGCGACTCAATTGGGTATAAAGCATCAGGCAACATCTGCCCCGAGCAGTGCAGTGCTGATGAAAACATCAGCTCGGAGCTCGCGCGGACCTCTTCGCTTTATTTCATTTCCCTTGGATTTATCAGTCGGCATTGAGCGGGTCGCTGCTCGCCGGGAGACGCATCTCTTTTCTCCACTTAAAGTGAATGTGGCTCAATAGCCAGCACTATACTGGACCTAAGTGACATCCACACAGATTTGGGGTTAGTGCCTTTTGATTATCCGTGTAGTTCTATTTAAAAATAACGTCTACTACACTGGATAAGCTGCGCCAGTGTGATATTTATTGTGAGCAATTATTTCTTGACCCTCGCATGTACCTCACGTTTTTATTTATAACATTTCAAAACTGCATGACTGCATTACGTTTCTTTCCATTGTCTGCATTCAATGACACAACGTGCACCGACGCCGGTGGACACGCGTGAGGACTCATTGTTGACATTCGTGTCTCGCCCGCAGCGCACCTGTTACCTCCACGGAGCGCAGGACCATGATCCCGCCGGGAGACTGCATGTATGCGGGTCGCAAGAGGAGGAAGCCCATCCAGAAACAGTTAAGGGCTTGCGTTAGAACCATCCTGGGCTCACCCTCACTTGGTGCGCGTTCTTCTCCCAACCTGGCAACAAGCGGGTGATTTTTATTGACGCCAAAGTTAAATCGATACCCTCAAGAGCAGCTATATTTGAGAGACTGACAGGAAGTTCTAAAGGCAGCAGCATGAAGGTGTGAAAATAACAGCAGGGACTGTATTTAATGTCAGTTTGAAGAAAAACAGTGGTAACAGTCATTTAATAATACAGGTCTTATAATGAACTTTATTCAAACTCTGTCTCCCTTTGATTGCGGCAGTTACAGTATGGTTTTCTATTAACTTTTATACTTTATAGCTGCTTGCACGTCTTTACCTGCAGCCTCGTGAGTCACAGCTGCATTTAGATGTTGGTGCCCGAATAGGATTCTTGTGCGACCTTTACTTTTGATGTCATGAGCAGTAAATCGCAGGTTATGTAAGTTTTTCTAGACCCCGGGGCGTATCTGACCAACGTTCTTCCACCGCTGATCTGAAAGGAAACAGTTGCATTTTCCACATCGACACTGAATAGTTTGAGATTTGAGCCCCGTTGAATTTAAGTAAACATTTTCGGATCGTGATTTGGATTCCCATGCCTCTGGTCATCAATAGCTTGGGTTCAGCGTTTTGACTTAATGATGCACAGCTTGGCCTCAACGCGGGTGAACGAGGCTGAACAGTCCAATAAATTCCTCACGTTGAAGTGTTAGTGATATTAGCCGCAGCGTTTTAACACAACAGGGTCAAAGCATTGAAATCTTCAGCTGTGAAGCTGCAGATGACCGTCGCGTGTGGATCGCGTTAAACGCAGCTGTTAGAGCTGTGGCACAACGCTGAAATACACAAATGAGCGTTTTTCTGTTTAACAAGGAGAAGGACGGTGGACGCGAGGGAAGCAGCCACACTGGACAGAAACGCACACGCTTCACTTTAACTGCTGCAAAAAATATTTCCTAGCGATCGTAGGTCGAGATGACAAAACTTCTGTCCAAGTTGCTGTGAGGAACAGGACTTGTTTCGGCGGAGACGGAGGGAATCGATTCGGGCGACAGAGGGACTTGTGCAGCCTGTGATTATTTTGGGTCACGTGTCCCCACTCGGGTTGGCAAGGTGCACTAGTCACCTTAGCCGGAGTCGGTTTGGGTCCTAACAATGAGCATCAGTGACCTTGGAGGAGAAAATACAAATCCAAGTCACACCGAGGCCACAATGAGCCTGGGAGCCAGACATCCCTCCGTATTTCTCAGTTAACGAGAGTGTTTGAAGTTTTTTTTTGGTAAGCAATTAAACACACATCAGACCTCAGACAATGATAACTGATTGTCCACATGTGCCCACTTCCCGGTGCCCTCGGCCGCCGCGCTGACCGCGTCCACCCTGTCTCGCCACCAGGAAGCCGTCCTCGTCCAATGAGAAGACCAACCCGTCCAAGCGGCACCGCGACCGGCTCAACGCCGAGCTGGACCGGCTCGCCGGCCTGCTGCCGTTTCCCCAGGACGTCATCTCCAAGCTGGACAAGCTGTCCGTGCTGCGCCTCGCGGTCTCCTACCTCCGCGTCAAGAGCTTCTTCCAAGGTAAAAGGCCGGCCGCGTGGCGTCAGCCGCCGTGCTGTGGCTCAGAGGTCACAGGTGTCCGCTTTTTACGCTGAATGGATATGAAGCGTTAAAGTTTAATACGCTGGTCGCTAATGCACAACCATTAACGCACACGAAGGGATCCCAAAGAAACAGTGTCGAGAGTCTCTAAGTGCAGGTGCAGCCCAGATTGGAGTAAAATAGGGAAGAAATGGCCTGATTATTTTATTTGTTCAACCCTAAACTCGGTAAATGTCGTGTGTAAGTGCCACGGTTCAGCTTCAGCTCCAGAAAGGCTTCCTGTTATTGTAACGGCTCCAGAGCCTCCGCGCGAGCTAATATTTGTCCGCGCCCGCCTCAAATCTCGATCATTCCATTAAGTGTGATTAGGAGGTAGATGGGGGCCCGCGCTTGTTTTGCCGCCCTCCCACCGCGCGCCGCCTCCTCGTGTTGCTCCTCGCCGCGCTTCAAATATTCATGGCCTGCTGCTTCTGTGGGCCGCTGCTGCAGGCGATCCCCGCTGGACTCCGTCACGTTTGTCGGGAAGGTTTAGCCGTCGTTTACTCTGTTCATACGTAGATTAAAAAAAAATGAAATAGCATCAACCACCACTGAGACTGATGGTTTACTAAGAGTGAAGCAGCTGTAAACAGTTAAACCAGCTATTATTATCACACAAGTTTTCATTAATTACTTTTTCTAGCTTCATACTGAAAACCTCAGTTTAACTGTAACTTTATAAGTGTATTTCTACCGCCTCTGTGATCGGTAGAAGGAGAATGATGAGGCCAGACAGTCAAACCCGGTGTGTTGGACGGAGCTGGTGAGGTGATGTGCTGTCGGTGTTGGACTCTGGGCTCTCGCCCGCCTCTGAACCTCACAGTAACTCAAATCTCCATCCTCACCTGCCTCGCCCTCGCGCGGCGCCAAACAGCTGGCTCCGGCACCGCCGACGTGAGCGAGCAAACTGGACTTGGTGGAGGCGCCTGTATCGGAAACGAGGGCTCACGCGGAGATAAGACGCGATGCTGAGCAGGGCAGTAAAGAGAAAGGGCTGGGAAAGGAAGAGGCCTTGGTCCTGTTTGTTTGTGTACATGCCCAACGTGCTGACGCTGCAGCACAAGGACGGGGCTCGACTTCACCTCCAAGTCATTCCTTCCATCGCATCAGAGATGCGACTGGTCCTGGATGCTGTGCTTGTTTGCTTGTTTGGCCCACCTCTGCTGGACGCCTTGTTAGCAGCGGTAGGAGTGACCAGCTTAGCTGCCTTTTGATGCTACACTAATGAGATTAATTAGAGTGGAACAGGAGGGATTTGGCTCCGCGTACATCTGCCTTCCTCTCGCTGGTCAAACGAATTTCACTCTCTGTTCTTTTCCGCTGATATTTTAAACATGGCATTTTTTTTTTTTTTTTTTTTGCTTTCCAGATAAATCTCAAAATGCGCAACAAGTACATGTCCACATCCTTCCTGCGGTTTGAAACAACAGTCATAATCGTTTGGGCTTACTTCCCCCTGCTTTTATGAACACTGAGTCATCTGCTTAAAACAAGCTACCGAACCTGCAGCTTTGTGTTTCATTTTCTTCATAACCAGTTTCACAGAGGAAGAGCGGAGCCTCTGGCCTCTGGGTCCGTACGCTGCAGTTCCCCACTTTGTCCACTGGGCGGGGGCTGTGTAAAGTGGCTACTGAGTCATGCCTCATGTCTATTTCAGTTAGTTCCCATTAGTACTTGGCTCCCGGCTCGAGTCCATCATTAGTTTTTCATTTTGAACGCATACACTCAACATGTTTTATAATACTACAAGACAGTTGTAGTGACCTCATGCATGGTTTGTTAGACGGTTCAGAGGAAGCCAAGCAGGTGATTTTGGAGGCACCTTACACTCTGTATTGTGGCCTTTGCGTGACAGTTCATGGGTGGAGCACAGCCAGTGGTGTGTACTTATGCACTATATGCAAATACACCCCTAGGCGCTGTGTGTGTGTGTGTGTGTGTGTGTGTGTGTGTGTGTGTGTGTGTGTGTGTGTGTGTGTGTGTGTGTGTGTGTGTGTGTGTGCGTGCGTGCGTGCGTGCGTGCGTGCGTGCGTGCGTGCGTGTGCGTGCATGCTGTTTTTCCCTTGATCATCATATTCCATGGGATCCAAGTGTGGTGATGCGTTTACAGATACAATGAGATAAATGAATCGTGCTGTTTTAGATGCTGCCCAAGCAGAAAATAAAGCAACACTATGCACTCGCGTACATTTATGTGACAACAGTCTGTGTGCAGGATGCAAAGCATTCGCTCTTTGTTTAGTCTGACATGGAAATAAGATTGTAGTAATGTCCCAGCATGGAGGCCGATCTGTAATTTACTCATAACAGATCATTATAAAGAACGGCCCAAACTCGCTACGATGTCCAACCACATCTAGCACTCAGTGGACATGTCATTGACTCCATGGCCAGTTACGTCGATTGCAAATATGGCCCAGGTTAAAAATGCAGACCCAGTTAAATGGGCCACGTCCAGAGGGTATCGCTCTTTAAAATAATAAAAGCTTGAAATCATCATTTTATAGCCTAAAGGTGGTGCCCTAAATTTTAGGTCAGGTATATGTGTTTTCAGTATTTGAGAGCCAAATGTGAACATGTATCCTTTATATATGTGAGTGTGTTCACTCGTCCATGTGAGGCCTTTGCTGCTGAGCTTGTTAAATATTTACCCTAAGGATTAACTATCCTTTGTCTTTCTGCCCCGATTGACTTCATTTCTCCTCCCATGTGCACTAGCAGAGTTTGTTTTCTGTTTCACTGCTGTTATTTCTAGATTAAACTCAAATCTGCTTTTATTATAAAAACCAAAACAGGCCGTGTATGATTTTATTTTGCGTGTCTATCATTAATGCTGGCAGGTTCTGAATTAAATAACTTTGGTTGTGGAACCAAAATAGTTTGTAACAAGAGGGAAATTGTGCAGCAGCAATCAGATGGTTCTCCTGATTCTCCTCCCCTGAGGTGAAGCATGACCTTCATTTCAATCGAGATAAAGCGCATGTGGGGTTCTCGTTAACTGGTAGAGAAGAAGAGTTCAGCGAGTGCTTCTGCTGAGGAAGGTTCCCATGAGCAAGGCAGCCATTCATACAAAAGTGTGTTTTCATGTCTGTTAACTTCCCATGAGCCCAGTTTGATGGTGTTTGTTCTTCAGTTTGTGGTCTCTCGATCACTTGCATGCGACTTCCTCAGTTAATAGCTGGAGACCAGACTAAAGGTGGCTGCAAATGTACTAATTCTACATTGTCTATAACCTGTAGTAAATGATTAAACTTGTCTCCCTCACTTTGATCTGCATTAAACTACTTTACAGACAATCTGTACACAGACCTTCAGAGCAGCATGAAAGCTGTGCATTATTTCCCATCCATGTCCATATAGTTCTGTCAAATTTGAAGTTTTGTAGAATAACTGTTATCAGACTCCAGCTCGGCCTCATTTCCAAGTTTAAATAATACTCTTATTACACTTTCTGTTGCTGAGAGCAGCACAGACGTCTTGGCTCCTGCTCTTCGCTGCTGATCCAGTCACGGACGGAGGTTTAGTGGACGGGCAAAGTTAGAGCCCAGGTTTTGTAATTACCTGGGTAATTAAACAGTTTCAGTACACGTATTACGAAGAAAGAGTGAAACGTCATCACGAATTCACACCATATTTTTATATTTCAAAACATGAGCGCTCTCTCATGTGACGCGGGCAACCATGAGAACCGTCTGCGCTGACACACGCGTTTGATAACGGCTCCTAATGTTACAACCGAAGCAAATCCTGTTTCCAAATAGAAATGCCTGATGTGTAAACGGATCCACGTCGCACTGAAGTATATTTAAGCGTGTGAGTGTGTCTGTCTGGGTGCCTTCAGTTGAGTCAGGGTGCTAAAACCCACACACACACGCACACACACGCACACTGTGCCCATCCTGCCACGCTGCCGCCGCTGCACAGCATCCAGGCGCTCTGCAGGCATCGGCCCTCAGATCAGCGCTCGCTAATCTCCCAACACTTTCAGCGCGTGCGTTATCTGCGTCTAAACGCTGGCTGAGCTGCAATAAAAGAGGAAGAGAAAGGCCACAGACCCCGCAGACTCACGCCAGGCGTACGCCACCTCTGACGTCAGCCGGCAGACAGGACGCGGTTTTGCAACCAAGCCGCCGTGTGATAGAGGAAACGGGGAACGAGGCAGAATAATCGATCCGGCTCCTTATTTTCTCCTCCACAGATCGAAGCAAATTTCATGGACGTGAGCCCCCCCGTTCGCCGCCGCTCGCTTTAATCCCTTTCACGTTGCATCTGTTTCAAGCAGAGCCCGTCCACAGGCCGGCCGCTGGATTTTTTCCCAAAGAGGGAAGTTGTGTAGCGTGATAGCGGCTTGTGAATGGATGGAAATGCTTATCAGGTCACATTATAGGCTGGCGTTTGTGTTTACTGAACTCTGGGCGACCCCAGACTTGTTTCTTCCCTATGTCCTGTCAATCAAAGGCAGACACAACACAACCAGGCCAGCAAAACAACTTTACACGCAGCGAGAACCTGTAGCAACAGAATTCATATCATCAACGCACTCACTATTCCATCATTTATCAACAGTAGCTTAATAAAAATCACTTCACATCTAACTACTGTATCTCCGCTGCCTGTAAAGTGACTCGGCCTTGAAGGATGCTGTTTACCAGCGGCTCTGACATCCACTGACGTCTCATTCAGGCTTTTGGATTCAGGCGGCTGACTTGAAGTCGGGGAATCAAGCTTTGGCTCAGTAATATGAAAAGAAGCTGTCCCATTCCACACACTACGCCTTTAGTTAACAAACACTATTGATCGTCCTTTCCCCAGGAAGTCGCACATACCACGTTCTTCGTGTTGTTCCATTAAACAAAGGAGCTCTTCTTGCCGCTGTCAGGACTCGGCCGCTTCTCGCGCGCGCGTGTGGAATGTGTCCACGTTCGCATACCCCCAATTGTAGAATGAATGGAGGCCTGTCCGCGTCCACATGAATGGGCCTTTAAGCGTCCTGGGCAACTAATATGGGCTCGGCGACCTGCGAATCCGTGCTTCCGCGCTGATTTCTGGATGCGTTACTTGCGGACGGCTGCACATTGAAGTCCTCCAGCACGGAACGTGCAGCATTAAAAAGCCCAGAGGACGCCGGGGCCTCAAACGCATCATCCCATCGTATCACTTAAACATAATATGTCACAACAAGCCTGAACACAGATTCCGACTGAAGTCTGGAAGTATCTAATTGTGTCTGGCCTTGAGCAGCTGCACTGCAACACATCGTGTTGAGGCCTCATACAATGGTTTTTCTGGATGGGATGGATGTGGTCCCACACCTACAGTATCACTTTCCCTCCATTTCCCTCCTGCTGCATTTTTAAGCATGACTAATATTTTGCTCTCATCCGCTTCTCCTCTCTTTATTTCCCGCTTTGGCTTTCTGTCACGTTGTATCTTTCACCTCTTGTCTCCGTGCGCTTCACGGAAAGTGCGTGATCAGGCCAAATGCCAGCGCCCGGGCTTTTTCTCCTTCCTCTTTCATCCGCATGCAAAGTCTGTAATGCCGTGCCGTAGAGAGGTGGACGTGTGATCCATTGCGCATTTGCATGTGTTCTAACACAGTGCCACTGCTCAGTGCCTGTCTTACATAAATCCTCACTTATTACATAGTTGTTACTACTGTGTATCCATGCTCATACGTGTTTCCTTTGTTTTTCCAATGAGGTTTTCTTTCTATTCAGCGATAAAGTTCTTGTTTTATGCATATCTTCTATCAATTGACATATTGCCCACAAATAATGTACCTATACCCCAGCAATCAGCCACACAATAGCTGTTAAGTAGTACAACAGACCAGCCGTGCTAATCCCTTTTATGCATCGAAAACCATGAATGGAGAAGCCGCCGTATGCGTTTAGGATTCTCACAGCTAACTCATTAGTTGCTTGAATAAAAGGCATGACACTGGCTTTGTCCGTGCCTGGCCTCTCGTGCCACAGACACTGAACTCGCTTGAGTGGAGTTGAGTGGAGTTGCTCCGTTGACCCCCCCGGGCCAACGGAGCCCCCCGGGATCACAAAAGGCCATAAGTGAATTACTCAAATCAGTGGCGAGGGGAGCCCCTGTTAGACACTAACTGTAACAGCGAGTGGCGGCTGCGCGGCGACGGGAGGCGTGTGTGTGCGCCGACAGACGGGCCGAGTGTGTGTCGGAGTTTGGACGAGTGTGAATAGACAGCCAGGACTCATGCGCAGGGAGCAGCAGCCTTTGTTGGCCCAACACTATTGTTGGAAGCTGTCTGGTGTAATTACCGTCACGGCTACCGCCGAGCGCTGCGCTGCCTGAGCGGAGGAGGCGCGGGTGGGGGTGGGGGGGGGGCGCGGAGAAGGGAGCAGCGGGCTCAGCAGAGCCCCCGGAGACCAGGCTGATAATTATATCATGAACGCGCCGCGATGCTACGAGCCCGCTGACAAACTGCAGCTGTTGTTTTACACATTCTGTAACATCGCGTGAGCGCGTGGATGGTGGATTATCCGCGGTGAGACCGGTGATGTTTTCCACGTATTTGAACCCGACCTCCCCCACAGCAAACAAACAGACACACTTGTGTTGCTTTCCATGCAAACATGCATTGTAGCTTATAGACTTAGTTGTGCCCCAAGCCACATGTTGGAAGCTCATTTGATAAAGCTTTAAGCCGCCGTTCTGTTTTTTGTTTGTTGGGGCTACGTCTAAAACAGAAACGGCTCCTGACTTTAGCGACGGAGATTCCGAGTTCGAGTAACCGTTGATTATTTTGTAACAATGTTTGAATGTCCTGCACCGTCCTGAGCAGAATCAATCTGAGAGTCGGAATCAGACTTTCCTACTGCAGTGATTGTGTCTCATTGCATTTGTGTTACAGGATGACATAACTTTGGGAACATTCATGAGGAATGGAGTGAAGGTGGTTGTTTTGGCTGTTTCTCTGTACACGACCACACTCAACATGTGAGCGAAGACTTTCAGCTTTAATTCGAGACGTTGGACCAAACAGTGGCATTAGCCGTTCAGAAGCTACAGCGCTTTTAACACGCGCGGCCTTATTTTGTGGGCTCATAAAACATTGAACAAATTATTGCAAAGTAGTCGCACAGTCAGAGGTGACCTGTTCCTCATTCCTCTATAATTAATGAAGCCAAGAAAAGACCTGGAAGTGGTTCTGATTCTTACTCTATGTCTGCATTCATTAACTTTTTACTGGGACTCTCATTAAGATGAAGATGCAAAAACATACAACGATGAACGATGCGTTCGAGGACAAACGCCCTTCAGGTTATTATCTATGAAGCTGACTTTAGATTCACCAGCCTCAGATATTATTGCTATATAAAGGTTCCGTGGTGGCAGCAGCAAAGGGACCTTGACCTCAGCATCATCCTCAAAAGATGATGAACATTGTTTATGTAGGTTTTTTTTAGTTTAGTGCAAGAACATTAACCATTGACATCAAGCACAAGCACTTCTTTATTATTGCTGATAATAATTGGAGCTACATTGGATTTCTGTGACCACCTCTCGTACTACAGTACATGTGTGTGTGCAGCGGACATCAGAGCGTTTGTTTTGTCTGTCACCTCCATTTATCCTAATTGAAGCATGCTTCAGTGTGCAGCCGCGGCCCAGGCGTGGTCCCTGCTGTTGTTCCCTAATGTAAATCGATATGTTTCCATGCGGTTGGAAAGATCACTAACCAAAGGTGGCATCTGACCCGATACAGCTCGATACGCTAACTACTGTCAGCCAGATGAGGCCCGGTTGCATCGGCGTTTAATGTGGGAAAACAGCAGAACGGAACCCGCAGAACAAAAATAGATGGTGTCATCTTCAGTTAGAGTTATTCGCTGAGGGTCGGGGGAAGATCCTGCTTTCACTATATGAAGTTAGCTACTGCAGACACACGTCATGCACAGTGATTGACACTAAATCATATCAAGTTATAAATTACATGCGCTACAACATTCAAAAGAAGCGGAGAACGTGATGCAAAAGGGCGTTTAAAGGAGTTTGTGTGTGTTTTTTATTGGCTGGCAGGAACTCGTTGCTCTCTGTGCACCCAGAGCAGTCTGAACTCTGAATGAACCTCCTGCTCTCCGCTGAATTATCATCGAATGAGTGAACCGGCCAAAATATTTTTAGGGCTGAGACAGACGCAAGCGCAGCGTAGAGAAGGAGACGGGACGGTACCGACAGCCCCTCGTCATCGCACATCACATGCGCGATGGCAATAAGGCTCAACATGAAGGTGAACAGTTAGAGGGACGGAGCCGGAATGAGGAAGACGAAGGGCGCTGCGTGACTTCGGAGCTCAGCTCATGCACTTTAGCTCCTGTGGTATTATTTGTAAGCCAGTAAACAGAGTGGTGGCACGGCTCTAATGCTTACTGGGATTTACTGGGAATGTGTGCATGTTCCACGGGAATTCAGGTTTTACACACGCGTGTATGTGCTCCCCTGCTGAAGGTTTTCACCAGGCCGACCTCCTGTGTGTGTGTGTGTGTGTGTGTGTGTGTGTGTGTGTGTGTGTGTGTGTGTGTGTGTGTGTGTGTGTGTGTGTGTGTGTGTGTGAGTGGGGGGGGGGGGGGGGGGGGGGGGTTCCAGTCAGTGGTGCAGTGATGATGAAATCATTTTATTGCACAGCGGGAAGATTGAGATCTAACTTTCTACTATGAAGCATCCATCTCTTCATTCATCAGAAGCTAACCCTTCTAAAACAGGACAGACAATATTATATATGAATGAGATCAAGCAGATGTTTTCACTTTCAGAGATAAATATTGCTGGAACAAAAAATATAGAAATATAGAACCACAGGACTTGCTGTTCGAAATGTAACTTCTGAAGTTTCAACATCTCAATTTGTATCTTTTGTTTATCAGATATTTTTTATGTTTTAATTGCAAATATTTGTTTTTCCAGAAGTCTAATTAAGTTCCCTTACATGACATTTTCTCTGTGTTAGAATGATGGTAGAGCCTTGGTGTGCGTGTGCGTGTGTGTGTGTGTGCGTGCGTGTGTGACCTTATTAGTCCTAAAGCCACAGGCACTAAGCCTATAGACCTTTCAGGGATGAATGCAGTGCTGACCTAATGACTTATTCATCAGGCGCAATGACACGATCTCTTAAAGGTGGTACGTTACAGAGAGCAAAGGGATCAACCCAGATTATATTAACAGGAGCTCATCATTCCAAAAGCAGCGAGATAAGTGAGCTGTGTTTATAGCGCACGCTGGACTGATTGCATTCAAGTTTATCTCCGCGGCAACGGAGCAGGAGGAAGAATTTAGAAGGAGGAGAAGGGAACGGGGGGGAAACGGAGGATGAGATGAAGCGCTGACAGAAAGAGGTGGTGAGCAGAAGTGTCGGACTCTGTCTCCCTCCCTGAGGATCCTGTTTAAATTGGCATGTTGCAGAGAGCGCACTGTTAGACCGAATTTAAACAGCCACCGGCTTCACCCACAGCAACAGACGCACACGAGCCACGCGCTCGCTCGCTGGCCCCCCCTCTGCTCTAGGTTTGCGTGCGGAGCTGGGAAATTCTCCATGCTAATGTGCCAGGGTTTGTTTTCATCATCAAATTGCAAATGTTTTAAATATGCATCACGCAGGCCTCCGCGCGTTTATCCAGTCAGAGCACTGACAGTCTAATCCTTGTTTTTATACTGTGTCATCTGTCAAATATAGAGCTGGAAATAGCCTCCACCCATATTTATTTTTCATACGCCACACCCATAATTTTTCAATCATGTATGATTTCTAATGTAGCTTTTCTCTGACCTGTAATGGATTTCAGTGCTTTCTCTGGCTGCGCCTGCAGATTAACGAATGCGATGGTATGATAACAATTAGCCTGAGTGGATTCTTGAAAAATGTGGACGCTCGCTGTGAAATCCTCCAAATCCAAAGACACAGTGGTTTCAACTATTTTATCTTATAAATGAATGAAATAGTTGTTCGCATTTGATTTTTTGAAAAAAAAATTCGATATAATCGTTCTGCAGTTTCGGACTGTGAGAACTTGGTTGTCGGTACGTGGCCCAGCCCAGAAAACATCCTGACACTGACGTTCCACTGTCCCTCAGCATCGTAGTGTGAAAAGGTGGAATGATGTTGATCAGGTTTGCTGCAACTGTGTTTGAATGGGACTTGTTTTTTTCTTACGTGTTCAGAGCTGGCATTGAGTAGGCAGCAGAAAGGCAGGACCAGTGATGCCGCTGGTTTCTGTCCAGCATAGTGGAGGCAAAACCACGATGCCAACTGCAAGCTGTGAACCAGCATCGATGCAAACCAGTGACGTCACCTCCACATCTTTCATTTACATGGATCATGAGATCAGCCCATAAAACCGTCCTCTTACTTTTAAAAACAAAGACATTATTTCCCTTTCCTTCGCCCAGAAAGTCCCGGTAACGATGTCCAGTGTTTTTGTCATTTTGCTCAATAAAGTAAATGTTATAAGATCCCGTCTTCCAATAGAAAATAAACTTCATCTTCAAGATGGAAAAACAAACTAATCATTGCTGTTGGATACTTGTTTCTCTTAGAGGGGGCGAAACCAAAGGGTAATTAAATCGATTGAAGCCATCCAAGTCCTGCCAGGAGCACCATGAAGGTAAACGGGACCGTTGGACACCTCCTCCCTGTGGCTCATGACTAACAAGTTCTCATAAAAGGGGGGGGGGGGGGGGGGGGGGGCATAATAACATCATTGTGGCTGTTTGAAGTCGCATCAGGCCTATTTCCCAGATACAGTAAGTACAGGCTGTCTGCAAGTCTGCTGGCCTCTCGCCACTCAAAGGCCACATTCATGGAGTGCTGCCGCCCTCACAGAGGGCAATTGGATCCACCGGATCCCCTTCCCTTCTCACGCAACGTTGTGTAAACCAGGCAAAATGACCTCAATATGTCCTAAATGAGTTAAGGATGAAGATGCTGCTTACTCACATGTCTCATGATAATTTTGTAATAGGTTCGCTCTCTCTCTCTCTCTCTCTCTCACACACACACACACACACACACACACACACACACACACACACACACACACACACACACACACACACACAGGAGCATTTGTCGCCTGAGCCACTGATGTTGGATCTCTTTAAAGACTTTATAACTAGACCATCTGGTTGTAGTGGAAGGCTGCTTTGTCCCTCACCAAAACAGAATCACAATGAGCACACATATTCTGCGCACACATTAACTTTTCAATATTGCAACTTCGTGAGGCATTTGTTCCACTTTCCTGTTTGCACAGACAGCGTGGCTCCTCATACTGCCATGCTCCTACTCTTCGTATACCTCTAACCTACATACCGTACATGTTTTCCTCACTTGTCATTATTTCTTCGTCCGGTTTCAAGGCAACTTTGATTTTAAAATCCGTTTTGTTGCTGCGCTCTGTGCCTGTTAATCTCCCTCTAATCCCTTCTTCTCCCGGGGTGCCACCACTCCCAGGCCTGGAGGCCTGCGCAGCATCAGCCCTGCTGCCCACTGGCCAGGCTTCAGCCTGCCTCCCTCTCTGTAGCTGTGTTCACTCACTTCCTTTGTCTTTGCAACCGGCTGCAGAGTCTTCATTTGTTTCGGTGACTTGTACTGTACATAGTCCATTCTACCTTGCACTGCTTTATATTGTTCCATGAATGAAATAGATAGTAAGTTAAATATTACAGTAAAAATAGTCTTTCCATGAGGAATAATTCCCTACAATGAGCATCACGGTACCAGTTCTTGATTTATCTATGTTTGGATTAGCATGGAGCCAGATGGGCCAATTCATGTCGAAGACCCTTCGACTTGACCTAATTGGCAGAGTCGTATGATGCTGAAGGCCGAGGCTGCTCTGGGGTGATGTGACCGTGTTCCTCTAAGAGAAACAGCCCCTCTCTGGGTTTATTTATAGGAGAAGATCACATGACAGACAGTACAAGTAAGTAAAGTTAGCAGATGACTTGTTTAACAGCAGTCGCAGTCATTCACCTACTGGCCGTCATCCACACTCGCCATGAGCAGACGACGGTCACAGGCCTCACAAGGAACTCACTTGTTTTTATTTCTAGTATGCAAATAATCCGTGATGGTCCTGTCTTTGCTCAGTTCACTCTATATTATGGGACGCCCGATTTTTGTATTGGTGGAGAATGAGTGAAAACAGCTACAACAGAAGATTATAGAGATTACAGCCGCTCTCTGCAGCGAGGTTCTCTTGTAACACCTCCCATGTTTTCAGTCAGCAGCTGGATGGATAGCAGAAACAAAACACCTGCCAAAAGCCCTCAGGCCGGAGCCTTTTCTCTTGGCAAGCCTCCCCGCCCTGCTACCGCAAGTCCTTCTCCTTCTCATGCAAGCTCTCCTGGCCAAATTCTCAGTCGATTTCCAGGCCATATTGAGTCTGTTTTGTGCCCCCCCCCCCTCCCCCCAAACCGTGTCCCCTCCCCCTTTACTGCTGGTAACCTCCTGACAAAAAACACAAAGTGAGACCCGATGAGCTGGAAAATCTCATTCCAGCTTGTAAAGCGCTGTTGTCCATCCTGTGTAGGCTAAGTTCAAAATGTCAAGTTTGATTATAGAAGGGGACGTGCAGATAATGATCTTTGAAATCAGCAAGGCCTGGCTGTCTTTATGCTTACATTACTGTATATATATATATATATATATGTGTGTGTGTGTGTGTGTGTGTGTGTGTGTGTGTGTGTGTGTGTGTGTGTGTGTGTATATGTGAGCAGAGTCTGATGGTACGTGGTGGAGTATTGACTCTACTTCTGGTTTGCTTTCCAAAAGATTCCCTGAATATTTGTGAAACACCTATAGGTTCTCAGGAGACAGGAATCCTGAACCATAAATGTGCTGGAACAAGTAGCATCATCTTAGATATCAGAAAGAATTCACTGCCGTTCCTACACTTGTTTTCTAGACGTGTGGTGTGATTTCATTTTGGCAGCCGAGCGCCGTCCGACACTCGGATCCGCTTCCTGTCCTCCTGAAGCCATTTAAATCACCCACGTTCTCGCTGCCCACTGTCTCTTCGTCTGACTCCCTGTCGGTTCCGTTTACTGTACGTTCCACCACAGGCTATGCTGCTGGTACAAAGGTGAGAAAGTCGAGAGGTGTTGGGGGACAGAAACCCAGAGTCGAGAGAAAAAGACTCACATCAGGCTGCTGAACATGTACAAAACGGTTTGGGAGGAATAGAAATGGTGTCGTCCTGTCTACAGTCACCTGCAGTAGCAACTGGCACCGTTAATTCTGATGTGGTTAATGAGGTGAGCTCAGAGCAATTGCTTCTTGAGTATGCACTAACCACATAAAGAGAGCTGTTTTATGATCCCCTGAAGCACAATGTTACCAGAACAGACATAACCCGGTAATTAATCAATTATTTTTTTGTTTTGGGCTCCGATAAGTGAAAACTAATAACTTTAAAGAAAGTATGAGGATGTTCAAAATGATAAAAGCAGCAGCTCAAAGCTCTGGCCGGTCTTGCAGTTTCATTCCTCAGCCGCGGGTTCCATGCAGTGTCGGAGGAATGCTTTGAGCCATAAATAGACGTGCTGACCCTTTAAAAGCAGCCTGTAACGTGTTGTGGCTGCTCGCGGAGTCGCGCGCTGTCTCTTTAAGAAAGGGGTTTTGTGTTGTGTAGTATTCCTGTGGTGGTGTGTACGTGCATGTAAAGCCGAGCAGGCGAGGGCTTGCGTGACTACTGCAGACGAGGCTGCGACCTCAGAAAAGTGGTTATGAAAGCGATCTGTCGAAGCGAGTGGAGAGAGAGCGAGTGAATGAAAGAGAAACAAGAGGCTGGCCCTGCAGAAATAACTTCATTTGCACTTTATGCTGCACTGTCACTTACAGCTGCCACATACGTGCTATGTCCCCTACACAGTAGCATGCACCATCGCAGCACATGAACACACGCTGCATTGTAAAAGCTGCGAGAGGGAACAAAGTGGGCGCTTGTACAGAAATGAGACTCGAATCAGACATGAGGAAAGAGAGAGCGGAAAAGAACTGTTGTTGCCGCTCGGATAGGAAGAAACAGGAGGGAGACGGAGCGGGGAAGGCAGGTATCATATTGCTGCTGTGGCTGTGGCATGCTGTAAATATCAAGGAGAAATTCCTGAGGCCAACCACATGGAAACTATCAGCGGTGGCTGCAACACGGGAGGAGCTCACTGCAACATTACATTCATATTTCTAAATTTGCACGTGTGCTTATAAAATATGCACAACACACAGTTATGTTAAAAACATCCCAGGACATTTCTTTGTCTTATTAATAATGATGAATGAGAGATTCCACCAACGTTTCCCTCCCTAATAATAGAATGACGTGGCGTGATTAATGTTTCTGGTTGGTTTGCAGTAATTAAAATAACATCGGATTAGTTTCCATAATGTGATTGTGGTGGGAGCAGTGACTGCTTCTGCTCAGCTCTTGGCCAGGAAGCCGAGCTGTAATCAAAGAAAGATGGAGACCGTTGGTTTCCTTTGTCACAGCAGATCCTGCGTACAGTATTTAGTTCACGAGCTCTGAGAACAAGTGAGTGCGAATGTGCACGAGAACGTTTTTTAAATAGCGTTTGATTCTGTTTTACTGCAAAAACGTGTTTTAGTAGCTCACAAAGTCGAGTTGTGATTTCAGGGAATCAACTTGGATTAAAACCAGGAATTTGGTGTTTAGCGGTTTAAACGGTGCTCCGCCGACCAGGCCTGTGTTGAAAAAGGGGTGAGAAATTAAAAAATGATGAAAGACGGATAAAATGAGGGCGAAAACCGGAGAAAGAGGAAGGAGAACATATCCGCGTTGGGAGCAGATTGCGTGTGAACAGTAATGCTAGCCCTCATCAGCACAGTGGAGCTCATTGTATCCCTGTATGAGCGGCTCAACATGGACATGGTACGACAGGAGGGAGAGGATGGAAGCGAGGGCACACGGGCACAGAAAGATGCAGAGCGCTCTGATCTGCTGGAATCACCTATTATTCATTATTATGACAAGCATGCGCTGATCTGTAGCTACAGCACTATTCATACTGATGAATTTAAATATAAATATACATCCTTTAAATATTCACCTTCGGCCCAGTCAGTGTTAAGTTCTTCAGAGAGGGTGACGTGCGTGTGTTACATGGTTGAGTCCAAACCCTGTGGGCTCAGGATGCGAAGCGCTGCACCACTACGCTGCCCTCCCAATGTTTCTCTGTCCACAATGAGAACTCATTTGAATTGCACAGTTATGTAATGAGCAGTACCATGTATAAAACTGTCATTTGAAAAGTACAGTACATCTTTGAGCCTGTATTTGATACAAGCAGGTGCAGCTACCTGTTTTTTACTTGACTGCTGTTTATTGTACTGTATTTTTAATTATTTATTTATTTATTCTCCTCTTTTCTAGAGGAGTATATAAATATTTTATATTCCTATTGATTAACAGTATTTTTAATTTTTAAATACATAAAAAGGCCGACTCTCTAAATAATCTTTTCCATAATATGAAGTCCAATTCATTCCATCTTTACAGTAAGGTGCTTTATTATTACAAACTGTTAATGTGTTTTTTCATAAACAGCAGTTGGGACAGTGGAAAGTAAAACTGTTTTAAGCTCACAGCCTTAAAGAAGAGAGAAGGAACAGTACAGATGGATCTTGTCAGAAACAGTGGTGTGTGATGATGATCGTAGGTGGAGAGGAAGTGCATTCCGACAGCTGAGCCGGAGTTGAGCTGAAAGCTCCGTCCACAGCATGAGGATTAGTCACAGGGGGCGAAAGGTCAAGACGTGGCCGGATCTGAGGCTGCGTGGCTCTGGGGGCGACTCGTGCTTTTACCAGACTCGTCTCCTGGATATCGGAGCAAAGATCTGCTCTGCACCTTCACACGGTCAGTGCTACGCTCCTCAAGCCAGCGCGGTGTTTATCTTGTGAAATCAGTAGTCAATAAGATTCATTGCTGCTGCTTTTCCAGGCGAGTAATGAACATGAACATGGCTGCTCCTCTCTGTGGGTGATATCATTCCCCTTCTGGTGCAGCATGACTGTTTAGCCCTCTCCTCTGCACAGTCAATATTTACAGTTCATTCTCTTCTACAAAATCACTCTGTCACACTGCCTTAGCATCTCCCACCCCTCCCTCCCCCCTCGTCCCCCTCTGCCTCCCTGCCTCCTGTCTCATTCTCTCTCATCCTAGAATACACAGTACAACAGTTACACAGCACTTTGCCTCAGAGCAGCCTTGTTTTCTGGACCAGGCCCGATTAATCCGTTGCAAAGTTACCAAAAATGGATGATTTAAAAAAAAAACAAAAAAACAGCACATCTTACTCACACGAGACGAATTCGGGTCCAAAATATTTCTGCCTTAACATTGGAAACACCTGGTGTTTGATCCGTGCTCCGGTTTCAAAGCCGGTGTTGTGAAACTGTTGCACAGAGGCCATATGGTGTAATAGAAAAAAATACAAACTTACGCAATAAAATCCTTATTAATAACATCTCCATCATTAATACCAGTCGCCTACTGTAGATAATATCCGTCCCATGACTTTATTGTAAGACGAAGCTTCGGCCAAATCAACATGAACACATGTACACATGAAAATAAACTTTATGTTGATTAACTAAATCATTATAGTTTATTAAGCAGAGAATGAACAACTTGATGCTCTCCTACTGTCCTACTGTACTGCAGTTTAGAAATGGCTCATCACAGCAGAACCAGCTCACTTTCTCTAAAAGTGACTTCTTTGTTTGATGTATTTTGCAGAGTAGATATGATCACATTCTTTTAACTTGAAACAAACAAACCTTTGCTGAAGACAGGTTTTTTCAAAGAGAAAATGACTTAAACTTTAGTGAATAAGTTTGTACATAAATTGAATTTTGAAATCAAAATAAAATTAATTACATTAAAGCAGATTATACCTCAATGAAGCAATGAAACGTTCTGACATGTTTCTTTCTGTTTTGACATTTTAGTTCATTTAACTTTTTCTTCTTATCTTATGCATCCTTTTATTTTTTCTTTTCTGGCTGCAATACGCTTCCATATTCAGGTGTTTTGGCAGATTCATGAGGTGGATTTATATATTTTTAAGGCACAGATGTTATGATTTATCAAATGATACCATCTGGTTTTGAAATTCCTTTTAAGTGTATAATGTGAAGGCAGAAGTGCACCCTGGGGTCCACGTACCCCTGCATGAGAGAGAGAGAGTGTGTGTAAAGAACATCCTGTGTTTTTATCACTCGAACAAAGATGGTTAGTGGCCGAGCAGAGGTGTCCTCTCTCCCTTTAGCTTTTTAGTGACTCAACAATACAGAGTAATTCCATACGTAGTGCTGAGGTTAAAGACAAAAACACTTCCCATTGTTGTACAGTATGTAGTTTCCCCAGGATGCTGTCGACATACTGAACACATACAACACACAAATAAATTCAGAACAATGGGTTCGCACACGTTGTTTTCATTTACTTTACAACCTCTGACCTCTTACTTTACAATCTCTTCACATCCACAGATAGTTTATAGGTTCAGATCACATTCTGAATCCATTCTCTAATTTCCCATCAAACGCAGCTCACATCTGCCTCAGACGACAGAACAGGATGTGAAGAACCAGCGGAGGAGTTTTAGTGTCTTCACACCTCTTCTCATTTTCCCATTATCTTTATCCACGTCTCTGAAAGCTGAGTGAACTCTAGGAGACCATTTCTGTTGTATTTCCATCTTCTCCCTTTTTAGCTCTGATTCTCTGAGGCTGTGTCGACATGTCGTGCCAAGTTGAAGACGTAATACCTAAACAAATCTGAATTGCACAACAACACTTTCCTAATATTAGTCTAATCAAATCACGGGACGCAGAACCGGCCTTTTGCTCTAGGTTCTCCACAGGTCACCTCAAACAAACAGGCTTCTTAAAGCTACAGCTTCTCCTCCTCTCCCTGCTCTGCTCTTCTACCATCTGCTAGATTCAGGTCGAGTCATTTTCAAAAAACAAATACTTCTGGACGCTGCCTGGCTGCTCAGTTGGTCTGGTGTCACGAGAGGCAGCAGTAAACCCAGTTTTTAGGGTTCCTGCATCAAGAATTATTGAGTTTATATTTGTGTCCATTCAGTAAAATACCTTCTGTAAAACTTAAAAGATGCTGCAGCATCCACTTGCATGAAATGACCTGAGTTGGACGCATGCAGGTTGGAGATCGTGAGGTATTGATACAAACATATACTGTATGTGAACATCCACTTTTCCTCATTGCACATCTCACAAAACATCTTCACGCGAAGGGAAGTTGTTTTGCAGTCGTTCTTCCCGTCATCTGCTCCCACTGGCTCCACAGCTGCCTGTTTGCTTCTGGCCCTTACTGAGGGAGTGGCGGCCCAATTAAAGGCTAATTAAAGGGCCAGTCCACAAAAACAGAAAAGTCTTTGTAGTGCTGTTTGCACAGGTGCTGAGCATCATCATGAAGTAATGGTGTCAGGTTTGTGCATCCAACTTGTGCACATTAGAACTTGTGTTCTTGTATCTGCACTCAAATGAGGCGAGACGGCTTCATCACCATCGTTTCTTCATATTTATCTCATAAATATATCAAACTGAACGTGGGTTCAGTGTGTCCACCTACACACATGTACAGATCATGAAGTTAGCTTAAGACAGAGGGTTTGTGTTCTTGTTTCTACAAGAATATTAAAACGTCATAAACCAAAATAACCATTGAGTTGAAGACGTAACCGAAGAAAAATGCTGAGTGTTTTTACCAGAACAGCTGCAGTGTCTGAGAGATTAACATCTTGATCAAGAGACATTAGTTTTTGTACATGTGTGAAGCTAATAATATCTACTGTAACCCTCCACACATTCCACTGATCAACATCACAGGACAACATTTTAACAGTCCATGGAGGACGCCGGTTGTGACTGTCTGAGCCTTTACTCAGACTGGAAATAGTCTGGTGGTGGAGAAGCAGCCGCTGGTGGCGCAGACGGATATAATAGGTTGCACTCTCACCCTCAGACACCACGACACACTGTTGCTCGCACAGAAAACTGCTCGACTGGTTTTTCTTGTCAGCGCTGTGATCTGTGGACTGACCACCCACATTGCAACCAGAGCCGTCTCCGGCACGAGATGCCTCGGCCACAACCTGGTCTTTCACTCTCAAACCACTTTCTGGATTAAAGCGGTTTCAGTTTTTAGCCATGGCAAAATCAGAAACAACCCATGCATTAGCCCAGAGGCATCCTGTAGGAAGACAGGGTTAATGGCTCATTGCTTTCATATTTACACTGCATAGGGAATGTGCTACCACTGAGGAGAAGAAGCCAGGCTGAGGTTAACCAGGCGAGGGCTATTATAGCGATAACAGGTCTCATTTGGCCTCATGGATTTCATGTGGATGACGGGTAAAAAATGGTTGCAATCCATTAACCCTCCCACGACACCAGCTTAATCCTCACACCGAACTGTCACTCTGGGCCTGGAGTGTGTGTGCGTGCATGCTTGCGTGCAAGTGTGCATGTGCGTGTGTGCGTTTGCGTTTGTGTGTGTGTGTGTGTGTGTGTGTGTGTGTGTGTGTGTGTGTGTGTGTGTGTGTGTGTGTGTACGTGGAGGAGGTGTGGTTTGGGCTGAGCAGTCCCACCCCGCTGCACGCGATGCCTGGGAATCTGTGCTGGTTGTGGATTTAGTGAACATGCTTCAGGGAATCCCAGCTCACACACACACACACACACACACACACACACACACACACACACACACACGGAGTTCACACTGCTCAGGTGGAATCACTCACAGCGGTTTGAGGACAAATCAGTGGTTTTGTGAACAAGCCTTCAGGACGTGACAGTGATCAGATGAGATCACACCGTCCGCACCTGCGCAATTAAAGGGATTCATTAATAAAAGCACTGACGCTGATGCCGATAGAGTGTACGCTCAGCTCAGAAGACGGTGAAAACAGAAGCAGGGTTGTGCATCTTCCAGTTGGCAGTTTATCAAGTAAAATGAGGCAGCTTACTGTATGACGTCTTCACTATGGAAGCGTTTCCATCCCCACACATAAATCTGAACAAGCTTCGCTTCCACAACATTAAAATGAAATCTCAATTATTCTGGCTGCTGTTGTTGTTTTCACTGCTTTCACCATATTTCTCATGAAGAAGGATGACGTGGTTTTCATCCAAATCCCAAACCGTACGAACCCTCCAGCATCACACGCACTTCTGTCCTGGTGTGGTTTACGCCACAAGAGGCCTGAACGATGCACAAGATGCATCTTGGGTCGTTTCTATTTTTATAATGTGCCTTTTCCTTCGCTAGCTGGCATGAGCCGACGCCGGTGATCCACAGCTGCTCTCATGACAGAATGAAATTTAAATGTTTAGACAGCAGGAAGCTGTGAAGAGGTGATGTCAGGCTGGAACCAGGGAGGTGATACCGTATCCTCTGGGAACTGAATCATATAAAGCTCCAAATAGCACAGGGAGCCCATAAATTCATTCTCCTGTCGTTGTTTGTGCGTCCACTAAACTGCCTCAGTTCTTTAAAGTGCATCCAGACTTTGTGCTGTTTGAACGTATTCACAGGTCCACTTCCTCTTGCTGCACCCAGATGTTCCTAAACCCACACACCGTGGTGGTGACACCTTTAGGAGGGAGCTGTAGACGAGGCGCGGCAGAATGAATCAATGAATGGGGGTGAACGAATTCTCGCTGTTAAAAAAACATGGCCACCGTTAGAAGAAGCTCACACAAGCCAGCATGAAATCTGTAAAAGTATTATTGTACAGTTATTTAACAGAGGCCTCGGTGATGGTGACTCTCAGCAGCTGCAGAGAACTACTGCACTTATCTTTGAAGACAAACTGTAGAGTTGTTGTGAAAGCTGCTAACTGTAAACAGCTGGTTCCGTGTGAACGCGGACCTGATTGGACTGGGTTTAATACAAACCCCGGGTCGGCTTCACTGGGACCCACTGAGGATCCCAATGAAACACGAGGCTTGTTTGAGACACATGTTGAGCTTCATCCCACTCTCCCTCCAAGTGCCGCTGAGCCACAAAGGATTTTTCTTCTTTTCAAACACACTTCATGTTTTATTGTCCAGTGGAAAAAAAATGGAATCCCACTCTGTGTTCATTTTTATGACGGTTCCTCTCCTGGCTCCTCTTTATGTTTTCCTCTCTTCCTGCCTTCCCTCTTTTGTTATCTGAGAGAGGAATTCCATTCTCTCTTTTCCTCCCACTGCCTCAGAGCTTTGGTGGTGTGGAGCATGAGAATGGATGCTTCGGTGCCAGCGCCGCATCGCACTGCAACAGGTTCATCATGACGCGTTATTGGGAGTCGACATTAGGGCAGTTTCCTATATCAGCCGACAGCCTACTTCTGACGATTACGAAAAAAAATGAATCAGACCAAGTGGAAAAGGTTCCGTGTCACATTGTGGTTCTGGGCTTAAATCTTCCATGTGCTGTAAAGGACTGCTTTCAAACTGCAAGTGCAAAGTGCGTTATTTAAAGATGTGAGGCCACAGGTCAAAACAAATCTTGACTGACAAGACCACACACTGTTACAGGAAGCGTAGAGCGTGGTGTAAACACACGGAGGCCGTGTGTGTGTGTGTGTGTGTGTGTGTGTGTGTGTGTGTGTGTGTGTGTGTGTGTGTGTGTGTGTGTGTGTGTGTGTGTGTGTGTGTGTGTGTGTGTGTGTGTGTGCGGCACACCAGGTTGTGAGTGTGAATGCAAGCATGCATGTATGTGATCTGTCACTGATAAACGCCCGCCGCTCGCTCGCTCGCTCGCTGGCCTGGTAACTGGAGCCTTATCTCTCCAGAGACGCCGATCTTATTTAAACATGCCCAGCGTGGAAGCATTAGAACGCCGTCCGTCCACAGCCGCACACCCGGCGTCCTCCGGTCTCATCCTGACCTCGCTCGATGCAGACAGAGGCGCTTGGCAGGTTCTAAATGGCTTTGCTGAGCAGGTGATGATCGCTGGTGTTAGTGAGGAAATCAGTGGTGCTGAGACTGCCTTTAGAAGGAACCTGTGGCCTCTGCTCTGGTCATGTGCTCTCTGCCTGTCTTTTCTTCAGCGAAGAAATGAAGAAATGAATCGCTGTCATCAATAATTGTAAGCTGCGGCAGGTGATGAAAGGAGCAGGAGGACGGTTGCTTCCTTTCCTCCCGTTGCTGCGTCTTCTGACTTCTAAGACGCGTAAACTTCACAGGCCTAAATGTGGTGATTGCGGGCTACTGATGTGACCCATCTGGGGTTGAAGCGCGGCATTAGGTCTTCGCACGCTATTCCCTGCCACTCCCTCGGCTCAGCAGCTCACTCCCCTCCTGTCACATGGGAAGCAGTTGCAGCAGTGTTGCTGGGAGAGGAGGATGTGGGTGTTTAGTGTGTTTACTTTGTGTGTGAAAGAGTGTAACTCAAGACTGCAGCTTCGAACTGGCGGCAGAGTTTGTGAGTCCCGTTGAAGTGTCTTTGAGCAAGTCATCACTACATGGCTCAAACATGAATGTGTGTTTAATTTTAGTAAAATAGTACAGGCATTTAGACAACACTATTATATGAAACAACCTATTCATCCTTTTGCTTATTTTTTCCCTCATTAATTGTTTTTATTGTTTTTTTTATATTTCTATTTGACGTTTAGCTATTTTGACATTTTATTCATTAGTTTATATTTTAGCTCATGATTTTCTAACCATTACCAGCTTTAGCTTTAAAAGCATGGGTTTCACTAATATGTTAAATAAAACGTGTGTGTCACGTTCCAGGTTATTGTTTCGTCTTAAAATCAGAGGAAGTCGTCTTATCAGATTTTCATTTCAAGTGAAGTAGAGAAAACAACCCACAATTTAAACTGTCCTGATGCAATAAGAAGGAAAAGAAAGTTATGCAATGTGTTGCGTGCGACGTATGCTGTGACACAGTGAATTCTGAATTGCTAATACTTTCCTACAGTAAAACAGAGACATTACTCTGCTCCTGGACACATCCTGAAAGCATTGCACATAAATTCCTGTGGTTGTTCTCATGAATCAAACCTTCGCTGGAGAAGCTGCAGTGCGATGCACAGAGCAGATACAGTGAACCTTCATGTTTGAGTCACGTCTTTAGTTTAGCTGACTAGTTTAATGTCCTGATTTTATGTTATTGTCATGGTTGCGCTGACATTAGGGTTTATTTACCAGCTTTGTAGTGAGTGATAGTAAAGTGCAGTTGTAGCGGAGCAAACAGGTGGAGGGTATGATTCAACTTCTAGTACTGTAGTGTGGAGATGACTCAGTAATGAGAGAGAAAGAGAGAGAGCGAGCGTGTGAGGCACATGAGCAGCACAGAGAATGAGCTGGACCCCACAACACATTGTTTAAGTAAGAAACAAAACTTGATTTAAATTGTATTTAAGTGGAAAGAAGCTGATTTGGACTAAACTTAAACTGTGTAAAACATACAAAGCAGCTACTAAACCACCAGACGTCTTTCAAAAGAATAAGTCAAACAACAGCTATTATTATTATTATTATTATTATTATTATTATTATTATTATTATTATTATTATTATTATTATTATTATTATTATTAAGGAGGTACAGAGTCAAAGTATTTGCACAATGTTTTTGTGTATTATTCACCTTTTTTTGGCTTCGGGTTTAAAACGTTCATCAGCCCTGAACCCAAAGGCCAGAGGGAGCCTGTCGGCCCAAATGCTGGTTCCCTGACACAGCCAAGCGTCGCGGCCATTAGTGTGGTGGAGCTAATTGCGAGGCTTGTGTAGCGTTGCTGACGTGCGCTGTTAAAGCTCTGGGTCCGAACCACAGAGCCAGCGTTTACACAGCTACAGATACACATCTGAGGTCAATCAGGTGAATCAAAGGTGCTCCCTGTATAACCAAAATATTTGTATTTATAATATAATGACATCCAGTGAATATGTATTGATAGTTTGTGATTCACTATTTATACTTTACATCTACAGTAATTGTCAGTCATGCAGAAATTAACCTCATGCATTTATTTAATGCAGACCCGATTATCTGGATTATTCAGTAATGACTCAAGCTAAATCAAGTTGCTATCTAGAAGCATTGAGGATAACTTTTTGTTCCCCTGAACTTCGCATTCACTCACTCATCCTGACAAAAACAGATTAGTGAAGGACTAACTTAGAGTAAAGGTCATGTTTTAGACAGTGCTGGTGTGTTTGTGTGAGTGGGAGACGCAGACGCGTTTGGATCAGTGGATGCAGACACTCGATTCTGTCTGCTGACCCCGCCGTGCCCCGTTGCGCTCCGCGGTCCAAAACAATCTGCTTTAGTTCTTTATTTATTTATTTTCACATGCGCACGCACGGGAACACAGACGGAGCGGCCGCCGCTTCCGTGAGAGGCCCGGTCTCGTTTTAGGAGATCTAACCACGTGGTGATGAGCTCACTAAAACACACACATGCCTGCCGAACTGTTATTGGATCATATTCACGCTCACGCACGCGGAGCAGAAAATAAACACTGGCTGCTAACACAAATACACGCACGAGTGCAGGCAGGTTTGAAAAGGACGAGCAGCAAACGCTGCGGCTCGAATGAGAGCGGCTTGTTTTATGACGAAAACGCGATAATGATCACATGATGGCAGAAACCACCGCCCGTGATAGTCTGTTATGGAAATTTGATTAAGGGCACAGGCCACACGTTTATGACTGCGTCTTCATAAAACAAGTCTGACAGTTATTTTCTATAATACAAGACTCTTTATATTCATCCATATGATTGATTTATACAACTGTACTTACAGTAGAAGAACGAATAGGCCATAAGTGTCTGCTAACGCAACCCCTCTCTGAGGGAATTGAACCCGCAACCTGGGCGACAGGGTGCACTCATGTACATCACATTTCCAGTAAATTTCCAATAATTCATCTCTCCAACGACTAAGGAGGATAGATAGGTGTTGCCACAATAAATGTTTGAGAATCCAACACACGCACTCGCACTCACACACCTACATGTATATGCATCACGCGAGCAGCAGATGCTCAGGAAGCGGAGGCCCGACTGAGTGGCATCTACAGCAAAGCTCCGCCATGCGTGAGTCTCCTCTGACTCTGCCTCTTTTAGCAGCAGCTCGCGTGATCCCGCCATCGCTGCCCGTCAAGGTTCCGCCCCCCTCCACACTTCACTCAAGCACATACTGCCTGCTGGGCGACAACACGGGGGGGTGTCCCTGCGCTAAATGAAGTGATCGCCAGTATAAACAGGCCGGGATTAGAGAGTTGTGATGACATGCGAGGGGCGCTGACTGTGAGAATGTGAAGTGGACAGTCACGATATGTCCAGACTGAAGCCACCTCACCTGTCGCCCCACATCTACAGCCCACACGCTCCAGAGCGGACGCTGCACTGAAGCTTCGAAAACACACCGCTTTCTGTCGCTGCTGTGTGTGCTTGCACATTCGTCTTAATCGGGGACCTGATCTCAGAGCTGATGACGTGCTTCTCCCCTGTTCAGGCGAATGAGGTGTCAGGGAAAAGATAATCAGATTACTGTTGGCTCAGTGTGTCGCCTAATAAATGAGCTCTGTCAGAAGGTGAACAGCTAATATGGCGATGAGGTGGAATAAAGTAAGGCTTTTATTGTGAAAACCCATGAAATAGATACAGATAAAAATCTAGATGTGCATAAAGATAGAGGCTGTGCTGCGGTTACACACACACACACAAACACAACGGAACAATGCTGGTGACTGACAGGCTAATGGTGTTCATGCATAACGCATGATCAGCATCATGGCCATCACTTGATCCCTCTCCATCCTGGACATCCATCACGCCTCACGCCCATTTAATTACACATTGATAGACCTTGCTGTGTTTGTGACTGTGCCAGCGTCGCATACTGAGAACTGCCTGGGCGACTTTCAACTCCACTGAGACCGATGATTAAACGTCCAGCAGGTCAAAACGAACAGGGAAGTGGTCCTTCCCCTGCAGTCTCGGTGGTTAGCATTAGTTTAGCATCGCGTGCTACAGCAGCATTAGTGTCGTTACCCTCCCCTATGCTTTCAGCCTGAGGGGCCATCTGCCTATTATTATTTGCCTCAATGGGCCCAAACGGCACCATGATCTTTTTAACGGATTGGGTTCCTGCGAGGGAGGAGCTGCGTGCACAGGTTTAGGAACCGCGCGGGTTCTCTAACAGGCACCTGTTGAAGGTTCTGTTTGTAGTGACCACAAACCCTGCGACGGCGCTGTTTACCGGCCAACAGCGGCGAGGAGGATAATCCGAGGCTTGTTGTTATTCCCTCCCTGTTCTTTTACATGTTGTGAGCAACAGTGGTTGGCACGCAACACGGAGATCCAGTAATTTCACTAAAGTGGAGATGTGTGTGGCATCGCAGCCTCCGCTTCCCCCTCCGCTCTCATGCAGGAATGCAACGTGACTTAAATACAGTGGGAGACAACTAATAATTACTCCTGAGTCGTCGGACTTGTCTTGAGGACTTCCTGGTTCAGAGGAGTCCAAAAAGAGATAAGATAAGATACAACTTTATTCATCCCACAATGGGGAAATTCTTTTGTTCGCAGCAGCTATAGGTCAAAGAGCAAACAGGTAAAAAGCTGCAGGTTCTTATAATAAAAAGTGTGAAATGACTATGAAAAAGGAAGCCGCTGCTCGTCTGTTAGTGATGATTGTTCAAATATTAGCAATGCAAACTATTCACTTCACAGTTGGGCTTCATTTACTTGGGTCTTTGGGTTTCTGAGCCGATCAGAGGAAGTCAGGAGACTCTCCGTGTGAACAATGGGCCTCACAACCCATAGCCTGTGTTTGTTTGTGCCTCTCAGTGCGGCCGTGAGCGCCGTGGTGATGCCTCTGGGTGGGGACCGCTGGGATGCGAGTGGTTCATTCCTATCCCGACTTTACCCCCGCTCAGCTGAGCAGACTGGGGGGCCGGCCGCCCGGCCCGCGTTTGATGGCGCAGCGCATTTGATCCCCAGCGACTTCAGGAAAACTGAAGCGTCTTGTTGTCTTGGGTTTGAAAATAAACTCTTGCATTCATTTGGGTACAGTGGAATAAAAAAAGCTTTCCTGCATAACTGGCTCGTCTCACGCAACACATGCCTGAATGCTGCCATTGTGTGTGTGTGTGTGTGTGTGTGTGTGTGTGTGTGTGTGTGTGTGTGTGTGTGTGTGTGTGTGTGTGTGTGTGTGTGTGTGTGTGTGTGTGTGTGTGTTCATCGTTGGCTTCCATCTATTTGCATTCTGTTGGTTTTTCTAATTGTTTACATAAACATTTCACCACTGTGGCCTCATGTCTCATGTTTCTCTCATGATGGATTGATCCAAAAAACTATTTCGCCATTAGACAAACGTCAAAGCTTATAGGAAATGTGAACCACAAGCTGTCATATTCTCATATTTCCTATTTATAGACATTCATATGATTGCTCTAATTGTGCTTGAGCATCCGAGTGTGTGTGTGTGTGTGTGTGTGTGTGTGTGTGTGTGTGTGTGTGTGTGTGTGTGTGTGTGTGTGTGTGTGTGTGTGTGTGTGCGCGTGTGCGGCCACATACTGTACAGTCGGAGCGTACATGATGTGGAGAAGTTGCCATACGAGTCTGTTTGGCCCGAGGCCTGTGTGCAGACACACATTACTTCTGTACAACATGGAGACTAGAACGTCTGCCTGCCAACCAAAACAGAGAAGTGGAAACAATTGGGTTTAGGTCCCAGCCTCCATTGTGTGGGTCCATGTGCGTTGTCATACCACTTCCCCTTCACTTTAAAAGCGAGATGCACAAGGCCACTACACACTTACACTCATGACATCACTACAGTTTGAGTTTGCTGCATTAATCTGGGCTGTGTCATCTGAAACAGAGCGATTATTGACCTCAATCCAGTGTTAATGTCATGGAGACCAGTGGAGCAGATTGAGCAGCAGCACACACTCTTCTCATGTTTGCCTTCAAAAGTTTCCTTCAGCGAGTTTTCTCTGAAAAACGTGAAGGTTGGGACTGGATGGGCCAAGATCCGGACATCTGATCTGCAGCATAATGAAGTATTAGCTTCCATTACGGCGCAGGCTTAACCTTTTTGTGGAGCGCCATTGAGCGCTTGCCAGCAGTCATCAATATTTAACAGCTGTTGCTATTATGAAATTCTTTATGGGCTAATGTGGCTCGCCAGTTTGCACGCAAGGCCTTGGCCGCCTGCCAGCGCGCTGTCATGAGGAAGGGGTGGGGGAGATTGACAGACGGCTCGCTCGCGTGACAACCGCCTCTTGATCGCCCAGCGACTCTCTCTCTGTTGGTGTTGCTCTTTCCTGTGGCTGTGGAGAGAGCGAGAGAGAGAGAGAGAGAGAGAGAGAGAGAGCGGAGTCAGAGGGAAGTGGGCGGGAACAAGCAAAGGAGCCAACCCAATATCAACACACACTAGAGTCTCTCACACACTCATATGCAGGGTTTTCTCTACTCACGCAAGCCTTGTGGGAGGGGAGGGACAGCCGCTTCTTCTACAGGCCTCTCTGATGGAGGAGCATCAGCTGCCAAAAGATGGCACCCATCCCACTGAAACAGGAGGACGAAGTGTCCCCGTGCAGTCTGACCCGATGAATGCGTTTTCAGACCCAGTCCTGACAAAATGAAACATGGCTTCAAGTCAGACACTTTACTGATAAATGGTTAACTCCACTTCAGGCACTCAGAGTTCATAATAAATGGTAAATATCTAAATCTAAAGAATTAATAAATATAGTGTGAATATCAATATTAACTATGTATTATCTACCTTTTGGCCACAAATGATTGATCGCCTGTTTTTTTTTAATGTTTTGGCCTTTTACTGCTGTTAGTGATAGTGTGGGAGGAAGTGAGTCACCGGAGAAGGTGTTGAAAACAAACAAACCCAGACTGTGCTCTACTGTACACAGACATGAGGCCTGTGCTGCCAGGACTCGTTTCACCCCCTAGAGGTTACACAAATACTGCCGCTCACACGCCGCTGGAGTCGGGGCTCGAGCCGAGTCACTTCGTAACGTTTATCTCCTTTTGTCGCCGGCACCGTATTTCCTTTCATTACGTCGGATTATCCCTTTATTCTCCATTTCCACTCATTCATGCGTTAATATTCGGTGGGTGGTCCCTAATAATTTGGAGGTTGAACGCCAGGCCTCGGCAGACGCTTACGGCATCACCCGCTGCCTGTCACGTTTTACTTAACAGCCGTCCCTCAGCCTCAGCGCATGAACCTCTCAACATTACCTGCTCTGTTTTCCTTTTCAAACCAGAGAAGGAGAAAATAGCGGCGAAGGAAAACAAACCCGAAGACACGGGCAGCCGTGAATAAAGCCCGTATTGTTGGCAGAGGAAGTGCCAGTCTCCATAATTAATCATCCTGTATGTTTGTCTTTCCTGACGTTGCTCTCCAAAAGCTGCTCTAAGAGAGAAAACAAACATATATGAGGCGTTGAAGGAAGAAAATAAAGACGCTTATTAGATTTATTTCCCATCTGCAATGGTTTCCACTGGTTGGAGGAGATTGTGGTGACTGTCTGCCTGTGTTTGCACCTAGCCGAGGTGACGACACAATACTTAACATTATTATTGGCTCTGACCAGTTTATGGAGCCGCCGGCCAAAGCTCCTGAAGCCACATTATTATAGTGACATTTGGGCCATGCATCATAAAAAAGAGATTAAATGTTTAAATGTGACAACAGTAGACGAGAAAACATGCAAGATTAGGAAAATGAGACATATCAGCTTTGAATGCTTCAAACTGGAGAAGAGATAAAAGTGTGTGCTTGTGTGTGTGTGTGTGTGTGTGTGTGTGTGTGTGTGTGTGTGTGTGTGTGTGTGTGTGTGTGTGTGTGTGTGTGTGTGTGTGTGTGCGTAATTGGTCATTTTGTGTGTGTGTGCGTGTGTGTGTGTGTGTGTGTGTGTGTGTGTGTGCGTGCGTGTGTGTGTGTGTGTGTGTGTGTGTGTGTGCGTTGCGTGACTAATCTGTGCGTGCTGCCCTGAGTGATGGAGCGAAGGGCTGATCTCTGGGATTGAACCACATGCCCCCTTCACAGCAAACCCGTAAGAGAGACACGCGAACATGCCTTAAACACACACGTCACAAATGCACACGTAGCGGTTCTGCACGACACGCTCAGGAGCTAATTACACGTACACAGCTGCCTGGCGTGTGCGACATACAGTACAGTACGAGGAGCAGTACCTGATGAGGGGAGCGAGTGTCTGTGCAGGATGTGAAGTCCTCACTGCGATGTCTGAGTTCAGAAAAGCTCAATGCTGGAGAAATGAAATAGTTCATTTGAGGTGTGTTCATGTTTCCATCAGGAAGACGACACATTTCCAGTCATGGCCTCCATCAGGGCTCAGATCAGTCTTTGGAATTTTTATGGTCAGACATCCAGTTTGTAAAAGAGCTCATTGCTGATGATGTGGGAGTGTGAAACTGCTCGTCCGTATCGTGAGAGGAGTCCCGTAAATGACAGTCTCCACGGTTTCCTGTTAGAGGGTCCTCGGCACAGACTAATACCTGGTATGAATGCAGTGCAAACGGACACTGGTACCGTTAATGCCTCCAGCACGTGCCTCAGCGCTGGTCCAGTTACCGCAACACCACAAAGGACCCACAAAGTAGATGAGATCCTGTTTTAACATGACTTTTCTTTTCACTCTCATTCTCTTTCACAGTGAGTCAAGAGAAGTCCTCCAGGAAGCACATCATCAGCACCCCGTCCTCAAACCCCGAGCCCAGGAAGGACAGCTTCACTCTGGGCACCGCCGTCAATGAAAGCAGCCTCCTCCTGGAAGTAAGAAACGCCCCACTCCTGTCTGTGTATGAAAACTGAACGCTGTTTAAGTGAGTACGTGTAAAGTGTGAAAGGAGCGGGAGCTCTTGTGCTCGTGTGAAGCAGCAGCCTCATCCATGTGTAGTAACGTTGAATCCTAGAAAGGCTGCGAACCATTCGCTGCATGGCTGGATGCTTTACACACATGCAATAATGGAACTATTGTGCGCGTCCGTGCACAGAGTGGACAACAACAAATTGCAGCACAAAGTGATCAAGGCCGTCGGCCGTGAACGCACACATGCGGAGCCGAGCCTGATCCACTGGCGCCTGTGTTAACACGTTGGGTTGTCTCAGCGGTGAACAAAGGAATAGATTGACCGCGGCCGCGCGCTGCCTCCCATCGCGTGACTCGGCCCGGACTCCAGCAAACTGGGCATTGGTTGTCATGGTGACGGGGCGCATGTGTGTAGTGGGCGATGCATGTGTACGTCTGTATTTGAATAGCATGAATGTTTGGATAAAATGTCAGACATTAAATGGACTGGACTAAACAGTGGATCAGTAAAGTGACAGACCTGATGCTATATGTCTCTACAATAAGACAGTAAATTGCACTTAATTGAATCAGACGTGTGATGTGTGCTCCTCTGGTTGTCGCAGCCTCATATCTGGTATGTTTCTGTATCACTAAAGCAGCAGCCAGCCCTCTGCCCCCCCCCCCCCCCCCCCCCCCCCCCCCCCCCCCCCCCCCTTCCTCTCACAGTCAACATGTTTGAGTTCCGTGTGCAAAGCGCCTCCTGCGATTTTTGAAGTCAAAGCTTTTAGTGTCCCAAGGGCAGTTATGGGAGCTGGGGGGGTGGGGGGGGTTGTTGTAGATATGTGGCGGAGCAGGTGCCTGTTTCCATTACCTAAAGGCTTCAGTATGTGAGGAACTGAGGGAAACGTGAATGGAGAAAACATTGTGCGCTGGGCCGCTCCTCATCCAAACATAATAATAATTGTTGCAATGCGCGCTTGCTCTGTCCAGGTCTCCGTTTGTCAGCTAAACTGGCCTGACCTACTCTTACTCCAGCGTAAACGATGGCTGCTCATTTTAATGTGGACTTGTGAAAGATGAATTCACCAAAAGCAACTCTAAATTATTTGTCTTATTTTGAAAAGCACATGAATGCATTCAACGCAGGGACAGTCGCCTGGACAGTCTTTCATGTGCACCGACAGAAGAGGTGTTTTGTGTGACATTTCAATGACTTGGGAGAAGAATGGTTCAAGGTGGAGCGGCTAAATAAACCCTCCATGTAAATTCTGGCCTTTTTATGGCTTTTTATGGCTTCATACGGTCTCATAAAGTCAACATCACATTCCAGTATATTATGGCTTCATAGCTGTGGCTTGGACATGCTCCAAAATCTCAGTAATTTCAACTGTACGTTTATCAGACTGTGAATGAGGCTCTCTGCAAAACAGCGTGTGAAGATAAGATAAGACAAGGTAAAAGAAACGATTTTTAGCAGAAGCAGCTTCAGAGTTTAATGTCATGCACTTACATTATTAAATCATTATAATTATAACAATAATAATAATAATAATTTGTGTATGTTGTAGCTCTCTATGGTCCGTCTTCTACCAAACATGCCTCAGCCTCCACCTACACCCCCCGCTCCCACCCCACCCACACTAACCTCTCTGTAGGCGTCCCTGATCGGGTCCGATCAAACCCTCTCCGTGTCCGTAATGCTTCGTCACAGCAGGACTCTGCGCTGCAACACGAGGGGCTTCCAGGGCACGATGTGCAGTCAGATAAGGGGAGAGGGGAAACAATTTGGAGTGTGAATTTAGAGGCCCATGGGATAAATACTACATGAAGTACACACCCACACTCAACAGGGAAGACCTGCACAGTCTCGCAGTAAAATGGAGGTGACAGACTCTGGCAGCAGCAGTCACGCAACTCAAGTAGCCTTGCAGTTGTCACGCTATCACAGCTGCGGGTGCGCGCGCACACACACACACACACACACACACACACACACACACACACACACACACACACACGCTGGAAGGCATCTCCCCCTCCATCGGCCCCTTTCCACGCTTTCTTTCTTCGCCAGCGCTCCATCTGTCCATCCCCGTCCTTTGACTGGAGCCAGTTGTGTATTTATTTGAAATGTTCTTTTTAATCAACACTTGTCTATTCCCTCTTGTGTGCACGGAGGAGAGTAGCGGAGAAGCCGTGCTCGTGTGTGGAGCCTCTGCTTTTAATCAGAGTGTTTGGAAGCACAAATCAAAGCATGTTACCAATCAAACGGACTTAATTATCAAAGTTTCTAACTTATGAAATACATAAATTCAAAGGGCAGATAAATGATGTGTACATCATCTCAAGTCAAATCCAGAAGTTAAATCCAGAAAACATATTTCAAAAGCAGCATTTTGCGTCATAACTCTGTTTTTTTCCCCGTCTGTGTTGTATTATTCTATCTTTTGTCTAATTTTTATTGCTATTTGCTCTTCAAATTGTTGTGGAAATACTGAACCCTGGGCTGTAAAAGGTGGAGTTGAGTTCGATTCTGCTTACATTTTGTCTTCAGCTTAAAACATTATTGTACAATGATGAGTGTAGCCACATTTGAGTCATAAATAAAATGCTTCAGTCTGTTACTTACATATTAAATGTGAATCATGGTCTCCACAATTAGCTTCACAAAAGTGGCACAGCTTGTTGTTTTCAGTTGTTTCGTTTGAGCATTTGCTGCATGAGCTGCCCTGAGTCACCATCACCACTTACTGAGTGTGTGTGTGTGTGTGTGTGTGTGCGTGCGTGCGTGCGTGCGTGCGTGCGTGTGTGTGTGCAGTCCCTGACAGGGTTTGCTTTGGTGGTGAGCAGTGATGGGATGGTCTTCTACGCCTCCTCAACCATTGTGGACTATCTGGGATTTCATCAGGTGAGTGGAACTTAGACAAATGTAAGTTCAATATTGTTATGTGTGTCTTTATACTGAAATACGTATTATACAAATGTGACGGGCACCTTCCTTTAAAATGTGTTTCTATTGTGAAATATTTGGTCTATATTTGGGGATTCTTCTTCTGCTTGTTCCATGACTCATGTGCCACAGCGACAGGCCTGTGTCTTACAGTCATACAGTAAACGTGGCCATCGTCTCACAATTAGGAGAAAGGTGAACTCTGTCTAACCCTGAGCCACGGTGTGTGTGTGTGTGTGTGTGTGTGTTCACCGATAAGTCGCCAACAGTTTAGCATCGTTCCTCTCCTGTCAGCTATACCAGTCGCTTGTTAATAATGGATGAGACCGAGACAGACGGGCTCGGCTGCCTGTGATACTGAAATCATCCTCCCCGTCCAAACCAGGGGTAAAGTGCTTTTCTCTGTTCAAATCCCTCCTTCGCCCTCATGTGCTCACACACACACACACACACACACACACACACACACTGAGGTCCCGCTGGGTTTACAAGCAGACAGGAGCAGGAACCCGGTGGTGTGAAATTGACATGAAAACCAAAACGGTCAGAAGGAGCCGGACACTAAAGATGCAATAAAGACATTTAAATCTTGAGTTGCAGAGTGTTTAGGATGTGGCTCAGTCTACACATTATTAATTACAGATTAATTACAAAGGCAACGCCCCATATAATTAGTTGTTTTTAATTCATTTCGGTTCTTTTCAGTCTTGTGTGTGTAGCACTGATTAAAAAAATGTATCCACGTCACTTTAGGGTTTAGGACTTGAATATATATACAAACAAATATATTGACCCGTAGGGATCTGTGGATTCCATGGATTCCACGGGTCGGGCGGTTGTATTCCTGCAGGTCAGCTCTTTGCATAAGTGGCCTGTAAATGGGAAACCAGGTTTCATAATTGGAGAAGATCTCCAGGTACAATAGGTTTCTCTTAGAGAAAGACAAATCCTCCGCCATGTAAATGTGTAACTCATCAGATTTGAAGGTGTGCGTGAGCATGACAGAGGACGCCTGCAGACGCTGTGCAGGTGCCGCTGGACCATTACAGACTCCTTTTTAGTCAATAATTAATAATACATAAATAAATGAACACATGCTCGCTCTTGTGTTTCTACCCAAACTGTAAAGCATGTCTGTGAAGCCTGAGACGGGGCGAGGTTTCTGTGCTGCTGCATGTAAACAGATTATCCATGTAAAACCCCCAACCACCTCTGAGGAACTCGTTCAGTCCGTCTTCAATTGTATGAGAGAAATGTCCCCGTACTTGGGAATTAGCAAATACTTCTGTGTAAAGTATTGTACTAAAGTTGTACTGTCACATATCAGCTTAGATGTTTTAGATAATGACATTAGGTAACAAAGTGGCAACGTTACCAAAGTATCCCAGCATGCAATGCAGCCAAAGCATCTCATGTGCTAAAATAACCTCAGTTGTTCCTGTCTTATAGTTCAGAGCCTCACATTTTTTGAGTCCTGGTTGTTTTCAGGACACATAGTTTACCTCTGAGGCCTCGACAACATGTCACATAATTTTCATCCCACAATTATAATCAGAAGGACACTTATCCCTAATGTCCCACATGAAAAACACAAGAGGAGAATGTTTCACTAAGTAGCACCACAAGAAAACCTCCGCTGGCCTTTGATCCCATTTTATACTGGGACACTTTGTCTTTGAAGGGCAGCAAAAATATCTCTTTATTCTCAATTTTTCCTCCCTGTCGTTTTTACGAGAAACATAAACAATAGTCACTCAATCTGTCTGTCTCCCGACTGCCGGTGGGGAACTAAACCGCAGGACAAATCGCTTGCCCAAGACGGTGGGAACAGATCGTGTTTTCAGGGGCAGGCGATCAAAAGCCCTCGCGTGCCACCAAAGTGGAAATTCTGGAGCTCGCGCGGGGAGGAGGGGGGGGGGGGGGGGGGGGGGGGGGGGGGTAAAGGAGAAGGTTGAGTGTTTCAGTGAGGAATCTGTCAGGGAATGACAGAAGGCGAAATGATTGCTGAAAAAGCCCCAGAGTGGGCTGGAGCGCGTGGACGGGGGGGGGGGGGGGGGGTTGTGCTGGTGCAGGAGCTGGTGTCACGCAATGTTGGACAAACACAGCTGCCCTCGCGCTGCTAACGAGCCCGGCGCTGGCTGCGGCGGCCCCCGGACCCGGGAGTCCCGTCTGAACCCACTCTGCTCTGCCCACAGACCGACGTGATGCACCAGAACGTGTTCGACTACATCCACATCGACGACCGCCAGGAGTTCCGGCGCCAGCTCCACTGGGCCATGTGCCCCCCGCAGCAGCCGGGGGCGCCGGGCAGCCAGGAGAACCAGCTCGCTGCAGGGACGGGTGAGTGACGCCCGGGGGGGGGCTCATCAGCATCACTGATATGCTCAGTTTGGGCTCAAACATCAACAATCTATGTTAATCTGAGAGTGAAATGACATCGTTAAAACTAACTAATAATCACTGTTGTTGTTGTTCTGTGTGAAGAACTTGTGTAGATTCTCCACACAAATTCAACAAGTCCTTCTCTGCTCCGTTGCAGGCGAGGACTTTGTAGTCAGTAGCCTTCTCCATTCTCCGGAGGCCGGAGGAATTCCTCCAGAGTTTTCCTGCTTTCTCAACAGATGTTTCATCGTCAGAGTCCGGTGCCTGTTGGACAGCACATCTGGATTTCTGGTGAGCGCTCTTTAATTCCTAGCTGCGTAGTGAGGATTTGGTTTTAAAAAGGCAGGAAGCGCATATTAACCAGGCTCTGGGAGACGACCCAAGTTCATAAAAAGTATTATGACCTTTTTGCTGTAGCAAAACATTCCTAATTGTAGTGCACCCAGTTACAGTACTTATAGTTGTACTGCAAGACAGTGCGAGCTAATTGGATGCCTGGAGACAGCAGCAGGGTAGGAGCCAGTTCATCCCTCATGGCTGTGACTGGAGTGGTTTGGAAACCAGCAGTGGAAAAGCTAGAGGTCCTGATGACAGACCAGACGATGGCTTTGGACAATTCACTGGGGTCAGTGGAGTTCGCTGTCATGGAGTCAGTGGTTGCACAGCTCTTTGGAACCTAATAGACGCGGCCCCGGCGTATTTCCTGACACAAACTACCGCAACTTATGTCCAAGTAGTGAGCAACTATCGGTTAGAATATTGGACTGATGGCTTTTCTCGTGCTCAGTTCTCACCCGCTCTGTCTCCTGCCTCCTTCTGTCTCAGACGATGCAGTTCCAGGGTCGACTGAAGTTCCTCCACGGCCAGAAGAAGAAGTCCGCCTCCGGGGCCCTCGTGCCTCCTCAGCTGGCGCTGTTCTGCATCGCCGTCCCCCTCCTCCTGCCCTCCATTACAGAGATGAAAATGAAGAATATGTTGATGCGGGGGAAAACCAAGGGTGGAGGGATCTCTGCACTGGAGCACGGGTGAGAAATGAGCAGCACCAGTTTAGCTTTAACCATGCGTCGTTTTAATGGAGGTACTGTATTTGCTGCTTTCTGGCACGTTGGCACCGAGTGTCCCTTCACTGATTTGCCTGATGGGTGAGGGAGAGGTTAAAGGTCAGACTCCGTGAGTAGTGATGTCACCAATCAACCCAGAGAAGCTAACAGTATATTATTCACATAGTTCTTGGCCAGTTTCTATATAAAACCAAACCCATCGTCTGAGTTGATTAAGATCCATGAGACAGGAAACATCAAGCTAACCAGAGCAGAGGAGCGCTGCACTCACCTGTGGCCGTTCACAACAACATGAGCGACCACCCCATCTGGTGTCCATTCGCTTCTTACGTCCATGGGTCGTTTCTTTAACTAAATACTCATTGATTATGTATTTTACAGTGGGCATAGTTTGGCGAGTTAGATAGGAAACTGTGTGGTCCGTTACGATTTCCATTCTAAGTGGCAGCAGATTCAAAGAATCAACAGCTCAGTTATATGTGTAAACTCCTATTATTATTATTAGAGAGTCCAGGTCATAAAACATGATGAGTTTTAAGGTTGTAAATGAACAATACATTGGGCCCATCTGGCGTTAACTTAGGAACACAACTTTCCCTCAGTTGGCAGTTCCATTGTCGTCGCTGAGAAAACTCAGTTCCTCTGATCGATCATGACAGACAGGCGTTCACAGGTAAACAAATCACCAATGGATGAGGTCGGATGAGTGGTTTCAAGAGCAAATGTCCATAAACCCCAAGAGCTGGCAGTTATTGATCTTTGTGACTGTTCTCAATTTATACATGAGTCCGATCCTGGAAAAGATGAGTCAGATGAGTTTGAAATGATTCGCCCATGAACTGAATTGAACCAAACCTACATATTTGTAAACTGAGTCATTCATCAATCAGTAGAGAAAACATTAGGCCTGTGGACTTTGCCAAGTGGATTCTTGAATGTCTTTACACAAACACAGAAACAGGCTGCTTTCGCTCTGATTAATGACCTTATTGTTTTCTCTCCCCCACAGCGACCGAGGGGAACACCTCCGCCGTCACTCCTTCAGCGGAGGCATGGGCGACGTTACGGACCCCCTCCTCCTCTCCTGCTCCACCCCTAGCGCTAACCAGCGAGCCCACCAAACCCCCTGGACTCCGCTCTCCAAAGACAACCTCAAGTTTCACCCCGAGGGCTACTTCAACCAGGACGAGCCCCTCAACTACTGCAAGTCCTCCATGGGCCTCCATAAAGGCCTCAGTCCGGGCCTGGGTTCCGGGTGGCCCATGCGCCCCGGCTCGGGCCCCCTCCGGCCGGGCCAGGCCGGCGGCTACGCGCCCTCCGCCCGCCTGAACCGCGCCGGCCACTACGGGAAGCCGTACCGCCTGTCTCCCAGTTGCCACGGCGACAGGGCCGGGGAGGTGTTCGTGTCCAAGCTGTACGGCAACGGGCAGATCCCGGCGGACCCGGACGCGTACTGCGTGGACCCGGTGAAGAGCGAGGGCGGCTACGGCGAGTGCTACGACGGCCACCTGATGCCGCCCGAGATGCCGCCCATCAAGATCGAGCAGGACTCGGACTCGGAGAACGGCTGCGACCCGTACGGGCGCCCGTGGGCCTGCCGCGAGCCGGGGCCCGTGGAGCGGCGCTACGGCGGCGCGTACGAGCAGAGCGCCGGCCTGCAGCTCAAGGCGGAGGCGGATTATTACGACCCCCAGTACTCGCCCTGCCAGCGCGGGAAGGCGGGCATCAGCCCGCCCTACGGCAACTACCACGGCTATGCAGTCAGCAGCAACGGGAGCCCCGCCGTGCGCATGTTGAAGTGCGACAAGGACTTGGGCGCCAACGACAACGAGCAGTTCAGTCCCCAGAGACCCTCGCACGCGGACTCTCTATGCAGCAACCCAACCGTCAACCTCATGGACTCCGTCTACCAGCAGGACCCCCATAAGAACTACATGCACTCGGACTACAGCAAGCACGGCGCGTACGAGTTCAAAGGTCACGGCCTGATCCATTCCATCAAGCGGGAGCCCATGGACTCGCCGCCGTGGCCCGAGGGCGACGTCAGCCAGGCCATGATGATGGGCCCCAGGAACGTTATGCCGTGTGTGATGAGCACCGGACACAAGTCCAGCCCGTACGTTTATATGCAGTGAGAGCTGGACGTGTTGAGCCCCCCCCACACCCACACCCACACCCACAGCACAGACCCAGACAATCAGAGCGCGTTGCAGCAGCGCTCATACACGTGCACCAGCACATCATCGTTGACAACAAGGCTCAGGTTCTCGTACTTACGTCATGACAACCAGAAATAATCCTCTGAATCCACTTCATCAACAGGTGACTTTGTTTTGAAAGAATATATTTAGTAGTTGGATTGAAGCACTTTCAGATTTAGTAACAAAGAGACAAATTCTGTCTAGAAACACGTTTTGTTTTGTGACTTGTTAACACCTTGTTTTATTTTTTTTTTGTTGGTGGAACAAAAATCTTTTTGTAAATGTTTTTTTTCTGACTTTGTAAACAGGAGATGAATTAATGACGGGTGATCTCACGAGAACACACCGGAGACGGCGACAACAAGCCCCACAGTAGTTTTCCTGGTGCACTGGCGTATTTTAGTGCTTTAACTAAAACTAACAGCGTCTCATTACCGCCTGCAGGGATGTGTGAATTCAAACGTCCGTTTTCTATGCATTTTAGTCGTTTTGTTATTGAATCAACTTGCTAATACTTGAAAACTCACTGCAGTAAAGTAAGCGTCAGTTACGGAACTATTGCAACATGTGTTTGTAACCAGCGTCTGCTTTCAAAGCATTTCCAGCACTGATATCTGATATCAAGTCGCTAGTTTCTCATGCAGTACACATTCAAAACAAATGATACAAATTCACCTTATTTTTCTATGAGCTCCTCGCTTTGAATTAGAGCTTACAATGTTTATCAGAGCATCAGTAAATACTCCACCAAACACTAGTGAGAATGGTGGAAAGCTTGAAAATAATACAAATACATGCAATCAGTAGTTAATGTCAGACTGTTACCTTGGTCTAAGCTTTATTATAGTCAATTAAACCTATGTGTCTTTGAGCAAGGCACTAACCACAGATGCTACTCTGTACTTTCTCACCTCTCTTTTATAGTTGGAAACTATGAAACTGATAAATCACATTTAACACTGAACGGCATTAAAACTGGCATCAAATTAAACGAGACTAGATTTGCTGTTTAAGCTGCAGGGCTAAAAATGGACCTAAGACATTTTGCACTGGTTCAATGACTGTTTATTATCAGCTGAAGGTTTGTTGAACTGAAGGAAAGGAGCGTGTTGTTAGACGGGTGGAGTTTGAGTCTTCCTTCAACGCACTCAGCGCGTTTTTTTTTTTTTATCCTGATGCACAAATGATAGAAGTGTGTGTCGTTGTGTGTACAGTTTGATCCAGCATTTCACGCTCCGCTGCAGAAAAGTCCCTTCGTTTCAGTCACACACCTTCACAATCAGTACTTTTTGCACAAAAGCATTGCAGCTACCAAATTAAACCCTGGTCTCAGTCTGGTGGAGCTGCTGACGTGACGTAGCTTCTTAATTGCACTAATGGCAGCAGTCCAGTTGAAGTTCCCAAACGTCAGGTTTTTAAGTCGTCACGCACAAACACGGTGTCACACGTTCTCCTTTTGCTCTTTGTGTGTGTTCATTTCAATAAATGTGTGACCAGTTTGTATTTATTGTAACAGGCAAACGTGTATAATTTAAAAACAGGCGTTTTGAAGGCTTTTTCTGTTTCAAAAAGGTAAATGATCCTGGATTTTGTCTTTCTCACCGTGGTTCTAAAAGTACTTGTCTCACGTGCGGGTAGCGGCGCGGTAGCGGCCGGTGTACATATGCAGTGTCTTCCAGTGTTTCTACGTGTTTTTGCAAATGGGAATTATCTATTAAAAGACCTTTTCTTTCTATGGAAGATGCGAGTGAGGTGTTTTTCTTTCTTCTGCCCCTGAGACGAGCTGACATCGCCTCTGTGACACACTGGACTAATGGGCGTCTGCACGCTACACACTGTGTCTGCTTCCCACACACGTCTCACCTGCAGTTTTTTGTCCTGTAGGTCATTAAAAGTGAGAGCCTTGGATCATCAGAGCAGTCTGACAGGATGACTGCTGGAGCTGTGGCTCATCCTCAATCAAATTCTCATCCCACAATTGTCGGACGAGCGTTCTACCTCCTGACCCGCCCATCCTGACGGCCCAGGATATCACCAAAACATGCCCGCAGTAAAAATAAATAAGTGGTAACAATGTTTGGAGCATATCAGTGTCAAACACAGTGAAAGAATAAAAAACACGGTTTCGGAACCTAAAGGCTTCCTCTCATTCTATTATAATTCTACTGTTTTGTTACCGTCCTTGTCTCTTTAGCAGTTGATAAATCTTTCATAGGTACCAAATGTGGACTCACCCTTCAGATTTGTGTCTCTATTAATAATAAAAGATCAGAAGAGAACAGGATCCAGAGGATCTGCAGCCACGGAGCCATTTATGACGGCACCTTCACGGGATCTGAGGAACTCACGGCCGAGAGCGGAGCAGCAGGAGCAGAAGACAGGGACGAAAGGAGCAAGACGTGCGGTGGAACCCAGCGCCGCAAGAGCTCAACGTCCTCATGATCAAACCCCCCCGTTGTCCTTCACACCACACGGTCCAAGTTCACACGTTGGCAGCGTGCTTTGAGTTGTGTACAATTATGGAGCTTTTTTGCGAACTGTCTTTATGAGTTATTACTTGAGTAGTAAATGATCAGCGATTGCCCTGTAGAATAGAAGCCGAGCTACGTGCTGTTTTCTGCACAGAAATAAAAAATGGGGTCAGTGCAGATTCATATATTAAGCTCATCGCAATAACACTCTGACTTTTTTTTTAAATCAACTCATGCTAGTCAATTTAAAGTCGATTTTTTAGCACTAAACCTCTGATGTAAACCAGCAACAGTCAAATAGAGATTTTAGGGATAAGAATATAAAAAATGTAGGTACAATGCATTGTACATTTTATTTCATAAAATATCTGAATTAGCAACAATTGGTGCAACAAAAATATTAGTGGAAGCCTGTTGGACCAAAATAAAGTATTCAGATACACTGCAATAAAAAGGCTGTGGACATTTCCATTCCTCATGGGTGCTTTATTGTGGCCGTGGAGCCCCCAGCTGGACCTGTCCCTTGACCTCAGGGCTCGAGTCCTTCACTGGTTCACTGCCATTTGGAGGAACAAACTTCTCCCAGTGATTTCAGAGCGATTCCTTCCTCTAATCTCTGCCAGAAGCCCGTGTTTGTTTTACCTCGGTCAAAGCTTATAGGGAATTACAGCACACACTGGGATCAGTTAGTGGAGGGATTTTACTTATGGCAACTGACTGTGAGCATTTGTATGTGGGGCAAACACCAGACAGCAACGTTGTGTTTGTTTGCACACAGACTACTAATATTATAAGATCACTGATATCATCAGTTTTATAGATGATAATAATTATTATAATAATGGTGAAAAGAATTATTAATTATAAGAATTATGTAAATAAAATATACATACATGTATTATAGTACTACATTTACATATAGTATCAAATATGCAGCGATTCATAATTTTGTAACACATTTACACTTAGAAGTATTCATTTTAATTTGTTTTTTCATCACTGCTTCCCACTGAAGAATGTAATTATATTATAAGGGTACTCATTTATTCCCTGTAGTCTGGTGTAAGTCAATGCCAGCAGTAACCACTTCATTCTTTACTAATATGTCAGTTTGTGAATCGTACCATTCATGACAATGTAAACTGTACTACACCACGTTACAGCAGGTTTAAAAAAGAACAACAGAAGGGAAGTTCATCAACTAAAATAAGCTCCACAGTACACAATGCATGCTGTGAAAGGAGCCCATGCGTGCCAGCGGCGATGTGCGTTGTGAAGTCAAGCAGTTGAACAGAAGAACTATTATCTTCCTCTTGGCAAATAATAATCAAATTAAGATCCCACTTCCTCTTCCAGATGCAGTCCTGAGAGGAAACACGCATTCTTTACTTCAAACAGGACTCAACATCTCTGTGCGCCGCCTCACCTGATCGGAGCTTCACAGAAAAACAGAAAAACAAAAGCCTCCTGTTTGTATTATTGGATTTATTTTACTTTATCTTTAGTAAATATGAGTGCATTTAGACTCAGGTGCTGATTTCTTGGGATTAAAGAACCATCCATTTTAGGCTCAGTCTTAAGCAGTCTGTGTGAAGCGCTGCCATGTTGAACCTAGAGCAGCCACGTGGACTCAACCTGAAGACGTGCAGGAAGCCACACGTCAACTGATCGTTTCTGATCCCAACGTCCATCTCTACAACTTGTATTTATTATTTTTCACAGGCAGAAGCTATTTTGTTTTCCTAAATTCCTCTCTCAGTCATCTTGTCATGAGTCACAAACATTAGAGCGGAGGGGAGGGGGTGAGGCGCTTGGGTTGAAGGAGACCGACTTAATGTCTAAGCTTCATCCGCATAAAAAAAAACCTTCCATCGCACCATGTGCCTGACACTTGTTGTGCTCAGTGAGAGTATGAGGGGGGTGGAGAGAGGTGAGAACCCAGAAAACAGTGACATGAGAACATCAAATCAAAGACAGGAGCGGCAGCTTAGTGCAACTACAGCATAATCACACTCAAGTGTTTAAAGCTCGACAGCTGGACCCGCGACACACAACAGTGTGTGTGTCCAGACCGAGATCCGCAGTGACCCTATACAAGATTGTGAGTGTTTATTGTCCACTGCTCGCACCCAGTGTGTTCCTCTCACACACTCCCAGGCTGAATCCACACAGGTACAAAAAACACCTGCATTTCCTCTATTTACAGTATGGTCCCAGGATCCTCCTTGAAGGTTGATCACAGTCAGGGGTTCTGATTTAATGCGCATCATTTTAATTAGGATTTCAGCTCCTCACCTGCCATGGTAAGTTTGGAAACCACTGAGAGGTTTCATGAAGACTGTTCTAAATATGTTCCAGGTTTGAGGATTTCAAAAATAATGAATGTGATGCTGCTGTGTGAAAATGACATGGTTTATGCATGTGCCCAGGGGCAGGGAGCCAGCTGAAAGGTTACTGAGTGCAACCCGGTGATTCATAGATTAGATATGCAGGCCGCAGCTGACCATGAGTCATGCACGCACATACAAGCTCCATCACTCACACACATACACAGTAGTTTACAAAATATTACAGGACAGCCAGTAATCTGACATAAACCGTTGTGTCTCCAGTTTTCTCGCACATGCATCCACACACACAGTACATAATGTCATTGTCATGTACCTCCACAAGCAATCCCACTTGGCAGAGTCAGCAAACACACCCAGAACCGACAGACAGCACTAAAGTGAATGCTCTAATAAATTCCATGTGAGATTAGGGTGGGTGGGGGTGGGGTGGTGGTGGTGAGATTATGGAGTCATTGCCAACACTGTTTGTTTTGGGTTGTGTTCATGCTCCAGTTGGCAGATTAATCTGAGGAGGTTACATGAGGATACAGGTTTGAGACGTTCCTGCTTGTGGTGAATGCTTCCACCTGCTGGTCACAGCTGCACACTGCAGCCTTGCGTGGTCAGCGAAATGAGAATGGCAGTGTTTTCAATCATATTGTAGCTGTTAGAGAATGACAGGGTATCGATATTTGACAGGGCACCTATAACTTCATCTGGAAATTAAACAAATAAAAATGTTATGAATAGTGTTGAATTTAACTGGTTTTGGTTTGTATTCCTTAATGTGAACTGTAAAACAACTTGTCTGACTCAATTATCACTAAAGCACCAGTAAATTATATTTATTAAAATACAAACTCTATATTTGTACATGCACCTTGCTGCCCAGCACCTTCAGGAAAAAATGTAGAAAATCCTCAGACCATTAGCAGAAGCACCTTTTTTGTAGGAATCAATCCCATGCATCATCGTGTCAGAGGTGCAGTTAAACCTGGACCAGCCAGCATGTCAGTGGTCAAACATCATCCATTGACAGACGTCCACACTGAAATCACTGGAGTGTTAATCAGGCTTGAGTCTCTGTAATGTCTGTGATGGATTGTAATGAGCTACGATCTGAATCAAGATGAAACAGTTGATGATCAAGAAGAGTAGTCCAGAAAGCCAGATAAGCAGGAAGGTGTTATAGCCTTCAAACTCCAGGAAGTAGGCTGGGCCCAACCAAATAGCCTGGTTTAAGAATGAAATAAAGAAAGTGCTTTAAAAACACACAGCTGACAGATAGGACAAAAACAGTCTAGATGTCACTGATCAAAGACCTTTTTAATAAAAAATGTTTTATTTCTGTGATTAATTCAATTATTTAATTTAATTTATGTTATATTTGACTTTTTTTCATAGCATCTAAACATGGCCACATTTAATTGATTACCTGTCCAGAAAACCACAGAAGCAGCAGACCCAGTCCCTGTTTCAGTGACAGGGTCAGACGAGGGATGAGGAGAGGGAGTAAGCACAAGTACCACAGGAAGTACTGTAAGACATAAAGGTTGGGAGCAACATCAGCATAATGTTCTTTCTCACAGGGTATAGTAGGCTACATGATTACTGACTAACAGTTGTCTCCTGGCTGTCAGAGTTGTATTACCGTTAACTAGAATATATAATACAATTTTTCAGCTTATAATAAAAAAGTGAGAACGTTTAAGCTTGTAAAAATGCAGATCTGCTGCACTGGACTGCTTTAAACTGTAGAGATGTACCTAACAAAGTGACCAGTGAGTACATGTGGTACTTGATTCACAAGTGGGCATGGAACAGAGAGAGGTACCTTCAGTCTTTAAGCTCATTTCTAGTCTTTGGAAATTAGGTTCAGAACAAATTGGATGAGGGACTATTGTCGTACCTGTGACGTGCAGACTTTGTTGAATGAGACAAAGATTGCTGTGTGCAGGAAACAGCAGAAGGCCAGATCAGGATAAAAGGCCCATGAAGCCAGCAACAGCAGAGCAAGCTGTGGAAGGAATGCTGCCAGTCCAAGACACTGGCTCCAGCTGCTGTCTGCTCCAATAAACCACAAATGTTAACCGCTGCTGCTGTTGTTCTTGTTGTTGTTGTTGTGAAGCCATATAATGAAGTACATGAGCCGTGCACAGTAGGAATCTATACCTTCAGTGAGGTAGAGCATGTAGAAGTATGGGGAAAAGTTGTGTCTGATATCCCTTCTTGTCAGATGGTACAGGTAGGTCTCATGAACAAACTGCCAGCCATACCTGAGGAGACAGCAGCGGAGTCACAGGGTTTCCACTCAAAGTAGTAAACAGCCAGAGTTTACATGAGGAGAACCATCTCATTAGTCTCACATGTAGAAGAAGAGTGCGGTGAGCATACAGAAAACTCCTCCAGCCACAGTGGCAAAGAGGAACAGCTCTGCATTCAGGAAGCTGCCCAAAAACCTGAGGAGCGTCCTCCACCTCGTCCTGCCCTCCTCTGCTGGGGTCACCTGTGGGCGCAGAGTCAGGGCAATGGGCAGTGCATATGTGACTGGGTAGATCTTCATATGGACCGACAGGCCATAGAGAACAGCTGCCCATACTAGACGCCGGCCTAGAGGGAAGGAGGACAGTTATGTAGAGAATTACATGCAGGATTTTAAAGAGCTCCACACAATGCAGAGCTGAATAGCCTGTGTTTGATACACCTTCCTCCTTCCATCCATCCACATGACGTCCAAGTCACGTCATTAAGTTTGAGACTTCTGTCTCTATGTCGCTGCCTGTTTATCTTTTGTTTTTCCATTTCACTCTTCACTTTCTACTTATCCTTAATGGTCGAGGCAGATGCCTGCTCACCCTGAACCTGGTTCTGCTGAAGGTTTCTTCAGTTAAAAGGAAGTTTTTACTCTCCACTGTCACCCTTTGCTGCTAAAGAGGAATGTCTTCTAAAGAACTTACTTTTCATACAGAGTAAGGTCCCGAGCACCAGAGTTGCTAGGATCGACTCAGCATTCCCCCTGCTGGACACTCCGATGGGCAGTGGGTTAAGAAGCCACAAGGAAGAAACGCGCTGGGCAGCCTGAAAAAAAGGTCACCACAGAAACACAACATGAGGGTACTGTGCAAGAAGCCTCCCCTCCTCCCTGTTGAATGGGTAACTTATACATAAAATACTTCTTTGTACTTGACAGAAGAATAAGACTTACTAACCTCAGCGTGCAGACCTTGCAGACAGAGGATTCTGTATATTAGCAGGCCTGACAGGACGTCACACACAATAAACAGGACCTTGCCGTACAGCATGTTGACATAGATGTTAGGGGTGAGAAGCCAGGCTAAAAGAGGGGTGTAGCGGTAGGTTGACCGGTTGTAGGGGGAGTCACCCTGTGAAAATGTTAAACCATGAAAATTATCAAGCTCCTCTTCAAAAGTTCATTTATTATATAAGCAATTCAAGAATCATTTCTGGGATTGTTCTTGGAATCAAAAACATCTTAGAGGCTTAGTTTGTAAAGCATTCTTGATTTTATATTTTAAAATTCAAGGATCAGGGGCATAGTTAATACGTTTTCTTCTTGTTCAGTTAGATCAGCAGATGTCCCACTCAAAACATATGCTGACACACTACCTAAAATTAAAATCATTATCTAGACAAAAACTGTCAAATTTGTGAAATCTTTATCCTGTAAAAACACAAAACAGATACACAGTTATTTTCTCATTTGGAGCTGATCAAATTCATCAGTATTTAAATGATCAAATCCAGTTTATTTGATTTGTATTTATCGTCATTTATTTTATGTTACTATTTTAATGTTTGTGTAAATACAATAACGTTTTAATCAATTTAAATTCTGCAGTTCTATATATATAATAAGCTGGTCACTTATGATTTAATTTTCATAACTGTTTGTGTGTGAGATCGTGTGTATTCACGCCAACTTCAAGTTCACCTCATGGGTTTAATGTTATACCTCAGTAATGAACCTTGCGGCATCTGTGAACACGTGGTAGTCAATGTCGGTGTACTTCACCGCCATAGTCCGGTCCTGGTACTCTCCATAGACGACCAAGGCGAGTCGTATAGCGAAGGAAGCCGTAAAGAGAACGCGCTTCTCGGTCAGCTTGGATATTAACTTCTCCATCACCAACCCAGCAGGATCAACACGACCAGCAGGCACGAGCTACGTTAGCCGGTTAGCTTTCAAAACAGCCTTACGAAATGGGATAGGCGTTCGTTTACCTGACCTCATTTCAATTTACCATTATAAAAGACAGATTACTGACAATAATACCACACTTTGGTTTTAAACAGCAAGTAACGCGGAAATCTTCCGGAAGTACTCAGCTTCTTCTTCTTCTGTTGCGGCTTCATTTTCTACTTCTTCGTGCTTTCTGGCGGTTGGCAAACAACTAACATTACCGCCACCTTCTAAACTGGAGTGTGAATTACATGGACTATGACGTGACTCTTCTAACAAAAACTATTTTCTCTTCCTTTAGAAGAATAAATACTACCCTAAATCTTATATATCATACCTTCATTCCAAATAAAACTTTTAAATCCAACTTTATTTAAAAATGTTGAATTCTATTTATTTGTAGTATAAATAGGTTTCCTCTACTTGTTTGGAAACTAGTAACTAATTAAAACAATTGTAATTATTTTTAAAATTTTTTATTGTAAACTGTTAGGATGACCATTAGCAGCTGGATCAGAAGGAGGCTTGAGGCAGGGGTGATTTAAATTTTACCCAGTGACCAACATAATAACAAATCAAACATGAATTAAAATACGTTCCGAAGGGTCACAGTGTCTCCCCCTTCAGCAATGAGAAGACAGCCCTTTATCCTCAGGGCTGCCCCGCATGGGATCTTCTACTGACTCCAGAGAGGAGACCTAAACACTTGATACACACACAGATATGTAAAATAAATCATAGATTCATAAAGATAATTCAAACACATGCCATAATCAATAATCTGTCTCCTAAACTAAAAACCAAATCCCACTACAAAGCTTCCCTACAACAATTAACCATTGGCTCAGGCCAAAGGTTCAAAATGCATTTCAGCTGTGGGGCCACTCTCTCTAAACCTTGCAGTAAAAACACATGAGGTAAGTCAATCAGAGTCCATCTACTGCATCTAAGCATATAAAACCGTTAATGATCACACTGGAGTTTGTAGGTGATGGGGATGATATTCATTGGATAGAGACTGTACAACATAAACAGTAGCTGGTAAAGGCGAAGCTTATTCTGACCAGATGGAAGCTCACAAAGCCATAATATTTACATAATTTTGTTTTGAAACGTAATTACAGCTGTTAAAGTAGTAAAAAGTATGTAGTAATGGTTCCATTAGCAAATATCATATATACTCCAGTGGAGTACTTCTACAGTACATTAGTAGATCTGTTGGTTACCTGCCTCCTATGTTTAGAGCATCATACTGTACCAAATATTGTGTGCATTAAACAAATCAATGTTCCCAAAAAACCTATACAACCAGACAGATTTTAGTTATTACTGTAGCTCTAAACACTGATCTAACATCGTGCACTGTTGAGTCTGACCACTCTTCCAGATCAAAATATAAACCAGTTAGGAGCATAAACACTTCTTTAAAAAAATAAGAGTATAAATCATTATCATTTAGCACTTACTAAGATCAAACACAGATTTTAAAACGCATTTGAGATATTTTTGAAAATATAAAACAGATTTGATAGATGTTATTGAATTAAAAACAAAATTTTAGAAATGAAGTTACTTGACAAACAGTGTTATGTCAGCTCTCTTTCTTTATTGCTTATATTCATTATATGCATAATGATACAGTTCTATATAATTGCACTTTAGATTACCAAGGACAGTGTGATTTAGTTCAGCCTTTACTTACTGTATCTGAAGTTTGAAAAATGTGATGAAATTCTTTGTGTTATAAGTGTTTATAGGTGCAAGATAAGATAAACCAGGTTAAAGTGTATGGGTGCAGCAAACAGGGCTACATATGTAGTACTGACATAAAGCACATCCTATAGATAAGGCACAAAAGTCAACAGTACAAAGCCCCAGTGTTCAGGAAGGCACAGGATAAACACACAGTTACTCATGTAAGAAGTGAAGCCATAGAATATCAAGCACCACAATGGGGATCTGCTGTTAAAAAATAAGGGACGGGAATTCATGGTGTGATCAACTACAGCTGTAGGAAACTCGGAGCTCACTGAGGGGAGCAGTATCGACCGGCAAAGAGGATGCTCATGGTGGGGTTGTGTCGGATGAAGAAAAGGAAGGGGTGGTCTGCGATGAAGGGAGGTGTAGGCATAGCACAGCGCAGCATCATGATGGCAGCAGTGGCAGCAGCAGCCTCTGTCCCCTCCTCGTTCACCTCCACGAAAGCCTTGTGGACCACCTTTGACAGCACCAGGTCGTTTGCTGGAGACATGCCTGTGACAGGAGGGTGTTTTTACAAGATCAATGTACAAGGCAGGAATCTAGAATTAGTGTTTATCATGGACCTGTTGATTCAAGAATGTGTTGTACCTGAGAAATCACACAGTCTTGGGTCGAAGGCTTCCACCATGCCCATGCTGACCAGGACATTCTTCATGTCATACTTCTCCTCCAGCTTGAAGCGGGGCAGCCCGACCTTGACCTCAACTTCATTCATCATGTCTGGACGAGTCCATTCTATGAAGTTTTCTAAGGTCAGCTCCTTCTGCAGCTGGTGTGGAAACAATATTATTATTATTATTATTATTATTATTATTATTATTATTATTATTATTATTATTATTATTATTATTATTATTATTATTATTATTATTATTATTATTATTATTATTATTATTATTATTATTATTTCATTGCAAAGTAGAGGATACCTTCTCCAGACCAGTTGAACTGTCCTCTATGCTGTTGGGTAGAAAGATGAGCATGCTGAGATCCTCCCCTTTGTAAGGCAACTCCAGGATCTGTAACGTCACAGCACACATACTGTATATACCCTGATTTTATAGTGGCAAGAGAGGTTAAGAGATTATATGCAGCCAAAACAAAACCTTGTCAAGTAGTGAAGCTAATTGTTTTGTTTTTACCTGGTCATTTTATTAGCTAGTACGGCTGAACTGAATAATTAACTGAACAACTTGATTACAGTACCTGGCAGCTGACTTCAGGGATGTAAGTCAGGCGGAACTTAGACTTCTGGTGCATCATCTTCACAGTGGTAGTGTCATTCTGTAAAAGCAAAATCAAATATTAATTACTGAACTAACACCGTTCTGGAGGAGTGCAGTCCAAGCAAGTTAAAAAGTGATGGGAGAGGAAAGCAGCATGTACCAGAGGCTCAGTCGAGCAAAGAGAAGTTGTGGCTCATGGCTTTTAGATTTTCTTTGGCTCAAAGCAGAGGCCCCAGAAATAAAACATATCCCAACTATGTGTATTTTAGCATCCAAATATAAATTTGCCTTTATTGCATATTATAATTCAGTTGTTTTGTGAAGTTTTGTCATACTACTGTGCTTTCAGATTAAAACATGTGCATCTTGTGTCTTGAATCTTGTGTGTCAGACACGTGTTGGTCCTAATGTTACCTTGTTGAGTTTAAAATCAACATCCGTTGTGGCGTTTTCCTGAAACTTCTTGTTCCAGTTGCCTTTGAAGTAGATGGCATTGACCAGCACCAGTCTGGTCAGTGAATCCAACACACCGTTGCCCAGCAGATCCTTAATTTTACCTAACAATATAAAGCACAATTACATTTTCAGGTAAACCTTATTCCGTTTTGGAGGTGGAGGTGAAGAAACTGTGCAGTAAAGGCATTTAATAGACACAGAGGTCTTAGCACGCTGGTAAGATCCACCTTGTGTATTCTTCTCCACCCAGCTGTTGATGTTAAGTCGTGCCGCCTCATAGTTCGACTTGAAGTCAACAGCCTCCAGCTCTGCGCTGTAGCACTTTTTAGTTTTTGCCAAGAAATCCTGCAAAAATAAATGTCGTGTCGATTAGTCGGTATATTTACAGACACTTGATCCACTCTTCATTCAGCAGTTTTGTTTTCAGCAGCCAAAAAGGCGTGAACAATAGCACATGAAGATGCGTGCACAGATACAGGATGATACACACCTGAACAAACTGGTACGACTTCTCTCCGTAGAGCCTGTTGGCAACGCTGAGGGAATAGGGAGCACCTGCCCTGTTAAGCTCACTCAGCAATTGGGCAAAAGAAGTGTGGACCTCATCGTGACAGTCTTTGGTTTTCAGGCACTGTGAAAATAAGCAGGTGGTGTTGGGTAAGTGTATTTACAGTGTTAGTCTAATTGTTAAATAAATAGAACTTCTAAAAATACCTTTTGAAAATAACCTTCCAAAACAGCAGCATCCAGAGGGTAGTAATGTTAAAGAACCCATGGAAATGTCTGCCAAAGCTCTGACCTCTGATAAATGCTTTTAAAGGCTCATCAGCCCTTCACCGTGTTGACATATTTAAAGCAATGGACAAGTGTAAATGTTTGATATGAAAAATAGGAAACATGTACACAAAATACTTCACAGCTTTTAGAGCGATCAGTAAAGACCATGTTGGTGCCCAACAGCTGCTTGGAGGAGATAAACACCAGAGCAGGAAGAAACCATGAAGAGTTAGGACTTCAAAACAAAAGAGCATCGTAGCAAGTAGCGAGCAGTGATGAAAAACAATAGGGAACCCTCTGCACAGGACACCATCAGCTCCACCGGTTAGTAGAATGCCCCTGAGTCAGTTTGTCATTCCTGTACTGCTTTGTCACCACCTTGGGTAAAGAATGTGGCTTCCTGCTCTGGACCTGCTGATGCATCTGGACCTGCTGATGCTGATGCTGATGCTGATCTCCTGCATGTGGCCCCTTTTCTGTCTTTTTGAAGCAGAGGACCTAGGGGTGCAGTTAGTGGTGTTTATTGTTCACAGGAAGTTTCAAATATAACCCACACTGTAAGATGCATTGAATTACACTATAGGGCTTGAGTAATTGCATTGCTCATTTAGCACAAACACACAGAGAGATAAAGGTTGTAGTTTGTCGCTCAGGTCAACATCAGTGTTCAAACTCAACCTTCTCGTTACATTTCCTTTACTTGTCACACTGGGAGTATCTGCATTAGGATTATTCATTGCATTGTTGCATGACCACGCCCTGAGTGCACCTCCAACGTAAGCTTTAAACAGTGAAGGTCAATGGGTTTATGTGACTACATTGTTAATATTATTTCAGTACTACATATTAGTCATCAAGTATATATTCAGTAATATTTAAATCAACCTATTTTGCAAGTAAACATCTGGTAACAACTTTAAAAAGAAAACCAAATTTGTGAAATACAGTACATGGCACCACGAACATTGTTACAAAATTTTTACAGAAAGCTCACATACTTTTAAATAAACTTGCATAATAACCATATTATATTTCATTCTTGTTTTGCTTCATCCATTCTCCAGAACTGTGCTTGTTCTGGTTCTGTGCCAGTCCGTCCTACTGGCATTTACCCCTGTGCTCACACAAACCAATCCTTTGGCGCCTTGAACTGCAGCTGTCCCCAACAATTATTGCCTCATGGGATCAGGTCAAGTTGTACAGCATGACTGTACAAACTATATTAAGTGACTAAATTCGTCTGTTGTGAAAAGTGACAAGTTCTTGCAAATCCCAGTGAGATCACGGCAGACCCACACATTTCTACATTTCTTACGGTCAACCAAATGTATGATTCATTCATGGACCAGATGTTGGCCAAATGTCTGAGAAGCAAGTTACAACAAAGCTATTCTAAACAAACTGAATGTACGTATGCTTACTGGCTGGTGAAACATCTCACAGCCTCATCTTATTCTTAACTTTGCTCTGTTCATAATTTCACAATCACATACCCGGTTTGTCTTACCAAGCCATGCATGCAGCCGTGCCTTATTTATCAGCGCAAGCTTCTGCTTTATCATGATTAGACTGTTGTAAGTCACTGTGATGTTATATCAGACAAGGAGCTACACACATCTTTACGTGATTCAATCATTACATGCAAATCTCATTTGTTGATGACTTTGCCACCTGCTGGAACGAAGGCAGCCTTAGAAAAGACACAAAAAACATTTTATCCACGATGGTTTATATTGTGGTATATGTTTTAGATTCCAGACAAAGAGATATGAACGACAACTGCGTCAGAAGAACGATGCACACTCTTATTATTGATGTTAGCACTATTAACAGCTTAATTATAGAACCACTGACACTCTTTATGCTCTGCAAACAACTGTTCTAAGTGCATGTTAAAATCAAACACTAGCACATTCATTTTTCATCAGGACTGACTCGTTCAGTCATCTGAGCTTTTCTCAGACATAGAACTATGTAGTGTTAAGGGTGAGGCTGTGCCTTGCCCACAAGCTTCCACTAGCCTGACATATCTAGGTGTGGCTTTGCTTTAGTAAGACATTATAAAAAAGGTCACTAAATGGCCTTGGTAACCACCTCTCTCAAACGTCCTATTGCACTGCTGTTCATTCTGCCAAATGAGGGATTTATTGCCTTCGTGGTGTAAAAATTATAAAACAGAGTATTAGCGTATACTTGTATTTTATCCAAACTGATCCTTACTGAAGAGGCATATGCACAGTAGCTTTAAGACAGATTTTAACAACTCTCCATGTTACTGGAAAATATTTGAATCACAGATTATCAATGCTCAGTAATAGTTACTGTGACACTGGAATAGACAGCGTTCAAGAGGAACCAACATCTACACAGTGTGGCAATTACTTTACTACACCAAGAACTTTATTGTCCTCAAATGTCCGTACGTTCCCATAGTAACACACAGAGCGGCCTCTTTCTAGTGTTTGCTTATGCTGATTGACAAAACTGGTGATCCACATTTAATATGGTCCTACACGCCCTCGCCACTCGTACTTGTCTCTCAGCAAGGAACTCTTCAATAGTAAAGACCTAGAAACCCCAACATCAACATGGAGCAGGAGAATGGAGCGGCTGTGTTCTTTGATGGACCGTACCTCTGACATCTGGGTGGCCGTGTTTCCTCCGGCCCCCAGCATCACCATAGCCAGAGCTGAGGAGATGCTAAAGGGGGAGAAGAAGATGTTGGCGGTGTTGTCGTTGCCACCCAGCTTCTCGAACAAAGCCAGGCAGAACGCAGTGTTGGCGCTGGAGAGGGGGCTGAGTGATGCCATTGTGTCTGCAAAGAGAGGGAATAAAGCATTAATCCTCATATCAGTTCTATCAACGCGTTTAATTAGGTCACCTTTTATCAGAAGATAATGAGTGGAAACAAAGTTATACATTATATATAGCTCACTTCATCGGTATAATTAGGTCTTGCAAATGTCTACTATGTCATGTACACGTTCATTAATAACCACACATCTACAAAGTATGTAACTATCCTACCGTAACAGACTGAGACAGCTCGTGAAGTTCTGCGGTGATCAGCGGTCTCTTGGTGACAGGTTGAGCTCAGCTCGAAGCATCGGCTTCTCTATTTACAGGGAGACACGCCCCAAACGTTTCCGCATTTTGCGTCACTGTGCTACGGAAGCCGAAATGACCACGGTCTCCCGGACTTCGCGTTATCAAATCTTTTTGAAGATATGTGTCGTGGCTGCAACTAAAGAGTTGATTGTGATATTAAATGATCCAAAGTCTGAAATGAATGATTACCAACAGTTCTTTTCCTTTGTATTAGAATGTGACTGACAGGTTATACTCGTTTCCCCGGGTTTGTCCTGCTGTGAGACTGGTTGTTCAGTCAGTGGTGTCCTCTGTCTCAGGAAAATCAGCATATTTGGTTAAATTCCTTTACAAGGCATCTCCAGTATCTGTGCACACTTTTAATTTGAATACACTCTACTGTAGTTTTGTACATGCTGCTAAACTTTATTAGTATTCACTGCTGTGGAAGTGATTTAACCACCCGAAGCGTGAAGTCAGTGTCAAAAATGGAAAAATGTATTCTGTGAACTAAAATACATCTACTTACGCTGGTTCTATACTGCAAAACATGAACATAACCTGGCAGCTAAGCTCAGGACCATCTTGGTTTGATTCTAGAGAAAACAAGGCAAATGTTTTAATAAATGTACTAAATGTTTTACCCACAAGAAACCTAATATTGCAAATACGTTTAATAGATTCACAAAATATGGTCAACAAGAGATTTATTTGTGTGTTGGGAAAGGATTCAGATACATTGATTGTTAATTCAAATATATGGATAGCTTTATATAAAGGATCACAGCAGATATACAGAATGGCAATTACCAAACAAAGTTAAATTACAAATACTGTATGTCTACAAGCAGTTTTCTCACATCTGTAGACTCTTAGTAGGAGTTTTTCGTAGTTTATTTGAGGTGACATGACCTTTTATAACACTACTTTTTGTTGTTATTTCTCCTCCACTGCTTCTTTTGTGAAGTTTTACCTTATGAAGGATAAACTGAGCATCAGCCGTAGAATTCTCTGTGAACTGATCATTCCGGGCCTTTGAAGTAGATGGCACTGACCGTCGGCATGTTGTCCACAGAGCCCTGGGATTCTACCTGGTGTATAGTCATCACACATGCATTTTAGGTACGATAAAAGGACAATAACTCTGCCTGTTGTGCTCTGAGTTCAGGTTAACCTGTAAACCTGTAAGATGATAAATGACCGAAATAGATCCCTGAGGATTAACAATAAAAGAAAGAAAAATGGTTTACTGGCATTGACGATTAGTTTTAACCCCACACTCAGTGAGTTTAACTTTAGGAGGGTGGATGGATTAAGCGCGTCCCCACCCAGTTATTAATGTTCACCCGGGCCTCCTCTTTGCTTTCACGTCCACAGACTCTAGCTCAGTGTTGTCGAGCCTTTTAGACTGTGCCGAAAAATCTTGGAATCATTTAAGACAAATACTTACAGGAAGACAGGAATACTGGTAAATTCAATGAGTCTGCATGTGTGTGGTGACAGTCCTTAAACCACAAATTAAATCTTACACTATTCAGTTGACAACAACTGTTTTATTTTTAGCAAATGGGAACTTTATCATCACTTCATTCACACACCTCCACAAGCTGACAACATTTTTCTCCATACAACATGTAAAGAAATAAGGAGCATTTGGTTTGTTGAGCTGAATAGTGAGATTGGACACGGTCCTGACAGTCCTGGTGTCGCCGGCCCTGCGAAGAACCTGAGAATACGTGTCACAAAGAAACACACAGTTTTCATTCTGCTGAGACAGTTCTGAAGAAATGAAGACAATTCAACATTTGGTTAGTTTGATTAGTTTATAATGAGACAGCGTGTTGAAGCTTAAACATTGTGACACACAAAAAAGGGAACTTTTGGGGAAAACGTTCAAAGGTCCCGTTTTTCTGTGTTACAACGTACAGTATATGTTTATTCATTAACATTTTCACATTATATCATAATAGGTTTATACAATGCTGGTTGATTCATTTCATAAACCATCCATCCACTTGTGTCTGGCTAAGAAATGGTTCAATGTGAGTTTTCTCACTATTTATTCCTATTAAAATGAGTTTCAGCAAAAGTCCACAACAACCTAAAATTTCAATAACATTTCTGAGCATTTGAATTAAAATGAAACAGGGACAAATATGACATACACTCAATAACACAAAAGAAAAAAAGAGCCATCTCTTCCTGACACTAAATTACACTGTTTTCAATTCAAACCGAATTACAATATTGAGTTTGGCTTACGGTATTTAAGCACATTATTGTATAGTTCATATGTACAAACGCAGAGCAGTGGGAAACAAGGTTAGAATCCCACTGAAACCAAAACCTCATTTGCTCTTGATAAGAACACACATTCATCAGCTTTATCAGAGACTGTGTCTCCTAATCTGCTGTAGCTGTGTCTGGTGTGATTGAAATGTGATTGCATTTGTGACTGCAAATCCCTTCAATGAAGAATGACAAATAAAAAGTAAGAGGTGCTTGTTCACACACGTTCACCTATTACAGTTGATGACTCTCAGACAGGAGTAACATCGTAGCAGAACTTCATGTGCTTGAAAAGTATTTGCTGGTCCATCAACATTCCCATTTCGAAGACGTGAACAACACCAGCAAATAAAGCAACTGTAATTCTGGAAAGAATTAAAAGCTGACAACTACCATTCGCAAAAAACGCAGTCTGTGTCAGAAGGGTGGAGTTTCCTGGCGTTTGTGCTAATGTTGGGAAATTAAACGAGTGTTCAGCACAAAATGTCCCTCCAACCACACCTCATTCTAAAATACAGGTGAACATCTAATGGAGAAATTGTTTTTTACACTGCACTGCACTGTTGTGTAAAGTCCGTTTGTCTTGTCAGATGCTGTTTACTGTGAACCCTTCAGCAGATGACCTGATATTGTACTGAATGACAGAAAGGTGTCAGAACACAGTGCATGATGTCGTGTGAGGGGCTGGATGTCTGCAGACCATTCAGAGTCCACCACATCATTAACTGCACTGTGTTAACTGACTGTGGGTTCAGTCAGTGTACTTTCATTAGCATAGTGGTCTCTTGTCAATACAAATCAATACACTTTAAAATAGACTTTCGCTCATTCAAATAGTTTGCTGTGCTGTGCACAAGTCCAAGCTTGAAACCTGGACCCAGGCTTGTTCTTCGACGCAGTAATAAATTGACAGAACTCCAACTGCTGTGTGTCAAGCACGAGTTTGCAATAATATATATATTTATCCCATGCCCACGTTAAGTGTTAAAAAGCGGATGATGCCATTGTGTCTAAATCAAGAAATGTTGCGTTAGACGCGTTGAAGCCATCGAGGTGACGGGACGCAACTTTAAACATGACCCGCGTCTCCGCTGGGTCAAAGCAGATGTCGCCCTGCGCCACAGCCCCCTCACCTGGCTCTGCGGACGCACTGGCGCTGGAGGACTCGATCCGTGCGAACGTCGGCGAGGCAGCGCGGAGATGCCGCGTAAACAGCAACGGCACAATCCGACCACGGGCTTTATGGGTGCGATGCTTTAATGTCCGAAGCGGAACGACGTGGTCACTGAGGTGAGCGCAAGTCCCCGAGACCGTGCGTCATCCTGGCTCCTGCGCGCGTCCTAGCCGACAAGCTAACCCAATGTAATTGGTGCCGCTGCCAGCGGGACGGAGGGAACTCATTTAGAAATGAGCTTCGTAGCGTTGCCGTAGTTAATAGTGGCAAGCTGAAAAAACACAACAATAGTGCTTTTGAAAATAATGGGAATTGCTACTTCATTTGGCATCAAGTAACCATTAAAATAAGCTACTCATCGCTTTAAACTTGTTAGCCGCGCTACTTTGTTTGTATTGTTGCGCGGTAGCTAGCTAACGTTAACTGTCACTAGCTACTGCGGTTCAAGCTGTTCACATGGTTGCTTATAGACAGAACGAGTTAAGTAGAACCCGTAAATTAAAGGCCAATGTCCACCGGAATGAGCTGAACTCAAAAGCACGAAAATACCAAAGTAATATTGGTTGTACGTAAAATGCCACGTTTCGTGAATAGCGTTTGTGCCACTTTACGCACTCGGCTACTGTCGCTCGTTAACGTCACCTGATAAACGTCAACACGGGTACATTCTGCAGTTTGTGCCTCCTTATGCTGTAGTGTCGTCTTCTCAGAGTTTCAAGAATTATTAAAGTGGTTGAGTCAGTGAAACGTTAGCGAGTTTGTTTTTTGTTTGCGTTTACATTTTTGTGCCACACGTGGTTTTCCTCTGTATCCTAAGGATATTAGTCACGTTCTATCATCATCTATCGTACATCTTCACGCTATGGGAATGTTCATTTGTATTCATGCTGATCCACTGATCAGTGGCTGCTCGCTGACAGTCTTATTATGAGCATGAATTAATACATCATCCTCTTCATTATTTGATTTCTATTGGATTTAGTTGATATAGACATGATACAGACATCACCAGTTCAAGATGTAAAAGTCACTTTTGAATTCTGATTGATTCATATTGCAGTCATTCTTTTTTGCACAGGCTGTTCGGCGCGTTTACCGGCCTCCTAGGGTGAGGTGAGGCATTGCAGCTTCCCTCCATCATTGCACCACAGCGCTGACGTGAGTGAAGCTCGGTGCCGACGTGAGAGCCCAGCTGCAGTGGCGGGTCAGTGTGCGGCTCCAGAACATGGCGTCACCCTTCGTGCCCGTCCCCGTGCCCATGGACAGAGGCCTGTCAGGTGGCAGCAGCCAGCTCCGACGGCCCCAGCGGGCGTCGTCGCTGGGCAGCGTCTCTAGCAGCTCGGAGACCTCGTCCTACCTGATCGCGGCGTCCGGGGAGGACCGCGGGGGAGTTTGCGCGGCGCCGTGTTCCCAGCGCCCGTCTCGCTGCAAAGACCGAGGCAACCGCAGCCGGACGCCGCCACCCACACAGAGCCCCGTCACTCGGGCCAGGGTCAACGGCGCTCTGGAGCCCTCGGTGGAATACTCAAGCTGCCCTCGCTCTGTATCCGATCCTGCTGGGAGCCAGAGAGCTGAGGAGAGGCCCCTCACCCCTACTGTCCTGGGATATGAGGTCATGGAGGAGAGGGCCAAGTTCACGGTATGAAATCATTCAGCTCCTGTGACATCATCTCTGCAAAGCCTCAGATTCAAATGTTACTATATTTAGCCTATTTTGACACACTGTGCTATTTATAGTAACAGGAACGCACTTAGAAACACTTGCACACTAAGGGACAAGCAAACTCATCAAGAAGATCAGAATTCTAATATCAGCATTTACTCAACACACACTGGTTTTATTATTTACCATATAAATCAGACACTTCACAAAAGCAGAGAGAAACAAGCCGTTAAGGAAATGGGTTCATATTGTACTGTACACGTGTGCTGTCTCTTCTCTGCTGCAGGTGTACAAGATCCTTGTCAGGAAGTCTCCCGATATGAACTGGGTTGTTTTTAGAAGATATGCAGACTTCTCCAGACTCAATGATAAGGTACTTCTGTCTGGGAGCTTTCACTGTACATGTGGTCCCAAATTCTTTTTCCATGACTGTACATGTGTGATGATTTGTCCAAACTGTCCATGTATCTGGACACAGATTGCTTTCAGCTGACTGTCTTTTATATTTGACTACGCAGTGGAAAGGATTAGAGCCACACAAAGAAGCTTACTGTTACCAAACAGCCAACAGGCCTGGCTTTAGTAGGAATGTGTGTCTCTGCAAAAGGGAAACAAGGACACGAGGGATTATTAAAAGGCTTTGTTGAAAATGACAACAAACCAGGCAAGCCTTACCTGGACACACCTGAACAGGTGGAACTAGTTGTGGAACAGATCCACCGCACTAGACTGTGGTCTGAGCAGCTCCCTTAGTGGCAGACTGATCCACCCACAGTGTAGGAAGGAGCAGGTCCTTCATCCCCCCAGCTGTTAGACTGACAGGCTCAAATCAGCGCTCACTCACTTTATGGACACTTTAATTTTTGAAATGTATGTGTAATTCTGGTCCATGCTTCCTTTAATTATGCACAAGTAAGGTACTACTGTACATGCCTGAGCTGTAAATATTTAGATATTATTATTATTATTATTATTATTATTATTAAAAAAAAGTACAGGTTCTCCGCGAATAACAAACTATCATACACTTTGATCTTTAAACATAGACAACAACAAAAACATTCCAGGTTTGGGAATATTATTATTATTATTATTATTAATAATAATAATAATAATAATAATAATAATAATAATAATAATAATAATAATAATAATAATAATATACTGTATTATATTGGATGAACTGTATTGATTAAATCTCCCTGCTGTGGGATCAATACAGTTCATCCATCTATCCAATCCCAGGCACCTAGAATAAAGTAGATGGGAACTCACTCCCTGCATTCAACAAGCAGAGAGGACAGAGGGAGGGTGTGGACATCCTCTTTCTTCACTCCTGTTCCACAAACAGGCAGCAGGGGGTTCTTTGCTCAACATTCTCTTACCTTGCCTCTACTGCAAAGGTATTCTCATTAGCCATACATTTAAATGGTTGTATCTGCTGTTAGCGTTTTACCCTTACGATAAGTGAGAATGGGTTGTTTGTAGTTTGACGGTTTAGTAACTTGAACTTCGCCTTAGAAACACAGGTTGTTTGTGGATACACTACATAATTTGTCCACCAGAGAGCACTACAATGAACACATGAGCAGTTTCTAATGGTTTCTGTACTGTGACTGACTAAATCACGTGTGTGCGTGTGTGTGTTGCAGCTGAAGGAGACGTTTCCAGGCTTCCGCCTCTCTCTGCCTCCTAAGAGGTGGTTCAAAGACAACTATGACACTGATTTCCTGGAAGACAGACAACTGGGACTTCAGGCCTTTCTGCAAAACCTGATTGCACACAAGGACATTGCCAATTGGTATGTGAGAGTGAGTAATACAGTGATAAAGGCTAGAAATGTATGTTTTTACATACATACGAACGCATTTAAAGGCAGTTTAAATTGAAATTTGTCTTTACTTCTTGTTGGAGCTTAGGGAATTCTGCACAACATGAAAAGGGCAGACAGGAAAGTAGGAACAGAGTTTTTATAGACTCGTAAAGCAACATATAAACGACAATCATCTTTAATTAAGTACTAACATTAATTACCTTCTGTTTCACTCTGTTCTGGAAACTTCTTGCTGAGGACCTGAAGCTTTGAACTAGATTAGTGATGTTGCCACACTAGCTCAGTTTAACAGCAACTGCACTGACTTTGCACAAGTTCTGTAGTTGTCCCTCCTTGTAGTTCACTCTTTTGAAAGTAAGAAACAGCCATGAGAAACTGAAAAAGATATTTGGAATTGAGAATTATTTCTAATTGAGATACTCGTTTTAGCCTTAATTGCGATTACTGCATGTGAAGGTGGAGCTCACATCTGTGCTGCGGTTTCATTAGGACAGATGCTAACTGGTCAAGTCAGTGGTCATGTGGAAACAATAAACGGCATTCTTTCTCTTTTACAGCCAAACTGTGAGAGAGTTTTTATGTCTGGATGACCCACCTGGGCCCTTTGATAGCCTGGAGGAGAGCAGGGTAAGTGTGCATGCGCATGTGTTAAGACTTTATCCCCAATATCCTTCTTCAGGTGCTTTAAGTTCTTGGTTGTGGTCTATTGCAAGTGGATGGTTAGGTTGTAGATAGTTCTAACAACAAGTGGAGAGCTTTACTTGTTAGTTATACTAGGTGCTGGTCTGATTCGGGCAGAATATTTACTTTTTTTTGTTTACTATAACTTATGAGCGTTGTTGAATGTTCAAACCTGTACTTAATGTTTGAGGTCTTAGTCTTGAACACAAAGTGTTGCTGTCTTGTTTTCTGTACCTGTCCAAGGTCAATGTTTGCATTATCATCAAATATCTTGTCTCTTCAGGCGTTCTGCGAGACTCTGGAGGAGAGCAACTATCGTCTCCAGAAGGAGCTGCTAGAGAAGCAGAAGGAGATCGCCTCCCTGAAGAGGGTGCTGGAGGAGAAGGAGCGGGTCATTCTGCAACTGAAGAAACAAATGAAGTCAGTATACACAAATAAAATGGAATTTAACACGAGGGGTCAATGTAAGCAGAAGCACATCCATAGATCATCTGAACTACCTTTGTGCCTGGGTGTGTTTGTGTCCGTTCCAGTGGTGAGTATGTGAGCCCAGACTCTCCATATGGCCTGTCGACCCAGGGCAGTGAGAGCAGTGCTGATGTAGACGTGGAGTCTTCCGCTGCAGAGGCTGATCAGGACATGCCCAGCGATGTTGGGTAAATACTTCCTGCTGTCACCACACCACCAACACAACAACAACTTAACATCTTCAGCATATTAACACTGTGTGATTTACAGAGATTGTAATTGTAATTTTATTTTCTTTGCATTCTCTCACTTTGTGGTGCTGCAAATTGAACTACAATTCAGAGTGTTAATTTTCAGTAAAGTTGATGCCTCATTTACTGCTGAACACACCTAATGTGAAACAGATGGGGATAAAAGTGATTTGTATTTGATTTTCTTTTTTTAATAGAATGTAAGGGCAAGAAAAAAAATAGGTGTAAGTAAATAGCATTGCTCCTGTCAACTATGTTGCTAATCACCTGGAGTCCAGTAAATGAGGACCTAAGAAGGTTTAGTCTCTAATAGAGTCTATTCTTCTCTCGTCAGGCTTGTTCTCAGAATTAAGTGACATGTTTTTAGATTTCAGCACATCTGTGACTCGTTTAAATGTGAACATTTGCCATTTGAACGTGTTAAGATTACTCGTGTTCTGTTTTTCATTAGCTTAGCTGTTGGTTTAGCCTTTTTAAAATGTTTTGCCTTTTTTTTTGCCCTCATGATTCACAGCACCGCAGCCCCAGTCTGAAAGCGATCTCCATAGTACGTGAGGTACTTCATACTGTGTACCGGCTGGCTAACCCTTTCATTTTCATTAACATGCATCTGTCTGTAACTGCTCCACTGTGACACTGGTGTTAGAGAATCGGTTTGCTTTCTCCTCATGTCCAGGCGTCCTTTAGGATTATTACAGTCAGGTTGTATTGAAGGATGGGATAAGTTGACTTTAAGTCTCTTAGTTGGGTGTAACTGGCCAAAGAAAGTACACTGAGACTATTTATCTCTCAGCTGTCAGAATGAATTGTGACAATAGCTTGGTGCCATAATGCCTGGCCAAATCACTGCTCCAGAGAAGTTTTTAGTGGCCTGAAAATAGTTTGTCCCCATCTGTGTTATGTGTTTATTCCTTGTTCTGTTTCGTGTCTCTAGCTTAATGTTTGGGTGCGCTGCATCATATAGTACATGTACGTCATCACATACGTGGTGCTACAGTGCAGTATGTTCCTGACTGCGCGCGCGTGCGTGCGTGCGTGCGCGCGCGTGCGTGCGCGTGTGTCCAGCCTAAGGGTGTCAAACTCAAACCAGTCGCTTGCAGAGCCTGCTGATTACCTTGATCGTGTGTTCAGTCCTTCAGCAGCTGACTCACCTGTTCAAGGTCATCAGCAGGGAGAGTCCAACAACCAGCAGGGACACCCCTGGTCTAGACTGTGGGGCAAAGACGAATGCCCCTCTGTTGTCCAGTACCGAGAGTGTCTTTTATTTCCTGCCATGCATTGTGAGAAGGGAAAGGAAACCTGTCTTCCTGCGGTGTGTTCTGTAGATGCGTGTGTGTGTAACCTGCTGGTGTTCGGGCTATTGTTGCATTTCCTTTCTACCGTCCTTTTCTTCCTGCACTCTGTCAGGCTGTCTGCCCTCATGTTGTCTAAAGATGCACATTCCCTGATGTTGAGTCGGGCCCTGGGTTTTACTCTTTCTTTCTCTCTCCAGTGGCAGGTGTGAGCTCCAGTTGGTGCGATCCTCTGTCTGTTGGTGTGGGCCGGCGATCAGTGCCTCTCCTCCAGTCATCGAAGTGACCCAGCTTCATTATCAGAAACCGCAGCACTGACACCGATGGCGGTCTCCTCCCCGAGGCTTCTTGGTGCCCTCTTTCCGCTAAAGCCCTCCACATACTGTTATGTTTTCCTCCTCCACACATCACACCTTTGCTACCAGTCACCGTTTCTCCTTCTAGTCGGACCTGTGATTAAAAGAAAAAAGAAGGCAACAGTCTGATCACTGCATGTTTTGATGCCTAATGACTGACTGACACTTAACCTTCATTTCAGTTTGGGCAGACATACATTCCCTCATGGAAAGAACATTCATGTGTTAAACTAAAGGCCTCAGGATAAGCAGTGGTGAGCGGGTAGGTCTGACTCCCTTCTTCCACTTCGTTGTACTGCTGCTGACATCACGGGTATAGATGGACCTCCTCTCTAAAGAAGCTTTTGTACTTTTATGGGTCGAGCTTTCTCATGGCTTTCTGTTATCAACTTTAACTTAAATTCCCCACAGATCCTTCATATGTGTTTTTAGTGCCATGTGTGATTTGCGATAAAACCGAGTCCTGGAAGAAACAGTCTGCAACACACTGTACCGGAAAAGAGCCCAGGAAATTTCTCCTATTGCTGATCAGCAAGGAACACTTTTACGCAGTGCTCCTTAGTTTTCTGCTTAGGCAATGATTATTTGCGCATCCAGACTAAACTTGTGCGTTCACTAACAACACTCAACCTCTTCTGGCTACTTGCCTGTTAATAGTGCACCTTGTATCCTCGAAAATGTTATAAATATTGTGATATAATAATAATAATAATTACTGGGGTGTCTCCACGTAAATATTTCAAATGTCCCACTTGTTCCTTTCTGCCTCTAATGTAATACACTTTTGTTGTGTTTGTGGTGCTCAAATAGATTCATATCAGATCGGATACATTTCAGAAACATTTAAAATATGTTCTGGTAACTCAGGATGGCTTTAGAAACTGCACTTTTAGTAGATTTTGAGGGGTGTCCTGCAGAGTATGGCTGTTAAATAAGAAACGTGGACACAACATTTCCAGCACATAAAACCCACCTGCACTGTGAGCTGCCGTTACCAGTGAAGTAGCTGGTCCTGTTTATTTCAGCTTCAGTCAGGGTGAGCAGAGGGACGCTTCTTAGTATTGAACTGGTGCTAATCTAAAAGGCCGAGACCCTAAGACTGGTTCATGCTTTCACCATTCATGTGGGTCAGACAGAAAAGCCTTTGCCCAGGATTTGAGAACTTGAAGCAAAGATGCAGAATCACAGTGCTTGTGACTTGTGAATGTCCAGGCCTGTGTGCTGTACCACTGCGGAGACCGTTAACATGCCTGCATGTCCTTCCAAAAGCCATATTTTAATACTCCAATAACTCTTAAAAGGCAAATGTGTCCAACGTGGGGGTGTTATTGGCATCCGTAGTTCTGGTTCATGTCAGTGTCTAATCGCAGCTGATGATAAATGATCCCAAATCAGGCCTGGACAAAGGTTGTGTCATGCACTTTATGGATACATTGCGACATGCTGTTTGCCTGCTAGTGTGTTTTTTTGTAGTACTTTATCTGTTTGAGACAGAAATGTGCCTTTTTAACCACTGACTGTCTTTATTTTCCCCCACGGATCCAGTGTCTTCATGTTCTGTCCACATTGTCTTCTGTCAATTGGCTTCGCGCATAATTACATGTATAATCAATGAAAGAGGAAGTGCCTTGAATTTCTTTCGTTTGCTTTTGTTTTTGAAGGATTTTAAAATTTCATTTTTTGAAACAGCTTGACTTTGTAACATAGAATAATAATTTTATTTCCCGTACACATCCATATCTGCATTATGAAAGATTTCTGTAAGATTTGGTTTAATTGTTAATGTTTTGGATATTAAGGGATAGTTTACTGGAATATGAATATTGTATTATACGACACGTGCTATAGCAAATGTTTATCTGAAAGAAATATTTAGTTCTCATAAATAAAATGTTTGAAATATAAGAAGCAACTGCAACTAAAGCCATTAGATACTTTTGAGATTTAATTTAATTTTTCTTTTACAGATTTTATTTTGGAAGACTTTGAAGATGTGCATGTTGGACATTTAGCTCCTGAACTATTCTAACTATTTTAACAATGTAGTTAAAATCTACAGTTAAAGTTAAATCCTATCCCCAACCCTTTAAAGTAGCTACTTAATATATGTGTGTTAATATATGGAGTTGAAATGTCTCTTCCATGTTCCATAAGAACTGAATTAACCCAAATATGTGGCTATAAATATATAAATGCACCAGCTTCCAAACCTTAAATCCTCTTACTGGCCCAGACTTACTGCCTCAGCATTTGATGAAATACAAAGCTTGTTGCAGTTAACTGTAGTTTAGTTTCAGTTCAATTCTGCAGGTTTTATTATCTTCCTGGCAACTGTGACCACATGGGAAAATGCCTAATCCTCCTGTTAGTGTAGGCGATGTTTGGCTTTAGCGCTACAGCCCCACAGTGCACCAGTAGTTGTCAGCAGATTCAGTCCATAAATCTGCTGGGCCCCACGACAGGTCAAATCATTCCTTCACCCTTAAACTGACCCAGTGTGTGCCTTTTAAATCCTTCACTCATCTTAGCAAAAAGGAAAAATTCCGCTTGAATTGCTTGAATTTAGGGTCAGCCTATTTTCATCCAAGGAAGTGTTTACTTACCAGCATGACTCTGTCATATAATATTGCCTCATATTATTTATTCAAGTTAAATTATAAAGATTATTATGTTCTAGTGTGTCATTTGAATTTTGAATGAATCCCACTTTAGCAGCATGAGCCGAATGAAAAGGCCTTGTGAAGAAAGGGGCTCAGGGTGGACGTGCATCTGATTTGACAGGTTGAGGTCCAGGGATAATTAAGAGAGAAGAGAATAATGAACAAAATTAGAAGAAGGGATCAAACAAATCACTAGAAAAGCAGTTTGGTGGGACCAGTAACCAGCAGAAAAGAGCAAGAGATTGAGGAGGCGATCATTACTGTAAATAACACAGGTTTTACCTCCAGGCCCTTGTCTTTTATGCAAGCTTGAACTTTGAGAGCTTCCTAAAACACACAGCAGAGGAGACAACATTAGCCCAAGCACAGAACACGAAGGATAATTAACCTTTGTGTGAATGGAGGATATGTTCCTAACATGCACAAAGGAGGGAACCCTTTGGTGCAGTGCATGCATTTTAAAATACTCCAGAGATGTTCTTTTATTACTTATTGGGTTAGTTTTAGAAATCAAGAACATTGATCAGTGCATATTGATTTATAATTGGCGAAACCCCCTGTTGACAGTAAATGCCTATTATTGATCTGAATGAATAATTGTGAGGAGGCAGTCTAGTACAACCAGATCTAGAGCTGTTGTGCTTGTTGTGCTTTGATAGTTGCATTTAGAAGCAACTATCAAACAGAGAGAAGAAGCATTTCATCATGTTTTAATCAATTAGTTATGATTTTCTTTTTAAATACACGCTCAAAGCTCATGCTACTAAATGTAATAGGATACTAGGCTCACTAAGATGATTCTGTCAGTCCTCTCTAGGGGATAAAGACTAAAGCTGTTAAAAACGTGTTACAGCCAACAGCTCATAATAGTGCAACCAAACACATCATTGATAATTCACCTTTAGTTTTACACTCAATGACAGATTCATTCATTTTTAGCCAAAGTATCCAGATGGGTCGCTGTTTAACTCACTCATGACAACTAAACCTCAGCGTTTTACTTTCAGCTTCAGGACAAATCTTTCAGTCCACATCTGTTTTCTATTGAAGGTACAGTATATGCATTAGGATGATATATATGCTGCCATGGCTCTAATAACTACATGCAATGTTGTCTTATCCAAAGGTAGCTTTAAAAGCATTAAAGTTTCTGTTGGGCCAATATTTCAGTATGTATATAGCGACTCATGCAGTGAGATGGACGTAAGATAAAGCTGTTTATGGCAGCAAATAAACAAAGCCAGATGTTTACTGCCGCCAGACATAAGCCATTTCATAAAGGATGAAGTGATAAACTTTATGGAAAATGACAGGAATCTATTAACCAGCAAACATTTGGAAAGCAAATGTTTATCGCTGTGTCTGAGTACAGAACACAAAAGAGGAATATGATGAAATATATCAAAGGTTTGGTTTATTTAATTCTCAATACAAGCAGGTATAAAGGTTCCTGTGCTGCCTCAAATGCAAAGCAACAATTTATTTGTATTTACATAAAATCAAATCACATCACAAGGTAATAACCCAACAACACGCTTTAAGCAGCAACAGTGAAACTAAAAGTCCCTTCAACCCAAGAAGCCTCCAGAGTCACGCCCCTAAAGCTAGAGGTCATTTTACAGTCCACAAATCAAACTGCTGCACAGCCAGCTGTTGAATAGAATGTTTGTCTTCGGAAAAAAGCATCTGTTTCAAATTGGCCCTAACAGACTAAAGGGGCTCATTTAACTTCTCTGGACGATACCGTCTTTGTTTTTTACGGTTCTGTGGTAGCGCAGGTTGTGTGACGCAACAGTCACACGTGTCTGAAATGTTTTCTGGCAGCAGACGATCAATTAAATGGAGTTAAATGTGCTGTTAAAAACCGGTCAAATAAAGATATGTGTGATACTTAACTTCATGGGAGAGTGGTAAAGAAAAATGTAAGATCGTATCAAATCCGATTGGCCTGAGGGAGACTCATGGAAAGTTTCCCATCTGATAAAACCAACAGTTTCTCACCCATCAGGCTAAATGCTACGTCTATTACGTTCTGTTATTTAAGGTTATTGTACTTTTTAGTTAGTTTGGTGTTTTTTTCCCTTTGACATTCATTTCTTTTGCAGAATTTTAACATTAAATACATTTTTTACTGATGACTTTAACATGACAACATTACTTATTACTCACTTGTCAGGAACCTCCTCCTGGGATCAAAGCCTGTGACAGTGTTGGTCAGAGGTTTGAAGAAAATAATAAAGAAGAAATAAATGGATTAATGAGACGGCTGGGATTTTCCTTCAAAGCTGGGCCAGAACTTTAGTGGTTCCAAGAAAAACCATAAAAGCCAGATCTAATTTTTCTCACTTCCTCAGTCAAACGTACAATTGAAATCAAGTGATAAGAAAATGGATTCACATGAGCGTTACGCATTTGTTGTAAGCAAGCAGACATTAAACTTTAAATCCCCAAATGTGCTTCCAAATCACATCAATGTGTACCTTTCCTCAAATTCCTTCCTTGTGGTACTTAAATATGTATTACAGTAGGTACTAAGCTCCTTTTACTTCATTACAGCTCACAAATTTGACCGCAGACACAAGTTTTATTGTAAATAAACCAGATGCCAGTAAATACAGTTAACGGAAATCAATTACTTTGTATAGTTAAACTTTAATTAAGTTACTAAATGTGGTTGTAGATTTTCTCATTATTAAATAAATGAACCTGAGTTGGTTTAAAGGAGTGTATTGGGACGGGGGAACACGTAACTTCAGGCACGTGGGGGCGTTTGTTGCGCGCGCGGAGCAGCCGCCTTCTCACGTTGTGTCGCTTCGCGCTGACGCACACCTGCCTTGTCCCTCTGTGGTTTTCATTTTTTGGTATCAGGCGACTCTGTGCAGGCAAGATGATCAAAGTCGCTGTCCTTTCGCTGTGTTTGTGCGTCAGTGCCGGACTCTTCACCCGCAAAGAGGACGAAACCTCGCGCAACAGTTTGTCCGCCGGCGGAGTTGACGCTGCTCAGAGCTCAGGTAGAGTAAGACCGCAGCCCACTGTGGCATCCATCCACCAGATTGGTGAATAGATAGAGATGTCAAATAAAAAAAAGTAACAAATATCTCAATAAATCATCCGTGACCATGTAGGCTTAATAATACAGTAGCTCTGGAGGACCAGGGTTGGACACTCCTGCTCCAGATCATTGTGATTAAAGGTGAGACGTCTTTCTGAGACATGGAGAGGGTGTGGATGAGCTACTTTCTGAGGGTATCTCAATCTAATCTTAGTTCTCGAGCACAAATCTGAAGCTGTGGAACAAGCATGTTGGTCATGACATTTTGCAGGACGAGTCATTGCTGCTGTTATTTACTGTAAATGGATACAGGCTCAACTCAACTGTGCTTCATCAGCCTGGATACAGTGATGAAAGAAACCTGAGGTTATTATTATTAATAATATGGAGTTGTAGCAACCCCGAAGTGCTTCCTATAAATTATTCACCTGTGTTTCCAGAAGTGGAACATCGTCCCTTCCAGTTATTGGATCCTCTGCTTTAAGATGCAGATTTCTGAGTTCTACTGTACCCGATTCACTGGCTGCTTTTGCCAACAGTATTTAACATTGAACAGTGAGGATGCAGCATCCGGCTGCTCTCCTCTGTGCAGCTGCGTGGAAATGAAGTAACACTTTTCACTGACAGCAAAAACAACATTTTTAGAGAACTGCTGTAATTGAAGTCATTTCAATATGCGTTAAGCAATTTAATAATACAGCTGGAGCCTTCAGGCGTTTTGTTTAATGGGGACGGCTGGTGGTGTTTACAGCAAACCGTCACCCAGTTAGAAGTAACCCCTACACCAGTCACAGCAAGTGACACATTACAATGGGACACACACACACACACACACACACACACAGATCATTATGGTCCATTTCCTGGGTGCGTTTGTGCAATTATGGGGCAATCTCTTGTCATTATGTCATTATTGTTGCACCTTTATGCTGGTTGCCAAGGATGAACTGGAGTCATTCCACTCCCACACCACATACTATATTACTATTGCAACCACTAGCTGGGGTCCCTCTGTCACCTGTTTAGGGTTAGCTGCCTGTGAGTTAGTCCTTAAGTGTAGTTTAAGTGTTGACATTAAACTCTTATTCCAACCATTATAAAATTCTCAGGCGTGTCTAGAGGGTTACTGCATGTTTTACTACGATGAGTTTTCTCTGGAAGGAACATGCCAACGTCGTAAACTGATTAGGGCTAGATAAGGTTTTGGTTTGCTCCACACAGTACAGCTCAATAGTAGTAATATTGTTACATTACCACCATCTAGTGGTAAAAAGGATTAGATTAGATGACAGTGCTGGTAAAAAAAAGATGACAGTGTCGGATCCAAAGTAAGGCTCAGATCAAGGTCCCTGAGAAGCGGAGGTGAGAGTGATGCTGTTGTCTCCACAGGGTATGTGAGCAAAGGCAGACGAAGGCCCCTGTTTGCCAGGAGAGGACAGTATGAGCGACAGGAGCCTCGTGTGCTGGTAAGCTGCACTTCTATGCATCTAGCAGCTGTATGAGGTTGCAGCTGCTGATTTTCTGTTTTTTTTACTTTCCAGAAGCACAGCGTAGCCTCTGGTTTTCCCGATAACCGCTCCTCTGCTTCTAAAGTGTCCAAGACTACGAAGCCTAAGTGCTCCGAGCTTTCACAAAGCTGCTTGCCCACGTCTAGATGCTGCGACCCGTGCTCCACATGCCACTGTCGCTTCTTCAAGGCGATCTGCTTCTGCCGGAGGACGGAGGGGAGAAAAGATCATAGACAGAAGTGAATCCACACACCTCATCATGACGACTAATACATCACAAAGGTCCACGGATGGATTATCGAACAGGCCTAGAGCTCAGAAGGACCCTGGACCTCAGTCCAAATGATGAAGTGTGGTGATCTCAGTGATTGTTTTTGTTTATTTCCTGTCATTCACATTGGCCACGCCCCATTTGGCCACGCCCACTCCAGTTTCTCCCCTGGGTTCCCTCCACTATCAATGACTGAATTATTTGCATCTTGACCCTCATCAACATTTGAAAGGACACTATCCTGCTTCTGAGTATTGTTTGTTTGCAAACGTTTATAAGTACGTTGAGTTATTCTGTATTATATGTGTTCTTCTGTTTTTTTGCTAAAATTCCCTTTTTATCTTTTTGTATTAATCCACTGTTATCCGTGTCCTGTTTGTTCAGCCTGTTTGTGTCTTTCTACATCATTTTATACATACGGCCTTAGCATCCCACTTTCTAACAGTGGTTATAATAAAGAATAAACTTAACAGTTTGTCACCTTTAGCTCTAGCAAAGTTCTCCTTTCAGTAAATGGAGCTTAGTAGTTTATTTGTTTTGTACATTTAATTTTTTTGACTACAAATTATAAATAGTTTTAATTTGTTGAGCTTGGGCCTCTTCAGTCTCTATTACAGGTAATTATTATGACTGAGTACATCCGGTAGCTTCACTGTTCATCATGAACAGGCTCAAAGGAACTTGTTTTATTGACCAACACACAGTAAAATGTGGAAGCTAAACACAACCCTAGTCTTAGGGTAACAAACATATTTAGGGTGTCAGGACGAGATGTTGCAATCAAATTCAACTAATTTAAAGCAAGGATCAGACTAACTTTATTCCCATGTGGCTACACAGAGGACGGATCCTATCTTAACCTTACCCATGACCAGCTGGACTCTAGGATGCTATAGCCTCACCGTGTGCAATGATATACGGTGGCCCTTCTGAAGAAGAAGACAGTGAATCAGATGGCTCTTGTAAACTCCACAGCTTAAACCCACAGTTTAAAGCAGAAGAGCCAATATCTAAAAAGGAAGTGGCATCCAACAATGTTAAACTAATCTTGAAAAAACAGATTAGGATGAATGAATGAGTTGCTGGACCAAGCAGCCTGACTCTGTGTGGTTTCCTGCCCTGATCTTCTGTGTTAAACACACCTGTCCACAGGATGGAGATGTTGCACAGAAGGCTAATGTTACTGGTTCACTTCTGTGTTTTCAGTCACATTAGTAATGTGTAAATCAGACACAAAATAAATATGTAGATGCATATGTAGTATGTACTCATCATCATCATCATCATCATAATTATCAACATGCTAAGACCAGATTAATTACATGGCTCACAAATATTCTATAGCTTAATGATATCTTAAGCTAATAACTGATGGTTACTATGGAAACTTAGAATCGTCCTGTTATTTGGGTGAAGTGGGTCATTAGACTGTTCAGCAATTTTCCACAAGTGCAACTACAGTAAAGAGAGACCACTTTGTTTACATGCCTAAGTAATAAATTATAGTTTGAACCAGTTAAAGCTAGAAGTCAAAATGTTTCATTCAATCTCTTCTCTTCAATCTTGATCTTTGCCACTATTGTATATGATTCTAGATCAGATTCATGTTTGATCTTTGATGGACTGGAATGAAGGTGTTCTGTGCAAATGACCTCCAGCCAATTCTGCCATGATCATGATGCTACTCTACCTAGATATGTAGTGAAACATAGTCCAGATGCCATGACTCAACTTCCAGACAGCCTCATCTGGATGAATGAGGATCTGTACTGTACCTACAAACCTGCTTAACCTCCATCAGAAGCCTTATATTCTCCCAAGTCAGGTCTAAGTTCTCAAAAACGTTATATGAAACTGTTGTTCTTCGCTGATAATTTCAAACATGGCCACAATATGTAATGAATACATGCAGATATTCAATCTTCAATTCAATTCAATTTTATTTATATACTGCTAAACCACAACATAGTTATTGCAAGTCACTTTACAAGGTATATATGCCACACACACTGTACGCCAGAGCCAGCAATGCACATTAAAGCTAAAGGGTTTGCAAAGATCGCCTTATGTGTAATCACTTTTGTCATCTTAGTGTAAGTAAAAAGAAACGGATTAAACGAATACTTAACTCAAGTAGATGCTTCTACATAATGCTGGAGCGCATTACAGTCTAATGCCACAGTATTTAAAACGAGTGAAGGGTCACAGCATTAGAACCGTCATATCATTTACTGCGTTAATACACATATAGTGGAACCATCCGATCTCTTACAACTTTCAGTGCACCGAACCAGGGAATAAATGCGCGCGGCTGAAGGACGCAGGAGCGCACGTGAAGCAGCGAGCCGCAGGCTGAGCCGCGCGTCCGTCCCGTCTATTACACAGCAGTATTTTGGGTGGCGCGCCGCCCGACCGCTTTGCTGCTCCGAGCTCTCCGCGCGGACATGGCACGAGACCCGTAGCGGAGCGCGGGGCCCCGGACGGTTTGGTCTACCGACACCGACGACCGTGACGCCAGAGAACCGCGGCGACATCGGAGGGGAAGAACGGAGCGGAACAGCGGCGACGGTGAGGCGACGGCTGCGTGCGCGATTTCCACCGCCGATAACGCGGCGGCTTGTCAAAAAAAATGTCAGTTTGAGCTGGTCCGCGATCGGGCGAAGTGTCCGCACAGCTGCGTGACGGCGGACAACTAGCGAAGCTGGTATGTAGGTTCAGTTGGTCCACGAGACAACTAGCTGGCAGTAATGTGATGGTAGCTAACATTAACTTGGTTAACTTTGTCTGGTTAGCTGCTAAACTGGCCTTGTCTGCTCCGCCGCCGCCGCCGAGTTCCACCATGAACGAAGACCACACGTTTTGCTTAGCGTTTTATTTAGTGTACACGTTGGTTAGCCCGTTAAACATTGGGACGCCGGTTAGCTCCCACCCGGCAGTCCGGTAACAGGCTGCTTTACCGGTACGTGGGGTTAACTACCTAGCTTTGGTGTTTGTTTTTGTACCGTTAGCTGCCCCGTTAGCTTATTCTTAGCCTAGCTAGCTGCCTTTAGCTTTCCGTGGAGCCCAGCGCTTGAAGCTAGCTCTATGGCTACATCGAGCTACCCACTCTTGTCCGACAGACACCGTACACACACACTGCTTGACATCTGGTTCAATAACGAGTTCATAAGCCATAGGTTATTCATTTTAGATGAATTCTGCGCACAGGCCTGTCGTGGGACCTGCCAGTTAGTGTTAGCTAGCGCTTGTTCACCATGTCAGGAGTTTGTGTTTGTTTACGTGTGGGCAGCCTATGTAACTAGTCGTATTTCTTTATTGATTCTTCTTTGTTTATTTGTTGAATTAAATCGAGCAATGTGGGGCTAGTTGCCAGATACGCTTTTATACGTTTGAAACACCAATTTTAACTAAAATAATTAGTGTTTGGTGTAATAGTGGTGTAACACAGAATGCAACATAACCCTTGTAAGTTGGTCAGGGAAAAGAGGAGGAAAACCTAAATACCTGATAGAAATCCCTGTGAATAAACATTGCTCTCTTGTCTTCTCTTTCTTTTTGTAGATGGATCAAGTGATTTATTCGTTACTCGCTTCTAAAGATTTTCATTAAATTTCACTTAATTTTAATTAGCAGCATGTCCTCACAGCTCAAGTTTGGCACATACTGTCTGTACTGTATTAGTGTCACACTAGGAGGGCGTTACTTACAGGAATTATTTGTCATTTAAACAACAACATTTGCTGGTTGGTTCTGAAACTGTTTCCCTCTCAGTCATACACACTGTTTGCACATTGACCTTTGGAAAGCAGTAGCTGAGGCTTGCCATCTCTGTGTCAAGTATGTGATGTCAACATTAAGTAAGTTGTGAGCTTTGGTTTCTACCTAGACTGAAAACTAGTGTTGTAAAAAGAAACCCCCCTTCCTCCCGTTGTTGTATGGTGTTAATATACTTTTTCTCTTGGAATCTCTTAGTTTCATACTCATATAAAGGCGTTAGGTGGTCTTTGCCGAGTATCTTTCATTTGTCAATGTTTGGAACCAGATGTTCTCATGAATGAAACCATTGCTATAGGTCGGGACATATGCACATACAAACTAATATTTTACTGTTGAATTCAGAGGTGAGTTTACAGACGTGCTGAGCTCTTTTCCATTTCAGTGTAACCATGGGACACGGAGTAGGCTGAGTCAGAAGGTCTAGCAGCAGAGCAGTTGTGAGTATAGTTGTTTTTTTGTTTTTGTTTTTTTACCAGAATACTCTGTGTACAAATGAAATATGCAGAGACAAATCCTACATTCTTGAACCTGTTACAGTTGTCTTGTTTTTGTTCACGAGGCTTTTTATGCACCTGTGGTGTTTAAAAGGAGAGTTAAGTCTTAAGTAAAGACTTAATAGGTAAACCACTCTGACACGGTCACCCCAGATGCTTCGTAGGGCACGCAGTCCCACTCCTGGTGTATGTAGACCTCATTGTGGCAACTGTTGTACACAGTTGTAATATTTAAGTTAGTAGGAAATTGTATATTTAACTTGTGATGAAGGAACTAAACACACTTGATTTTACAGGAACATACCTGGCATACAATTTTTGACCCACAAGAAGGGGGGACTAGCAAAGTGACATGCTTGGTAAAGCTTTTAGAAATCACACAAAGGTCGAAGATTCTTTTGAGGAAATTCTGTCTAAGAGATGAGCTTGGTTGGCCAAAATCACATATACTGTAGCAAATATGTTAAAACATAGTCATAGTCAACTCCAACATTAAGGAACTTTATCATTCAGCAGAAAGCATACTGTATGTTGAAATCAATGTTCTTTAGCCATAAGAATGTTGACTGTAAGTTGACTTAGATTCTTTTAGTCCACACATCAATAATAATGCCCAGTAATTAAAGAATGGGATCTATATTGTCCAACCGCATAGTGTCATGAAGAAATTAGACGCTTTAGAAAACCAACAGTAAATATGTGACGCCGTCTGTATTTGTAGAGCACTCAGAGGAACTCATAATCTAGACAGAGTTTAAAACCCCAGTTAAAGGCAAGCACATCTGCCAATTAGAAATTATATGATTTTACTTTTTAGTTGTACTCTTTTAGTATCTTGTCTGTTGACCAAAGACACTAAATGTAAACAAAAGGAGGGACTGCAATTATAGGACCACCTGTTCTAGCATATTATTCAGTGCTGTAGCTTATGTAGATGGTTGATCAAACATGCAAAAATAATTGTTTCTGGCCTGTCCATGTAACTGTTTATCATGTATTTGTTGAGAACCATAAGCCAGTTGCAGTTAATTTTTCCTTTCTGCTTCAGCGATGTTGAGTTAGTCAGCTTCTGTATCATAAAATACTTGATCCTTACTGGAATCTTTGAGCAGGATCAGGACACAGGGGTTGACTTATATTCTGAAGCTGAGACAAATAATGGTTTTGTTGTGTTCAGCTTGTTATCTGTTGTTTTCAATTTGCATCTATGGATGAGGCTAGCACATCTGACTCTGAACATAGGGTTTCTGTTCTTAAAGTACAGTTAAAAAACAAAACAAATTATTAGGGTTTACCCAAGCTGTTTGTCCTTCCTACATCACAATGCAAGAACTCTATTTGCATAAAAGGGTTGGGTGGATGTTTGAGACTAAAAACGATTTTGATGAGACAGGTGGATCCCAAAAATAACAAAAATGCAACATTTACAGTAGTATTTTACAGAGTACATCTACTATGTATATAATATGTACATCTTTTCAATTTTCTAGAGGAACCATGGGACATGGAGTAGGCTAAGTCCGAAGGTCTAGCAGCACAGCAGTGAGTAGACATGTTTTTGCCACTACTCTATGTATAATTGATGCATTAACAGGATGCAAATCCTGTTTTACTGTACGTGTTGGTTTATACAGAGTTCATAATGAAGTCAATATAGGTTGAAGCTCAGCAGACTATGTCCATACAAATAGCACCAATCTCTTTCTGCTTTTATTTTAATGTTGTATGCTTGATATTTTGTCTGTTACCTAAAGGTGTTTGACATGGCCACGTTCTTATCGAGAGCAGAGTCTAGCCATAACCACAGAGGGGCATCGCCGCTCCATGCCATCGGTGAGTTCAAACAAATCAGTTTATTAATGTTAAACAACTTACAGGCAAAGCATCTTTGATCATTATTAATAACTTATGTTTAACCTGTTGCGTACTGGAACAAGAAAAAACAAAAAGCACAGCAGTGTGTATTGCACTGTGGACTAATATCAGGAGTTGCTGCATGACTAATAGATTCATCTGAACTTTACTTTGATTATGACTTGGCTTTCTTCTTGTTTCTTTCACCAGTTTCCTGTGCCAAAATCAAGAGGAAGAAGAGCCTGTTTGGGGCGGCCATTTATGTGGAGGTGACAGCAGATGAGGAGTCCCGCCGCACATCCAAGTCTCACAGCTCCACCAATCCTAAATGGGACGAGAGACTTACCCTGTAAGAAGCACCATTTTACCTATTCTGTAGTGTTAAACGTGTCACTGTTTTATTGGAAGTGTTTTTAGTTTACAGTATCCAGAATTGTTTTGATTTAGTAGTTGTATTTTGTAAGGCCTGTTACTGGAGGTCTACATGTGCAAGTTAGTGCAGGAAGACACACCTGAACCACTTAGTAAACGTCATAATTTATGCATATTTACTAATATGTTTTGAAAGAATACTATATTATATGTACAGACTGTAGTAGAGGCGAAGTCTAGTTTAATCATTGGTTTAAGAACGGACTTGACCGACACAGACGATCTGCATCAGCCTTACATTTGCAGCATTAGCACCCTGTCATGGTTAGGTTTTATTTCATTTATGCTTGACTAGGATCTGGAAATTAGAGTCAGTTCTCTCACAGAATATACCTGATTTAAAAACACCTTAAGTAAATCATATGATAATTATTTGTACAAAGGATGATGTTCTACAACAACATAGAGGTCTTTGTTGAGCCAGTAGCAGAGCCAGAAGGATGAACGTTACACTGCATTCTGGCTTCTCAGTAGTGTTGCCAAATGCTGGAGGCATATCATTGCAAATGCTAATTGTCTTGATTGGGTTATTAATGCTGACAAGCCAGAGCAGTTCTATATTTGTAATCTTTGCTTTGCACCATGGGTCCTACAGCACATACAGACCTTAGTCTATCATTCTAGATATTTCTCTTTATGCTGATGTTCTCAATAGGCAACACGATGACTATGATGTGTAGTTGTGTAAGGCAGTGCTATTTTTGACTGTTTTTGTTATCCGTCTTCTAATGACTGTAAATTTGTGTTTTTTGTATTCACATCTAAGTTTATGTCACATGTATGTTTGTCTGTTGCTGACTGTAGGAATGTAACACCGTGCACACAGTTAGATTTCAAGGTATGGAGTCACCACACCCTGAAAGCAGATGCCTTGCTGGGAAGAGCCACTCTGGACCTAATACAAGCATTGGAGCGGCATGACAGGAAATGTATGATGAACCTACATCAAACATAAAGAATACTATAGTACAAGGAGTGCTCATGTGTTTAATACTTGTATGGCCCAGTTAAGAGACAGCAGCACATTTATTGAGATATTTTACAAAACATGTCTATACCATGAAAACCTTTTAATGTTGACTTTTAAAACCTGATTAACATAACTGTGTTAATGTGAACGTGAACCACTAAGGTTTATCAGTTTTCATCGATTTTATTTTAATGGCAGAAGTATTAATGAAATATTTCTTGCTTTACCAGTTGACTGAAATATATCTTTTGTAATATCTCATACAGTGGAGAATGTTAAGGAGGTGCTAAAGCTGAGTGTGGAGCAGAAGGGAGCTGCGGTACCCACAGGGGAGCTGACTGTCTACCTAGATGGGCTGACTATCACTGAACAGGATGAACTGGCACCACTGACTAATGGAAATGCAGCAAATGGCAACAGTGAGTATATGTTGGGTTTGTCATGGAGAAACACAATAATAACTTTACTTTCATATGGATTCAAAATAGCACAGCGCTGTCAGCCAGGCCCCTTATATTTGGGATTTTTATCTTTTCTAGAGCTCCAACAAAATGGCAATGCCACCCATGAAAATGGAGACTCATCCTCCTCTTCCTCAAGGGCAGCCAACAGGTAAACAAGCTGAACAATCCAAATATGTTCAGTAACCTAGTTCCATATGTTCGATGAGGAAGATTATTTCTGGTCCTGACTGTTGACCTGTTTAGAACAATTCATTCAACCCATAAAGAGGGATGTACAGTGTGAAGTAACAGGAAAGATTCTCTTTTTTTGGGTTGTTTTTTGTGACTAGCATTTAGAAATGCTTTAAAGATTTCTGTGACAGTTTCTCAGTTTCCATCACCTACTTTAAACCCTTGTTCCCCTTGACCGAGTGGAGTGGGGGTTCAGAGGGCTGTCTGACTTCTCTGCTTTACATGGATAAATCAAACTTAATGTTGTCCCTCAGTTTCAGTTTTTGGAGTACTCAAGACAGATACATTAGGAAAGGTTGCAGGCCTGAGAAGTCTTTGGCTAGTTACTGTATTTTGTGTTGCTTCACTACATGCGATTAAAGACTAAGCTCCTCCATGCTGTCTGCAGGAAGCAAAGGAATACTGCTAAAACTGGATTTTTTGACTTTCAGCATACCGTTTCATCCTAACAGCCCACTAGCCTTTTACATTTAGCTGAACAGTCTAGATCAAAATATTAAAACTAACGGCAATAACCAGCCCCTGAAGGCTTTATAATAGATATACAATTTATGGTGGCATCATCTATTCTCGTGGCTTACTGGACCATGGACATTAATGTACCGTATTAAAAGCTTTTATGGGTTGTGATTATGCTGAGTAATAAAATACAAAAATCGATTAAGTTGTCTACACAAACTCCTTTTTGTTAGTTGGGAATGTGAGAACAGTGTTTTCTTATTTCATTCTGAATTCTCACCTTTACCCTTTTTTAACCATGACTTGAGTCACAGGGTAGGTTCGTATTGGTTTTAGTGCTGGTCTGTCTGTGGCCTGGCTCACAAAAGGGCCTTTTTAACTTGGTCCATTACATCACCATGCCATCCTATGATGTGCCTATTCCTACAAGACAATAGTCTCAATGTCACAAGGCTCTTTTGATCTTGCACAGTAGCACATATAGCTCATTCTTAGTGAATGCTTATTTTAAACTGGCTGTAAATCGTAATAAAACTAACTCTGTTTTCTATTGAACCTTTTGCGTTTTCCTATAAAGCACAGTTAATGGTGCAGAATTGGGCCCAAGATCAGGTTCCTGTTCCACCTCCAGTGGCACGGATGGTCAGTTACCTTCTAGCTCCTGCAGCCCTGCCCTTGGTCACGTTGTCAATGGAGACACCACAGCCAACTCCACCCCTGTTCGTCAACCCTCAGACAGCGACACGGAGAGCAGGACAGGTGAGTAAGATATAAAACCTACAGGATGTTTACTAGTTTTGTGTACTATTTTCTAAATGTTAATATCACTTAATGTGTAGCTTCTGCTGAAGATGGAGTAATGCACATCACTACCAGTCCACCTCAGTTATACATGAGCACATTTCCAGCAGGTATTCACTGGACCTCAAGCCACTTTAAGTTTGTCATGGTTGACTTGTTCCTAGTGAACAGTAGATTTATCTTAACTGAGGCCTTTAATCTGCTGCTCTCAGCACTTTTGCTCCAGGGAGGAAACAAAAAGAAAAGTGCAGTGCACTGGGTAGGCAGTACCACATGGACGAACATTGAGGTTAAGTAGATACCGTAATATTATTTATTATTATTTCCTGATTCCTGTTAAAAAAAATTACAAAGTGTCCACTGAAAGCAGCAATAACAATATACTTCCATAATGGCCGTTATTATAAAATGTAAAAATAGTTTGGTTTCTTGGCAGAGGTAAAATCTGGTGTGTCGTTCTGCATCTCTATAGGAGCTCACTATTTTGGCTCATTGAATAGTTTAAATTTAGTCATGATGTTTACAGTATGTTTGAGTTTTTGAGTAACATAGGAGAACAGAGAAAACCTGAACCAAGTTTATCAACTTTTGCAGAGCAGTAATGCGCAGTTAACGTACAAACCATTCTTTTCCTAGTCAATTGTTTATGTGGTACTACTGATTATTGCCTCTTTCTGCAATGCCTACAGTCAATGGAGAAACGTGTGAGGCTGACCTGCGGCCGTCATCTGCTACAACAAGTGATGCTCTGCCCCCTAGTGATAACCACGAGGACTACAGTCAAGTGTCTGCTCTTCCAGACCCTGGCACAGCACCAAATGGCACATCTCAAACCCTGGCATCCTCCACTCAGGCCCCAGTCTCCTCTTCTGCTGCTAAGCCCAATGATTCTGCCGGTGCTTCTTCCACATTTACCTCCCCATCACAAGGGGCTACCACCGTGATCACCAACTCCTCATCTTCCTCCTCCTCCTCTCCAGCACTGGGAGAAGTGAATGCTTCAGGAACAGGTGGTGGTAGCAGTAGCAACAGTGCAACTGTAACTACAGATGGGGCAAAGCCAAGACAGCAGGTCCCCAGTGCTGGGTCTTCAGATCCTCTGCCACCAGGGTAAAACTGCTACTGGCTCATATTCGTTTAACATCTGTTTAATCAAAACAGTAACTACTATGTGAAATGTCAATATTAAAGTTTTGCTCTAGCCAAAATAGGTTTAGTGTCAGACAAAGCAAGATGTAATATCTCCTCACAGTGCATGTGAAGCTCTTTTGTTTGAAGTCTGCCTTATTTTGTTTTCTAGGTGGGAGCAAAGAAAAGACCCTCATGGTAGAACTTACTATGTAGACCACAACACCAGGACTACTACATGGGAAAGACCACAGCCACTACCACCAGGGTTAGTGTCTGTTACCATAGCAGCTTTCTTTGCTTTTTCCTGTCTTTATTCAGTATATTCCTCGCTACAGGCTGAGACCCATTAGCTGCACTTACATATGTTGGAACATTTCGATTTAATTAAAATGTCCCATCCATTTGTTTACATTTATTAACTTTGGACTCACTGTCTACCTTAGCAACCTACCCCTTAGTCTAAATATGTGGTTCTTTTGTTGTTTATCTTTCTGTAGTTGGGAGCGCAGAGTGGATGACCGGGGACGGATCTATTATGTGGACCACAACACCCGTACTACCACGTGGCAGCGTCCAACTATGGAATCAGTCCGCAACTTTGAGCAGTGGCAGAGCCAGCGCAGCCAGCTACAGGGAGCTATGCACCAGTTTAACCAGAGATACCTCTACTCTGTAAGAACATCCGCCATGCTTACTCTCCTTCCTCTTATTCGCTTCTCATCCCCAAGTATTGAGGGATGAGAAGAGGAAACATTAATTCTAAAGTAACTCTGGTGTTAGGTAAATATAAAACTTTTGTCACCAATAAAAGAACACTTTCTTAGATGCTGTCATTTAACGATTTGCATAGTTCTTTGTCAGACTAATCGGTGGTATCATTCTTTTTTTTTTTTTTTTTTTTTTATTTAAAGCCAAGTTTTAAACAACAAGAAAGTCAAACTTTCACATTTGAAAATGTGCTGCAGTAGTGTAGTAGTATATAGCTTCCTTGGTCCAACAGAAACATGCACAAGATCTAAGGTTAGTAAGTTATTAGACTTAGGTTTAATGTTAAGGTTCTTCAGTACATATAAAATTGTGTGATATTTCAATTGATTTGCATTATTATTTAAATGTATTAATTGTTGCGATTCCTTTCTTTTAGTAATTTATTGGCTCTCAATGTGTTCATCCCTTATTTCCAGGCATCGATGATGTCGGCTGAAAATGATCCTCTTGGCCCATTACCTCCTGGTTGGGGTAAGTGTATATTCTTCTGGTATGTGTCAGAATCAAACACAGAAATCTTGGTATAATGTACATTGTACATACTTCCTGGCCATAATTTAGGTTTATTTTAATTTAAGTTTTGTTGAACCTACTTTTCTTAAAGGTTCACACTGTTTTCTTCTCACCATTCTCACCATTATTTTGAATCTTGTTTAGTAATATCTTAGCCTTAGTAGAGTAGATTCTAGCAATAGCCAGCAATCATGGTAATGTAGCGTGCGCTGCAATCTGATGTGGCTAAGGGTGCATTCTGTTCTTTAAACACTTCGCTTTTGTGTTTTAGAGAGGCGTGTGGACTCCAATGACCGGGTCTATTTTGTCAACCATAACACCAAGACAACGCAGTGGGAAGACCCTCGGACCCAAGGGTGAGCTCTGCATAACAAAAACTACGTAGCTAAAAGTTGAGGAAGTTCATCAGACTCTAAATCTGATTTATTGTACTTGCAGTCGACACATTCAACTGCTCTGGCACATTTAGATGTGTTCACTGCTGTAAAATCAAACTCTAAGGGAAACGCTACAGTTTCATTGTTTTCCTTTAGTAGTCCAAATGTACACTTTACTCTGTTGGTGCAGGCTACAGAATGAGGATCCTCTGCCTGAAGGTTGGGAGATCCGGTACACGAGAGAAGGAGTTCGTTACTTTGTGGATCATAACACCCGCACCACCACCTTCAATGACCCCCGTACTGGAAAGTCCTCTGTGTAAGAATGCAGACTTTTCTTGTTGGTGTGTCCTAACTCTTTAGCTGTAGTATATCTTTCTGTGTTCACCTACAGAAAAACATACTGTGCACTGATTCAGGAGAATTATTCCTTTTATTTGACAGTTTACACCGACTTAAAAACATCCTAGAGCATCCCTCATAAATATATTTTTTAAATTATACTGTGTGTTACTTCGTAGCTTAACTTAACTTATACCCTTTTTATTTTTTTTTGGTCAGCACCAAAGGCCCTCAGATCGCTTATGAGCGCAGCTTCAGATGGAAGCTCGCCCATTTCCGTTATTTGTGTCAGGTAGGTGTTTTTTTTTCGTTTATTCTTTTTTTTACGTATTGTAACACATTTTAATACCTTGATTTGATCTGGACATCAACCTGTTGTCTTTTATCTCCTCAGTCTAATGCGCTCCCTAGCCATGTGAAAATCACAGTCTCCAGACAGACATTATTTGAAGACTCTTTCCAACAAGTGAGAACCCCTTAAACACTGCGTGATTCTACTTTATACTGATGTTATGCAGCATATTCATTAAAAAAGACATTGAAGTGTTGAGCTAGTGTCTATACTCTCATTCATACCATTTATTTGAATCTGGGACTGCTGTGCTTGTCTTTCAGATTATGGCCCTGAAGCCTTATGACCTGAGGAGAAGACTGTATGTCATCTTTAGAGGCGAGGAAGGTCTTGACTATGGCGGATTAGCTCGGTAATCTAGACAAATGTTGATCTTCATTAACCTTAGAGACACCAGCTTGTACAGTACAACTTGCACAGTAACAACCCTAGTTCTTGCCAGAGGCACAGACCATTTTCTCTGGTGCTCCTGTTAATTCTGTTTGTTCTGAACTTCACCTTTCAGAGAATGGTTCTTCTTGTTGTCCCATGAAGTGCTGAATCCCATGTACTGTCTGTTTGAGTATGCCGGAAAGAGTAACTACTGCCTGCAGATCAACCCGGCATCTGCCATCAACCCAGACCACCTCTCCTACTTCTGCTTCATAGGGCGCTTCATTGCAATGGCAAGTTCACATTGGTCCTGACACATGACCACACACACACACACACACACACACACACACACACACACACTGTAGAGTAAAAAAACTAATTGTCTTTATATTTGTTTTACAGGCACTTTTCCACGGCAAGTTTATTGACACAGGCTTTTCTCTGCCTTTTTACAAACGCATGCTAAACAAGAAGCTAATCCTGAAAGATCTCGAATCCATTGACCCAGAATTCTACAACTCACTCATTTGGATCAGGTAATTCTTTGGTTGGATGGTTATTTGTCTTTACTTGACAGCAGAGGGCAGTAATATAATAATATATATTATATATAAGCAATAATATGGACCCAGCTCAGAACACTTGTGAAAAACCTACCTCGATCAGATTCATCAGAATTGAGCGTGCTTACCTACAATGTTAATTTGGCCAGTGGAGCCAGCAGTGTGGAATAGAACATTAGATCAATATTTATGTACCAAGATTGAATGGGTGGTCATAAAAACACAATACAGATACACCATCTGTAGTGCGTTGACTTGACACTCAACTGATTCACTCGCCAATCTGCCAGGGGTCCCCCTTCCAGTATGATGAGGAAGGATGGGTGAGGGTTGGGGGCTTTTTCTCCTTCTCTCTTAGCTTTTTCACATGTTTTTTTATGTGCTTTAAAAGTTTTGTGTATTGAAGCCTTTTTACAAGTTATATATCTGAAAATATAGCCACACAGTGCTTCTTTGATTCTTTTATTCAGCATCTCATTGCTTTGTTATCCGTCAGTATTGGCACTGTCAGTATTTGGATTGAAATGCTGAGCACTAACTGCAGCATGATCATGATCTTCCCAGAGACAACAACATTGAAGAATGTGCTCTTGAGATGTACTTCTCTGTGGATATGGAGATACTGGGGAAAATTACATCTCATGACCTCAAACCTGATGGCGCCAATGTCCTAGTGACTGAGGAGAACAAGGAGGAGTATATCAGGTTCTGACTTTTACTGTTTTGTCATGAAAGCCAAAATCTTGTCCTTTTGAATAAACTTATTGCGTTTTTTGTCTGGCTCTTAGTCTAATGGCAGAATGGAGGTTCTCCCGCGGGGTAGAGGGTCAGACCAAAGCTTTTCTGGATGGCTTCAATGAGGTTGTTCCGCTTCAGTGGCTCCAGTATTTTGATGAAAAGGAGTTGGAGGTGAGCCACAGTGAAAGTATAGGGATGTTTGTTTCTTACTGCATCTCTCTCATGTCATTTCACAGATCTGACTCATTATTTATAAAAATTTCCTAGAAGATCAGAGTCGATATTGGTAAAAACATCTGGTATGTCATTTTGACAGTTAAGGGACTTTGTGTGTTGTCCCAGGTGATGCTGTGTGGTATGCAGGAGGTCGACCTGCAGGACTGGCAGAGGAACACCGTGTATCGCCACTATACTAGGAACAGCAAACAGATCATCTGGTTCTGGCAGGTAAAACCTCACACTACTTCTGTTGGTATTCATGAAGATATGTTCCTTGCGTTTTAGCTCAAAGAGTGCAGTGGATGCTGACACACACTGCTCCGAACTGTTTGTCGTTAAATTTCTATGTGTTTCTCTTTTTTTGTTTCTTACTTTCTCCCCTGCAGCTGGTAAAAGAAGTGGACAATGAAGTGCGGTTGCGACTCATGCAGTTTGTTACTGGGACCTGCCGGCTTCCTCTGGGTGGATTTGCTGAGCTCATGGGTCAGTGATGGACACAGATGTTGACTTGTACACATAAATATGATATAATGTTTTGTATGAGCACACGCATTAATTAATGTTTTACTTAGCCAATCCTAAATATGTGTGCTGTTGCTGTGTTGGTGGACAGGTTGAGTTTTTACTTTGGGGGGGGGTGCAGCCAGCTGCTGAAACCAAGCAAATCAGTTAAGCAAACATTCGGTGCAAAATAAATAAGTAGGGATGTACCGTACCTTAAGCTGACACATTCATAACTAAACAACTGCTGTACTGTGGTTTACCTTGGAGATTAATACTAATACCAATAATAGCGTTAAGGTGTGTGCACATACTCATACAAACATGTCCCACTACAAGGTTAGTAAAGCTGTAGCTTAACATTGTTCACCCAAAGAGTGAGGCAGACGTGAGGCAGAGCTGCAGCAGCCACAGGGACAGCACCCGAGGTCAGAGTGGGCCACCGTGGGTCAACGCTGTCCGCCCATGAGAACCAGGGGAAACACTCCCCCCGCTGGGAGGTTTGGCCTGAGAGAGTGGAGCCCAAGGACCCACGGCCCCTAGGGAGCCCGCTAGGAGATGCGGGCTCCAGAGCGGGGCCTACCCCATCGGCCGGACCATATCCCCTGGCACCACATCAGGCCCGCAGCACAAGGCCAGCGATTGGTGGGGGCTGGCAAAAAAAGAGACCCCCCCAAGCAGTGGATCCTCGTACCCTGGGCGGAAAACGGGAGGATACACGTTTAAACAGCTGTCTAATCATCCCATTCACTTGTGCATTACAGGAAGTAACGGACCCCAGAAGTTCTGCATTGAGAAGGTGGGGAAGGACACGTGGCTTCCTCGGAGCCACACCTGGTGAGTGGCCTGTCTGACCTCTGCCTTATTAAACTATAATTTTAATGATGGTTGACATAAACATAAGTAAATTACTGACTGATTTTGCCACTATGCGAGCTGTCCCAATGTGTAAATATGCACATAAAGCAGATCATAGTGAACACGTTGGCCACTCTGTCTGGCAAGGCATATAATAAGAGTCCACAGTTTGGGAAAGAAACACAAGCCTGTATATTGGTCTTGTTTTGGACTTCATTGAAACTGCCATTGTAACGTCATCAACCATTTTTAATACATTTATTATAATACATAATTCATATTACTTATTTATTTTCATTTCACTGAGTCTGGGCTACAGTAAATCAAGCTGGGACACACGGATAACAGAATACGTCTCCATGGTAACTAGGCTGTATTTAAATGATCCTGCTTTTGTGCAATCACAACTCCCTAATGTTTGTTTTGAGGATTATCTTTCTAGAAAACTACTTAAAAGAGCTCAAGTGCGAGAACCTAGAATAATTCTGTTTTACTCCAAATCAATTTGTAGTGGTGAATGTAGGCAAAATTCTAAAACTGTAGAAGCCTAACTATATATGTGTTACTGTTTCAGTGTGTGGTGCTCAGTGTTTGTTTGGCCTAATACTACTGATGGTTCTGTAGCAAGAAATTCAGGTTTAGAGAGTTCTAATACATGTTCGTACATCCATTGACAGGATAAAAAACATGTGCATCTGCTATGTTGTACTGCGTTAAACCGTTCTACTGTACAGTTACGGACTACTAAACGCAGGTCTTCACACTACTAATTGGGTGTGTGTGTGTGTTTCCTCAGTTTTAACCGTCTGGACCTGCCTCCCTACAAAAGCTACGAACAGCTGAAGGAGAAGCTGCTCTTTGCCATCGAGGAAACTGAAGGATTTGGACAGGAGTAGAGGGAGGGGATGCGCTCGTATTTTCTCTCCCTCCCGCTATTTTTTTCCAGCCAAGTTAAATAAACAAAAAACAAATTGCACAAGATTAACCACCAATGTATATAAGCTATTTTGTCATCCTAAACCAAATCTTACTTTGCAGCAGTTTCCTTCTCTAGCCCATTACACAATGCCCTATCATGAAATATGCAAGCATTTGTATTTGTCTGTTTAAAACAGCAGTCATGAATATTTAAAAAAGTAATTCCTCCTCACTGCTGACTGGCTTTTTAAAAACCAGCCTTAAAGTGCTTTTGAGAGGATTTTATAGCTGAAGCTCAATCTTCTTTTAAAGCTCTAGTTCTATAGAGCTTTTAAAAGGCAAAGGTAGTTTTGGGATCTGGTGCCTGATTCTGATTTTTCTTTCCGTCATTGGACTCTAATTATTTCAGTTCTCGTACACTTGCATGGCTGCCTCCGAAGAAGAGCAGACTACTGTGGCCCCCCTTCAACACAGACATTTGCATGGATCTGTCTCTAAATGGCCTTTTTTTTTTAAAGCATCCCCATAAAAAGCTTTGATGGACTGTTCTAAGGAAGGTGAAGCTCTCTATACACACATTTTATTTGCATCAATGAGACTGTGGGTTGGATACGGAAAGAAGAACTGTCAGATAAAACTGGTGTCAATGGCTGGAGGACAGTATCAGAAGGGATCGTAGTGAGTATGGGTGAGGACTCCTGAGGTTAAAGCCAAAGACACTGGACATGTGCTGAGTCACACACTCAACATGTTAAAGCATTTAAACACAAAAACTTGTCTCTAATGTCTGATTTTGTTTTTTTTTGAGTACGTCAGATTTGAAAATGGCTTGACTTTATAAAAGCCACAAGTGATGACTTAAACACAATTCTCGGCTCATGTTCAGTGTTTTGGGAATGAAATGCTGTGAATCGGTAAAGGAAGGCTATTAACTTAATTCACATAGAAATGACAAGGCTCCGTTGACGACATACTAACAAGCCACAGGGACTGACAGCAAGTACACCTCACCACTGTTTCCTGGTTTCTCTTCAGCTGCTTCAGAGCCACTCTTTGGGTTTTTTGTTGTTCAGTCACACCTGACTGTTGTTTCTAGACGACAACTCTGGTGCTTATTCTTTCAGTCAGTGGTCTTAAGGCAGGCAACATGTTTTTGAAGTGGCATCAGCGGGGCTCTTTTAGTTTTCTCCAACTTTTTTAAAGTCCACTGTGAACGGTAGGGAGCTGCTTTGGACATTTCTTTTCTTAGGAGCTTGTGAATAGTCAAGTTACCACTTCCCCTGGAATAGACCGGAGGAAGCAACTATATGAAGAGAAGAAACCTTTATCGCAGCAAAAGGAGCAGATGTTGAAGTCACAGCTGCAGAACTTCATTCTGCCTTTTGCATAGACATGTGTAATTAGAAAATCAAGTGTATGTGAATATTCATTGTGTAAAGATAATGAAAATAATAGAGAACTTAAATATAATGAACTCAACAAAGCCGCCACTCCATTAATGGAAATCTGTGATGCCTTGGTTCTTATCAGAAGTAGTTTGAGCGTTTCCGGTTGCCTTTATCGTATCGTCTCCAATAACAGCTGACTGTTGATACTGCAGAGAGGAGTGTGTCTAGTGCGGCGGTGTGGGCATCTGAAGCGCCTCCAAACTGTAACATATCACATGTAGATACACTGTAAACACCAACTACGCTGTACAGAATGGCCCTTTACCAGAAACCATGTGTATAGAAGATTCATTTTTATCTGCTTTCACCCATTTTAATTGAAGAGAGATGGCTTTATGAGAAAAATAAATGTGAATAAACTCCTCCTGTTGTGTTTCTTTGTGTGATCGGGAATCACAACAAACCAACTACATACATCCTGGAACTGATGTTTAATCACGCTGTCCTTACTGTATGCTTTAAATCCAATTCTAGATTAACCTAAATTGATTATGTTGCTGTTTTTCATGTGGACAGAGCAGATATGATGATAATGATAGTAATAGTCTTTTATTGGCCTTCAAGAGAACCTGTGGGGGGGGGATAAAAATAAAAAAAAAAATCACCCAGACTGTCCATAGACTCGAGTGCATGTGAGAGAGATCCTACAATGACAGGAAGGAACAAGGAGACACGCTTTACACTGTCAGGCAACACCTGACAGCCCGACATCACAGTGACAGTGACTGAAGTATTTTTGACAAAGAGTGAAATGGTTTAACATTAAGTTGCATTAAAACCTCAAATTCCACATTTCCCAGTATCAGTGAACAACCTGATGCGTGAATATATGTGCACATTCATTCCATCAAGACATTTTGTTAGCAAATTATTAATGGTCCAAAAGTCCTCATTAAAGGCATCATATGCCAGTCAGTGGCAGAGCTTCAGCCCAGCTGCTTCAGGAGGTCGATGGCTTCTTTGTGGACCTGTGGAGGAATGACAGAACCGCTCAGCCTTCATGTTCCTACCAACACTACAACCATGCGCATGCAGTAGGACAGAATGGTGCAGTACCTCTTTGTCTTCCAGTGTGTGAGCAGGGTACTCCTTAGCTTTGGTCAACCACTGCAGAGCTTTCTCCCGGTCCTTCATGGCCATGTAGGTCTTCCCCAGCATCAGCAGGTTTTTACTGTAGAAGTTGGAATCAACTGAGAAACAGTGCGAGTTAAAGGGTTTGTGTTTTTTTTGGTAATTGGGTTTAGTGACCTTATTCATTTGCAGTGTTTAACCTTCTTCAGCTTTAAGGAAGAATTCCAAAGCCTGAAAAGACAATAAATCAAAAAAGTCAAATGGACCAAAAACTAAATATAATAATAATAATAATAATAATAATAATAATAATAAATACAGGCAGGAGTTCTTACCTCCTCATAGGTGGAAGTGGGGGGTGAGGAGAAAATGACGGCTGCCACTTTGCGTTGATACCAAGGAAGCTCAGCAAAGGAAAAGCACCTTAAAATGAAAGACAGGAGAATGAGTAGAACCAACTGTGTCAGTAAAGATGGAACAGTCCTGTCCATGGTTTGCAGCTATTGTGTGTTAATGAACCCTTTCTGTTCTGAACCACATTTACGAAAACTTTAAAAACGAATAGTTTGTTTAGTCAAAAACTCACCAGACGCCCAAAATGTAGAGGGATGTGGCATCTCTGGGGTTGAGCTCCACGGCCCTCTAGGCAAAGCAAGGTTCACTCTGGATTACAGGAAACGTGGCAGAACGAGGAAGCGACAGAGGCACACTCTCTCTCACCTCCATATGCTCCCTGATGATGTAGGAGTTTCCAATCTTGACCTTGACCCCCTCATAATCCCCGATATCGCTGAGACACACAGCGAACCACTGTCACGGAGGGAGCAGGATTGCGTCTGTTACAACCTGTGTCCTAACTGGACGCGTGCTGCTGTCACTCCGGCCGCCGCCGGTTCTTACTTTGTGCGCTGCGAAGCAATTGTCGTTCCTCTCCAGCGCTTTCTTGGCATATTCGAACCCGTCGAAGGCCAGCTGCTTCTTCCGGTCGGCCGCCGTACCGGGGAGCAGGGCCATGTCGCGACACGTGCGGGCCAGCCTCCACAGGAAGTCCGCGTCGTCACTGCGGCGACACGGGTTCGTGCCAACGTACGGGACGAGAGGGGGGGTGGCAATGATTCTTGAATGGAGCGGAGCGAGCCTCACCTGTCCTTGTACTGCAGCAGCAGTTGGTAGAGCTTCTCCGTCTCAGCACAGCTGAACAGGTAATCCGCCTGCTCCAGAACCTCGTCTGCACAGGCACCGAGAGCACAAGGCAAGTGTGACAATACAATAGAGCCGAGACAAGTCACTGTCAGAGAAATACCACAAGTAACTACAGTAAGAGGCTTTTGTCTGATCAGATCCATGATTTCATAATCTACGATGACGTCTGCCTTTGACGAACAACTGACCTTTCCCTAAAGCGTGCACCACGGCTGAACTCTGCACCCTGTGATAAGCGCCATAACCCAGACAGGACAGGGCAGGAATCCCCAGGAGGCAGGCGACGCGTCCATTCTGTGCACAGGAAGGGAAGCGGCGTTAGCGCATGCGCGTGAGAGAGAGAGTTACAGCGAATCACTGAATCACTGGCAGCCGCCGGTGGATCACAGTGACCACATGCTGTGAGCGAACACGGGTTCGGTGGAGGTCACTGCACTCTGTCACAGGTCGGCTCCTATCGGTCTGTGTAATTTACACCACACAAGTTATAGAACTTTACGTGTGGCTTCAGCGAATAGAGCAATAACTTTACAGCGTTGTGAGGTATTTACACGTAAATGCCACAAAGGCTACGAATGTTGTTCTATTGCTTCTCAGCGCATCATTGAACCTGTTCAGCTGGAACAGCGATGACACGACTACGCTGCTCTTTCACCTACAGCACAAGTGCCGGATAACAACAGTCTGACCATTACGGGTGAGCATCGTAGCTTACGGTCAGAGGCGTGACGCTTCTTTTTAAAGCCGTCCAGTGACGCCGATGCGTCCGTCCGACTGCGACGCTGTTTTCTGACGCCCCCAGTAAAAGTCGGCTCACACCTCGCGTCAACGCTCTTCCTGCCATGCCGTCCGACCACCAGCCGATCAGTGCTGGGGAACCGCGACTCTTCAGCAAATATATACCGTAGCCAGGGGGCGTTCAAGAACACACAGCGAAATACGTTGAAAAAAAAAAACAGCAAATCTAACTTGAAAGGCTGATGTTCTGTTACGTTTCTTAAAAAAAAACAATGTGAGGTAACAGAAGGTGAATTATTCTACAGTATAATTTATTAATATGCTGAGTGGCCACAGCGAACTAAACTGTCAACAGTACCACGGAGACATGTGTCCCCGGTACATGTGTTCGACGAGAAACAACAACTAATACTCTGGAGATCCGGGACAGTGTCGCATCAAACTATATATACTTATTTTATACTACTTAAAGTATATGTACCCCATGTACATCAATAGACTTTTTAATATGAATATTAAACACTGACCAGGAATCGTGGTAATCGTGGTAAAAAGTGGTAATAAATTATAATTTATGATTTGTGAAACCTTTTTTCTATTGGTGAAAACTTGATAGGGCCACGTGAACTCAATGACCGACCCCTCTGGACTCCTTTCTCTTGTTTTCTTACAAACATTGGGCCAGCTCAGTTTAGAGACAAAGGCCAGATTGACTGACAGGACCAAAGTCAATACAGACGAGGAAGAAGGATGAGCAGCGATGAATGAATGTTCATGTTCTGAGACTTATAAAAACAAATAAAATGAAGTGTAGCTGGGCATGGTTGCACACCTTTACAACAAGTTGTGTTAGTAATCATTCATGTCATGCACTCTGCTACAAGCGGATCCCAACCGAATGCATACAACTAATGACTGTGCAAAAGCCAAACCTGAACATTTTCTGAGATTTAGAAGGAGTTTGAATTTTCTCTCTATGTCTGTGTGGGTTTTCTCTATAGGTTCAGTTCTTCAATTTTGTCCCACAGTCCAAAGACATAGTATTAGAATAAGTGGAGAGACTGAAGTGACTGTATGTGTGGCTCTGTGATGGACTTCTGTGCAGTTACGTACATACGCGCTGGGTTGGTTTTAAACGGCCGTGATGCACGCATGCCTGAATGTGTGTTGCAGGAATAGAGGATGTGGTGCACGTGAGCCTATACTGTGTACCCAAAGGTGAAGCCAGACAAGCTCTGCAGCAGAGTTTGGCCTCAGTTGGTAACCAGAAATCTGCCTTTCTGTCCGTGCCTGTTTTTTTCTGTCTGTCTACAGCTATAGATTGTGTTGCTTATTATCACAGACATGGATTATGTCAGACAACAGACCAGAGTTCTCTGGAGCACTATCAATGGAAACCGTCTTCTCTCTTGCTCTTGTCTTTCGTTTTATTTAACATTTGTTTTTGCTGTCCAGCAGAGGGCGCTGCTGGTTTTAACTTTTCCTCAACCTTGTTCACTAGTGGTGACGTTTCTGAAGACATTTGGAAAATAATCTTAAATAAATGTGTGAATATGTTAGTGTTACTTTTAGCCGTCTTTAAAAATAAAAAAAGGAAAAAAGAAAGAAACGTAAAGACGGAATCAAACTTAAAACTAAGCTTTTATTATTATTCAATTCGTGTACGTATTGTTGTTTACATATGTACATACCTTTTCTCCTTATATTCTAATATTGTTACTTTGTTACATGCTGTTTTCTGTCTTTCCTCACTGTGATACGAGTAAAGGTTTATCTTATCTCTTATCTCAATATATCTCTTTAAACAGAATATGTCATTTTCTGTCTGTATCAACTGTCTCTTTACCCTTTCAGCCCTTGAATAGGATTTGCCCCTGCTGTATATATATATCATAGAATTGTCCATTATTACAGCGCACCGCTGTGGTCAGGGCACCGGCGGGTGACCCCGGTGTACAGATCGAGCGCACTGGACACCGCCCTCTACAAAAGCAATTTTGCGCAAACATAACTCCTGTCAGAGCCACGAACACCCGAACGGCGAAGGAAGCCAGCGGTTTAGCACAAGTAATGCCAATTTCTCTTAGTGTTAAGTGACACGTTACTAAGTTTTTCTAAGATTTACGTTAAGTTAGTTCAACTGTGCAGCTGACGTCAACCTATCGTCGGTTTAGCCGCAGAAGTTCCGTGAGACGCACTGCGCCTGTCCAAACAGCGGTAACGTTACACTTAAAGAAATCCCACAGTTGACTTGAGTTGAATGTGTTTTTTGGCATTTACAAAATACCACAATAAAGACTCCAACACAAAGTATTGCACGCTTTAAACTACGCGTAACGCGACGATTTGAGTGCCGTTCGCCAACAGTTTACTGCGGAGCCGCGGGCGTTTGTCAGCCCGGTTGTGTGTGTGTGTGTGTGTGTGTGTGTGTGTGTGTGCTGTCAGGCTGTGATGGCAGCTGCCAAGCCTCCAGGTCCCGCGGACTGCGTGACCCGGGTGGAGCTCAGCATCTCCTGTGACAACCTGCTCGACATGGACGTGTTCTCCAAGTCCGATCCGCTGTGCGTGCTCTTCGTGAGCCACCCGGGCTCTCAGTGGAGCGAGGTGGGTGATGCTGCAGCGCGCGCACATGCACGCACGCGCACGCGCGGAAGCAGAAGCCGACTGGCGTGCGTTTGCGTTAGGTCGGCCGGACGGAGAGGGTCAGCAACTGCCTCAACCCCACGTTCTCCAAGACGTTTGTGCTCGACTACTACTTCGAGATGGTGCAGAAGCTGAAGTTTGACGTGTACGACATTGACAGCGACAGCTGCAGCGTGAGAGACGCTGACTTCCTGGGAGAAATGGAGTGCACCTTGGGACAGGTTGGACCCCTCAGCGCGTCATTCTGAGTCTCCACATCCACTTGAGGCCACGTGTGTTTCACTGGAGGCCGTGTGGGTCCTGTGTTTAGATCGTGTCCTCCAGGAGACTCACCAAAGCGCTCGTCACGAAGGACAAGAGGCCCGCGGGCAACGGAACCATCACGGTGAGCCGCCTCCTCCAGCGCCCAGTGATGGTGGATGTGAATGTGTTCTTGCACTGGGACCTTTTTAACACTGCGGCCTCTCTCGTTTCACAGATATGTGCCGAGGAACGAACGGACAACAGGGTGGTGATATTTGATGTTGCAGCTAGAAAACTGGACAAAAAGGTAGCAGTTATTACATTTGGATCATATTCCCAAAAAATACGTGACTACATGGAGGCGCTTTTAGTGTCGTGGCCTTTGCTTTGCTAGATACGGAAAGCCATTTTACACAACATACTGTATATACATGCACGCAGGTTTGAGCTGAGCTGCAACATGTTCCACTTGTTCTTTATTGTTTTGTCAGTAATCTGTGTAATTTATAAAACTAGTAAATCTAGGAAACCGGATGAATAAATTCTACACACTATTTGCTTCATATACACAATCTCACTGCATTAGAGAGTTTTTATTGTCATCTCTGTCCCAAAACAGCCTGAGGACCTAATTCAGTGACTTGGCTCCTCAGTTAAATCTCACTTTGTTTAGAATTCAAATCTCTGCCAGGGATAATAAGGTGAAGGTTCCAAAGGCAGAGCCATGAATGAAGCATAAAGACTGGTGGCACAGATTTAATACATGATCAAACACATTAGTTTAGTCTTTCAGGGAGCTATGAACATGGAGCAAGCAGCGCAGAGACTCATCCTGGAAGTGCTCTAGAACCTGTTTACCAGGAGCAGGTCTGGACACAGGGTGTTGTTTGTTCACATGCATCAAATGGACTTGATTTTTGAGGGTTGCTCACGGACTGACCACAGGGTGTTCTGGAGTGTAGACTATCGTCATAGTTCATGCATCACACTTTATTAGTCTTTGGAGACGGGTAGGAACGAAGGGGGAAATAAGCAACAATGTTAAATAGGAAAGATTAGGACCTGCAGCCCTTTCTCTGACTCAAGCTTCTGTGCTGTATGTAATAAAAACATGATGTATTTTCAGGATTTCTTTGGCAAGTCTGACCCGTTCCTGGAAATCTACAAGCAGACAGAAAGTGGATGGCAGCTGGTTCACAGGACAGAGGTGCAGATATACCGCTTCTTGGTCGCGTGTAGTGTGTAAACCACCGTATTTGAAATGATCACTACTCATTGTGTCTCTGCTTGTTGATCTGCGCTGCTGTGCAGGTGGTGAAGAACAACCTGAACCCCATGTGGAAACCGTTCCGTATCGGACTACAGTCGCTGTGTGGCGGCGATGTGGAGAAAAGTATAAAGGTAAACACGGCCACACAAACAGGGAGGTATCTGTGTTCTAGACGCAGCGCTGCTGCTATGAGGAGTCATAGTCACAGCACGTTACCATATAAAAATAGACTTTCTGGGCTTCTCTGTTGTCGCCTTCATGGATCTGCAGTTCTCTAAAACAGTGTAAATGTTTTTGAAACAGAGAACCTCCAGCAACAAGTCATTATTACTGTCTTCTGCTCAGTAATAGGAATGATCATACAGCAGAAATCAAATGTTCCAGCTCATCATACATGGGTTACATACATACTGTAGTGTACTTTTTTTCCCCTTGATGTCACATTAATGGAATGATCCAGGGCCAATGAGCATAGGCTTTACTGATCTGTTGTTCAGGCGTGTGATTGTTTTAGTAAATATAAGTCAATGTGTGTTAGTACTAGCTTATATATTATGTTTCTTCAAGCCCTGGTAAATCATTCTCAACAGGAAGAGCCACTGTTCAGTCAACAGTCGAAAAGAGTTTACTGTCAACTTTTGAGTGTTTGCATGTGACAAATTACAGTTTGTGACGGGACAGGGTGAAGTCCGTCCTCTTAAAGCTACGTAGCACCTTAAAGGAAAACACACTCAGCTGAGTCTGGATTCAGCGCTGATAAACAGATAATCCATGAGAGGATGATGTTCATGTTTAGGTCTGACATTTATTCTGTTATTAATAAGAGGCAGACATAAATGTACAATATATGACGATGTGTTTTCTGTGAAAAGGGAAACCTGCCCACTCAGCAGATCAGCCAAATGTGTAGCAATAGTCCAAATAGTAAGAAGAATTTGTCAGAATTACTCTAGTGTTGTAGCAGCTGTAGATGTGAGCAGATGCATTTAATCACAGCAGCATAAACCTTTGTGGGTTTAAATGATCCTGTTTTTGTGCAAGTCAAGGATCAGACAGACTCATTTGTTCTGACAGAATATCTCAAGACAACGATGAGTTACGTTAATGTTAATGCATGTTCCCTGAAGGAGGAACCCAGAAACATTATCAGCTGGTGAAATGTTCTTGTGACCACCTCTGTGTGGAGCCTGACTGGGGCCAGAAGCCAGTGACACTATTCGAATATAACCTCTGCAGACTGAACAAATCCGACCTACATCTGTAGCACTGCTGTTGGACCAGCGATGGACTCATTGCGTTTTGGTTTTCAGGTTGAGTGCTACGACCACAACAACAGCGGCTCCCACTCCTTCATTGGCTCCTTTCAGACCACGCTCTCACAGATACAGCAGGCTTCCGAGTCCTACGCGGTGAGCAGCTGATTGATAATTAACCCGATCATGAACTTGATGGACACAGTCATCAGCGGTTCCTGATGTTCCTTTGTTTGGTGTCTTTCAGGCAGAGTTTGAGTGTATCAACAGTAAAAAAAAGCAAAGCAAGAAAGGATATAAAAACTCTGGCGTCATCGTCATAAAACAGTTCAAGGTGCTGATTTATTTCAGTTTTTCTGAATTCACTGGGTGCAAATTATAAACAGAAGTAAAACATTCAAAGGTGTTGAAAGGTGTTTTCATGTTACCTACAGTACATGTTTGTTACTGCAGGGAGTGATTATGATGATGATATAAGGAACCTCATGTTTTTTTGCAGATAGTGAAGGACTTCACTTTCCTGGATTACATAATGGGCGGCTGTCAGATTAACTTCACTGTGAGTTCTTCATATTTAATGTGCTGTATTTCATGTTTACCTCATGAATGACGCTGCAGGTGTCGTTCTCCTCACACTTGAAAAGTGAATTTTGTTCGTCTTACAATACAACAGTCACGCTGTGTAAAATCAAAATCATTCCTTCTAAGGTGTCCACCTACAGTATAAAAGTCCTAAGTCTGTCCTTAAAGTCCTAATTCCTAAATCTGTGATGTGGACGTATTGTCTCAGAATGTATGGATGAAAACATTGTGACTGGTTTTCAGGTTCATGCTTCAGTACTTTAGTTGATCTATGTATGAAAATAGGTGCAAATTGAGCTTCTTCATTAAAAGGACAGGGTCTCAAACATCCTTCATCAAATAATGAATAGACATCACATAAGAATTGATTTAATTGCATGTCCCCCACTTTTGAGTTTTTAATTTTCAGTTAAATGGGTTCAACAGGTTCGAGATGTTCTGTGCAACAGCACTGAAAGCGTCTCTGAGTGTGACACAATATGGTTCACTAACGTGCAGTCTGTTGGTCTACTGAGGCTCATTTCTGTTTAGTTCAAACAGAAATGAGTTGGAACGAGAGAAAAGCCCATGATACACCACCTGCTGATTAGAGCTGATTAAAGCCTCTCTGTGTGACTGTGGGCTCCCGCTGTCTGACTCCTTCCCTCAGTCTTTCCTCTGCTGAGGTTGAGACACCAGCGTTCCTGAAATGATGCTGGTAGTTGTCATTTTCATTCATTAAGATGATGAAAACCAGGAATCGTTCTCCGAGTAACACTAGATTCTGAAGCTTGCATTGTAGAGAGTACCTCAGAATGAGCACGTTGGTTTCATTTATTAACTTTGTCTGTACTAGTTTAATCACATACTGAGATTTTCTTCTTCTCTGTCTGTCCATGCACCCAGATCGCCATTGACTTCACAGGCTCCAATGGGGACCCCAGGTTTCCTCAGTCCCTTCACTACATCAGCCCTCAGGGTTACAATGAGTACCTGGCAGCTATCTGGGCAGTGGGTAATGTCATCCAGGACTATGACAGGTGAGTACTGGACAGGCCATTCACTCATTCAGACATGTTGTCTTTTCCTTATAATTCCTAAACTGTATTTTAACTCTGAACATTGTTTTACATGTTGTATTCATGGCTGATCATGGGAGATCTGTGTTACAAATTTGAGCTGTTTTATACACTACATGTCAAACAGTACACAAGAAAAGAGGGCAGATTTGTCAGAATTGGCCATTTTCTGTAATGAGTGTAACATCTATAGTTTAGGCAGCTGAAATAACTTTCTGAGCATTTGGCACATCAGGCTGTCTTCAGCTGAAGAGTGCACCAGCACGTACTGTATGCACCGTCCCGTTATTTTCTGCTTTACTTTTTTAAAGTTCTGTAGCTCTGGGGTGTGAGTAGCCAGACACCAAAGTCTTTAGGAGTGCAGGCCGCCTTTTTTAAATGTCCTAGAATAGTGGATCTCTTTCCTTTGTGACTGTCCATAGACAGACCTTATTATCTTTGCCATAACCCAAGTAGAACCCTGTCTAAATGCGCCGTACTTAGCTTAGGCCCTATATACAGTACTGAGGTGCAAAACAAACAGTGTTTTATCACCTGAGACATTGTAAAGTGGGACCTTTGAACCTAAAGCAAGTCAACGTGCTCATTGAGGCCAAATATCGCTTTACAGAGCTAACTGAAACTTTAACAAAGGCTAAACTGTTAATTTGCTTTAGTTTTTCTGAATTAAATGTGGACAATGTTCTCAGTCTAACCTACACAGTCGCAGTAATAGTCTTCTGTCACATTTTGAAGCTTGTTGATGAATGAATATACAGTATTAGAAGTAATCTAGGAGCACACCTAATGTGATTTAGTGATTGAGCTTTATTGCATCAGGTCAGATTTGCTGTTTAATAATATTCAGTACTTTTTCTTTGGACAGTGACAAGCAGTTTCCTGCTTTCGGTTTTGGGGCACAGATCCCTCCTACATGGCAGGTGATTGGTTTCAGTTAAATTCTGAAGAAAAAGGCTGGATAGATTGAGGTACAGTGTTGGTACGAGATTCTAAAGTTCTGCATGTCTGCAGGTTTCCCATGAGTTTCCCATCAACTTCAACCCATCAAATCCATTTTGTGCAGGTAAAATTCTATCAAGGCTAATTTAAATTAGTTAAACTGGGTGAAGAAAAAACATGTAACAGTAATAATAAATGTCTTTGCTTCTTCTAATGAATGTTGTTTAGTACAGTGTTAGTCATACATTCTAAAGCACGTGTCCTGTGTGCATCGCAGGCATAGAGGGTGTGGTGTCTGCCTACCAGCAGTGTCTCCCCCAGGTAAAACTCTACGGCCCCACAAACTTCTCCCCAATCATCAACCACGTTGCCCACTTTGGCAGAGAAGCCCTGCAGCAGCAAACCGCATCTGTGAGTCCCAGTAAATGAATGAATGATTCAGAATAGTTTACAGTACATGTTCAGCTGTATGATGATACTATAGATTCAGTTTGGTGATTCAATGAAAATGATTTCCACTTAATTTCTGTTGTATTGTTCTCCAGCAATACTTTGTTCTTCTCATCATCACCGACGGCGTCATCACAGACATGGATCAGACTCGCAATGCCATCGTCAACGCCTCCCGTCTGCCCATGTCCATCATCATCGTCGGCGTAGGTGGCGCAGACTTCGATGCCATGGAGTTTCTGGATGGAGATGATGGGGTTTTACACTCTGCCACAGGCGAGGCTGCCATGCGGGACATCGTGCAGTTTGTGCCTTTCAGGCAGTTCCAGAATGTGAGTAGTAACGTTGTGCAAGCGTTTACATGCAAGGTGTGTTACATAACCAGCATTTGATCATCATCTTATTTCAGGCAGGGACTGCAGCGCTTGCCCAAAGCGTTCTGGCGGAGTTACCCGAACAAGTCGCCTCCTTCTTCAATTTATTTGGCCTGAAACCACCGTGTGAACCCAGTCCACAATAATGTAAAAGTTCAGCTGGAAGACAACAGTGATCTTCTTTAAGTATTAATATGAAACTAACACTGTGGCATCACTCAATCATTTCATTTAGCTTTATATTATATTTAATATTTTTAATATCATTTATAATATTTGCTGCCATTTCTGCACTGACTTCAGGTGAGGGTTAGGCCTCTCTCACAGCCAGTTGGGTGCAGTCATTTTTAGAGTTTCCGTTTGACGTCATGTTTCCCAGAATCTTCACACTGGATCCCAGTGAAGTCCATCTTACTAACAAAACTGACAATCACATGTACTGAGAGCAAGCAGCGAGAGCAACGATTTAATTCTACTTAAAACATTTCACCAAACCATCTAAGCCAGCTTTTATTTTTTGAGTGCTTTTAAAATCGAAGTAATTCGAAGCACATAAGGATATTAAGGAATTAAATTTTAATGAACACAAAAGCCTGAATACCAACATAGTTATATAACCTTTAATTACAGGTATACATAGAAGCTATATATGTTGGATACATTTTTTTAAACATTTTTTTTAAACAAAAAAAAATCCTTAAACTTTATGACTGTTTAAATAATAGGAAAGTCTGTTCATGTTTACGTTTTCTAAATTGTCTTACTTTATTTACCTGAAAAAATAAGAACAGTGTGAAACTGACAATGATGCCACTGTCAGTGTCAAAGTATCTGCAGATGTATCGCATCTGTGATACTCGACTACTGTTAACCTCAGGAAGCGTTTGTACAGTAGCTCAGATAGACAGGAATGAAGGCATTCAAAGACAGAAGCCAGCTGCCTTTCGTCAGGAAGCACTTGCAGCTTTCTTCACATTTCTGCTACAGTAGTACCTCATATGGTTTACAAAGACTAATGCAAACAAAGCTGATAAAGGCCTTATCTGTATGTGGTGCTGTTTGCTTCTGCTTTGTTTCAACTACTCCCCAAGATTCCTTAAATGATCATGAATATTTGATGACTGCACGTTCACTCTGCAGGCAAAACAATGCCATGTGGATGCTGCTGTAAAACTTCAAGTTGGCCTATACTGTATAGTGTATAATATGTAGTAGTAATTATTATTATACAGAATATTGTAAAAAGGTAACATTTACACTAATACACTGTACAAATTCATTATGTCTTAATTGGTATTGTGGACGTTGAATCATGGCATCTGGGCTCCTTTTCTTATCAGGTCGGCTGGACACTCATCCAGTTTGCTTTCACCTCACACATGCAAATAAGAGACTCGTTTAGACTCAGTGAAACATTTCGACCTAAGAAGTATGTCCAGATGCTATGAGTGAACGTCAGACAGTCAAGAGTGGATCATTGTGGCCTTGTCTTATGTATTCACTTGCCTTTTAAGATGTTTTTTTAGTCATCTGGATTTTTTTATCAATGATATAAAGTGCAGGAACATCCATGAGTTGTTTATGTTTTTACTGTTTATTCTTCTGCTTTTCTATCTTCATGCCACATAAATATCCAATTACAGCCATTTCCGATGCTATTGTAAGACGCGATTTGTTCAATAGGAAATTTATTAGGAAATAATAGTAGGATAATAGGAAATGGTACATATTAATAATCCTTCCAATGCAGCTCAGTTCTCTGCCTCTTTTAATCGAACTAATGCCATTCCACAGTCCAAATGTTCTAGTATAGATGGTTTCACTCCACCTGCCTGACACTACTGGATGCATTTAAATCCAGGCAACCTAAAGTTAAAGCTGAGCCCTGGACCACTGGCGTCACTATCGGGTTACTGTAAAGGAGGCAAAAGAGAATACCTGTCAAATGTGGTCTCGTCAAACTCACAACCCCGTGTCCGGGTTAGGGTTAGGTTAGCGTCATAGATGCAGCTCTTGATGCACCCAGGTCTGCTTGTCTCTACGCAGCTGGAATGGAAAAAAAAGGGGATGCGTGTTCCCGCACTTTTTTTGGCAGCCACATTCACCCACACAAAGTTAAGTAATACATTATTATGGTCACAAAGAAGGCTTGATACACAGAACATGAAATAATGAACATGGAGTTGTGTAGGAAGCAATTATTAAATATTGACATGACATCATTAGGGTCCAGAAGGTGCTGTGTTGTTGTCTTATGACCTTTTAATTTTGCCGGCACCGCTGCCTAAATCTTTTTTCGTGCGTGGACACCATTTCACCTCCGACTGCTTCGAAAATGAGGGTATAAAACTTCACCAGTTTTCAATGGGGGTTGACCCAAATGATGGCGGGTAGTATTTAAGAATGAAGGGACACTCAGGTTCTGTCACAGTTCACGTCAGTCAGTCACTGTTTCCATTCATTTCCGGTTTTATTTTGTTACCACTTCCGGTTCTAATTACTCACCTGTGGCTATTTGGTATTATCACATGCCGTATTTAAGCACCACCTCTCAACACGTTACCTTGCCAGATTGTCGACGTTCTCATGGTCCACATTCCACATGCCTGTTTTTTGACCATCGTTTTGCCAACTTCCTGTCGGATCTTGTTTTTGCCTGCCTCGTGTATGACCATTGCCTGCCTGACCTCGAACTTATTAAATATTGTTTTAATCAAGCCACGCTGTGAATTTGGGTCTTTCCTCCGTTGTGGGTTTGTGAAAGGTTCCTCCATAGTTTCTATGCAGAGAAATGATGATTTATTCCTCTGCAAAAATTCCCTGATACATCTCAGGGGATTGGTTGCCATGGACACAGACCATCAATGCTAAATGTTGTTGCACATTTTTGCTGATAAAATGTAAAATATTTATAACACAACTTGCTTTTTAGCTGTGAAGTATCGCTTCAATACTGGGTTTGATGAGGAAGAAGGGCTCTGTTCCTACAATACGTGATCCACCTACCTAACCGTAAGTGCACACTTGATACTTATTTGATGTATGTACTCCAGAAGTTTCTTTGTTTATATTCTAGCTCCCCTCTTGTGTAAGGAATGCTAATGGCGTGCAATTAGGATTAATTTGGCATCAAGGTCATTCACCTCAGCTCAGATTTTAGCTGCTGGTACCATGTTAGTAGTCAGCAACTTTATTGATTATTAATAAATAATGAAGGTATCAGATAGTGGTGTAGCTCTGTCCAGGCAGTGAACAGCAGAGTGAGTCTTAGGAGCTGGAACATGCACCTGCAAACGACTCCAGCCTAAATATGTTTCAGATGAGTTGCAAAGTGACCGACTGCTTCCTGACCCAGCCTCATGTAAAGGGAACCAGGCTGGTTTGATGCTGTGTGTGTGTGAGCTGCAGGACTCTGAGCTGCTGTTTGTGCTGCACATTGTGAATTGATCTCTGCAAACATCTTATCTAATAGTCTAAAAGTCTCTCCAAGCAATGCAGGAATGTGATTGATTATTTTAGCTTAAACGGTTTCACTGAACAGATCCTGGTTTTAGTTGTTTACATCTTAACATTTAAACATTTCGGACCTTTGTAACACTGCAACATTAAACTTTCCCACTACAGTCATGTTTTAACATAATTGTCTTCAACTAACTATATAAATGCTTTATTCCAAAGTGTGTTTTTTAAATTCTGTCGTACCATCAATAACAAAAATGATGCGGGGGTCTACATCCTAATACCTGAGAACACAGAGCATATGTTAAAACACACATGGACTATTCTTTCAATTACAACTCAAATACATAGAAACAGAAATCAAATAGGGGCCCCAAAATGTGAACAACAACATAACCCCGATATATGAATGACACACAGCAGGAAAGGTTTCCAGTACTGTAAAATACACTGAATATAAACAAGCAAACAATTCCAATTACACACACCACAGTGGGATGACAAATACTTCTGACTGAACATCTGTGGATTTTCTTTTTTTAAACTTAGAGTCTCCGTATTTGCTTAATTCAAATTAGAAATTTGGATGTAAGTCAACTGGTATCAAGGCAACAAAGCAGTGATGTACGATGAGGTTCATGACTGGAGGCAGAACTTACTGCTGAAGGTGAGGCAGAGCCATGAAAAAACAGTGTGATTGTGATAATAAATCTATATCTGTCCACACGTCTGTGTTAAAATAATTTGTGCATTCAATCTGAAAAACAGAAAACACACCATTATTATAAAATAAGCACGTTGAATAAACAAACATTAAACTTTTAAACTTTTTAAAGTTTGTTACCCAATATTCCACAAGGGCATTTGAGGTGTCTCTGTCCCCACAGACGTGGCAAAGATCCATTAAGTCATCTGAAGATATTCAATTAAGAGCCTGAAGCAACGCCAACAATTTTGGTAAACTTTCAGGCTAATCTTAATTTCATGCCCAACTCATCAATAAGTTTTTTTGGGGAATTGGTTTCACATTTCCATCTGGAAATGCAACATGTAAAGCGTAGTTACGATTCATGTCCTAACGGTATTTCAGTAGTTTCTAAGAAATATCAACAAACATGAAATAGACCAAAAAAGTGTTACCTTGTTTTATCCCTGCATTGGGTTAGTTGATTTAACGTGGCGCTAAATTGATCAACATATAAAGCCTTTCTGTGCCTTGGATACGTCACCTTGAACAGATTGCTGGCTCCACCAGCCATTCTGCTGCCCTCATCAGGCCACGCCTCTGCTTTGGACCACGCCCACTCCCCGTTTCTCCCTCAGACGCAATCAGTTCAATGTCTCTCACCTGTGCCTGCCCTCATCTCCCTTCAAACGCCTCCGCAGCCCTTCACCCTGCGCTGGGTCATAGTCAGCGCTCTGTGTTGGTCCAGCCATGGTTCTGGCGCCACTGCCTTCGTTGCTGCCACCATTTCACGCCATTACGGACATGAACCATCGATGGGCACCGTTGCAGGTTAGTCACGCGTTGCTCGGTGCAAAGGCACCTGTGTGTTGTTTATGCTTTGTAGTAGCCTCTTTTAGCTCATGCTATGTGTTAGCCACGTTCGCTCATGCCGTGCCGCTAGCTCCCAGTTTGTTCATTATTCGGTTCATTGAGTGTTTTTTGTCCTCCTCGTTCATCTTGGTTTATTTCTTTTCGAAGGAGTGTTTTTTGTTCAAATTTTGATTAAGACTATTTTTTTCCTGTTACTTTGTTTTCCCTGGCTCTGACTTGGTCCAAATGGACTTCCACAGCCTGACAGAATGACCCAGTCAGTGCAGGCCAAGGAGCTCAACATCAGAACCTTGTACAAGGTTCTGGTCACAATCCCAAAATCACGGGGTGGAAGTTTTTGCCCTGCTGGACGACTCTCTAGCCCTGCCCGCCCCCCAGCGGCCCCACGGACTGTTTCATGCCCCGCCCCCCCCAGCGGCCCCACGGACTGTTTCATGCCCCGCCCCCCCCAGCGGCCCCACGGACTGTTTCATGCCCCGCCCCCCCCAGCGGCCCCACGGACTGTTTCATGCCCCGCCCCCCCCAGCGGCCCCACGGACTGTTTCATGCCCCGCCCCCCCCAGCGGCCCCACGGACTGTTTCATGCCCCGCCCCCCCCCAGCGGCCCCACGGACTGTTTCATGCCCCGCCCCCCCCAGCGGCCCCACGGACTGTTTCATGCTCAAGGCCCACTCCAGTTCACATCGGCTCCACTTCTTGCTGCTACAGCATCACCTCCATGTCCTGACCAAGCCACAGCTCCGCGTCCTGCTCAGGTCCCACAGCTTGCCTCGGCCACGCTTCTCCAGGCTGCTTCACCCACGTCCCGCCGCCCCAAGGCTCCACGTCCCGTGAGGGAGTGTTTTGTGTTCAGGTTTTAATTAAGACTTTTTTTTTTCTCTTTTCTGTTACTTTTGTTTCCCTGTCTCTGACTTGGTCCAAATGGACTTCCGCAGCCTCAATCTGCCCTCTTGTGTGGCGGATTGTGACAGAAGGTAAATGACAAATGAAATTTACCTCCGTTCTTCAACTCCGTCTGGTGCCAGGCTTTGTAAGTCGTTGAAGGTTTTGTAGGGCCCCAGCTTGGCCCACAAATTCTCCTTTTGCATTCGCGCAAAAGCAATTCTTAAAAGTATTGCCATATGTGTTTAAATGTGTCCGTTTTGCCGCAAGATGGGCAATCATATAGACAGCGTTTTCTTCAGCTTGGCTGGTATTCTTATTTGGCTCAACAAAATGAAGTATTTGGTTGGTGTTTGCAATTGTCCTTGTGTGTTCGTTAGCTAGGGTCATAGTTTTGCCCTGAATGCTCACAATTGTATAGGGCCCAAGCAAATCACTATCCAGTTTCCCTTCTTTTCGCTGTTCGTCGCTAGTGTTTTTTTTAAAAGCACTTTGTCGCCCACTTTGTAGTTCTTTTCAAAGCCTTTGCTAACTTTGCGCTTTGCAACATGGTCTTGGGACTTTGTTTCAAACCTTCAAATCAAAATATAATTTTTCAACTGAACCATTTAAGGATGATACTAAATGCAGAATTTTTTATTTTTTTTTTCAAACTGTTTAAACCTGGTTCTTGAATTCTGTTCCTTGGTCTGTTAGCAGTCTTTGAGGTACACCAAATTTGTACACAAAATCAAGAATACCTTCTGCTGGTTTTACTCTTCAGAGGATAGGCTTCCGCCCACTTAGTGAAATAATCAACCATGACACATATGTATTGATTACCACTCTCTGTTGGTGAGTTTCATAAAGTCCATTCCCACGAATTCGACTGGCTCCTGAACCTAAAAACATGTAAACTTACAGTATTTAAAACCTAAGGCAATTTTTTTTGTTTGTTACAAGCAGTGTTTTCTTTAACACTGACCTGCTTTGCTTGGCACTCTGGGCACTGCGAAACCTAAAACGGTAACGTTCACACATAAAAATAGATTATTTAGTAATAAAGAATTTGCAGTCACACATTGCTTCTAACTTACCCATTTACAAATGTCCTCCTGCATGCCAGGCCAGTAGTAGAGCACAACTTTGGCAAGGTGCTTTCTTTTGTCTTGTCTTCTTCTACAAATGTAATGAAGGGCTCTGTCGACAACATATGGAAAATCATTCTAAAATGTTCTTGTAATTTGACAAACCGTAGACTGACAATTGATAGAACCAACTCTAATACTTGCCCCTTCTCTTGATCTTCTCTTGAACATGTAACGTTCCTGCTTTGTCAAGGTGTCAGGAAACGTATTCTTGAGCTTGAAATCAAGGATTTCCTTCACAATTGTGGGATCCATTTTGATTCTCAATTTCTGTCTTTTTTTTTCTCTTGTGCTATCAATTTACTACTCCTAAACACTACCACAATTTGAGCAGCCTTTGGTGACCTTTTTATATAGCCTTGGGCTAATTTAACAAATTAACACCAGCTGGTGATTTAAGAGCGACAAGTAGTGTGAACTAACCTTTTTTTTTTTTTACTGTAAGCATGGCTCCAATCATGTATTCTACAATGGCCTCATTATGTATTAGACAGCTCTGGTGTATGAATATAATGTATTCATATTTGATGTATTTATGAATATAACATTATCTTTATACGTACAGTATAATTGTTTTCGAAGAAATGTTTGAGGAGACATGATATTTCCATGGAATTGTACTGCCTTGGTTGCTTTTACCTATTATAAACAGTATGTGTAGTAACGCGCATTTGAAGCTCGGGTACTGTAATATCAATGCACAGCGCTTCTATCCTCGGCTTAGTGAGTTGGTATTTTTCTTGTTCTAGAGTTCTGACCTTATTAGGAGGACCTGTGTGTATAACTTACATGGGGCGCTGAAAATGTTCTGATGCGTTTTTCTTGTACGTAACATAGCTGCTGACACTAATTTATTGTTTTACAAAAAGCTAGAAATGTAAAAACATTGCCAGTAGTCAATAAGGGGAGAAAATCAAGGAAAGAGACTCTCAACCAACCAGCTACACATTGTTGACTTGTCAACTCTCCAGCCACCCTTGAACTGAGTGAATCTGCGTGTGAGTATACTAGCAATAGACATAGGGAAAGAATGAACTAAGTTCCTTTGTGTATATCTTTGAGGTTTTAATCATGTTTAGTACTTGCTGTTAGCTTATGCCTTTGGCTAAATAAAGCACCAACTTTGGAGTTAAAGTAACAGCATCTTCAAAAAAAAAACTTATTCTAATATTATGAGCTCAATTTGCATTGAGTAATTAGTATTTATCCTTGACCTTACACCTTTTTGTTTAGTAGAAAACTCGGGTTTAGATCATGAGCAAGTGATGAATACACCAAAAGGCAGAGCAAACTCTCAGATGTTACTCAAAAGGGAACAGCTATTGTTGAAGTCTTCTGCAGTGCAACAGCTGTGAAAACTCATTAATCAATCATCAGAAGGCAACAATTATGCATCTGCACAACTGAAGGGTGATGGTGACCAGGCCTAAAACCAGTGTGCTACACATACAGTATATAATCAAAACACAATGGCAGAGGTTCTTATTCTGTTGTAAAATGGTTGCCATCCTTTGGAAAAAAAGCACAAAATTGTAAATAAAGTTCCTAGCTGTCGCATTTCACTCACAAATTCTCTTTATTCTGGTTCAGATTTCTTAGTTTATTCCATCCAATTAACACCAAAAAAGTGGGAGGGAGACATGACCACAGGTACAAACTGACTACACGCAATTAACAAACACTGGATGTGAAATGTTTAAGTTTTATTCACAAAGCTGCTCTAAACAATTTGTTGTGTTTTAGCCTTGAACTTAACTGCCATAAACCCTCCCATAGCAGCAGGGTTCATTCCCACAGGAAGGAATAGAAAGGAGGAGGTGGTAATGAGCCAGCTGCAGATAGGAAATAACCTCTTTACCTAATAATAGGAAATTAGAAACAGCAGAGCATGTTACATAAAACTGTAGGAAGTACAGATTAGAGAGAAAACAATGAGTGTTCAATGTAGGAGTGAAGGACACCGTAGAGACAAATATACAATGAAGGAAAGCAGTATTTCATTGTTTTGAGAGGAACTGGATGTGTAGCGTATGTTGAAAGAGACTAAATCCAAAGGATGGCAGCATTGCAACAAACGACATGACGGCTGCCGCAAAACACCAACGAAGAAGAAACAGCAGAAGTAGACGAGTCCGAAAGAGCAAAGCGACGTCCCCGGTGGGCGTAAATCTTAGTCAAGCAAAACGCAGACCAGCAGGGAGGGGGCGAGACACTTCACACTTCACCACAGCCTCTACTACGAATAAGATCTAACGGATTTATTCGAGAGCCATTGTCCTAATTTTCGGACTTTGCTGTGAAGCCAGTAACGCGTCTCAGATTTAGGTAAGGTTGCATGTAGCCATAGCTAGCTAGCGTTGGTTGTGTGTTTACCAGCCCTGTTGGCCTTACGCCCTGTTTCTGCCCTTTTAGACCCTTTATTATTATTACTCCCTCCTACTTGCTGGCTCAGAAATCCGCTTCGAACGTAGCGCTCACACTAGAGGTGAATGTCTACATTAGCGTAGAGTTGTGTTAACGTGTCTTGTAAAGTTTGCACTGCTCATACCAATAAACATAAAATCGTCGCATTCTCTACGATCGAAATCATGTTATCTGTGTCTTCATTTACATTTGTTTTGGCTGAAATAAGGTTTTTTGGGGCAAACAGATGATAGTTTACGACCTTGCGCAGCCTAATGTAATTAATGTAAAGACGTGCTCTCTTGTATTTCTGCAGCCTGTTGACTGTGGGACATGGCAGCGCAGTGTGTAACTAAGGTGGAGCTGACTGTCTCCTGTGATAATCTTCTGGACAAAGACATCGGCTCCAAGTCTGATCCTCTGTGTGTCCTGTTGATGAACAGCTCTGATTCTCAATGGTTTGAGGTCAGTACTGAATTTAACATCACATCTTATACGGATCGATAATTGGTATTAGTAAACTCCAGGTGGATTTTGATTTCTCCGATTGTGACCACATTGCAATAAGTCAGTAAGTTCAGCAGCCCAGAATAGCCTTTGTGCAAGTCAAACACCCATTTCTTAGAAAGGTATTCTGCTCTGAGAAAACAGGTAACGGTTGTTAATTGAGGTCAGGCATGTGACTAGGTGTGGCAGTTTCTCTTACAAGAGAATAGAAGTGGAGTGTTGAGCAATCATCAGGCTGATGGAAAGGCTATCGTATGTTGTAGAAGGTGACTGTCACACATTTCCCCTTTGCCAGTGTACATGCAGGTTTGTTTCAGGGTGTTTGACAAAACAAAGTTATCTTTCCCTACAGGTGGGACGCACAGAGAAAGTCCAGAATTGCCTGAACCCAAAGTTTGCTAAAAAGTTTACCATTGACTACTACTTTGAAATAGTGCAGAAGCTCAAGCTTGGGATTTATGACATCGACAACAAGACAATTGATCTCAGTGATGATGACTTTCTTGGAGAACTGGAGTGCACTCTGGGTCAGGTACAGTGTTTTTTTTTTTCCTTTTTAGCCCCTTTTTCATCACACAACCTTCAATGCAGCATCAATTCATCAACACTTCATTAGTATTTGCACTTTATTAAAGCAACAGAGTGGTCTGCCTTGTTATAGCTGCTGTTCAATAAAACTGAAACAGATTAACAAAGACACAAATAGAAAATTGCAACAAGAAGCACAAATCTCCAGAATTTATAATTAAACTTGAATCTCTCTAGATTGCACAGGTTCCGCAACCAAATCCATCAGGATGGTAGGTTTGTGCCCTGCTTTGTATAAGGAGCTCAATTCTGCCCTCATGTAAACCTTAACAACATATGTTATTATACAGTTAGATTCAGTGTTTATGTTTTCATACAAGGACATCGTTTAGTTTCTAAAGCTGACTTTTTAAATTCAGTTGCATATTTGTTTGATAGTTTGCCTTAGTGAAAAGAATAAACACACAGTACATGTCACAGTCTGCGCTAATGGATGCAGCCATACTTGATGTAATAAAACTCCACTGTTTCAATTTGTGGCATGAAGCATTGCGATCTCTGATAAACACTTGCTGTTTAGACTTTCCTCTGTAATCTGACCTCCAGTTTCTGCTCTGCTGAGTGCATGGCCTGACGTCTGCATTGTTACTTATCTACTAACCTGCTTCTGCATTAATGTTATTTGTTTTGTAACATGCTTTTAGGTTGTGTCTAGTAAAAAACTGACTCGGCCTCTTGTCCTGAAGAACAAGTCGCCTGCAGGAAAAGGGACCATCACAGTAAGTGGTAAAGAGTTCAAACAGGTGTTTGTTTTCATAGTCTTCTATGATTTCGCTGTTATTAGAGTTTGTCCCCTGCTGTAGGTTGTTGCAGAGGAAATCAAAGATAATAGAGTGGTGAATTTTGAGGTGCAGGCAAGAAAGCTAGATAACAAGGTACAGTACTAATGATTATTCCCAAATTCTTCAGCGCTGTCATTTGTTTCCAATTGTTTATCCTGTCTTTGTTCTTCATGCATTAACAGGACTTTTTTGGAAAGTCTGACCCCTACCTGGAGTTTTACAAGCAGTCAGAAACTGGATGGCAGCTGGCTCACAGAACCGAGGTAAGCTTTCCCTGAAATGCAAATGTGCTGTCATAAACACACCAGCTACATACAGTGACATATACAGGTATCTGCTTAAATGGTAAGGGTTCATAATACTTTTTTTGTACATAAAATAAAGCCAGAAGGCTGCATGATAGGGGGGAAAATCTGCAATGTGCCAAAACATCATGTAACTTGCAATGATAAATGAATTAACTAGGCTAATACAAGTAAAATCAGTCAAATATGTAATTCAGTGTTAGAGGTTTATGTTTTCAGGAACTGTACTGTAGCTTACTGTAGCTTAAAGATTAGTTTATCATAACCTATCATGATTGTAGCAGATTCAATTTAATAATTTAATATTAATAAAGAAACATTAATATTCCTCGAAACACAATAGGGGCACCAGATTTGTTTTAAAGCTGAAACCACGCTTTTATTAATCTAGTCAAACACCAGATTGTCTGAAGAGTGATGAACACCAAACCAGATATTTTTTACGTTTTATTATACTAATACCACAGGATATATGAACAATCAGAATCAGCTTTAATGGCCAGGTTTGCACAGGACAACCAAGGAAGTGTATGTGGTCTGACTCCGTCTTTGTTCCCTCACAGAAAAACACACAATTATATACAATTTTAAAAACAAATAATAAACAATAAAAAACTGTGGCTCACTATGTGACTTTCAAACGTGGTTTGAAAGTGGTTATTGCACATATTTTGTCATTATTGTGTGTTTGGTAGTAACAAATGGTTATGAATATATTCAGATATGCATGAAACAACCAGAATGAATGAATGAATGAAAATGACGTGTGTGTGTGTGGAGTGTAATGGATACTTTATATGAACAGAGAAATGAACCTTAATTCCTAAGAGTGAATGAGAGATGAATTTGGGCACAGAGAAAAGAACAGCGTTTTCAATAAAGAGAGATATTGATCTTGCCCATCCAAAGCAGTAGGAAGCTTTAGCGTCCTTCGGTACCATCCTGTGGGAAGTTCCTCCACATCCCAACATCAGAGCTCCTGGAATAGGTTAATAAAAATACGATTGTTGGATAAAAATTTCAGTGGAGCTGGTGTTGCTTGAATTAACTTTCTAATTAATCAAAATCACCGTTTTGTTCAGGGCGTTAACTTAAAACGAAGTTACAAAAATTAAGTATAAGAGATGAAGAAAATTTACCAGCCTCTGTCTTAACTGGGGGAAGGTCCACCTATGGTTTATTAAAGTATCTGAAATAATCCGAAATTTGGACTAAAATATATTTTAGTCTTTTAATCAAGCTCAAAATAACATCACACAAATCAATGTGAAGGATAAAACAATTACATAAATCAAATACATGTGATTATCAAAGCTTCAGATGTAGTTCTGACAATGCAGCGACAATTGCAATAATATTACATCATAAATTGTTTTGTCACTAATGCTAAACAGTAAGAATATACACAAATAACAATTACTGCATTAGTCATGATTTGATCTGGGTTTTAGCAATCAAATTATTTTGGTGTTGAGTAAACTGAAATCATAATACAATTACCATGTCTATGGATCTTTATCTGAGGACACCCAAAGAATATGGTGAAGCTGGAAATCTGTAACTTCATGAAAACTCATCATGCGGAATTCAAAGTTACATCAAATTGAGGCAGGTTCTGGTGTGTCCAATTCAGAACTTTTGGTCTGAATAAAGTTTTTTCCATTTTTATTTGTCCGCATTCCAGGTTTAGGACTGTTACCTCTTGGTACCTCTTCTTTGGGTCTGGTTACTGATATTTAAGGGGAGTCTGTTAAGATTTAAATGAGTGTCAAACAAAGAGCAGTGATGGTCTGTTGATGTGGCACTTGTCACTGTTTTAAGCAACAGTCTTGGTGTAGGAGAAAAGCATCCTTGTTCTACTTATCATGGTGTTGGGATGGTGAAAGCAGAGTGTCCCACCAGAAAATAATGTTTTAATACAAGAGTCAACATCACCTCTTGTCCAATATGTAGAATGTGGCTAATAAGTAATAATATAATAATAATCAGTCAGATAGTTGATAAAGCCTGTATCATACTAATAACTAACATCTTTACTATTACTGAGTGTACAACTGATCTGAAAACTTCAAATGTAACCTTTTGCTATATGTTCTGAGATTATTATTATTATTATTATTGTTGTTGTTGTTGTTATTATATTGGCAGAGAAACAGCAGCTTGATTTAGTAAAAGTTGGGAAGGCTCAATGACTATGTATCTTTAAACTACGCTGATTTGAGACACGCCCCTTTGTAAGGGACTCATGCGTCTGAATCATTCCTGGCTCTCCACTAACCTCATCCTAGAGGTTTTAGTGGGTATTCGAAAAAATGCATTTTTACAATGTAATTTCTAAAAACAAACAGTGCTATGAACAACGAAACATCAAAAAACATTTGTTTGTGTTTCATTTTCAGGTTGTGAAGAACAACTTGAATCCATCATGGAGGCCCTTTCGTATCCCTCTGCAGTCTCTCTGTGGTGGAGACCTGGAGAAACCGATTAAGGTAATTCAAACAACATCTTTAATAGCAACTACCTCCACAGCTGGCATTGGTCCTGGAACTCAAAACAATTTTTTGGCTTGATATTTTTAGCGGCACGTTTTAAATCAAGTGTTAATCACATGCAAATGTTAAACTATTTCTATACATATTTAACTTTTTACCAATCTTATTGCCGATCCTAAAGAGAACAATCTTTATTTAAACTGGTGAAAGTTTTGATTTGGCCATTCTTTTTCGCCTCTTTGTGCTTTTGTGCACAATATTCCCATATTTTAGGAATCTCCTGAATAGTTTATTTGTGTGGTTGTTTTAAATCCTACACATCTCATAGTGGATTAACTAGCTGTTTACCTTCAAATGTAGCGTGGTGGGAAACATAAACCAAATGAGAGTGTCCAAAGTGTCCAAATACTTGCAGCCCACCCATATGCTGGATTGTCATCTCAAACTAGAAAATAAACATAGTGGTGTATGTAGAAGCAGCTTTATGATGTATATTCTTTTAACCTCTGAAGCGAACATGTCAGGAAGGAAGCTTCCCTCCATACAAGTGAGTTACCTGTAGAAACATCTTTTTTATTTTCATCAGCTTGCCATCATTTGGGTGACGTGTGTGAATTCAATAGTTGGGAGAAAATACAAAACACCACCTCAGTAGAGTCTTCAGCTAGTGTCCTTCATCCAACTCATTGCTTTCCTAGAGCGCATTACTTTGGAGCAGCACTTTTCTTTAAGTCGTTTACTGTTTCTACATGTATTGTACAATATTATGGATAAAATCTTTACTCGGTTTCACTTTGCATGCTTTTCTGTCCTGTTTTCTGTGTTATAAAACTTAAAGGGTCAGTTTATCCTCAATGTTAATAAATAAACCTGAAGACAAAAGGTTTATTTCATCAGGTTTTCAGAGAGCCTGCATACGATTTGTAATAGAAGTAAAAAAAAAAACTATATATTTACACTATACAGATGCTTTTTTATTTGTTTACTTTTCAGAATTCTCTATCCTGGTATCATTAACTGTTGTTCAGAGAACTGTCCCTTTAACTTTCCTATGTAAAAGATTTAACAGTTTTCTGAGTTGCCATGTTTGCATCACTGTGTCACTTACATGATTCTAGGTGGAGTGTTATGACTATGACAATGATGGCTCACATGATCTAATTGGAAGCTTTGAGACCACGATGACCCGCCTTCAAGAAGCGAAGCAGGTTTCTCCGGTATGTCTGTGATTGGGTTTGTTGAATTGCCTGACACGTTTGTGCAGCTTCTCTCTGCTAATTGTTGCTTTGACTTACTCCTTCAGAGCCCAACAGATTAGTTATTTTGAAGGAATGCCACCAAACCTTTAGTTCTCGTGTTGACACATACATCCATGCTTTTGTGTTTGCTCTTTAGGCAGAGTTTGAATGTATCAATAGTAAAAAGAAACAGAAGAAGAAAGGCTACAAGAACTCTGGTATTGTGAGCGTGAAGGTGTGCCAGGTATGTGTTCACCTGGTGTTCTTATGTTAAATGTGTGCATGCATACATCTACAACTGAAACCTACACTTTCAATTGTAAGACTTTATTGCAATTTCTGTTTATTTATTTTTATTTTTTTTGACACCAAGAAAACATGTTATCACTCTTCAGCCAAATTTGAATTATTTAAATATAATCTTAAAGTACAATACATAAATTTGGGTTGTATTATCCTGGAAAAAGAAGTATTATAATACAAGGCTTGAAAAACTACTGTATGATGCACCATGAAGCCATGCCCCACCCAAAATATCTAAAACACAAACAAAACCAGTCAGTTTTCCAGGACTGTGTGTTATTGGACTTTTGATGAACATTAACTAAAGGAAGGATTTGTCTTTTAGGTGGTGAGAGAATATACGTTCCTGGATTATATCATGGGAGGCTGTCAGATCAATTTCACTGTATGTTTTTTTTTTTTCTTTGACAGTATTTACCGGTAGATATTTTTATATTATGCTCTTGAGTCATTGTTAATATCTGCATCTGTTGTGATTCAGGTGGCTATCGACTTCACAGGCTCCAACGGGGATCCAAGGTCTCCTCAGTCTCTGCATTACATCAGTCCTCAGGGTGTTAACGAATACTTGTCTGCCATATGGTCTGTGGGCAATGTCATCCAAGACTATGACAGGTATGTAGATACAATGGACATCATTTTGGAATTTGAAGTAAGTTATCATTTCAAAGTGAATGTCTTTTTCAGACATATGAAGATCTGTGTATTGTATCTGTTGGAAATGTCCTGTTGACTGGAGGGGGGGGGGTATGGTTACGATCTCAAAGGGTGCTAAGCCTCTAAAAAGAATGTGAAATACATGCAGACATAAAATATCTTCTGAGTCACATTACTTCAATTTTTCACATAGCTACAGATTTATCTGTCTAGCCACAGAGAGACACAGGTATTATGATTATGCCAGCTCAATAAATAAAGGTCATAATGGTCTAATAGTCTTGATCTTTACTCTCTGATTCTTCTGATTAAATTCTGCTTTCTCTACCCCTTCAAGCTATCAACCAGAAACATACTGTAACAACCAGAAACTTTCTAATCTAATTAGAAATCCGTATTAATGTCATTTGACCTTACTCTCACATGAATTTAGCTTTTCTTAATTTTTGAAAGCATACTAATGGGCAACATAGACCACATCTTAAAGGTGGATCCAAATTTGCCTGTACTGAATTATTGCTGTTTATTTTTTTGTATAGTGATAAGATGTTTCCTGCCTTTGGCTTTGGAGCCCAAATTCCGCCCACATGGCAGGTAAAGCTTTTATTTAAATGGTTGGCTAAAAAAACAAGATGGATTAATATAGATACAAATGACACAATTCTGAAACATATAGACACAAACATATGCTGTTTGAGTTGCATTCAGGTGAAATGATATCTGTCTGTTATTACAGGTTTCCCATGAGTTCCCAATCAATTTTAACCCATCAAATCCATTCTGTGCTGGTATGTGATTGTGGAAAAAGGTGTTTTACATATACTGTAATATTATATGGTCTTGGTGGAAGTTTGATATTTTTGTGTGTGTGTGTGTGTGTGTGTGTGTGTGTGTGTGTGTGTAGGAGTTGAAGGTGTGGTACAGGCCTACAGGACCTGCCTTCCCCAGGTTAAACTCTATGGCCCTACCAACTTCTCCCCCATCATCAATCATGTAGCCTGCTTTGCTAAGCAAGCTTTGCAGCAGACGACCGCGGCAGTGAGTATTTGTTTGCTCAGCCAGAAATACAACTGCAGTTTCACGGTGCTGCATGAACATACACACTCTAAACTAAATTTAATTTTTTTTAAAATAAAATGTAATGATGAGAAAATGTATTGCCTAGAAACATCACACTGTTTTCCGTGTTTGAAACTAAATTTAAATTTTTTTTTTTAAATAAAATGTAATGATGAGAAAAGGTTTTCCCTAAAAACATCACACTGTTTTCCGTGTTTGTTGCCATCTCTATGTAGCAATACTATGTTCTGCTCATCATCACTGATGGAGTGATCACTGATATGGACGAGACTCGCAACGCCATCGTCAATGCCTCCCGTCTGCCCATGTCCATCATCATTGTAGGCGTAGGAGGGGCAGACTTCGGTGCCATGGAGTTTCTAGATGGAGACGATGGGCGGCTGCGTTCCCTTAGCGGCGAGGCTGCCATGAGGGACATCGTACAGTTTGTGCCATTTCGGCAATTCCAAAACGTAAATACCATTTCCACTTATTTTAAATCGAATGCTTCTTGGGAAGTTTGGAATCTAAGTAAGCCAACTAATTGCTACATAATCTACATGCATGCACGCTTTCTCTGATCATTTAAATTTAATTTAATAGAAACAAACTAAGAACAGCATCCCCTTCAAATGGCAGTACAAACGTCCAGCCCCAGGGTTTCCCTGCCCCTCAGGTCAGATCTCACTTAGCTGTGTATTTATCTCTTTTCAGGAACCCAGCCAGGCTCTAGCCCAAAGCGTATTGGCTGAGTTACCTCAACAAGTGGCCTACTTCTTCACTTTGTTCAAACTGAAGCCTCCCCGTGATCCCAGCCCATCATAGGGGTACCCCACATTTGTGCCACAAACCCCCCACCACTGTCCTATTCACTGCATGGCCCACATGAACTAACTGCCTTTTTCCTTGCATCAGTATCTGCTATGCCAAAGATTTAGTATTGTCTCATCTTTTCTATATTTCATCATCATATATTGATATTTACAATATATAGTTGTACTTGTTGAAGCTCCGGGGCACTGATGATCAAGTCTTTCCTGTGTTAAAGGAAAATTCCTCTACTTCATTAGAACAAGCAGTTATGTAACTTTGGGTTATTTCCTAATTTCCTCTGGCCAACCACTGGGTAAGCTGTCAGAGATCACTGAGACAGAAACTGTTGAATTAGATGGAATTTTCCTTCAACTCTCTACGTCTTTGTAATGTCTCATTCAATTTCCATTCTGTTCCTTGAATCGCAACAGATCAGCTGTGTTAATGATCAAAAGTTGGTAATTGTAAAAATTACGTTTTCTGTTTTTCATCCCTGCTTTTCACTTTTTTCCTGACGCTTTTTCTTGATTTACCCTTCAGGCTCCAAAAGAAGCACTGGCAAAGAGTGTGTTGGCAGAAGTCCCAGGTCAGCTGGTGGAGTTTTTCAATACCATGAAGCTGATGCCACCCAATTCCAATGCTGCACCAAACCCTGCAGGGAGCATCTGATGCTACAGAATCATTTAGACAAAGCTGGTCTAATAAAACTTTAATAAAATGCCAACACACGTTTAAACATTTTAAACCAACTGACCAAGCATTCAGTTCATAAACAGTCCAAACTGTTGACCAATCAAATTTCTGTGCGTAACGTAAAGCATAAATTACAAATTCACTGTGGCATTAATTAAAGCATTAACATGATTTGTTGTAATAGAGCACGTTTATGGACCACGCCTCTCGCATACTGTATGTTAATGTTCTTAGAGAAGTACCTGCAGTTTTACTTGTAACCTACCCACTTGTTTACATGCCTAGAAGCTTATAGCTGTTGTTGCCAATGGACTGTTTTCCATTGAAATGGATAATCCTTCCTGCGCACTCCCTTTCATTGCATATATAAAATATTTTATTAGATGTATGTTTTCGTCACGATGTATGTGCTGTGACAATGTGCCATATACCATATGAGTAGCATAACATCTGTACAGTATCATGAGATTACATATGTAGATCTTCTATACAGTGCTGTTACTGCATGTCTCTGCCTGTTTGCTGCAAATGTCAATTTTTATTTTTTAAGGTTATACAGTACAATTAAATCTATAAAGATACAACTGGTGTATCATGTGTAATTGTTGCCTTTATTTGAATGGTGGTATTATTAGAGTTCTTCTTACAGTCCAGTTCGATACAGATGACTGTTCTTTTAACAGGAGTTTGTGGTGAAGGAGTCAGCGTAAAATGTGCCTCATATTCAACAGTCAATCCATTCAAATTACATCCATGTTTCTATTTAAAAAAAAAGAAATGAATTGCTGCCACCTGCTGCAAATGCATAGAAAGTGCAAATGTCGCAAACAAGAATGAAATAATTTCCAGTCTGACCCACTGCATCACAGACTACACCAACTTCTGTGTGGAGAGCACAGTACCGACCCGGAGGGTGAGGTGCTTGTAAAACAAGCCCTTGAGAAAGGTGGGCTTTTATCTCGGGACAGAGAGGAGCAGCGGAGAGGTCAGCGTGAACTCAAAAACCAAATCAGGCCAGGAAGAGTTACAGGGAGATGTGGAAGGGTCTGATGTCCATCTCTGGCCTTGAAAAGAGCAGAGGCATTGGGTCAGCGGATGGTGACCAGGTCAATAAGCTGAATCTGTTCTTTAACAGATTTGACTCTAGCCCTTTTTTATCCACCTCTCCACCCCCCAAAAAATGAATTTCCACTCTGTGGGATAAATAAAGTTCATTTTAGCACAGAAGCCCAGAATGGCATTGAGAAATAACGCATGTTTATCTGCTTTAATTTATAGAAAACTTTGACTGTGGCCAGTAAGAGGATATGATACAATGTTGCTGGTATCTAACATATATATATCCATTTTTATCAAGCCTTACTACACAAAATACAAATGAACACAAACCATAATCAAACTTTTTATTGTGTAAATGCATTGAGTATAAACAAAAAGCTAGTTCACTGATGTGAAAATAATAAAATAGTCTATTCTTTTCACTGTCAATATCTACAGTATATTCTGCCTAATAAAACAACTTATTAGGTATTAAGTCTGTGAATTAATAACATTATTTTATCACAAATGATAACTGTTTTGCACTTTAAACCTAGCACCAACCACATAATGTCCTATGTTTAGCGTGACAAAAACATTCTTGGTGTCTTCTCTGTGGGAATTAGTTTCACCGCCTTTATTAAAGCGGACAGTCTGATCGTTTCTGGCGCTCTCCTAACAGCACAGCAGGTTGTGCTTGTCCATCAGGTGAGCGTTGAAGGGACAAAAGATTACCATTAGAGTGTAGCGTTAGGGTTGGTTACATGCGGTGGATACTCTCATGGTCCATGAAAGGCTTGAGGTTCTGCAGGTTCTCCCACCACTTAAACAGGAAGGTCTCTGCGATAAGGCTGAACCAGGGCGTAATCTTCACCTCGCTGCTCTTGGCCTTGTCCAACATCTCCTTCAGCTCCTCTTTGCTCACGTAACAGTAGCTTTTGATCTCGTTAGGGTCTGGATTTAATTCCACATCCTTCAGAGACAAAACAAGCAGCAGGTGATGGCTTAGATGAATATGGAATTACAAACTATTTGAAGTTACAAGCAAACCACACACCCTCATAACTAAAAAACACCCTGGGTAACCCCTGAACTTAAAGCAGTACTGAATAAGAAAATGTGGGCTTTCATCTCAGGGGACAGAGAGGGGCAGCGGAGAGGTCGGTGTGAACTCGAGTAACAAATCAGCGCAGGAGATTTATTGCTGTGACATATTCTTTTACATGGTACTTTTTTACTTTATATATACAATTCTGTGTTTGTGTGTGCGTTATACAATGCTGTTCATCTCTGCACAGTTTTTTTCTATCTTGGTGTTTATGTAGCTGCTCTGACAATCCCACAAGCCCAGTGGGATGAGTAAAATGTATCTTATCTTACAACTACCTTCTGCATGAAAAGGATGTAGTCAATCTCATGTTCACCCCAAACACCGTCTGACTGGGCCTTGTAGTGGATTCTTGTTAGATACGTCATTTCATCTGGAGTCACCTGAGTGGCAACAGGAAGTCATAAGTAATGAAGGACAAGTGAATGCTTCCCACTACATGCAAAAGAGACAGAGGACCAGACAGAGGAACACACTCACATGCACACATGCACGCACACACCTGTTCTATGGGGATGCCCAGTTCAGCTTTAAGTCTCCTCTGAGCTGCTCTCCTCACTCCTATTGCATCCTTCTCCTCCAGCTCACTGTCAGTGTGTAGGGGATGACTGCAACATGTGTTTGTGAAACAGTCTGTGTGTAGACACGTACATACACAAGTTAGTTAAAGGCTGGGGTGACCCGAGTATTCCCAGCAGTATCATACTGGGTGAAAATAAGGTTTGCTGCTAACCTGGAAAAGTGATTTTTGCATCAGACCTCTGTTGTAGGAGCAGCTTCTCTTCACTGTTAAAAATGAAGACACTGAAAGCTCTGTGTAATAACCCTGGTGAAACAAAGAAACTATTTATATGTACAAATATGATCTAGTTTCAAAAACGTTCCACAGTGGTTGACAGATTTTAAAAAAAGCTAGAGGTACCTTTGTCGATGTTGGAGTTGAGGTGACAGTTCTTCTTTGTGTCGGCTCCGACCTTGCGGTCGTCCTCGTCGATCAGGATGCACATCTCAGACAGCAGCTGAACCTGCTTCTCGTCCAGGTGGTCTGTGGTCATCTCAGGCATTCTGACAGCCGTCTGTGGGGGTCTCACCTCGCTGCAGCTCGTGGATCACAGCAGCAAGAGCAACACACGGGTCACTGAGATTACCAGAACCACAGGAGCTGTGCACTTCCCGTTCTTAACACTGCAGAGGCACCTCAGCTCAATCATCCTACGTTCTACTGCGCTTTTGCCTCGTAGCTACAGTGTGTAGCTACAGGTGTCGCAGCTGTCTTGGTTATTTAAAGTTGATATAGTTGATAACACTGTTATTAAGTAATTGTCTGGCACGTCCCACTATAGATAGAGCTGGTTAGATACTTTATTTTAAGTAAAGAACTAAATGCACCGTTGACGAGCTGCTAAACACCGATGCGGTGCGTCACAAACACCAGGCATGACTCACGGGTAATGCGTCAACCAGAGGCTAACAGTCTGCAGCAAAGCTTAGCTACCAGCAGCCCAGACGCACCGGGTCTTGTCGGCGGCTCCTCGTGAGCTGGAGCGTTCCCAACCCGTCATTTCACCCGCCTTACCTGGCAAAGGTGCGGACAGGCCTGGTCCACGGCGCGGCGGCTCCACTGTTAGCCGCGACGTTTGGCGTTAGCGCGGCGGCCCCCTGACAGGACACCATCCGTAGCGCCGCCCACAAGGCCCGCGCCATAGCGTGACCAAGGCAGAGCGCCAATCACGAGGCCCACGTGCGGCGGGAGCTAAAGACCGGAGCGGAGTCAATCAGAAAACGGAGCACGTGCAGGACTGAGGCCTCAAGACAAGCTGCTATAAGACGTTGACATGGTACCACGTGCTCACTGACAGGTCAGTGATGATCTTGTCCGAAAATTTTATATCGTGCAAATGTGGTTTTGCATAATTAATGACTAATCCTTCACTGTTGTCGGGTGTTTTAGCAGGCAGGCACAATATATGTTGTTTATGTTTTGTTGTTAATGAAATGCAGGTACATGAAATTTGCAAAGTATTATATTATAATATAATACTTTAATATATTATATTAATCATATTATATTAATAATAGTTATTATTATTTATCATTATATTTTTGCTTAAAATATTATAGACACAATTATTTAACTATTAATGTAGGTGTGTATTGGAATTTTTATCATGTAAAATTCTACATTATGATGTATGCTGCTGGTTTCTGATTCTGATGTTAAAAAAAGATGTAGCTGACAGGTCCAGACTAGTTAATGACCTTGTCCTAATCCAATTGAGCTTCACCTGCTGAAGAACAAGCAAGAGGTCAAACTGCTGTGAAGTCCTGGAAAAACATCTCCAATGTGCCTGTGTGTATATATGGGCCTAAACGCTTTCACATAAGTATAAAAATGGAATGGGTCTGTTTGATTTTATTAGTTTCTGAACAGTTGCCTCTTAAGGCCTCGACTTCAAATCTAAAGGGAACAGTTCTAGACAATGTAACATTTTTCAATTTTCAAGCAATTGTCTGAATGTTCCTGTAGCCAATTTATAAATTTAAAAATCTTAAAAAAGTATCAATTTCTACTACAATTTTTTTTGTCTGTAATATCGCCACTATGATCTAATTCTATGAGAAACCCTGACAAACGGTGGAAATCCTTGGTCCAGTAGACTCCAACTTTTGGGTTTTTGGTCTGAACACTGAATGTCAACACGCCATCAGACCATTGCACAGCCCGCGCCACCAAGGCCTCCGACAGTAGGATGTTAGTACGCTACCAAACATAGAACCTACAAAGAATGTGGTACAGTTTTCATTTACTTACAAAATATTCTTGTCTCTCGAGTGGATAGACTGGGTCTTTTAGCGTATTTAGTATTTTACGACGTTTACTTCAGAGCGGAACGCTGCAGCCCAACAACGAAGCTTTCTCTGGTTATGTCTGACGTCACGGGTTTTCATTGGATGCCTTAGCCGCGACAACCACAGCCCATATGGTCTACAACGTGCAAACAAAAACCACGTGTTACGGAAGTCTTGTGTAGCAATTGCGTTGATGTGTCAAACTAAAAATAATTGAATAGAAATTCTCATTCTTCGTGCCGCGATGATGTCAGTAATAGTTGTTAGTCACACATTGACAGGGGATTTAATAAACAGCTTCACAAATTGTGAGATGGCGTGAGGAAGCTCGTATATAACCTGCTGTCGTTTAACTGTGACATTCCAGTGCGCGCCACCGTAGCGCGTAGCTAATTTCACTTTCACATTTTTGCAGCAGGTAAATATGAATTCAGGGAGGCAGGGAATGCGGCAAGTGTGTGAATTGTTCTGAATATCTTAGATTAAGAAAGCAGCGGGCGTTCACGTTTGCAAGCTAACCTGCGTCTGTTTATGGCAAGTTAGTACAGTTAATCGGGTTAACGTGAAATGAATGCATTTGTTTGAGCGCATGTGTACTTCCACTTTGTAGCGCTATGTATAGCTATATTTTGTATTATTTATCTACCAAGCCTAGGTTGTTCTGTGTGGTGCACATAGCATTTAAATATTGTAAAATACAGAAATAAGTTGTGAATCTAATTATAATGTTATAATGGAAACTTGACAGACTTGTCTTTGGAAATTTCACCGCCCTTGTACATTGGATAGCGCTTAAAGAAGCACTTATTAATTTGCAGAATGTTTCGTTTAGCTAAATGTTACCCTCCTCTAAGGTAGCTTTCCTCTAAAAGCTTTGTCGACAAAAAAGTCCTTAATTCACTGCAAAACCGAACTGAATGTCCTTTTTGTCCGCAGGTAGGTCGTAAATTCCGACCGACCAATCAGCGCCTGGCCTTTATTGACCTGCTCGTCAGAAGAAACGCGGTAAGTGGGCGGGGCCACCCAGCACGGAGGAGGCATGCCTGTGGGGGCGGAAGCAGCAGCGGATCCGCTTCAGCCGCCCGTCACCCGAAGCAGAAGCGCAAGGCTCACAGTCCTGTCTATCAGACGCACCAAACAGCACAGAAGACAGGCCGCTGGGCATCCAGAGAGGAGACATGCTGGAGGGACAGGTGAGGGGGAGCCAGTCTTTTCCCTGACACAACTGTGCTCAATGTTGGAATACTAAAGGTCAGCCACTATTATTGGTTGTTGCCTTGACCTACAAAGCTTTTGTGGCACTCCTTCAACAATATGAGCAGTGAGCAATTTCTTGTAATTAGCATGTAGATGTTGAGGATCCAGGTCAGGCAGGTACAGCACCAGCCGGTTCCGCAACATTTTTCTTGTGAATCTTTTGCAACCTGTACTCTAGTAACATTCACGGCTCCATGCTGCGATGTGGAGGTGATATAAAAGGTATTTTCAGGTAGCTACAGGATCTGTCTTCTGATGGAACGTGGTTTGGTTTCGCCAGTGTCATGTTGTCATTGTCTAAACTTCTAGGAATTGCCTGGAGCGTGTTGGTTACTGTTTCGTTTGGTTGGATACTACTGTGGCTCTTTGTAGCCATCTGGTGTCATTAAGTTAGTGATTAACCCTCACCGCACAGGTTGTTCGGTAGATTTATTACTCCACCAAACGACGCCTGTAAGCATGCATTTCCTGATGCACACCAGTGCTGTGAGCTGTTGTGAGTCATCTCTCACATAAGGACTGACTGTAAAGTGACTTATATTACACACTATCATGTTATATGTCCAGGAACCAGGTCAGACTGTCTAAAACATTTTGTTTCAGTACTTTTTAGCCATTGGTGTCCTTTAAATATACTTTCTCTTCTCTGCGTATGAGCTCAGTTCAGTTTGTACTGGACCATAGACTCATCAATTTTAATATGACCTGCTTGTCTAGTTCTGATTAGTCCATTCACCAGACTCTTTTGTCTCCTGCCAAGATACTGTATGCTGTTTCTGTTGACTGTACTTACCTACTCCCCCACAGTCCAGATGACAAGACAGCTTTAAAATGTATATAAAGTACTTTATACCACACACTGAATGCTTTCATATTTAGCCAGAGCTCATAGCAGGATTTAGGGCCACAACTGCCCTAAGCAGCTTTAAATTGTAAGTGCTGCCTGTCATTTACTAAATGACATGTAAATTTGACATTTACATGTCTGAAAGTGTGTTGAGATGCAGTACTGACAAAATGTTCAGGTAATTAGCATCACAGTGCTTGAATATGTGCCAGAATGACCCCACTTTGAAATATTTGGTTTCCTTGTCTTTGGTTGGGTACATGGTTGTGGAGATATGCAGCAGGACATAAGTTTTCTAATGGAGCCATTTGAATCTATTGTGTTCAGTGTCAGCCTTTATATCTCTCTGTATGCTAGTCAGGTTAGAGCTGGGGGGCATGTGCTATGTAGTTTTTCAGGTAGTAGCTGAATAATGAATAAGGTTAACATAAGTTTGTGTTTGACAAGAGACCATGGGCTGCATTGGATTTGTTTTAAGTGGTGTGTTTCTCAAATATGTCTTTAAATAGTGATTGTACAATTTATTTGCTACCTTTTATCACTGGTCCAACATATTGAAGCTTTTAGTCTGATGTGATGGACACTATGCAAATTTACACACTATAAAGTTAGTAATTTGTCATACAGATATGACAGACTGCACATTAACATAGGCACCAGAGACCAGACGCCATGTAACATTATGCCTCAATGTGCCAACTGTCCTTATGTTCCAGAACAAAACACTATAGTAATGCTTAATGGTAGTGGTTCATATCTCTGGACAACACATTTAAAACAGTGTTGTCGCCATAGAACTAAACCTTTCTTTGTTTCATGGACAGTTACCAGCATCGTTTCAGAAAGCTGTGTGCCCACTGCTCAGCGACACACACATCTATAAATACAACTGATAACCAATAATGACTAGTTCATGTGTCCCAGATACAGCATTGACAAAGTTGTGAGTTGTGAGGCTTGCTTAACATTTAACATTTTACTGCTGCTTGTTGTGTCATGTTGTAATGCTGAATATCTGTTTTTTTCAACTGTTTGTTTGTCCAGGACTCCAAGCTTCCCCCCTCCCTGCGGAACAACCTTCTGGACCTTTTTGGTCAGATCGAGCGGGAATTTGAAAATCTGTACATTGAAAATCTTGAATGTGAGTAAGTGATGGAAAAAGTTTAGACATAGATATTGAGGTGTTTAATAATTGAACCTGACGGAGGATGCAGTGTTTGTTTACTGATGGCTGTTACTGTACTAACATTACAGTGCGGCGAGGAAATCGACTCCCTGAATGAGCGCTTGAGCGGAGATGGGCAGACTGTTGATGGAGGAGACCCCACCAAGGGAGCCTTGAAAACAAAAGGTTTTTAGATGTTATTTTTGACTGTTTAACAACATTCATGTTCCAGACCACTTCTGTGGTCTTATTTAGCAGTTTGTTTGATACATCATTTTTAGACAAATTGAAACAATTACTTAATTATGGACATTGTCACATCTTGACATTGCTGCGCCAGGGAGATTAACAGGTTTCCCACTCAGTGATAATATATACTCACTGCCCACTGTTTCTGTCACACAGCCAGCCACAGCACCAGCCAACTGTCACAGAAGCTGAAGACAACCTACAAAGCCTCCACCAGCAAGGTACTGTACCTGACCTGCCTTATAGTAATCGTTTCATAGAGGCCATGATGTTTGTCATCCCTGGAAGTGTTTGAGTTTGGGGAGTAGTGAAACACCATATATTGTAGATGCTTGGACTGTTTGTCAAAGACACCTCCCTTGACTTCTTCCTTTGTTAATCTTTTACCAATTTAGCGCTTGTACGGTTTCCACGGCAAAATAGGTGGACCCTGCAACTTCAGTGTGGCCACATGGGAGTTATGGGGAGGAGATTCATGGGTAACTTCCTGAATGCTGTTTGTCGCTGAGCATTGTGGGAGAACAGCTGTGAGCGCTGTTGCCTAACTACAGTCTAACCTTGACTCCTCTTCTCTCTCCCGCTCTGCTCCCAGTCAGAGATTATTTGGGTGATTGGCTGCATTTGTTAATCATTTAATTAAAGTGTATTTTTTTAAAGTTTCCACAAAGAAATTCATTAAGTGAACAAAATATAATAAAGAGAATATAAATAATATAAAAGAGATAATAATAGAAGATAAGATAAAGAGAAGATAAGATGAAGAGAAGATAAAGAATATAAAATAGTAATTATTATATAAGAATTAGTATATATAAAGATATTAAATATTATATATAATTTTTCAAGACCAGTACGAGCAGGAGTAGTTGTTGGCTTAAAACTAAATTTTAAACTTTTCCAATTCTGTATGTACATGATGGGATGAAGTTAATTGCAGACAGGTATTTACCTAACTAACCTAAGTTGTTTGCATTTGGTTCATAATTACAAGACAGTTATGACAGTTAATCATCTATTCTGTCTGCAAAAAAACAAATAATTATCAAGCTAGTTCTATATTTTAGGCCTTTTATATTCTGTATTCGATCAATAACAGCAGTTCGGATTCTCTTGGTGCAGCAAATGTTTACCAGTGACACTGATCTTAGTTTGCCCCTGCACGTGTGTGAGAGAGTTTTAGATTTTAGTTTCAACTAACTTTTATGCAAATCATTATTTGTTTCTGCCTGTGGATGGATGCACGCTGCAGACCCATATCTGTTCTCACATCCACTCCACCAACGTTACAAACAAGCGTTCACATTAGTTGCTTGACGCCTGCACAGTCATGGCTCCTGTAGTTCATACCACACCGAATGCACAACTTGCCCCTGAATTTCGTTTATGCCTAAACACTAGAACCCTGTAATGAGACAGGTGCCCATACTGAATATAGTTTACTGAATAGAATATGTGTTTTCTCATTTGCCCAGAAGCCAATTTACCCAAAGTGTATTGTGACTGCGGCCAAAGTCAGAGCTAGATGAGGAGAGGCACACAGCGCTTTATAAGAGAGAGAGAGGATCAAAGCTTGTTAGCACGGCCTCCTGACAGAGCTGCCGTATAATACACAGCTAACTAATCAGCTGTTAGCTCATTGGGTTAAAACTAATGGGACTTGAAACTAATGAGTTGCACTAACTGTACCTTCAGTTTATTACTGCGATGACCTTGACTTGAATGGACCATTGTTTTAATTGCTGGCTGCTTATTGTGTCTTAACAACAGGAAACAAATACAGTAGGACTGAAATGTGAACACACAGACTGAATGACAACATGCAATTCCCTCCAAAGCATTGGAACAGTCATGCCAGTTCCTTTTATTTTTGCTCCGGACCAAAAACATTTGGCTTAGATGGGAACAATGGTACCATCTCCAAATGTGTGTGTCGAATCTAGATAGAAATAAGAGCTTTTGGTGCATAATTTTGGCTTACTTGGAGTTTCCTGGAAAAGGACGCTGACTTGGCATCCCTCAGTTAAGCGAATCCACAGCCATGGAAAAACCTGGAAGCAGGAAGTGCCTGATTCATTCGGCTTGTGTTTGTCATGGACTGGCCATGGTCGTATCCTCAGATTAAGGGTACATCTCTCTGAGCCTTTAATTGATGCCCACTTGGTGGTGAGTTGGATCAGATAGTGAGGAAGGAAGAAGCCAAACGAGCAGTGGGGTCTGGCTGAGGCGTGTTGGTTTTAACTGCATAGTGGGAGGCTCAGTCAATTAGAATGTTCTACATGTCTTCAAGCCTCTTGTGAAAGGGGCTGCGGTGAGCTGTGGTCCTTCTCACTTGGAAATGAGTGTACTGTATGTTAACACATTCTGACACTTGTGAACCAGATGCTTTACCTCTGATGTATTAACTGATCTTATCGCTGCGGTCAGGAGTCTGCTTGCGGCAGCATGCAAAGCATATGTTACAGATTAAGGTTGTTGGAATGAGAAGGAGGAACCTTTGATTAAGCAGGTGTCAGGTAGGTAACCTTCTGAGTGACGCACACCTGCCGGGTTTGTGGACCATGCATCATAGGAACGTTTGCTTTTGTATGGCGGCGCATTTATTAGTAAAAGTGGTAAACCGACCAGCGCGCTTGTCTTTCTGCACCACCAACGTATTACAGCACAGTTTGTAATCGCTCCCCGGCTTGTGAAACTGCAACTTACGCTTTGGTTTGTCTGTGTGATCTTATTCATAGAGATACAGGGTTAATAACGTGTTGTCTCAGTTGCTGCTCCACTCACCCTTACCTAAAGTGTTGTGTGTTGTGTAATCATGATACTGATACCTCAGTGACACAGTCTGGAAACATAAACCTTGTAGCACTTCTAGATAACAATGAGGACTTGTTTACAGGGTGTGCGCTGTGCTAACACTCCACACACCATTCAGCAGGCATGTACCTGTATTATGCCCATACTGTAGTTCACTTTCTGTCTGAACCTAATATTTGCATGATTTACTGCAAAATAACATTCAATATGTTCTAATGCTGCTAAATGTCTACACGTCATGAATTTAATTAATCAAAAACAAGATACTGTACAGAATAAATAGTTTATGAAGATGCGATTGTGACCTTGTTTATGGTGACATTAATATGCAGATATACAGTACAAACCAGCGTGTTGTTATGTTTCGTATCTAGAGGCGCTACTTTTGACACTCTTCAACTTGCTTGAAGTTCTTAAAGGTTTAAAGGGTTTCTGTGAGTCCTGCACAGTCTTCAAAACTTCTAAAAAGCCTGAAATGGGATTAAAACTTGATTTCAATAGTTGTTCATGTTCAGGTAATTGTTTAATTAATTCTTTGCCAGATGGCCTTAAACATGTCACATCAATGTAACGAGATTAAGAATGAACTTTATTAACCTGGACATTGAGGCCACATGTTGTGAACCAGTAAGACTGTCCCAACCTTGCCCATGTACACATATGTTATTCATCTCTGCTCATCAATATTGTTCCTATTTGTGTTCTCTGGGAAAATATAATATATACAGTAAGCAACAACTTAGTAAATTAATTTAACCTAAAGAAGCAGGCAGTGAGCTAGTGTTTAAGCTTGCAGTGTTCTTACAGTAGACAGTATGTAGGTCTCTGTTATTATAAAGTCTAACCCAGTTCGTGTTTTTAGAACTGTGTCAGCTGTGTCATAGTAGCGCCATTGTCTACACTGGTACTGACTTAACCCATTTAATAAAGTGGTCAGCATTCCTGGTCTAAATCAGTCACTGATTTGCCCTTTAGTGTAACTGAGTCATCACTGTTTGCCATCATTAGGTCAGTGCTCATCCGTCTCTCTGGCCCCTTGTGTTTTCTTCCTTCCCTGCTCAGATTGTTTCTAGTTTCAAAGCCACCACGGGGTCCCGGGCTTTGTGCCAGCTGCTGAAGAGTACGTCGGCCACAGGGATGGGATCTGGGACCTCAGCGTTACCCGGACTCAGCCGGTGGTTCTAGGCACTGCCTCTGCAGGTACAATGGGGCGCTCCAGTGATTAGTTATTAGTCAAAGAACATTTTGCACAGCTGTAGACTGAAAATGCTGCAGTCAGTATTTGCATCGTTATATCATTGTCAAATTAGCTCTGATGTGTTAGTGTAATTAGCAAAACCATAGTTGGGGATAACTGATGACAGCTTGTTAATATTTGTAAAACCTCTCAAACGATAATGCCTTAATGAGTTTTCTTATGCTTACAATTACAATTATTTGTTTTTTCATTTGGAGTTTTAAACGCTTTTGCTCTATTTATACCAAATCCATTACCAAATGCTGATTCCTACTGGTTTTATAAATGGCTTCATGTTGCTCCTCCCTCAGACCACTCTGCTCTGCTGTGGAGCATAGAGACTGGGAAGTGTCTGCTGAGGTATGCTGGCCATGCAGGATCAGGTAAGCATGTCTACAGTGATGCATTATAAGGTTGAATTATGCAAAATACTTTCAATATGTCAGGAGGAAATAAAGTGTTGCTTCAGGATCAGTGTTTTAAGTAGAGTACTAATTTGGCTTTAGTAATAGTCGTTATTTTTATGTATCATTCACCATTTAGGATTTCTCACATACAGTAGTTTGTTAGTTCAAAGAAACATATGATTTAATATATGTCTGTATTTCCCACAGTCAACTCTATCAAGTTCCACCCCACAGAGCAAATGGCCCTCACAGGTATGTATCTGAGCGCGTGTTTGCTTGTTACGTTTAATACCTGATTTAAACTTGCTGCATGTTGATGTTTATTTAAATTCCACAGCCTCTGGGGACCAGACAGCTCACATCTGGCGCTATATGGTGCAGCTTCCCACCCCTCAGCCGCCACCAGATGTTAGTGTGAGTAGCATTGTGCTTTGTACCAGTTACCTTTAACCATCAGCCAAGTTACGAGGTGATCTTATAAAAGCATGTATGACTTTTTAAAGTGAAAACCTGTTCTGTTTCTGTCTCTCTTTAGGCTTCATGCGACGATGACCAGGACTCATCAGACAGAGAGGAGGGCGAAGTGGACGGCGAGGGATCTTGTGAAGTCCCCAACATTCGGGTTGCTACGACAACTTTGAAAAGCCACCAGGGCGTCGTGATCGCAGGCGATTGGCTGGTTGGAGGCCGACAAGTGGTGACGGCTTCTTGGGATCGTGCTGCCAACTTGTATGAAGTGGAGACGTCTGAATTGGTTCACACGCTCACAGGTAGGCAGTGCCCGGCGCACCGAGGTACAGTACTGTACTGGATGTGACAGACTGTGTGTTTGATTTATATTTTATTTTCTCAGGTAACCTTTTACACGTAACTAAATTTGGTGTTATCATGTATATGATACATTTGAAATGTACACATATAGACAAAACAAACTTTCTGGATTTTATGAAGATGTCATTTTAGTTCCACACGAGTTCACGTGAACCTGTCCTGTCCTGTTTGGCTGCAGGCCATGACCAGGAGCTGACTCACTGCTGTACTCACCCCACCCAGCGGTTGGTGGTCACCTCATCCAGAGACACCACCTTCAGACTGTGGGACTTCAGGGACCCATCCATCCACTCGGTCAACGTCTTCCAGGGACACACTGAGTCAGTCTTCCTCCCGACTCATGCACACACACATACAACACATCGCCTGATTAGGTGTTGCAACGCCTCACTTTGCCCACAGGGTGGTGCTGCACCATCTCTATGTTACTGTATGTGTTTTCTTTAGCTTTTCCAGTGCCACATTAATTTACAGACCCTTCTGCTCTAAGCCAAATCCTTCACTCGCCTCTCATTTATCACTGAGCTCTTCTCTGTCTACCTCTATCTTTTCCTCACTCTCCTGTTCATTTGTCTGTCCATCCCTGCGTTAATCCTGCCGCTCTGTGTAATTTGGCACTTCACTGGCTGTTAACACTCGATTGCAGCTGCTCATTTCAAAATGACGTCTGTCAGGCTTGTGTATGGTTTTCAGTGGCAGCACTCTTAAAAAGGTGTGAGTGTTTATGTGCGCGTCTACAGGTGTGTGCTGGATGCCACTCTCTGGCAGGCTTTGATTGTAACTGGGGGGATTACACAGAGCTCATTATGCACGACCCCAGCGCGCATAATTCTTGCAGATCCCACTCTAATTCTCTCCCATAGACAATTGGTGTAATGAGATTAAGTGCCAGTGTTTCAGCTAACAACAGCTCTCCTCTTTTGCTTTATTTCTCAGCATCCTCATTTTTGTACCAAATATCCATTGGATGATCTTGGAAGTAAAAATGTATTTCATATGTTCATATGTTCAAGCAACACACCTACTGTATACTGATTTTCCACAGGAATGATGCTGCCGGTCGAAGCCACAGGATACCACATGATATGATAACAAGCAAAAGTACATTAACATAATGTGAAAAGTATTACAGTATACAATATATTATAGAAACTGTTTTGCATCAGCCCCGGATGACATCTGTTTTTTCCCAATGAATTATCCCAAACCCAAATACTTTCCATTCCCTACTGGAACACGGCAGATTCCATTGAAACATTTTAGAAGCTAAACTATTGAATGTGATTGTAAATTACTATTCACAATGGCTTTGTTGCTATATAAACTCTGCAGCACAAGTTCCATAATATTCAGAAATATGTGTTTTGACACAAGTTCAATAGCTCAGTAGTTTAATTATTGTTTTCTTGAAGATGGTAAATTCTACCCTCATCACTCATCCTGTTGCTTTTCTACTTCCCAGCTTCTTTTAGCCCTATCATACAGCCATTGTTAGCAATTCTCTCACTATATTTCCACAAGCCTTGGTAGTATGATGCCGCATAAACAGCCTAATTTCTCCATCCCTCCTTTGGAAATAGCCGAGTGTGAGTGGTTTAATTGGCAGAGGAGCTGGAGGGGAGACTCTCCTCCTCTCCTTCCCACTGTCTTCACCAGCAATTACAGCTAACTCTCCCTGACAGCGGGCCGCGGCAGCTGAAAGTGCAGCGTCCGACGCCGAGCCCACCGCCCCACAGTAATTGCCGGAGTAATGACGGCTACATGAGAGCCAATACAACGGCTGAGAGCAAACAAGTAGTGACAGCAGACTTGTTCTACAAACGGAATGCCATGTCACGTTTGTCTCTCCTGCCATCCACAACCTGGAGACATTTGACTACGGTCTAGTGTGTGTGTGTGTGCGTGTGTGTGCGTGTGGTCTCTTTGGGGGTTAAGATGTGATTTTAGGGCTGAGGTTTGGTTCTGGTTAGAGCAAAGGTTTGACGTCTGCCTTTGGTTGTGATGGTTAGTGTTAGGGTAAAGGAAGGGGCTAGGGAAGGCATTATGTCAATGGTGAGTCTCCACTAAGATGTAAATTAAAACGTGTGCGTGTGTGATTCTTTGTTTGACGTAATACGCTTAACCCGCTTTCTTAAAGTTTTCCTAATAGTATTTCTGTAATTTTCATCTTTGTTCTGCTCAGAGAAGCTGGTTCTTCATAAATTCAGACCATGAGCTGCTTTATTTCCTCTAATTACAAGCGGCAAACCCCTTTTGTAGGGATGCAGAGGTTTCCCATCAGTCCCTCTGTGCATCTGTCTCTTCTTTTCTAACTTTCCAATCAGGAGCACAATTGACCTTGGCTGGTTGAGGCACTGTAGAAGCCCCCCTCCCTCCCTCTCCAGCACCCGTTCTAAAAACCCTTTAACCTTAATCAACCTTTTAATCAATTACCTTGTCTGATTACGCTCCACACACTGCCCACTTAGCGCAGCCCTGTCTCTCCCTCCACCTTTTGTGTTCCCAGGTGGGCTGTACCCTGCCGTGTCAGAAGGTGCCTGTAACCACACAGCCGTTTCCTCCAGCTCCTGCCTCTAATAGGGAAAAGTTTAGTCCTCTAATTAGCCCTTAACGCCATGTCGACTTAAATTAAGAAGGAAGCCGTGTTTTGGAAGAGAACCTAGGCATTAGACCCTAGACAGTAATTTACTCTGGAACCAAACATCTCATCTCATACAGGTTGTTTTTAAACTTCTCTTCAAGTAAAGAACTGCTAAAGTCAGGAGGAAGTGACGTCCAGTAATAGAATGGAAATATTATCTAGTATTAAATAGTAGTGAATTAGATTTGATTTAGTGTGACTTTCATGTGGCTTTGGCGTTGCTTCTCTGCAGAAGGCCTACAGGTCAAGCCATAACATCTCACTAATGCATCTGTAGCCTCAACTTGATTTCTGAGTTTCTTTTCCGACCCCTCTTAGTAGGTGTCCACTGTGTACAACAACAGCATCATTTCTGATTCACGTGGTGCTGGGAAGAAATGGGTTTAAAGTGGGCATCGTTGAAATGCATACGCATCAGTCTTACCATGCGTAGTCCATAGTCTTGTCCCTCATGTAATCTTTGCATGGCTGGATAAAACAATTCATCTTTGTTGTAATTTACAATTACGGCCCAAAGATGTGCAGTTATGTTGATTAGAGACTTTAATTGCCCGTAGGTGTGAGTGATCTAAGTGTGTGGCTTTGTGATGGACAGACAGTCAAATAATAAATTTTATTTTTAAAACTGTTTGAATACAGAAAAATAATCCGTTCCATTGTAACAGCTGCCCTCTCTTGCTTTTTGTAGCACGGTGACGTCTGCGGTGTTCACAGTGGGCGACAACGTGGTTTCAGGCAGCGACGACCGCACCGTCAAAGTGTGGGATCTAAAGAACATGAGGTCGCCTATAGCAACTATCCGCACCGACTCAGCTGTGAACAGGTGAGTAAAACTGCATGAGAACCCAGCCTTCGAAGTTGACAATCTGGCAAAAAACAGTTTCTAGACTGGGAACTGCCTTTTGCTGGTATAATTTAAAAAAAAAACAACAACTTAGATCTTTTAAGTGAACCTCCAACCAGGAAGTAAACGTACAGCTACTCTGTATAAACCAAGGCAGGCACAGATATTTTTGTCTCGCCATTTGTTCAGCAGCAGTTACCCTGACTGCCAGCAGAGAACGCAGACTGCAGGGGCAGCTGATGTCAGCTCAAAAAGTTGTGTGGCAAATCTCACTTTCTAGTTCAGTGCTTGAGATATTTCTGTCAATCTAGTGCAGGTGTTCGTACAGTGGAACTAAAATCCTAGAGCAGCAGTACAGGAGATTTTGGCCCTGATTCAAAGTGAACCTCAACTGATGTTTCAGGATAAGCGTCTCGGCCAACCAGAGGATCATCGCCCTGCCTCACGACAATCGACAAGTGCGGCTGTTTGACTTGAGCGGAGCGAGGCTGGCCCGACTTCCACGCAGCAATAGGATGGTCAGTATGGTGCAAAGGGGAACCTGTCAATGCTCAGTTACATGTCTTACTTAACCTATCAGCTATAAGGCTTTGCAGTCATTTTTTTGTTTGAAAAACAGACTTTGAGCAAATTGTAGTCAGATCTACCAACATTAAGTCAATGTAAGAGTTGTTTATGGTTCAGGTTGTTCATGCTTCTGATGTCAAAAGGTTTTTGTCAGATGTGAAACAAGTTGTATCCCCACTATTTCTCACTGTCGGGGGAGGCAGGTTGTTGTGCTGCTCCTGGTCAGTGGGGCGTAAAATGTGCTACGGTAATTAAAGTATGCTTTAGAAATGCATCACAGCCAATCTGTCTGATATAGAAAGTGTGATGATCTCCATGTGTCGTCTTCTTTGAAATCAATCAGCCACTCAGCAGCAGTAGAAGGAACCGTCTCTGTGTGTCCGTGTGTGCAGGGTCACAGGCGTATGGTGTGCTGCACAGCGTGGAATGAGGAGAACCAGTCGTGCAACCTGTTCACCTGTGGCTTCGACCGGCAGGCCATTGGCTGGAACATCAACGTCCCAGCGCTGCTGCAGGAGAAGTGAAGCCTCTGACACATGAGAAGCGATGCCGCGCAGCGATGCGATGCGGGGCGATTCATCAGAGTCCATCCATGTACATACTGTACGGTACAAACAAACACTGCAGTCCTCGTACACACGGTGTCATTCACTGGCCGTAGTGCTCACATGCGTCACTAGTGTGTAGGAGGACACACAGCTCGTCTTCTGTGTTTGGCACTTTTACTTATTTAGCATGGATTGTGAATTGTGACACGACCCAGCTGATCCATCTGTTTAAGTCAGTACATATTTACACAGCTGGCAGTTTAAAGTGCTGCTGTATGTAGATAATCCCTTAGGTTGTGTGAGAACAATTAAAAGGATGTGACAGTTTGTTAGATCAGTAAATGATCTTTATGAATTCTGTATATATGAAGCAGTAAACAGATAAAATGACCCTGTCATCCACTATTTGCCTGTGAAGCCGGGAGGCGACGGTGTGTGTGCAGTTCTGTGAGGTGTTTTAAGCTTTAGTCAAATAGTTCTCATGGAATAGAACGTGTGATGGATGTCTCCTCTCCCAGTTTTCCTGTCAGTAGTCCAAACCTGACACTGTAACACAGCCTTTTCTTTGTTTACGCCAGGCTTTTATTATTTAGGTCCGTTCTGCCTTTCTGTCGTTGTGCAAAGTGCAAGCATAGCAATAACCGGACCGTACTTCCTTCACATCTACATCAGTGTGTGACTGTGCCCTATACTGTCCTACATGTCCCCCATGACCTGAACCCTCTGCTTACTGATCGTTACTGTGTTCTGGTAACACCCATTTGATATGAAGTGATAGTGTTTACACTCCTCAGCCTTGTACCAACATATGTCGTGCACTTTTTGTTTTGTATGTGAAGCCTCTCAGCAATAACCCAGCTCCCTGAGATGACACGTTAGAGTAAACATCAGACAGCTTATACACTGACGTGTGGAGTTGGCCTAGACCTGAAATCCTGGGGGGAACCTTTTTGTTACACCTGTGCAATATCCCAAACATGAAGTCGTGCTGTAGGATCTTATTTGACCTCTGAATCCTTGAATCCTTTTTCCAAATCCTGTTCATTGTACTTGTGTGGAAATGTAGCTAAGCGCACATACAGTAAGTATGCATAACTTCCCTGAACACTTCACTGCTGTTTCTAGCAACAATAGAGCCGGGGTGCGTTTTGAAGTAGCTTGAACCTAAAATGTAAAGAACTGCATTGAAATGCCTTATTATTGCATTGCAAACGGTGCATTAGCCTTATCCATCCCAGCATCAACGTTTTTCCAAATACTACTTCAATAACTAATTGTGTTCCACTGCACAGTGGGCATATGATTTTTATTCCGTTCCATTCAAGGAATTCAATCTTGGAGCCAGTGGTATCGGTGTCATTTTAATCTGCAGCTACAGCGTCCCATTCGTGCCCCACATATGTGTTCAAACTCTGAGGAAATATGATTTTGGATTGATACATTAATTTGCTGGCATGCCGCTGTAGACTGGTGGGATGAAAAAAGCTTCACTTCATTGTAGCGACTCTTATTCAATTCAAACTTCATTATGGGATCTACTTTGCATACTTTATTGTGGCAGGTTTGCGCTCTCTGACACTTTCCAATAAAAACGTGTGATTTTCTTTTCCATCCTCTGATGTGTTTTTTTTTTTTTAATTCAGCACAAAGCACCTCTGCTTTTATTCACTTCAGTAAAATACAATTTGTATCTTTGTTCATCTGGATGGAAGTCCTCCCTGAACAGTAATGACTAATGCTAATGCACAGGGATCATATGGTCCATGAGTACTTATTCTGAAATGGAACTAAATGTATTCACTTCGTCAGAAGTTTAAATGGGTTGTGCAGCCTCAATTGTGTGTGCGCGTGTGAGTGTGTGTGTGTGCGTGCGTGTGTAAACTCATTTAATCATTGTTTTTTACTAAGGCAGAGTAGGATTTATCTGCTGACATGCAGAATACAGAATCTGGTTACTACACTTTAAAATCACAGTCATGTTTTTTTTATTATTTAATATTTTTAAATAATTATTGCCATTACTTTCACAAAATATTATGATCCTTTGAAATGCATAAAAGCTACTTTCTTTCTCCACTTCTGTGTGTGCACACTGCCCTGCAGCAGTCTTATGTCCTGTTATAGGCCGCGTGTGAGTGTTTTTACCTAATGAGGATGAAAGGATTCATTTATAAAAACACAGGCACAAGCTAATTCTACTGAAGAACACATTGTGAGTGGAATGTAGCTCCTCTTTACAACTTACAAAAAAGAACTAGAGTACAGTAGAATACCTTAGAACTAGTATAACTGACAAATGAGAAAAAAAAGATATGGTTAAAATGAATGAGGCCCATACTTTAAGTATGTATGAGACGCTCTGGAGTTTTCTAGTCACAAGTCCAGAGCTGAACTGATCTTGAGTTTAGGAACTGATTCCTTCTTTGAATGCGTGTTGGTTCAATGAACCCTTAGCCTCTGAATATACAGTGAGCCTTATATATACACTACAGTATATTATACTAGAGTCAGCTCAAAGGTATAGGTTTCCACAGCGCTGGTCACCAAGCAGCCACAACATGGCTGAGCATGAAACGTGTGCATGGAGCCGCTGCAGAGCCAGAGCCCAGTCAGGTCTGACATTAAAACCGTGGTGGTCGGGGCTCACCAGTGTGACCAGTGTGACCAGTGTGCGTCTCGTTACATTTCTTTCAAAAGGATACATGGATGTGTGTGTACGGTGTGTATGGAACCAACAAAAGAATTAAGACACGTAGAGTCAATCTTTCCTCACTGGGAAATTCCCACCCCTGCATGTTTGTGTCCAGACAGCTACTGTCTTGGTTGGACTAATGGATGAATGGACAAAATGATTCCAACACAAATGCGCCGTGTTGCTGTAGGCCTCGCACCATGTCCTGCTCAGCGTGTTATGCCTCTTAGGTTTCGCTGGGTGGGACCACATCGGGTGAGCTTTTTGTGGCCTGTCTATTACAGTAGATTGGAGCTGGCTGCCTGTAACCAGCCACTGGAGCAAATTGTCAATTAGGATTTTTATTGTGGTGCACACAGTCGACTCTGTGGCCTTAGGGGAGAGGGTGGATGCTGCGGAGGAGGAAACCCTTCACCCCCCCCCCCCTCACTCTGCTCCCCTTTCCTCTTCCTCCAGGATAATTCCGTGGCTGGTGTGTGTGACACCTGCTACCGAGCCTGACAGAGATAAGCATTTCCCCCGCGGGAGCTCCTCTGGGAGAGACTGGAGGAGAGCGGCTGCTTTAATATTAACCTGCACATTATTTGATTTGTTAGAAATGATTAATAATACATGTTCTTAGTCAGTAACCATTACATTTAGATTTATCAAAGAGTGTCAAGACAGAATAAAATGACAAGATTTTGTGGTTTTATTCACATGTACGGTACAAACATTCACTTTTACTTAAGTGCAATATACAGACCTTAGCAGCAGCTGTTCATATACTTTATTGTTCATCACAATCGGACATTTTAGGCTCTCTCTCGTCTTTGTCGGCATCCTCTGTACATGTTTTATACATATGTACACTCTTAGATACAGTATTGCCATGTAGACATGCCTTATCGTTAATCTATTTCAAAATAAATCTCTTCATTTGTTTCCATGGCCAGTGAATATGTCATGAGATGCTGTGATGCTTTAGGAATGATGCTGTTCACTGAAGGTGACACGTGGATGAAGGGAACAACGATCGCTCTGTTCTGACGCGAAAAAGACCAGATTTACACAAAACATCATGTTTCTTGCTACAGGATGCGCGTCTGGGCGCTGTGGCCCTCCTTAATGCAGGCGTGAGGGGCCCTTTGTTTGTACAACTAGACAAAAAAGGGGTCATTTTCCAGCCTTAAAGGAAACCGAAGGTGGAGCCAAACAAGGGTCTCAATCTCATACACTATTACGCTAATGACATCAATCCTGACTCAGTTTCCCCTGAGGCTACACCCACAGACACAAAGGCAGCTACTCCGTTCACTCGCTACATATTTTAGCTAATTTCATTTTATTATTATTGGATTTGGTTGTAAAATGTAAACAATGCTTTTGGAACAACTGTAAGATATTCTTTGTTCAGCCTCCAAATAAAAGTGTGATGTGAGGGGTTTTGCTCCAAAGGCTTCAATGGAAGTTCACTTTCAAAATACACAAATTCCTGGGTTCCAGTCTAGTTACATTTTTCTCACTGTACTTTGTGTTTTACTATATTATTACAAATACCGGTTGTTTCTTAGGATCATTATGCTGCTGATCTAGAGATCTGTTCCTGCAACTACGCCAATATGAGAGATCGTGCAAGTGAAAAACTTTACTGGAACATGAGGTATAATGGACAATACCTCTCCAGTGTCTGTGGCACTTTGACATGTTCAAACTAACTATTAAAAGACTAACGAGGTTCTGCAAGAACTAGTGTAAAACCTAATTAGAGCAGATTACCTTCATTATGTGCTGCATGAATAAAACCTGGGATATTTTCTACTTGAACAATTAGAGGTTTTAAGACTAAACAAATGTCACAATGTAAGCGATTGGTCCTCGTTTTCAATAAATCTGCCTGTAATGAATGGAAACCCAAGTGCAGGCTAAATATTTTCAATTCTTGAGTAAATCTGCCTGTTTGTCAAATCCTCCGCACACACACACACTAAATGGGATTTGGGATGGGCAAACAATACCAGACACCACCACTAGATGTCACTCTCACTACTTGGATTTCATTACCAACCATCTGAACTGTTTCAAGAGAGCACAGCAATGACAGAACAACAGCTATGATAGTAATGAATATAACAGTTACCTACACAAATAAAAAAGCAACAACCACCAACACTGGTGATGGCCTCGGGTAAAGAGTCACAGCTACTACCTGCTGTTAGCGACGGCGGCCTGCTTTGATTCAGACGGACGGAAACAGGAAAAACTCCGGTGACCCGGGTTAAAAACCAAAGGAAACGGGACGCTTCCCCGCCGCCACCTCCACTTGTACTTAGCCGAGAGGTAATGGCTGCATTTACACACCTCGCCTCAGCCTCCTCTTCCTCTCTACCGACGAGAAGAGGAGGGTGAAGGGGGGGACATGGTGTATTAACCTGTCGTTGTGTCACATTAAGAACAGAGGGACGAGGGAAATGAAAAGAGGGCACGGGAGGGGGAGATGGAGGCAGAGGGAGGAGGAAGTCATGGAGACGGGAACGAGAGAGGGGCAGGTGAAGCGATGCCTTCCCTCACTCCCACGTCCCTTCCTCTTCCTCTATCAGCCGTCACCCTGACAGGGCCGGTAATTGGACGTGGACCTCTCCCTCTCCTTTTTCTCTCGCTCGCCCGCTCCCTCTCTTGTGGCTCTGCTCCTCAGCGGGAGCCTCGGGGCCCGGAAATAGCTGATGACAAGATAGCAGCTGCCTTTCATTCTGCTCAAGGTTACCCCACCCCCTGACAGCCAGAGAGGGGTGTGTTTGCTTAAATGTGCCTGTTTAAAGAAGGGACAGATAGAAAAAAGGCCGTCTTTTCACATCCCTCCGCTCGTCAGCGTGGCCGGCTGACCTTCATCCCGATGCCCGTGCATCGGGCGATGGCGATGATGGTCATGAGTTGAACTCACAGGTGTGAAGATGTGAGGGGGGGGGTGATCGTACTCTAAAAAAATAAAAGTCAAAGACACACACACACACACACACACACACACACACACACACTCCTCAGGCTGGCAGCAGGAACTGTTCTTGCTCAGGCGGTTTCTTCACCCAGGTTCCCAGGCCCGTTTCCTGTAGCGACCTGAACCAGTGCTGCTTCACTGTCTGGTAGCAGCGCGCGGCCATCTTTGTGTCACAGTACATGAGCTGGTGGTCGGCCGAGCCAGTCGCAGGGATCCCTATCTGCAGAGCAAACAGAGGAGGCGACGTGAGAGAGAGAGAGAGAGAGAGAGAGAGAGAGTCAGCTAAAATGACAGACGTGGAGACAGGAGGGGAAACAGAGAGGAATGAAGCCGGGGCTCAGAGGCTAAAGGTTCTGTAAGTTGGAGGGGAGAGAAGAACGAGCAAAACAAAACGAATGAGGCGGCACAAATGCATTTGGGTGAGGTTGGGAGGTGGCGGGGGGCTTCAACAGCTGTGTAATCTCCCCATTTAAATTTCACAAGCAATTGAACATTCTCTGTGCTTTTCTGTGCGTTTCTATTGTCGCCGGGCGAAACAATGAAGATCGGCGGAGAGACAAGTGCCGAGAAAGACGGAGAGCGAGTAAGCAAAAGTTTCTTTTGGAGATTAGTGCGCGCGCTCTTGCGTGGCCCCGCTATGCGGCGCGCTGGGAGCACTTAGGGGTGTGTGTGTGTGGGGGGGGGGGGGCTCCTCGAGTACTTCTCCAAATAATTATGGTTTCATAGTCATTATGCTTTAACGGCCGCCATTTGGCGATGCAGCCAGTGTGTGTTACATAAAGTTTTGGGGATGTGAATTAAAGCTGCCAGGTTCTGATGAGCGGCAGCTTCTTCTGTGGCAGATGCCGACAATCGTCTCTGCAGCAGCGGTGGGGGGGGGGGTTGGGGTCACGCCACCCCCCGCTGTGTCTGCCTCCGCCCGCTTCCAGGGGGCGTCAACTTAAACACGCGTATTCATCCACCCGCACTGATCACACAAACGTCATAATATTTCCTCCCGCAGGTAAAAGATCCACCGGAGAAGCCGGCTTTCAATGGAACTTTAATTAATATGACTGTCTAACAATAGACACGTCTTAAGAAGCAGATTACAGGGCAATTAATGAGGAGGCTGTGTTCCATTCGGCTCAGGCTCCACCCTGCTACTGGAGCTCCTTTCCTGCCGTAGCACAACAGTCAAAATGTGTCTGACAAATGAAACTCTGATGAATTATTCCAACCAATCAAATCAAACAGTCGCCCTGAGGGCACCTGTGCTGTCTCTGAGGAGCACGTGGCTCTCACCCACTCTGACACGCACCCAGTCCCACTGCACTGACACCCACTCCCACTGACACCCACCCGGGCCCACTCCCACTGACACCCACTCACTGACACCCACTCCCACTGACACCCACTCCCTGACACCCACTCCCACTGACACCCACCCGGGCCCACTCTCACTGACACCCACTCCCACTGACACCAACTGGTCCCACTCCCACTGACACCCACTCCCACTGACACCAACTGGTCCCACTCCCACTGACACCCACTCCCACTGACACCCACTCCCACTGACACCAACTGGTCCCACTCTCACTGACACCCACTCCCACTGACACCCACCCAGTCCCACTCCCACTGACACCCACTCCCACTGACACCCACCCGGGCCCACTCTCACTGACACCCACTCCCACTGACACCAACTGGTCCCACTCCCACTGACACCCACTCCCACTGACACCAACTGGTCCCACTCCCACTGACACCCACTCCCACTGACACCCACTCCCACTGACACCAACTGGTCCCACTCCCACTGACACCCACTCCCACTGACACCCACCCAGTCCCACTCCCACTGACACCCACTCCCACTGACACCCACCCGGGCCCACTCTCTGGCCTCACCTTGCGGTAGAGCCGGCCCCAGCGGGTGAACAGGGCGTGCTTGCAGAGGCGCGAGGCTGCTCCCGAGTCCCGTTTGCGTCCTGTGCTGGCGTTGAGCACCTCCAGCTGCGCGTCACCCAGCGTCCAGTTGATGCTGACGCCGGAGGCCTTGCCTGGCTGTTGATACTCAGCACTGCTCAGTCCTAGGGTGAAGACAGCACAACAGGGTCGGTAACAGACCTGGGAGCAGATCAGAGCTCCTCTGTGATAACGCTACAAAAAGCATGCATTTATATTTATATTGAAGAGGAGGCGGCTGGACTGTCCGTCTGCAGACCTCTAACAGGGATCAGTGGAGGAGAGCGCGGTGGAGGGGGGTGGAGGGAGGTGGAGGTGAGCCGGGCGGAGGCGCCGCACCGGAGCCGGGGGTCGTTCGCGCTCACTGGCAGCTAAACGCCGCCTCACCTCCACTCTCAGGCTGTGAGTACATCATGCAGCGTTAGCGGCGGCTTCGCTGCAGATCAACAGTTGCCTCTGATGCTGAAGTCTGACAGACGGCTTGTTATACCTGATGTACAATAGCACAATACGTGCCTGCACGTCACCCCCCCCCCAACCCCCCCCCCCCACCCCACCCCCCCCCCCCCCCCCACCCCCCCCCCCCCCCCCCCCCCCCCCCCCCCCCCCCCCCCCCCCCCCCCCCCCCCCCCCCCACACACCACACACTCATTTTCCCATCTTCACTCTTCCATTCACCAACCTCAGGTCTCCTTTTCTGCTGCTGGAATGAACTGCCTGCCGCGCTCACACTTCTCCAAGTCGCTTATTACCCATCTTCTGCCTTTTGCAGATGCACCTCTCAGAACAATGGAGCCTCCAATCCATCCTGCCTTTTTCCTTTCTCCTGCTCCATTCATGGCTCATTTCCTCCCTTCAATGAACTTGACTCCTCTGTTTCTCTAATAGCCACTTTGATTTTTCCCTCATTGAAGACTTGATCAATTCCTCCTCTGGAGCTCGTTCAGCGGACGTGAAGGAGGTGGCATTGGAGCCTCTGGTTATGGGATTCATAACTTTACAGGACACACACACACACACACACACAACACACACACACACAGAATACCAGAGGCTGGGAAACGCGTGTGTTCCTCCTGTTACTTGTTGACACTGAGCTTTTGACACGATGGATTTCTTTTCTGCTGCGTGCAACATAGACACGAAAGCATGGATGTGACTGTGACTAAGAGAAAACGCTAAATTCCACAGCACTGATGGTAAATGCACAACTCATGAGTGAGTCACCAAGAGGTGGTTGTGCCGAGGACCTGGTCAACAGAGGTTCTGTTTATCGTCTCATCAACATCTTGTGTGTGGACAGAATCCAGTGGACCGCTGCCGTTGATCCATTTGAGCAGATGAACTACATGGATTTGGCTCCTTGGCCGCCTCATGTTTTGAGAAGCAGGTCCTGTAATTACTGCACCTTTGCTTCTGATGAATAAGTATATTGAGGTGATTGCATTAGCATGTAATGAATAATTGCATTTTTTATCTACCATGAATTCAAGTTTACCTTTAAAATTTATATCATACTGCAACTTGTATCACTCTGAAAGTGTGAACAAAGACACAATAACTCTAAAAACGCTTGTGCTGCTCGGAATGTGGCGGCCGCCAATTATTCCCTTTAGCTGCCTTTGTTGATTCTGCTTCTCCCAGAAAGATAAAGCGCGGCCACCGGTTGGGCTCACGTTTGAAGTGCACAGCAGAACAAGAGCGAAGGACGAATCAGCCCATCGATGCGTTGGGCCCGCGGGGTTCTAGTGGAGCTGCTTTGGCTGCGTGTGATAAGCGCCGACCCCGAGATCCCTGGGAATTTCCTCCAGGGGTGTTGGTTTTAAATAACCCGGCGCACACAATAGCAGGGGAGACCATCAGAGCCCATGAAAGGGTGGAGGAGGAGATGAGAGGTGAAGGGGAGACATGCGTGCGGACATCTGAATGCCTCGCCCTCGCTGTCCGAGCTGCCTCCGCACTGAATGGCTGTCTGATGGAGGCTGTGATTGCATTGATTGGAGCCACGGTCGGCTCCGCTGTCTGTCCGTCTTCTTCCTGCCTCTCCTTCACCTTTACACCCTTCACTATGTTTTCTGCGTGGGTCGGGCTGACAGAGGGGACACGCAAGCTGAGCGGGGCGTCGAATTACTGGACGGTACCTGCTGCGACGGTCCAAACAGCAGTGGAATATCTAAATATATAAACTTCATTCCATTAAGTCGAATGACTCCATTCAAGAAGCCATTGACCAAATCAGGGGGAATCGCTCACTTAGACCATGGCCGAAGGATTTAATGATACCCTTATCCCCGCGATCATCACCAGAGGACAAATCAGCGCAATTATCAATCTTGATGAGTGTGGACCTCACACGATATTCATCCTGGCGCTGTAATAATTAATCAGCCGGGGCCCTGCAACCTTGAACACACCTGAAAGACGCGCGACAGCACATTCACCCGCCGCCTGATGCGTCTCATTGTACGTGATAGTCACTTCCTCTGTTCCCCTGAATGATCCCCAGCAACAAAACGTGCCCTACATCGCCACGCGTCCCTGTCACTCAGCGCCTCCGACCGGCCTAGATCTGAGGCGTCTGACGCGCTTCCTGCGAGTCAGACGCTTTTCCAGCGTTCGTCTCCACTACAAACAAGCGCCGCGGGTCTCGGTGGAGCCGCTGGAAGCAGACGCGCCAGGCGACGTGACGGCAGAGAAGGTACACGGGAGGGATGCCGTTCATTCACTGTGGAGCTGACGTATTAAAAAGCATCGCTGGAAGCAGAGAGCCTGTGTATATGTACGCGTAGAATCCCCTCTCGCTTGCTCCGCTCTTAAGGAACGACGCTGACTGCCTCCAGCTGATGTAACGCGCCGGTGTTGTGCGGTGGTTTCCAGCTGTTGCTAGAAAGTGGGTTCAAGACAGGCCTGAATATGATATTATAGGAAAAATAAAGTCAGAATTCATTTGAGGTGACATGAATATTTACAGCAAACCCTGGATTGTAGTTAAATGCGCTCATAGAGTCACTACTGTAGTTTCACTGAGAACCAAATAATCCATATTTCAGGCAGAAACCTGCTTATTTACAGTCAGTGGGTTTTCGCACACCAGCCGCAGACCTGCTGTTTTCCTTTTACAGGTTTTAGTCCGCTGACAACATCGACACCATCCTGACAGCTCTGACCTGAGGAGACCCACAATCCAAAACAATGAAAACCCACATCCCCTGTTCAACAAACCTTCAACACACAACCAGCACTATATGTGTTTATTCACATTACTGTGAAAGTATGAGCATGAAAATGATTTACTGTACGTATCTAAGCGTTCTGTAGTTGTATGCAGGCGCCCACGGCTCCACACATCTGTCACACAGGCTTCACCTGGTGAGAAACCCCCTCCGATCCTCTGTGACGCTATCAGGACCCCCTGTGGTCAGGTACTGTGCAGTATTATATTCCTGCCTGGGCCACGGGTGACGTCTTACCCAGTCCACTGTACCCAAATCAGTTTGGCCAAGTTCATTAGACACCCTGAGCCCAAGAATCACTGTGTCTGTGAATTGAATATAAAATAAACTGGACTCAATTGAAATATTGGTGCTGTAATTTTGCGTGTGTCGTAGTTGTACCACTGAGGAAGGGCGTGTTGCGTCTGTATGCGGTGGGAAGCGGCCCCAGACGTTCCTGCCGCTGGTTCAGAACACGTCCCAGGTGACCCGTGTGACACAGGCTGCCCACGATCACGCTGTGCAGGTACACGGGCTCCACGAAGTGGCTCAGCAGCGCCCCCTGCAGGCCGAGGACGTTCCATCTGAGGAGAGAGACGGAACATTATGAGAATGTAGGTTAGAAGGAGCAGAGGGGACGAGTTGTGTGGAAGTCGTGGGAAGGAGAAGCGGTGGGAAGAGAAGCAGGAGAGCTTCAATGACAGCGAGAGACAATTTGATCATTATCTTGACGTGGGACGTGATGAATAACAGCTGCTGAACTGACAGCACAGATAATCACACACACGCACGCACGCGCACACACACACACACACACACACACACACACACACACACACACACACACACACACACACACACACACACACACACACACACACACACACACGTGTTCTTTTCCCCCATTTTCCCTGATTCACAGATAAAAAAACATCATCACCACTAACAGCACCGGTGCTGCCAAAGGTCAGTACATCATCATTCATTACATGGAACAACACATTAGCATGTTTGCATTTTGTGGAGCTGCTGAGGTTAATGCACTGCACGGGAGCGGGAGCGAGGGCCCATCACCTCCGGGTTTGTTTGGAGAGAACCGTGACTGACACGCGATGGCTGTGGGCCCAAACCTGCCGGCGCCACCGGCACCGAGGCTGCAGTCGCTGGTCGCGTGCCGCCTAGAGGGGAAATCAGCCGGCTAACTAGCAGATGCTAATTTATGGATGGGATATGATAATTAGAGTGTTTATTATTATTATTCTCATTGTTTCCCTGAAATCCTGCTGCGCACGGGGCCGGTGGGCTGATGAGGTGCACTCAGTGGCCGGACATTGTGCCACTGATTTTTACATCATTGTTCTTTTTGTTAATCAGTCCTTTTATCATTGGCTACTCTTATTTATCCCTTACAGTTTAAATAATCACTCATTACGGGTTATTTTGCCACCTGAGCAGCCAATTAACATTAACATCTTTCTGTGAATCACTAAACAGGCTGGTAAAGCAGCGGCCACCCACTTCACCTGCAATCTGTCAACAAGATGTGTACCCCCCCCCCCCCCCCCCCCCCCCCCCCCCCCCCCAACACCCACACACACACACACACACCACCAAAACAGGAACAGTTTAGCCTGAAATATTATTTTACCCAGAAAGCGACACCATGAATCAGAAACATCTTCCAATCTCATGCTAGAAAAAACAAGCATCTGGCTCAAGTGTGTGAATTTTAAGAGACCACTTCTCGCTCTCTTTACATTTTTCCTTTCCTCCCTCCTCCGGCGAGCGCGGCCATTAAAGTAATGTGTTCATCTGCATAAAACTGCGCTGGAATGACGAACATCATCGTTATATGAAAGCCATTTAGGCCCCTCAATTAAATCCAGCTGTCGACTTTAAATCAAATATTAGCGAACGGGCTTCATTGAGCTCAGTTTAAGAAAACAAAACGATTATTGTCAGGTGACGCGAGGATGGAAGGGAGGAATGCGTGGAATCTTCGCCCCCCACGGTGAATACTGAACCAGCAGGACTACAGCAAAAATAATGGAGGTTGCACAATGAGTGTGACAAAGGACAAAAAGAGCATCTGGGGAATCTCTCTCAGATTGCAGCGGCGTGGCTGTGCTGAGCCCTCAGCTCCTCTCAGCTCCACCCTCCACTCTGACCTTGATAAACTGGCCCTCGGTGACCCACTCACTTTACCAACAGCCACCGATCATTTACAGCAATATAAAAAAGGAGCCGAGAGGCTGCGTCTACCGCCCGATCTGGACGGATTGGAGGGGAGATAATAGTGGGAGGGGAAGAATAGCTGCGTGACCCCCCCCCCCAGACGTCACTCTATTTTTTTGTCAAGTAATTGCTTTCACCTGCGTTGGTGACCTGGGTAGATTTAATCACAGCAGCTCCAGCCCCGGCCAACTGAATCAAATTGGTCAAATTAACAGCGGAGGAACGGCTGGAGCTCGCTGCCGTTGTGTGTGTTTGTGCCAGTCCGCTCACACGGCGCCTCAGCTGCCGCTGCGTGGCTCACTAGGCTCCATTTGTGGCTTCGGGCCTGGTCAAAGCCAGAAACCAGCACCTACACACGAGGAGGATCAGACAAAGCTCATTAATGGGCAGCTGCAGGAATGATGGACTGTCAGTTGGAGCCAGTAGCGTTTGGCTTCACTTGCTTCCTTCTCCTACGCCGTCGTAGCTGTAGCCGCGCGTCGCTCGCTTGTAGGAAGCCTCTGCAAGCATTTCACTACTCAGCCAGGTTAACTAATGGACCCAGACCTGCTGGGTGGTACAGTATTCTCAAGGGTAGCCCTGGTTTTCTCACCTGAACTGAACAGACTGGACGAAGGAGAGAGATGCTGGGATGGAAGTTAGGACTTCTACAAAGAACGAACTGTTCTAAAATGATGCATTGTCTTCATACTAGTGAAATCAGACCTGATCTGACACAAAGTTTACTTTCCATCAATGCTGACATTCATTTCAGAATACTAACAACTGTGTCTGCAGTGATGGGGGTGTTCCTTTTATGAAACCTCAACAGTATCACTAAACGTGTGGATTTTTGGAACAGAGGCTTATTAAAATGTTGCTTTGTGCTTAAAACTCTGAAATACTCCAACAACGTTATCACAGCTTCACCAGCAGTTCATGAGAAAACATTCTCAGAGTGATGACACAGCAGTGTGAGTATTTATTACAGAGGAGAGAGGAGTCTTTACATTTTTATAGACTTCCTGGAGAAAACTGTAAGCAAATTATTTGAGGACTATAAAACTAGAGGACGGACAGAGTTAATGTATGAATGCGGGTCTGGTTCAGGCCAATACACATATTTTTCAGTTTAAATCATTCTCATTCATATAGATTTTTTGTATGTATGGAAATGAATCCAAATTAAATAAATGAGTGTAGAGATTTAAACGATCATCATCAGAAATTAGAAGTCACACATGGGAATTCAATAACATCTCATAGACTGAGACAGGAGGCATCACATAAAGCACCTGCACACACTCACACCTCCACCTGACTCACACACACAATGCTTTATTTAATCACTGTTCCTCCCGAGGAAAATAATTTCTTTCCATCAGTGCTTTAATCTTTGTAGGTCAGAGACCTCCTGCTAAAGGAATGTTTTATATGAAGTTTATGTTAAGGTGTCTTGTGTTCCGCTTTGTAAGAACATTTGCACATAAACAGCAGTGCACAGCAATGATTATAGAGGTATACAGAGTTATAGAGTCCATATTCATAGGCTTCTACATTCATGTTGTCGAACTCTGCCTGATCTGTCGATAGATGCTCGACGTATTTACAGGAGGTGGGTCTATAAAACAGTGTCTTTTGATTATATTTAACTTAATTGCAATTACACATGAACAAGTGCAAAGCAACAGATTGTAGTTTCTCATCTACGCAGAAGGGCCGTAAGTGCAGAATATACAGAAACTACAGTATACACAGGAATAACTACAGTACATTATGGGCCTAAGAGTAATGGGGACCAAATGTATAATTGCCTGCATGCGATTAAATTAGCGTGTACACAGTGTAAGGTGAACAAATGATCTGTGTGCAGGCATGTGGAGGTGACAGGGGGCAGCAGGGGGCAGAGCTCAGTCTAAGGTAACAGCCCACCAACCCCCCACCCCCCAGACACACACCCAGGGCCAGGAAGTGCAAAACTTTGAGGAAGGTGATAATTACAATTGTAATGAAATCCCTAAGCTGACGTTAACAACAAGACAAAGAGGATGTCACTGTGTCCAATGCATTCCTAGCCCAAACTCATCAGGAGATACCAGAAAAACCATAAATAAATAAAACCGTAAACAAAGTGAAGGGGAGGCACCAACCTGGTGATCTTATCCGTGCAGGACATGGTGATGAGCTGCTCGCCCTGCAGCACGCCGTCCCAGGTCTGGGCCGGGCCCCGGCACCGCACGGGCACCGTGCCCTCGCCCGACTCGATCTTGGTGCGTAGGTGGTTGCGATGCTTCCTCGTCAGGTGTCTGCTGCTGTGCACTAAAAAACAATGGCACGACCTCCAGTTTAATGCCTGGAAACCCAGCGTCATACACAATAATCAAATGTTGTCTGACAAATTAAGTCAATGAGGACCAACTTTACTTAACATACAAAGCACCAGAACATTCCATGAGACTAGAACACCATCCAAACACTAACAATCTAAACTAAAACAATCATGAATATCATTCCTTTTAACAGGAAATCTCAGGTTATTTTTATACTGTTTTCTAGTATTATAATCCATCCACCTACA